>NC_057810.1:390276185-390876185 GCF_018294505.1 Triticum aestivum
ACGTCCCCTCTCCTCTCTAGCTCCTCCCCCTCACGCTCCCCAGCCATGGACGACGCCACCGCCGCCGCTCCATCGCCGTCACCGCGCTCCCCGCCGCCCGTGCGTCGTCTCGTCGTGTCCAGGAGCTCCGCCGCCGTCCACTTCGTCGAGCTACCCGAGCCCCGTGTGCTCGCAAGGCCCGAGTCCACCGCACCAACCTCGCCCGAGTCCGCCGTCGCCGGAGATCCCCTTCAACACCGTCGCCGCATCAGCTCGTCCCCGACCCCGCCGGTGGCCTCTACGGGTGCTCTGTGAGCCTAGCTACCCCTCCTACCCTTCCTCTCTCGCCCCCGAGCCGTGTAGCCACCGCACGAAGATCACCCGCACGCACCGCCGTGGATCTCGTCGCTGACGTGCTCCCGGCCATCCTCCGGCCACCTCACGGTGTCCAACGCACTCACCACGTTGCGTTGGGTCCAACCGTGCACTCCCCGCACCTCACCGCACACCCTAGCCCCGAGTTCGCCTTCACCCGAACTCCGGTGACCGCCTAGGTCGTCGCCGGCGCCAACTCCGGCCACCCCGACCCCAACTGACTCCACCAAGAGCCACAGCTCGTCCTCAGCTCCACGTAGATGCCTTCCGCGCCCCATTTGGTGGTCGGAACGGCCAAAACCACTTCCGCCGCCGCGTCGGGCTCGCCGGCGGCTAAACGCCGGTGCAGCCGTTTTGACTTTGACCATGGGTGGGCCCTGGTTGACTTTGTTGAGTCAATGACAGGTGGGGCCCCCTTCTGCTAATTATCCAGATTAGTTTAAACTAAATTAAACTAGTTAATTAGCCACTGAGAACCTGGACCCACGCGTCAGGTTTGACCTGGACCGGGTCTGTTGACTTGCTGAGGTCAGCATGACCTCATGCTGATCCAGTAAACCTTTTCTGAAATTAAAATAAATCTAAAATGATTTATAAATTCCAGGAAATAACCCAAACTTCAAAAATTCATATAAAATCAACCGTAGCTCCAAATCAAACAAATTATATATGAAAAATGATTAGAAAAATACAATCTATCCATCTGTACTAGTTTCATGCATGTTTAAACAAACTAACTTGAGGTTTAGTGCAGAACAAGATAAAACACTTTAAAGGGCCATTTATGAGTTTGAAATTTGAATCTTTGGTTCAAATTGATTCAAACCCATCTGGTTTTAGTTGCATTAGCCCAACACACTCATATTGCCATGTTTCATGCATGCATCATATTGTCGCACATTGTATGGTGATGGTTGTGTATCGGTGTTCTTTGCGGCAGGTTCTGCCTCCGAGGAGTACCGTGATTACCCTAGCGAAGAACCGTATCCGTGCATCGATCCATCAGGCAAGCAACCAACCATTTGATCATATCGATACAATCCCATGTTCTCGCTCTCGCTCTCTTTTGTGTGCTATGGTAGTTGAACCCATTTCCTCTGCATGACCTGTCATTGCCACAGTAATTAGATGAAACCCACTAGCATGTGTAGGAATTGATTGAGCCATATGTATGTGTTGTTCCTACCTTACTATGCCTGCTATGCCTAGAGTCGTGTCAGGTCTGGTTCATCTGGGTGATGGGCTAGAGTGAAATGATCATGTCGGTAATGAGAGTGATGTGGTGAACACGATTTGGTAAAGGTATCGATGAGAGGCCATGTAGGAGTACATGGTGGGTTGTTTCATTGAAGCCGACCTTAAGAACTGAGATCTGTATGCGTGATTTAAGATTCAGCTACTACCATGCATTGGGCCCTGAAATATGACCCCGCTCGACTTCTTATTCACCCTAGTCCTCTGTCCAGGAGTTGCAAGTAGTTTCTGGTGTTTGTAGCTTGCTGGAGGCCGTGGACAGCGCTGACCGCGGGGTGGGCTGTGATGCGGTAGGTACGTGGCACGGCGTACCGAATACCCATTAGGTATCTCGGGAACCCTGTACACATCGTTCGGGGCCGTATGGGAAACCTCGGGCGGACTCCCTGCGGATGGAACCTGGATAGGCGATAAACCTGGACTAGAGACTTAGGTGTTTAGGTAGGTCGTGGTCTACACCCACGTCGGCTTTCGCTTGAAGTCTGCCGAGCACATGTCGTGTGCAGACGCTAAGTGGTGGAAACATGTATGAAGAAGTACACCCCTGCAGGGTTAACATGATCTATTCGAATAGCCGCGTCCGCGGTAAAGGACTACTTGGTTGCTTATACAGTTCATAGACAAGTGAATGGACACTACTAAAAATCTCAAGATAAGCGTGAGTGCCGAGGATGGCTCTTCCGTAGGATGACGGAGGTGGATCCTCGGTGGTGTATTGAAGTGGTGAGTAGTGGACTCGTGTGCGCAAAACCATTTCAAGTTGGAGTCTCGTAGGATAGTTTAGCCAAGAGTCAAAGCTGGCTTGCTGCAATAACTCCACCAACCCTTCTTGATAATGTGCATGTATGTAGGATCTGACGTAAGTCTTGCTGGGTACCTTTGTACTCATGTTGCTATAATTTACATTTTTCAGAAGGCGCTGCAACCCCTTCTGATGGGTTCTTCGTAGACGTTGACATCGACGAGTAGACTAAGGCCCAGGTGGTAATCCTGAGCTTGTGAAGGTCCACGTAGTATACCTAGGCTTTCCAAGCCTCTTTTATTTTACTAGTTGTCTGTACTCAGACAAGTTACTTCCGCTGCTGGTTTGTATGACTGTATGACTTGAATGTGGGTCGTGTGACCCGTACTTGTATGTATGTTATGTATGGCTCTCTGAGCCTTTAAATAAAGTACTTGTGTCGTAGAGTCATGTTGTGATGCCTTGTTGTATTTGCACATATCGAGCATATTGTGTGTATGATTGAAATGCTTGGTATGTGTGGGATCTGACTATCTAGTTGTTTATCTTTAGTAGCCTCTCTTACCGGGAAATGTCTCCTAGTGTTTCCATTGAGCCATGGTAGCTTGCTACTGCTCCGGAACACTTAGGCTGGCCGGCATGTGTCCTTCTTCGTTCCTGTGTCTGTCCCTTCGGGGAAATGTCACGCATTGAGTACCGGAGCCCTGTTAGCCCGCTACAGCTCGGTCTACCGGAGTCCTGCTAGCCCAGTGCTACAGCCCGGACCCACTTGCTGATGATCGACACGTTCGATGCTGGGTCATGGATGCCTGTCCCTGTAAGCCTGTGCCACTTTGGGTTTACGACTAGTCATGTCAGCCCGGGCTCCTTATCATATGGATGCTAGCGACATCATCATATACGTGAGCCAAAAGGCGCAAACGGTCCCGGGCAAAGGTAAGGCGACACCCGTGGGAATACCGTGCGTGAGGCCGCAAAGTGATATGAGGTGTTACAGGCTAGATCGATGTGACATTGAGTCGGGGTCCTGACACGAACCGAGCAGACATTTTTAAGACGGCGTTATGGTAGGCTGCCATTTTCGGATCCTTGGCATCAAAGTTTCCATTTACTTGGGATATTGCGAGGTTTGAATCCCCGCAGACCTCTAGGCGTTGAATGCCCATAGAGATGGCCATCCGGAGACCATGTAAAAGGGCCTCGTATTCGGCTGCATTGTTGGAGTCCGTGTACATTATTTGAAGTATGTATTGGACTGTTTCTCCGGTTGGGGACATCAAGACGATGCCAGTCCCCAAGCCGGCCAACATTTTAGAGCCGTCGAAGTGCATGATCCAATTAGAGTATGCGCCGTACTCTTTAGGGAGTTCGGCTTTAGTCCATTCAGCGATGAAGTAAGCCAAAACTTGCGACTTTATAGCTCGCCGTGGTTTGTAGGCTATGTCGAATGGTAAGAGCTCGATGGCCCATTTTGCAATCCTACCCGTCGCGTCGCGGTTGTTTATAATGTCGTTGAGAGGTACTTCGGAGGCCACTATTATCGAACACTCTTGAAAGTAGTGTCGCAGCTTCCGGGATGCCATGAACACCGCGTACGCTATCTTTTGATAATGTGGATACCGGGACTTCCATGGAGTTAAGATAGTGGATACGTAGTACATTGGTTTTTGAAGAGGGAATTTGTGTCCTTCTGTTTCTCGTTCGGCGACAAGCACCGCGCTTACAACTTGATGTGTTGCCGTGATATATAATAACATTGGTTCGCCCAAGTTGGGCGCGGCCAGGACCGGATTTGTTGCCAATATGGCCTTTATTTCGTCGAGTCCAGCCGTGGCAGCATCCGTCCATTCGAAGTGTTCGGTGCACCTGAGGAGGCGATAGAGGGGCAATGCCTTTTCTCCCAAATGGGAGATGAAGCGGCTTAGGGCCGCCATGCATCCTGTCAATTTTTGTATTTGTTTGAGGTCTTTTGGTATGTCCAATTGTGACAGAGCTCGGATCTTGGCTGGGTTTGCTTCAATTCCTCTACCGGATACAATGAAGCCCAAGAGCTTTCCGGCTGGTATGCCGAAGACGCATTTTTCCGGGTTGAGCTTAATGTCATATGCTCGGAGGTTGTCGAACGTGAGCCTCAAATCGTCTACTAGAGTTTCGACGTGTCTGGTCTTGACGACCACATTGTCTACGTATGCCTCCACTGTTTTGCCGATCTGGGTAGCCAGACATGTCTGAATCATGCGCTGATATGTTGCGCCGGCGTTTTTGAGTCCGAAGGACATTGTGTTGAAGAAGAATGGTCCATATGGAGTAATGAATGCCGTTGCGGCTTGGTCTGTCTCTGCCATCTTGATTTGATGGTATCCAGAGTATGCGTCAAGGAAGCACAATGAATCGTGTCCTGCGGTAGCATCGATGATTTGATCGATGCGAGGAAGGGGGAAAGGATCCTTTGGACAAGCCTTGTTAAGGTCTTTAAAATCGACACACAGGCGCCAGGATTTGTCCTTTTTTGGTACCATTACCAGGTTTGCTAGCCAGTCCGGATGTTTTATGTCTCTGATGAATCCGACTTCTAATAGTTTGGCTAGCTCCTCTCCCATTGCTTGTCTTTTGGGTTCGGAAAATCGCCGAAGAGCCTGTTTGACTGGCTTGAATCCTTTTAGGATGTTTAGGCTGTGCTCTGCCAGCCTGCGTGGGATTCCTGGCATATCTGAAGGGTGCCAGGCGAAGATATCCCAATTTTCCCGAAGGAATTCTCATAGTGTAGCGTCTACATCAGGGTTTAATTGTGCCCCGATGGAGGCCGTCTTTGTGGGGTCCGTTGGATGGACTTGGAATTTGACTATTTCGTCTGCTGGTTTGAAAGAGGTGGACTTGGATCTCTTGTCGAGTATCACATCATCCCTGTTCACCATGGAGCGCAGCGCGGTGAGTTCCTCTGCCGCTAGGGCTTCGGATAGTGCCTCTAGGGCTAGTGCGGCTGTCTTATTTTCAGCACGGAGCGCTATGTCCGGATCACTGACAAGAGTGATGATTCCATTGGGGCCGGGCATTTGAAGCTTCATGTACCCATAATGGGGTATGGCTTGGAAAATTGTGAATGCCTCTCGCCCTAATAAAGCGTGATATCCGCTGCTGAACGGGGCCACTTGGAACGTGACCTCTTCGGACCTGTAGTTGTCCGGCGAGCCGAACACCACATCTAATGTAATTTTTCCTGTGCAGCGCGCTTCCTGACTAGGGATTATTCCTCTAAAGGTTGTGCTGCTTCGCTCAATGCGGCTCCAGTCTATTTCCATTTTTCGAAGGGTCTCCTTGTAGATGAGGTTCAATCCGCTGCCGCCATCCATGAGTACCTTGGTAAGACGAAAGCCGTCCACTATTGGACTGAGGACCAATGCGGCTGGTGCTCGGGCTGTTCGGAATTTAGGTTCGTCGCTGGCGTTGAAGGTAATAGCCGTGTCGCTCCATGGATTTGTTGTTGCTACTTGGTATACTTCGGCGAGGCTGCGGATCGTTCGTTTCCGCATATTATTCGATGCGAAAGTCTCGAAGACTATTAATACCGTACTGGTACTGTTAGGCTGGTTCTCCGGGGTTAGAAGCTCTTCGCCACTTTTGGCCACCTGCCGTAGTATCCAACATGCCCGAAGGCTATGTGTTGGAGTGGCGCCTTCTGTACTATGGATTTTACAGGGTCCGCTGAGCCATCCCTCCAGTACGGTTCCGTGCCCTTTAGGGGTTTTTTGCTTTTTGGCTTTTGTCCCAGGTGCCTGGGCGTGATGCACTCTTTTATTTCGAACTAGGGTTGTGTTCGGAGCCGGATTGTCCCAAAACTTAGTTTCGGTTTTCCAAGCACTCTCCATAGCACAGTGCTTTCATACTATGGACGGCAGGTCAGCGAAGCATGTAATTTCGTGACGGCTTACGATGTTCACAATTCCCTTGTCCGTGCAATTGTTGCAGAAAATTGAGATTGCGTTTTCCTCACGGCAGTCCTTTATCCTGTCCATAACCAGGAGGAATCTGGCCCAGTAATGATGTACTGTCTCCGTGGGCTCTTGCCGGATTTGAGATAGATCACTTATGTTTGGGTGGGCGGGTGGCATTAAGTCCGGAACCCTGCCCAACTTGAGGCTCAAGGGCCGAAAAGTTTCCGAATTTGGAAGCTCGGATTGCTGGATGTTATCCAACGAATCTGGTCCGCTGCCTGACTTTAGGTTCAGTACTTGATTGACGTCCATCCCTCTGTGGGAATCCGGCATGGAGGGATCAGGAATCCGGACATAACTGGTCTTCAATATAGAAGAAGAGTCACCGCTTTGTTCCTCCGCCACCGCAACGTGGTGGGTAGCCTGGGGAGAGTTGATCTCTCTCAGATCGGTTTTAAGCCCAATCTGATTGTAGTCTGTAGCGACTCCCAGGGCGGCGATGCGATCCAAGAGCTCATTTACGGAGGAGAGCTCCATCGGATCTAGCAGCTCGGCGAATTCCGAGTTGATGTGAAGATCACTTTTGATGATCGTCGGAGCGGCGGCCGAACAGGCGGTCATAAGAAAACCGCCTAGCCGGATAGTAACAGGAGACAAGGGACACGATGTTTTTACCCACGTTCGGGCCCTCTCGATGGAGGTAAAACCCTACTCCTGCTTGATTGATATTGATGATATGGGTAGTACAAGAGTGGATCTACCACGAGATCAAAGAGGCTAAACCCTAGAAGCTAGCCTATGGTATGATTGTTGTTGTTGTTGTTGTTGTGTCCTACGGACTAAAACCATCCAGTTTATATAGACATCGGAGAGGGCTAGGGTTACACAGAGTCAGTTACAATGGTAGGAGATCTATGTATGCGTATCACCAAGCTTGCCTTCCACGCCAAGGAAAGTCCCATCCGGACACGGGACGGAGTCTTCAATCTTGTATCTTCATAGTCTTGGAGTCCGGACGATTATGATAGTTCGGCTATCCGGACACCCCTTAGTCCAGGACTCCCTCAGGGGCTCTCTCCCCCTTGCTTCCGGTGGTGCCGGAATGCCGCCGGGGGCCATCATCATCACCGTGATCTTCACCAACACCGCCGTCATCTTCACCAACATCTCTATCACCTTCCCCCATCTATATTCAGCGGTCCACTCTCCCGCAACCCGCTGAACCCTCTACTTGAACATGGTGCTTTATGCTTCATATTATTTTCCAATGATGTGTTGCCATCCTATGATGTCTGAGTAGATTTTCGTTGTCCTATCGGTGATTGATGAATTGCTATGATTGGTTTGAGTTGCATGTTTTATTATTGGTGCTATCCTATTGTGCCCTCCGTGTTGCGCAAGCGTGAGGGATTCCCGTTGTAGGGTTTGCAATATGTTTATGATTTGCTTATGGTGGGTTGCGTGAGTGACTGAAACACAAACCCGAGTAAGTAGGTTGTTTGCGTATGGGATAAAAGGGGACTTGATGCTTTAATGCTATGGTTGGGTTTTACCTTGATGAATCTTTAGTAGTTGCGGATGCTTGCTAGAGTTCCAATCATAAGTGCATAGAATTCCATGTAAGAGATGATATGTTAGCTTATGCCTCTCCCTCAAATAGAATTGCAATAGTGATTATCGGTCTAGTAACATAGTCGGTTGCTTAGGGACAATTCCACAACTCCTATCACCACTTTTCCACACTCGCTATATTTACTTTATTGCTTCTTTATTTAAAACAGGCCCTACTTTTTGTATACTTGTTCTTTATTATCCTGCAAACCTATCCTATCACACCTACAAAGTACTTCTAGTTTCATACTTGTTCTAGGTAAAGGGAACCTCAAGCGTGCGTAGAGTCGTATCAATGGCCGATAGGACTTGAGAGAGTATTTGTTCTACCTTTAGCTCCTCGTTGGGTTCGACACTCTTACTTTTCGAAAGAGGCTACAACTATCCCGTATACTTGCGGGTTATCGCCTCTACGAGACTCGATCGATGACTCCTGGGCTCCACAACAACTCCTCCAAGAAGGTGATGGCGCGAAGCATCGTCATTGCCAAGTCCAAGCGGTTCCCTCCCTCACTTTCTCTCTTTCTCTCTCTCTCAATCCCATTGATGGAACAATGTAACACAAAACACATCATTCCTTTTGATTAATTAAGCGGACGCATCTAGAAGCATAGGGTAAATTGCACATTATCAAAACCATAATATCATCATAAGTAACATGAGTACAAAAAGAATATAACCTTAAATGAACTCATACATGTGGAACAGATATGCCATGTACAATTGTCCACAAAGGTTAACATGCTCATTGAGAAAAAGAAGTAAGAAACTTGCTTTGCCCTTTGTAAAAAATGCCACCTAAACTACAACACCTTTAATATTTACTTGTTCCATTGCGTTGTAGCTTCCTCGTCAAGCATAAGGGTAGCTTGCTTGGACCAATCATCCAGAATTGTACTGCTTGCGTGTTATCTGATGTCTACTATGCAACCTTCTTTTTGTACACATTGTTGGGCCTCCAAGTGAAGAAGTTTGTAGGACAGTAGCAAATTTCCCTCAAGTGGATGACCTAAGGTTTATTAATCTGTGGGAGGCGTAGGATGAAGATGGTCTCTCTCAAACAACCCTGCAACCAAATAACAAAGAGTCTCTTGTGTCCCCAACGCACCCAATACAATGGTAAATTGTATAGGTGCACTATTTCGGCGAAGAGATGGTGATACAAGTGCAATATGGATAGTGGATATAGGTTTTTGTAATTTGAAATAAAAAAACTGCAAGGTAACTAGTAATAAAAGTGAGCAAAAAACAGTATTGCAATGCTTCAAAACAAGGCCTAAGATTCATACTTCTACTAGTGCAAGTTCTCTCAACAATGATAACATATTTAGATCATATACCAATCCCTCAACATGCAACAAAGAGTCACTCCAAAGTCACTAATAGCGGAGAACAAACGAAGAGATTATTGTAGGGTACGAAACCACGTCAAAGTTATTCTTTCCGATCAATCAGGGCTATTCCTATAAGTGTCACAAACAACCCTAGAGTTCGTAGTAAAACAACACCTTAAGACACACATCAACCAAAACCCTAATGTCACCTAGATACTCCAATGTCACCACAAGTATCCACGGGTTTGATTATACGATATGCATCACAGAATCTCAGATTCATCTATTCAAACCAACACAAAGAACTTCAAAGAGTGCCCCAAAGTTTCTACCGAAGAGTTAGGACGAAAACGTGTGCCAACCACTATGCATAAGTTCACAAGGTCATAGAACCCGCAAGTTGATCACCAAAACATACATCAAGTGGATCACGTGAATATCCCATTGTCACCACAGATAAGCACATGCAAGGCATACATCAAGTGTTCTCAAATCCTTAAAGACTTAATCTGATAAGATAACTTCAAATGGAAAACTCAATCCATTACAAGAAGGTAGAGGAGGAGAAACATCAGAAGATCCAACTATAGTAGCAAAGCTCGCGATACATCAAGATCGTGCCAAATCAAGAATACGAGAGAGAGAAAGATCAAACACATAGCTGCTAGTACATACCCTCAGCCCCAAGGGTGAACTATTCCCTCCTCATCATGGAGAGCACCGGGATGATGAAGATGGCCACCGGTGATGATTCCCCCTCCGGCAGGGTGCCGGAACAGGGTCCTGATTGGTTTTTTGGTGGCTATAGAGGCCTTTGGCGGTGGAACTCCCGATCTTCATTATGTTCTGGAAGTTTGGCGATATATAAGAGGTGTTGGCGTCGGGAACAAGTCAGGGGGGGTCCACGAGGCAGCCACGAGGTAGGGGACGCGCTCAGGGGGGTAGGGCACGCCCTCCACCCTCGTGGTGGACTCAGGACTCTTTTGGTCCATCTCCGATTCTCTGTGGGCTTCTTCTGGTCCAAACATATTCTCCGTAAATTTTCAGGTCAATTGGATTCCGTTTGATATTCCTTTTCTGCGAAACTCAAAGGAAAAAAATAGAAACTGGCACTGGGCTCTAGGTTAATAGTTAGTCCCAAAAAATATATTAAATAGCATATAAATGCATATAAAACATCCAAGATAGATAATATAATAGCATGGAACAATCAAAAATTATAGATAAGTTGGAGACGTATCAAGCACCCCCAAGCTTAATTCCTGCTCGTCCTCGAGTAGGTAAATGATAAAAACAGAACTTTTGATGTGGAATGCTAGCAAGTGCACAAGTTTGATCAATGATAATTTCAATCACTTTCTCTATCATCATTATGTATGTAAACAGTAGCTCATATCATAAAGCATCTCATGATCAAGTAACAAGCTATTCACATGTTAAAGCATAGACCATAAACTTTCTTGAAAACTAACTGAAAGCACAAGTGTTCCCTAGGTGATTTTGGTAATTAATGTCCACATATCTCTTGTTGGACTAATACTTTCATCTAGTATATTTTAGATGAGTTCAACATTGGAGTGGCAGGACAAGAGGATGTGGAACCCCTTCAAGATGCTAAGGACAAACATTGGCAAAAGCTCAAGATTCTTCTTTTTCATTTTTAGTGATCCAAGATCACATTGTGTCCATAGGAAAAGCTAATAATATTAAAAGAGGATGAGGTGTTGCTTAATGACTTGCTTGCTCAAAGTGCCTAGTGATATATGCTCCAAAGCCCTCAACCACTTTCTCATTTCCACATATGTTCTAAACGTAAAGTCAAACTCGGCCCCACCGATTTGATCTATCCGGCACCACCGAGTTTAGTTGACATAACCACTGCCAGAAACCCTAATCAGTTCCGCCTCACCGATGGGATCTCGGTCTCACCGAGAAGGCCATGCAAACTCTTTGTTACCTATTGCAGTTATTTCAATCTCACCGAGATATGCAGTTGGTCCCATCGAGTTTGCTTGTCTGTTTGCTTATTGTTGAAATTGGCCTCACCGAGTTCATGCAATTGGTCTCACCGAGATAAGGTTTTTCCCTAACCCTAGCACATCGGTCCCACCGAGTTGACCTTGTCGGTCCCACCAAAAACTCTAACGTTCACATTTTGAACCAGATCGGTTTGACCGAGTTTCATTATTCGGTCCCACCGAGTTTGGTAAATTGTGTGTAACGACTAGATTTTGTGTGAAGGCTATATATACCCCTCCATCCCTTCTCCATTTGTGAGAGAGCCATCATAATGTGCCCACACTTCCACTACTCATTTTCTGAGAGAGAACCACCTACTCATGTGTTGAGACCAAGACATTCCAATCCAACCACAAGAATCTTGATCTCTAGCCTTCCCCAAGTTGCTTTCCACTCAAATCATCTTTCCACCATATCCAAATCTGTGAGAGAGAGTTGAGTGTTGGGGAGACTATCATTTGAAGTACAAGAGTGTCACATCCCTAGCTGCTGGTAGTGCTCTAGGCTAGCTCATGTGTGCATCATGTCTATATTTTTTGAAACTTGAATTGAGGAATATTGGAAGCCTCAAAACCCTAAATAAAAGAGGGGCAAAAACCCTAGAAATCTCATTCATTGCTCCAAAGTGCTCCTCTTAAATGTTTGATAATTTTTGGTAAGGGTTCTGGTCCCAACCAAAATATTGAACATTTTTAAGGATTTATTTTTGGGACTTTGAATTTAAATCACTAGCTATTTGAATTTGAATTATATTCATATAATTAGAATATAATTTAAATACCCCTGAAATATTTTATAAGCTTTTGGAAAAGTCCATCTAGCAATATAAAATATTCAGAGGAGTTTTTGGCATTGTTTGAATTATTTTAAAATTCAAAACAGTGGCAAAATAATTTAAATAAAACAAAAACAGAAGAAAAATATAAAACAGAATAGAAACAGAAAGAGAGAGAGAGAGTAAGCTACCTGGCGCCTACCAAGCCCACCTGGGCCTCACCTGACCGGCCCAGCTAGCAGCCCGGCCACCTGGCCAGCCCACCTCCCCCCCTTGTCCTCTTCTTCCTCTGCCAGTAGGCAGAGGCGAGGCGTGGCGCGCGCCCGAAGAGCTCCGGCCACCTCCTGCTTCGCCGTGGCAGCCTCCCCGACTCCCTCGCGACGCCACGGAGACGCCTCGACCCCCTGCACCTCCCCTCTCTTCCCCTGGACCCCGTTCCCTCCTCTGTTTTCCTCCCTGCACGCGCCCGAGCGGAGCTCGTCGTCGCCGACGCCGTTCGCCGTAGCCACCGTGTTCCTCGCTGCCACCCGAAGTACCCAGGAGATCCGCCTCGACCACCTCTTCCTCCTCGCCGAGAAGCGCACCGCGGGAGCCCCTGCAACGTCGCCACCGCCGTCTTCTTCAACCTCGGGACCGCCGGCCATCTTCGTCAAATTCGTCAGCTCCGGTGCCTCCCCGAGCTCCCCGAGGCCACCGTCGCAACCCCTGTGAGCTACTCTTCCATTCCCCCTCTTCCTCGCGCTCGTTCCCGTACCCTAGCCGCCTTTTCACCGGAGCCGATTGCTCCTCGCCGCCGGCCATGGCGTGGCCGTGGCCACAGCCACCGCAGCTCGCTCCTGAGCCCACCCGCGTGCTCACCGCAACCTCAGGAACCCAAAGCACTTAACCATTCGTCCTCCCGTGCACTGCAGCGCCGATCCCGCGAAACCCCGAGCTCCGGCCGCCGCCTCGGGCTCCATTCCGGCGAACCCCGGCCACCCCCGCACCTCCCGTTGGTCCCCCTAGATGCGCACGGGCGCGGGCTACCTCCTGGTGCCCTTGGCGCGTCGATCCGATGCCCCTAGCGCAAGTCCGGCGTTCCCCCGCCGTGCGGAATGGTCGCCGCCGGCGAAACTCCGGCGACTGCCGACGTGGCACGCCTAATTAGCACTAATGACCCTGTTAAACTAACCCCGTGGCACTGACAGTGGGCCCCGTAGCGGGTCAAAGCCCGGGTCAACGCGGGATTAGCCCCTGTGTCACTGACGTGTGGACCCCACACGTCAGGTTTGACCTGGACCGCCCGTTGACCTGCTGAGGTCAGCATGAGGTCATGCTGACGCCATAATTCATTTTCTGGAATTATTTTAATTCTAAATATTCAGGAAATTCCAGAAAATGCCTAAAACTTCTAAAATTCATAGAAATTCAACCGTAACTCCAAATTAAATAAATTATATATGAAAAATTATCAGAAAAATTCAAGGAATCCATCTGTACCATTTTCATGCATGTCAGAACAACTTATAGCTGCTGTTTAGCACAAATCATTTAAATGGCATTTAATTAATCACATATGGAGTTTGAATTTGAATTTTATATTCAAACCAACTTCATTTAATCTGTTGCTAGTTGCATTAGCCCAAAACACATTCTTTTTGCCATGTCATGATCATGCATCATATTGTGCATTGCATTGATTGTGTTCCCTTCTGTGTTGCCGGTATTTGTCCCCCCTCGATAGACGTGATACCGATGATGTGATCGTTGACACTGATGAAGACTCAATGTTATCTTCAGAAGTGCCAGGCAAGCAAAACCCCCTTGTTCATTCCGATACAATCCCACTCTCTCGCTCCTGCTCTCTTTTACTGCATTAGGACAACAACGATTCAACTATTACTTGCTGCGGTAGCTGAACCCCTTTATCCTTTGCATGACCTGTCATTGCCACAGTAAATAGATGAAACCCACTAGCATGAGTAGGAGTTGTTTGAGCCCTGATGTGCCTACTCATTTATGTTTGTTGTCATGCCTGCTACTGCTTAGAGTTGAGTCAGGTCTGATTCATCGGGGATGAATCAGAGGCGTGTGAACATGTCCTACTGTGTGTGAGCTAAGTGTGTGAACACGATTTGGTAAAGGTAGCGGTGAGAGGCCATGTAGGAGTACATGGTGGGTTGTCTCATTGCAGCCGTCCTCAGGAACTGAGTTCTGTGTTTGTGATCCATGATTCAGCTACTACCACGCATTGGGCCCGAAACCAATGGACCCTCTCGGCTTCTTAATCACCCTTGTCCTCTGTCCAGGAGTTGCAAGTAGTTTCTGGTGTTTGTAGTATGCTGGAGGCCGTGCGCAGCGCTGACCGTAGGGGTGGGCTGTGATGCGGTAGGCACGTGGCCGGGTAAACCGGGCGCCCGTTTGGTGTCACGGAACCCTGTACACATCGTTTGGGGCTGTGAGCGAAACTCCGGCCGGATCTCCTCATGGATGGAACCCGAATAGGCGATAAACCTGGACTAGAGACTTGAGTGTTTAGGTAGGCCGTGGCCGACACCCACGTTGGGCTTCCGCTTGAAGGTTGCCGAGTACATGTCGTGTAAACGGCGGTAAGTGGTGAGAGCGTGTGTGAAGAAGTACACCCCTGCAGGGTTAACATCATCTATTCGAATAGCCGTGTCCGCGGAGAAGGACTTCTGGGTTGCTTATATCAGTTCATAGACAAGTGAAAGTGGATACTCTAAAATACGCAAGATAAGCGTGAGTGCTATGGATGGCATTCTCGTAGGGAGACGGGAGTGGATCCATAGTGGTGTATTGATATGGTGAATATGTGGACTCGTGTGCGCCACCTCAAAGAGTCGCTTGCAGTCGTAGTTTAGGATAGCCACCGAGTCAAAGCTGGCTTGCTGCAGTTAAACCCCACCATCCCCTTTGTTGATAATGATGCATATGTAGATAGTTCTGATGTAAGTCTTGCTGGGTACATTTGTACTCACGTTTGCCTATTTTATGTTTTTGCAGAGAGACTTCGGTCTCGCTAGTAGTTCCGCATGGACTTCGACGTTTAGCTTGTTACCTCAGCTACGATCTTGTGCCCTCGGCAGGATCTGGTAGATAGTCAGGCTTCTCAGCCTTTTTCATTTATAGATGTCTGTACTCAGACATGATAGCTTCCGCTTGTGCTTTGACTTGTATGCTCTGATTGTTGGGTCATGAGACCCATGTTTGTAATATCTCGCTCCTCGGAGCCTATTGAATAAACTACTTGAGTCGTAGAGTCATTTTGTGATGCCATGTTGTATTGCACATATCGAGCATATTGTGTGTATGTTATTGAAATGCTTGGTATGTGTGGGATCTGACTATCTAGTTGTTTATCTTTAGTAGCCTCTCTTACCGGGAAATGTCTCCTAGTGTTACCGCTGAGCCATGGTAGCTTGCTACTGCTCTGGAACACTTAGGCTGGCCGGCATGTGTCCTTCTTCGTTCCTGTGTCTGTCCCTTCGGGGAAATGTCACGCTTTGAGTACCGGAGTCCTGTTAGCCCGCTACAGCCCGGTTTACCGGAGTCCTGCTAGCCCAGTGCTACAGCCCGGACCCACTTGCTGATGACCGACACGTTCGAAGCTGGGTCATGAATGCCTGTCCCTGTAAGTCTGTGCCACTTTGGGTTCACGACTAGTCATGTCAGCCCGGGCTCCTTATCATATGGATGCTAGCGACACTATCATATACGTGAGCCAAAAGGCGCAAACGGTCCCGGGCAAAGGTAAGGCGACACCCGTGGGGATACCGTGCGTGAGGCCGCAAAGTGATATGAGGTGTTACCGGCTAGATCGATGTGACATCGAGTCGGGGTCCTGACAGCGTTGGTATCAGAGCTTGACTGCCTGTAGGATTACCAAGCCAAACCGGTCGAAGTTGAGTCTAGAAATTCTTTAGTTATATAAGGGAATTGATTGTGGGATGGAACGTAAGACTCTTTTTACTCCTTATACCTTATGCCCTTCTGATCTGAGTCATCATCTTATCTTCTACGGGGATTAAGAAACTAGGCTATCTCTTCTTTCTATCAGGATCACGTGTTACTAATCTGCAGACTTGTAGGATTGATGGTTCTAAGCTTGAGTTCAGTTTCTACTTCTGTATGTTAACTGTTGATCTCGAGACCTTGATATTGTGCTTCTGAGTGGTTATGCCACCATTTTTGTGAATGTCTCAAATCTTTTCTGAGCATTTACAGCCGTTATGCTGTCCGAGTCATTCCAGGTTTCTAAATAGTCTGATGCATTTGCAAAATCCTTTCCCTCTGGTTTCGATGTTCCTTTATGCCAGCTCAATCACACTAATTGTTGAGTTGAGGTATTCTATTGCCTTGACATTATGTTGGAGTTACTACTATGACCCTAGGTGTCTTAGGGGATCATCTAGTAATTTAGCCATGATTTGTGTTCCCAGTGTGATGATTCTGGCCATCATTTTCGAAAGCATCCCGTGATGCTACTTAGTAGTAGGTATTCTATTCCTGGGTTCTTAAACCCGATATTCACCCTACTTACATCATGATGATAGTGTTGCTAGTTCCTTTAGGATATTAGTAACCTTTGCGATAGTCCTCGAGGTTCGTGGTACATCCTTCTTCCAATTACCATGAACCATTCTTGGCAGAAGTTCTTCTGAACCAAAAGATGACACCAAGAGTGCTGTCGATGAGTTCTCCATGCTATATTGTGACTCTGCCAGTTCTACTTTTCTGCATGGGTTATCCGGAAGAAATATGTTGAACTTGGTTCGACATACTACTTTATGCATCCACAACTCAGAAATATTATATGTTCTTTTGAGTTGTCTCTCTTTAGTTGCATTCTGACCCTCGTCTATCAATTGATAGTCAAGAGTATGCGTGCGTTCGTCTATCGATGCCTATTACTCTTGTGGTCCGTCAAGCCATTCTATCGCGGAATGACTAGGAGAAACAAACTCCAGTACCTCTTCCATATCTAGGATGGGGTCAAAGTAGTTGTATTCCGCAGATCAAATGCCAATCCAGCTTTTGGTTCTGTTCTACCTTGGAGTATTAACCCCTTTATGTCAGAATTGTCACGAGAACTACACCAACTCTCATGAATTTTGACGTAGTAATACTTCTCACCATCATTAGTCATTCCTCGGCCATCGTGTTGATGCAACCGGAATACCGACAAATGAATTGTGATGTGTGAAATCAATACTCCCAGCAACCTCGTTGCTTGGTAGTTAAAGGATAATAATTTCAATCTTAGCATGTTGGTTTTTGAATCATCCCTCTAAGATTGATCGTGCTACCTAGTCCTTATTTCCTGGTGCACTCTTTGATTGATGAGTTAGGATTTTGTCAAGTCCTCGCTCATTTGATCATATCATCTTGCCCTGAAAAGCAAGATTGTTCTCGAGCTTAGTAACATATCGGTGGTTCGTGATTTCCGAAGATCTTCTCGGAAGTATTACCAGGTTGTCACCTGACCGCTATGTTGAGCCCGTGATCAAGTTGGTTTCTTGTGAACCACCTTTCTCCAAGAATCTGTGTTGGTTATCCCGGAGCTAGTTGGTTAAGCTAGACAACAACTTGGAGAGTTGGAAGATAAAAGCTTGCCTGACTTAGTTCGTTCCAAAGGGATATTCTTGTGTAGTGTGTGTTGAAGAAAGATGATATCTTCATCGATTGGTCCCTGTGATCAGTTGCTGGACCTATTGTCTTATCAATCCTTTGATTTGAGTGTGGGCTATCGTCAAATCAAGTCAGAACCAACGATGTTCGTAATGTTGTCTTCCTCGTGGTTGATCCCTCGAGCATACACCATTATATCTTTTGGGTCTGACCAATGCTATCACCGTGTTCACACGATGGTGGAAGTTCAGTGATATGGAAATTCCGATGAGTTGTTGTTGAGCCCATTGACAACATCCTTATCTCCTCCATGATGTTGTTGAACATTAAGTTAGTGTTGGAAACTTTTGAAAGCATTTTCTTCATGCTAGCTCATGAAGTACTTGTTTGATGAAAGGAGTGACTTCCTTTGATTCACGTGCATTTTGATGTAAGTTGCCGTCGTGAATTCGAGAAAGTTTGTTTTTGCTCCTTTGGAATCATCCCAAGTCGGTCATGCACGTGCGAAGAATTCTGTGGTCTGTTAGACTGATCATCTTCATTCCATACGTATATCCTAGCACACCAAGCCACTGATTGATTTGTTCAAGGAGAAGAAGTTCCTTCTTAAGAGTATACCTTATGCAAGGATTTTGATATCCTCGTTGATGGTTCCCCACCTGAACTCGGAAGTGTTTTATTATAAGACTACCACGTGATCCTGTTTGTCTGGGACAACATGTTCACATGTTTGTAGCAGAACCAGCTCATGTTTTGGAGCTTGCTATCATAGTTCATCTCCCGAGAATCCCGCAACGTCATCTCGTCGATTTGTGTTGCAAACTTTCATTTTTCTTCCTAGACTCGATGAGTCTGGAATATCCTGACACCAACCAGATCTGAATCTCAGGCAGATATGATGATTGGAACATTTCCCAAGAACTATAATATTGGTCCCTCGACAACCGGTAAAGTGGATGTCGTGGCCAACACACCCAGCCGGAAGACCTATCATTGTAGTATCTTGTTGAGGAAGTTGGCCACCTCCCCATAAGGATTTCGTAGGATTTACCTCCGTAACTGTTTCTTATGGATTCTATTGCTCCCGAAGTCCGACCTTTACTTGATGTTCTAGATATCAAACCATATCTATGAATGGGTTACCCTAGCACATCAAGGAGAACATTAGAAGCGGAGTGCTAAATGTCTCTCGGTCGATCATCCAGATTTTATTTCCTTGGCCTCGCTAAGGTGAAATCTGAGAAGGTATTATCTTCCTTTGCATCTGCATCCTCCATCACCATTCATCATGGTAGCAAGTTGTGTTGCCAGGATCCTTGACACGGATGTTGGTAAAACCTTGATGAATGTGGAAATGCTCAAGTTCTTGAGAGCACGCACAAGCGCTACGTGTTATCATCGGCACTAACCGAGATTGCTCTCAGTTTCCTCGGCAATGCTATGACCCTTTCAAACAGTGAATCCACTCTCTTTTGTTGGGTTCTTCCCCAGTTACCAGAATCATTCCCAGCATTTGCATTCTGTTCCCAGCTTGCACCACCAATGTGCCATTCTACCATGGGTCTCTTCCATCTCCGGTGATAAGGAAATTCATCCATTACGTTGTCTTCAACAAGGTAATCCACATCATCCAAGTCCGAGTATGCCATTCTACCGACCCCCTCCAAACGATCGTTGTGAATTGCCTTATGCTGGTATGAAGAGTTTCAATGATCTTTGAATCAAAGGTAATTCTTTTTGCCACTTAAGATAATACCCTACGATCACCCTCCTCCAGGATGTTTCGTCGTGGTATCATGGCAATTCAGCTCCTCGCTACGTTAACAATCGATTACCACCTTCTTAAGTGTGGAATTATTGTCTACCTAGTGAACCTTCGTCATCCGTTTCTTTCCACCCCTCTTGATGTGTATCTCGTGTCTCAACCCGAGAGATGGTTCTAAGTCTCATTCCGTGAGTTAGTCCTGAGTTGTTCGACCTTCGAGAAGACCGATCCTTTTAGAGTTTTCCTTTCCTCTTCTTGTCATGATTAGCTGAAGTTCTCAGAGCAAGACGACAAGACAAAGATGGTGTTCAAATCAACGTTCATTTGAAGTGCAACCTGGATCGTGAAGATTGTACTAGTTTGCGTTTCCCCTTTATCCTACCCTACGCTTGAATCTCGAGACGAGATTCTTGTTTAGTGGGGGTGAGTTGTCACATCCCTAGCTGCTGGTAGTGCTCTAGGCTAGCTCATGTGTGCATCATGTCTATATTTTTTGAAACTTGAATTGAGGAATATTGGAAGCCTCAAAACCCTAAATAAAAGAGGGGCAAAAACCCTAGAAATCTCATTCATTGCTCCAAAGTGCTCCTCTTAAATGTTTGATAATTTTTGGTAAGGGTTCTGGTCCCAACCAAAATATTGAACATTTTTAAGGATTTATTTTTGGGACTTTGAATTTAAATCACTAGCTATTTGAATTTGAATTATATTCATATAATTAGAATATAATTTAAATACCCCTGAAATATTTTATAAGCTTTTGGAAAAGTCCATCTAGCAATATAAAATATTCAGAGGAGTTTTTGGCATTGTTTGAATTATTTTAAAATTCAAAACAGTGGCAAAATAATTTAAATAAAACAAAAACAGAAGAAAAATATAAAACAGAATAGAAACAGAAAGAGAGAGAGAGAGTAAGCTACCTGGCGCCTACCAAGCCCACCTGGGCCTCACCTGACCGGCCCAGCTAGCAGCCCGGCCACCTGGCCAGCCCACCTCCCCCCCTTGTCCTCTTCTTCCTCTGCCAGTAGGCAGAGGCGAGGCGTGGCGCGCGCCCGAAGAGCTCCGGCCACCTCCTGCTTCGCCGTGGCAGCCTCCCCGACTCCCTCGCGACGCCACGGAGACGCCTCGACCCCCTGCACCTCCCCTCTCTTCCCCTGGACCCCGTTCCCTCCTCTGTTTTCCTCCCTGCACGCGCCCGAGCGGAGCTCGTCGTCGCCGACGCCGTTCGCCGTAGCCACCGTGTTCCTCGCTGCCACCCGAAGTACCCAGGAGATCCGCCTCGACCACCTCTTCCTCCTCGCCGAGAAGCGCACCGCGGGAGCCCCTGCAACGTCGCCACCGCCGTCTTCTTCAACCTCGGGACCGCCGGCCATCTTCGTCAAATTCGTCAGCTCCGGTGCCTCCCCGAGCTCCCCGAGGCCACCGTCGCAACCCCTGTGAGCTACTCTTCCATTCCCCCTCTTCCTCGCGCTCGTTCCCGTACCCTAGCCGCCTTTTCACCGGAGCCGATTGCTCCTCGCCGCCGGCCATGGCGTGGCCGTGGCCACAGCCACCGCAGCTCGCTCCTGAGCCCACCCGCGTGCTCACCGCAACCTCAGGAACCCAAAGCACTTAACCATTCGTCCTCCCGTGCACTGCAGCGCCGATCCCGCGAAACCCCGAGCTCCGGCCGCCGCCTCGGGCTCCATTCC
Organism: Triticum aestivum; assembly: GCF_018294505.1. Lineage (NCBI taxonomy): Eukaryota > Viridiplantae > Streptophyta > Magnoliopsida > Poales > Poaceae > Triticum > Triticum aestivum. The sequence continues at coordinate 390,297,294 of NC_057810.1, forward strand.
GGCGAACCCCGGCCACCCCCGCACCTCCCGTTGGTCCCCCTAGATGCGCACGGGCGCGGGCTACCTCCTGGTGCCCTTGGCGCGTCGATCCGATGCCCCTAGCGCAAGTCCGGCGTTCCCCCGCCGTGCGGAATGGTCGCCGCCGGCGAAACTCCGGCGACTGCCGACGTGGCACGCCTAATTAGCACTAATGACCCTGTTAAACTAACCCCGTGGCACTGACAGTGGGCCCCGTAGCGGGTCAAAGCCCGGGTCAACGCGGGATTAGCCCCTGTGTCACTGACGTGTGGACCCCACACGTCAGGTTTGACCTGGACCGCCCGTTGACCTGCTGAGGTCAGCATGAGGTCATGCTGACGCCATAATTCATTTTCTGGAATTATTTTAATTCTAAATATTCAGGAAATTCCAGAAAATGCCTAAAACTTCTAAAATTCATAGAAATTCAACCGTAACTCCAAATTAAATAAATTATATATGAAAAATTATCAGAAAAATTCAAGGAATCCATCTGTACCATTTTCATGCATGTCAGAACAACTTATAGCTGCTGTTTAGCACAAATCATTTAAATGGCATTTAATTAATCACATATGGAGTTTGAATTTGAATTTTATATTCAAACCAACTTCATTTAATCTGTTGCTAGTTGCATTAGCCCAAAACACATTCTTTTTGCCATGTCATGATCATGCATCATATTGTGCATTGCATTGATTGTGTTCCCTTCTGTGTTGCCGGTATTTGTCCCCCCTCGATAGACGTGATACCGATGATGTGATCGTTGACACTGATGAAGACTCAATGTTATCTTCAGAAGTGCCAGGCAAGCAAAACCCCCTTGTTCATTCCGATACAATCCCACTCTCTCGCTCCTGCTCTCTTTTACTGCATTAGGACAACAACGATTCAACTATTACTTGCTGCGGTAGCTGAACCCCTTTATCCTTTGCATGACCTGTCATTGCCACAGTAAATAGATGAAACCCACTAGCATGAGTAGGAGTTGTTTGAGCCCTGATGTGCCTACTCATTTATGTTTGTTGTCATGCCTGCTACTGCTTAGAGTTGAGTCAGGTCTGATTCATCGGGGATGAATCAGAGGCGTGTGAACATGTCCTACTGTGTGTGAGCTAAGTGTGTGAACACGATTTGGTAAAGGTAGCGGTGAGAGGCCATGTAGGAGTACATGGTGGGTTGTCTCATTGCAGCCGTCCTCAGGAACTGAGTTCTGTGTTTGTGATCCATGATTCAGCTACTACCACGCATTGGGCCCGAAACCAATGGACCCTCTCGGCTTCTTAATCACCCTTGTCCTCTGTCCAGGAGTTGCAAGTAGTTTCTGGTGTTTGTAGTATGCTGGAGGCCGTGCGCAGCGCTGACCGTAGGGGTGGGCTGTGATGCGGTAGGCACGTGGCCGGGTAAACCGGGCGCCCGTTTGGTGTCACGGAACCCTGTACACATCGTTTGGGGCTGTGAGCGAAACTCCGGCCGGATCTCCTCATGGATGGAACCCGAATAGGCGATAAACCTGGACTAGAGACTTGAGTGTTTAGGTAGGCCGTGGCCGACACCCACGTTGGGCTTCCGCTTGAAGGTTGCCGAGTACATGTCGTGTAAACGGCGGTAAGTGGTGAGAGCGTGTGTGAAGAAGTACACCCCTGCAGGGTTAACATCATCTATTCGAATAGCCGTGTCCGCGGAGAAGGACTTCTGGGTTGCTTATATCAGTTCATAGACAAGTGAAAGTGGATACTCTAAAATACGCAAGATAAGCGTGAGTGCTATGGATGGCATTCTCGTAGGGAGACGGGAGTGGATCCATAGTGGTGTATTGATATGGTGAATATGTGGACTCGTGTGCGCCACCTCAAAGAGTCGCTTGCAGTCGTAGTTTAGGATAGCCACCGAGTCAAAGCTGGCTTGCTGCAGTTAAACCCCACCATCCCCTTTGTTGATAATGATGCATATGTAGATAGTTCTGATGTAAGTCTTGCTGGGTACATTTGTACTCACGTTTGCCTATTTTATGTTTTTGCAGAGAGACTTCGGTCTCGCTAGTAGTTCCGCATGGACTTCGACGTTTAGCTTGTTACCTCAGCTACGATCTTGTGCCCTCGGCAGGATCTGGTAGATAGTCAGGCTTCTCAGCCTTTTTCATTTATAGATGTCTGTACTCAGACATGATAGCTTCCGCTTGTGCTTTGACTTGTATGCTCTGATTGTTGGGTCATGAGACCCATGTTTGTAATATCTCGCTCCTCGGAGCCTATTGAATAAACTACTTGAGTCGTAGAGTCATTTTGTGATGCCATGTTGTATTGCACATATCGAGCATATTGTGTGTATGTTATTGAAATGCTTGGTATGTGTGGGATCTGACTATCTAGTTGTTTATCTTTAGTAGCCTCTCTTACCGGGAAATGTCTCCTAGTGTTACCGCTGAGCCATGGTAGCTTGCTACTGCTCTGGAACACTTAGGCTGGCCGGCATGTGTCCTTCTTCGTTCCTGTGTCTGTCCCTTCGGGGAAATGTCACGCTTTGAGTACCGGAGTCCTGTTAGCCCGCTACAGCCCGGTTTACCGGAGTCCTGCTAGCCCAGTGCTACAGCCCGGACCCACTTGCTGATGACCGACACGTTCGAAGCTGGGTCATGAATGCTTGTCCCTGTAAGTCTGTGCCACTTTGGGTTCACGACTAGTCATGTCAGCCCGGGCTCCTTATCATATGGATGCTAGCGACACTATCATATACGTGAGCCAAAAGGCGCAAACGGTCCCGGGCAAAGGTAAGGCGACACCCGTGGGGATACCGTGCGTGAGGCCGCAAAGTGATATGAGGTGTTACCGGCTAGATCGATGTGACATCGAGTCGGGGTCCTGACAAAGAGCAAGGAGTTCGTCATCAACACACCATCTTTTACCTTTTGGAGAGTGGTGTCTCCTAGATTGGTTAGGTGTCACTTGGGAGCCTCTGTCAAGATTCTGGAGTTGAACCAAGGAGTTTGTAATGGCAAGGAGATAGCCTACTTCATGAGGATCTACCCAAGTGAGGCAAGTCCTTCTTGGGCGATGGCGATGGTGGGATAGACAAGGTTGCTTCTTCATGGACCCTTCGTGGGTGGAGCCCTCCGTGGACTCGCCCAACCGTTATCCTTCATGGGTTGAAGTCTCCACCAACATGGATGTACGATAGCACCACCTATCGGAACTACACCAATAATCTACATGTCTCCAATTGCATTTGCACACTCCAATCCCATCCCTTTACTTTCTTGCAAGTTGCATTCTTTACTTTCCGCTGCTCATATACTCTTGCCATGCTTGCTTGAAATGTATTGTGAATGTTTGAAATTGTGCTAATTTCCAACCTCAACTTGAAAAACTTAAAAACTGCTACCTTTACTTGTTGAGGGTCTAATCACCCCCTCTAGACACCTCTTCTCGATCCTTTCACTAACAAACTATATTCTCAGTCATCAAACAATTGCAATTCATCTTATTTTCAGGAAGGGTCAATGTAAGAGCTTTGATTTAGCAAATCCCACATACTCAACTATTATATAGTCTTCCATGATTGCTACCACTCAAAGCATATTCTTAGAAAAAATAGCATCCATTGAACACAGAAAAAGATAGGGGCTTAATGTTTCGCCTCCCAACTTACTTATCATATATATAATTGTCAACAATAATAATTCATGACCAAATATATTTGAATGGCCATATATGCTTAGATCTTTCCCCACCACATGATGCTTGCCAACTAAAGCGTAGGTTGGAATGAGAAGGGTAACCACTGACTCTTGCATAAAAGTAAAAGATAGGACCTTTGCAGAGGGAATCATGGATTTGCAGAGGTGCTAGAGCTTGACGCTTTTAAAACAAAGATAAAATAATTTTGAGAGGTATGCTTTCGTTGTCAACATAACAACCAAAAGTTCCCAATATCTTCCATACTAGATACATTATAGGAGGTTCCCAAACAGAATGGTAAAGTTTTTACTCCCCCACCACCAACAAGCACATTCCACGGCTAGTCTGAAACAATGGGTACCGTCCAACTATCAACAATCCTGGGGGAGTTTTGTTTAATTATTTGCAATTTCGTTTTTGATCTTTTGATCATAGGACTGGGCATCCCAATTACCAGTCATTTTCTCGTGAATGATGAGCGGAGTGCACTCATCGTGAGAATAACCCACCTAGCATGGAAGATACTAACAGCCCCTAGTCGCTACATGAGCGATTCGAGCATACAAAACAGATTATTATTTGAAGATTTAGAGTTTGGCACATTCAAATTTACTTGGAACGGTGGGTAAATACCACATATGGGTAGATATGGTGGACACTCATGGAAGAAACTTGGTTCAAGGATTTTGGATGCACAAGCAGTATTCCCTATTAGTATAGAGATTTTGGCTAGCAAAGGATTCTAAATAGCAAGCACCACATGTTGGAGGGTCTATAACAATATAACTTCTATACAAAAATACCCAAGCATAACTCATTATGTTGTCTTCCCCGACCAAATTCAACTAATTTGCTCAGGTTTGAAAATAATTAATGGGGCTCACAATCATATAAGATGTCCAAGATAGTATATATTTATATGTCAAATCTCTCTTCCTTCAATATTCTTTCATGAATTGTTCAAGTGACCAATACTATGTTTGCTAACTTCCAATAAATTTACCACCTCTACTTCTTATATGTGAAGTCATTACTCCCCATGCTATAAACATGTGAAGCATATATAATTTCAGATTTACGATATTCAATTTATTCAACCATTACTCATAGGATATAAGTGAAGCACATGAGTGATTGGCAAACTACTCCAAAAAATATAAGTGAAGATCAATGAGTAGTCGAATAATTATGTAACTATGTGAAGACTCTCTCTCACAAAAAATTTTAGATCTTAAGTACTTTATTCAAACAGCAAACAAAACAAAATAAAATGACTTTGCATGGATAGCACATATCATGTGAAGAAGCAAAAACTCAGGCTCAACCAAAACTGACCGATAGTTGTTGAGAATAAAGGTGGGATGCCAACCGGGGCATCCCCAAGCTTAGATGCTTGAGACTTCTTGAAATATTAAGTAGGGATGCCTTGGGCATTCGCATGCTTGATCTTTTGTGTCTCCTTAATTTCCCTCATATCACGATTTCCCCGAATCTTAAAAACTTCATCCACACAAAACTCAACAAGAACTCGTGAGATAAGTTAGTATAAATCAATGCAAAACCTTATCATTCTCTACTGTAGAAAATCACTAAAATTATTATTTTATATTTCCTACTAAATGCCTCTGCATATTTAATACTCCTATCATCAAATAGAATCATTAAATAAGCAAACATATGTAAACAATGCAAACATAACAGCAATCTGTCTAAACAGAATAGTCTATAAAGAATGCAAGAGGAAGCATACTTTACTAAATCCAAAAATTCAAAAAATTACCATACTGTAGAAAATTTGTTGTTACTCATCATGTCAAAATTTCAAGATTTTATCATGTGCTGACTATTCACCAATATTCAAAACATAACAACAAACTTTCAGTTTTCAAAACAGCAACGTATAGACTTGTAAAATAAGGATGGTAAAGGCTATACTTGAATTTTTATTGAACTAAAAGATATAAAACATGTCTCTGAATAGCAGAAAGCAAATATAAACAAAGGAAAATGACGCTCCAAGCAAAACACATATCATGTGGTGAATAAAAATATAGCCTCATGTAAAGTTAACGATGAACGAAGAAGAAAGAGGGGATGCCATCCAAGGCATCCCCAAGCTTAGGCTCTTGGTTGTCCTTGAATATTACCTTGGGGTGCCTTGGGCATACCAAATCTTAGGCTCTTGCCACTCCTTTTTCCATAGTCCATCGAATCTATACCCAAAAATTGAAAACTTCACAACATAAAACTCAACAAAAAATTGTAAGCTCCGTTAGTATAAGAAAATAAAATCACCACTTAGGTGCTGTTATGAACACATTCTAAATTCATATTGGTGTTATATCTACTGTATTCAAACTTCTCCATGGTTCATACTCTCCGATACTACTCATAGATTCATTAAAATAAGCAAACAACACATAGAAAACAGAATCTGTCAAAAACAGAATAGTCTGTAGTAATCTAGAAACTTTACATACCATTGTAACTCAACAAATTCTGAAAAAATTAGGACAATCCAGGAAATTTGTATATCAATCTTGTTCAAAAAATTCAGATCAAAAGCATGTTCCAGTGAATTTTCAAATTTCCTGGACTAAGCACAAAAGTTTCTTTTTTTGCACACAATCAAGTCAATTATCATCCACAATATCCCAAAGGCTTTACTTGGCACTTTATGGTAACAAAAGCTATAAAACATGATTAATACAGTATCATAATCATGTAAGCACACAAAAACAGTAGGGGTAAATATTGGGTTGTCTCGCAACAAGCGCTTTTCTTTAATGCCTTTCTACCTAGGCATGATTATTTCAATGATGCTCACATAAAAGATAAGAATTGAAACATAATGGGAGCATCATGAAGAATATTACTAGGACATTTAAGTCTAACCCACTTCCTATTCATAGGGATTTTGTGAGCAAACAACTTTTGGGAGCAAGAATCAACTAGCATAGGAAGCAAAACAAGCATAACTTCAAAACTTTCAACACATAGAGAGGAAACTTGATATTATTGCAATTCGTACAAGTATATATTACTCCCTCATAATAATTTTCAGTAGCATCATGAATTAATTCAACAATATAACCATCACATAAAGCATTATTTTCATGATGCATAAGCATAGAAATTTTATTACTCTCCACATAAGCAAATTCCTTCTCATGAATAGTAGTGGGAGCAAACTCAACAAAATAACTATCATGTGAGGCATAATCCAATTGAAAAATTAAAATATAGATGACAAGTTTCATGGTTATCATTATTCTTTATAGCATACATGTCATCACAATAATCATCATAGATAGCAACTTTGTTCTCATAATCAATTGGAACCTCTTCCGAAATAGTGGATTCATCACTAAATAAAGTCATGAACTCTCCAGATCCACTTTCATAATTATCACAATAAGATTCAACACCCTCCAAAATAGTGGGACATTACTTCCTAAAGTTGACACTCTTCCAAACCCACTTTCATCAATATAATCATCATAAATAGGAGGCATGATATCATCATAATAAATATTCTCATCAAAACTTGGGGGACTAAAAATATCATATTCATCAAACATAGCATCCCCAAGCTTGTAGCTTTGCATATCATTAACATCATGGATATTCAAGGAATTCATACTAACAACATTGCAATCATGCTCATCATACAAAGATTTTATGCCAAACATTTTATAGACTTCTTCTTCTAACACTTGAGCACAATTTTCCTTTCCATCCTTTTCACGAAAGACATTAAAAAGATGAAGCATATGAGGCAACCTCAATTCCATTTTTTTGTAGTTTTCTTTTATAAACTAAACTAGTGATAACGCAAGAAACTAAAATATTCGATTGCAAGATCTAAAGATATACCTTCAAGCACTAACCTCCCCAGCAACGGCGCCAGGAAAGAGTTTGATGTCTACTACGCAACCTTCTTCTTTTAGACTTTGTTGGGCCTCCAAGTGCAGAGGTTTGTAGGACAATAACAAATTTCCCTCAAGTGGATGACCTATGGTTTATCAATCCGTGGGAGGCGTAGGATGAAGATGGTCTCTCTCAAACAACCCTGCAACCAAATAACAAAGAGTCTCTTGTGTCCCCAACACACCCAATACAATGGTAAATTGTATAAGTGCACTAGTTCGGCGAAGAGATGGTGATACAAGTGCAATATGGATGGTAGATATAGGTTTTTGTAATCTGAAATTATAAAAACAGCAAGGTAACTAGTAATAAAAGTGAAAAAAATGGTATTTCAATGCTTCGAAACAAGGCCTAGGGTTCGTACTTTCACTAGTGCAAGTTCTCTCAACAATGATAACATAATTAGATCATATAACAATCCCTCAGTGTGCAACAAAGAGTCACTCCAAAGTCACTAATAGCGGAGAATAAATGAAGAGATTATTGTAGGGTACGAAACCACCTCAAAGTTATTCTTTCTGATCAATCCATTGGGCTATTCCTATAAGTATCACAAACCGCCCTAGAGTTTGTAGTAAAATAACACCTTAAGACACACATCAACCAAAACCCTAATGTCACCTAGATACTCCAATGTCACCACAAGTATCTACGGGTTTTATTATATGATATGCATGACACAATATCAGATTCATCTATTCAAACCAACACAAAGAACTTCAAAGAGTGCCCCAAAGTTTCTACCAGAGAGTCAAGACGAAAACGTGTGCCAACCCCTATGCATAAGTTCACAAGGTCACAGAACCTGCAAGTTGATCACCAAAACATACATCAAGTGGACCACGTGAATATCCCATTGTCTCCACAGATAAGCACATGCAAGACATACATCAAGTGTTCTCAAATCCTTAAAGACTAAATCGGATAAGATAACTTCAAAGGGAAAACTCAATCCATTACAAGAAGGTAGAGGGGGAGAAACATCATAAGATCCAACTATAGTAACAAAGCTCGCAATACATCAAGATCGTGCTGAATCAAGAACAAGAGAGAGAGAGAGAGAGAGAGAGAGAGAGAGAGAGATCAAACACATATCTACTGGTACATACCCTCAGCCCCAAGGGTGAACTACTCCCTCCTTGTCATGAAGAGTGCCGGGATGATGAAGATGGCCACCGGTGATGATTTCCCCCTCCGGCAGGGTGCCGGAACATGGCCCCTATCGATTTTTGGTGGCTACAGAGGCTTGTAGTGGCAGAACTCCTGATATTCGTTCTGTTCTGGAAGTTTGGGGATATATAAGAGGTGTTGGCGTCGGGAACAAGTCAGGAGGGGGGTCCACGAGGCAACCACGAGGTAGGGGGCACGCCTGGGGGGGTAGGGCGTGCCCTCCACCATCGTGGTGGCCTCGGGACTCTTCTGGTCCATCTCCGATACTTTGTGGGCTTCTTCTGGTCCAAAAATAATCTCCGTAAATTTTCAGGTCAATTGGACTCCGTTTGATATTCCTTTTTTGCGAAACTCAAAAACAAGGAAAAACAGAAACTAGCACTGGGCTCTAGGTTAATAGGTTAGTCCCAAAAATCATATAAAATAGCATATAAAACATCCAAGGTAGATAATATAATAGCATGGAACAATAAAAAATTAAAGATACGTTGGAGACGTATCATAATCCTCGGGGCAATATTTGGTGAACTGGTATTGTTGAATGTTTCAATTCTGGACAACAACATGGGGTGTGGATCTCTAAGACACTACACAGATGTGATCTATCATGTGCCTCATTTGTAAGAATGGAAAAGAAAATAGTTTACTGCAGAAATCCCAGTGAGATATGGCTCCACCATTTTATCATACTCAAAGAAAATTTGTAGGACTGAAATTCAACACAACCAGAAGGTGTCAATCGCTCACACAATTAGGCAATAATGAAAACATTTACCCAAATAATAGGGTCATTGGATGTACAGAAAGGGTTGACTTCATAGTGTTTTTGAAAGTTCAGTGCCTGTCTCCATGGTACGGGAACATAGAGGAATTATTTCAGTTTGAAGCTGAAAGGAATTAACTTCAGAATCATGAACCTGTATATATAAGGAACAAAATTATGAAGCCGGCCAGGTAAAACACATATTATGATGTTCAACAAAATTATGAGGTGCAAAATAAGTTGGTCCTTCAGTGACCAGTTCAAAAAAATATATGAGGGAAACAAAAGATTTATGTATTGCCGGTGAAGAATTTAGCTGCTCCATAACAGAGCCGACACCATATATAAAATATTATTCAGTCGAAACACAACACTTGAGTTATACTTCAAATACTTTTGTCTTGGTCAAAAATAATGTATGCTCATGATCAATGATCGCAAGGATATAAACCTTCTACCAGGTGAAGTCAGAAACTTATAGATGCACTAAATATAATTATTTGCTATGTGCTATTTTAAAGTAATATGGGAACATTATCAAATAAGTTTTTTTCTTGAGTAAGCAGCGAAATGCATGTCATTTGTATTAGTAGGAAGTGCCAAGATGACGCGAATCATAAGAGAGACCTAATGAAAACAAAGCAAGACAAGGCCAAGAAAAATCAAAAAAAGGAAGCCTGGAGCAAATGAAACAAAAAGGGAAAACTGTACAGCTAGCTATCCATCACTATTCATCAGATCTTTAAATGGGGAACAATCCCCTGACTGTAACGCATGCGGACGATGATTCATCATCTGTGACATGTTAAAGAAATGGGGAACATCCTACATCATGAGAATGACAAAATGATGCCACAGAGGCATCTTAAGTGTAGGAATGCAGAGTTGTCATGCAATATTGAGAAGCTCAATTCTTAAATGTTGCAAACAAAGTAAGCACAAAGCCAAGTAAATATGAATATGTGAAGAAAAGGACCTTAGATGCTGCAGATGCCGATGAGTGGCAATGTTCTGAACCTATAGAAATATAGTATGCGTTGTTAGGAAGGAAGAGGAAACTGAATTTGTTTTCCATCCTGTCCAAGTTATCTAGCCACCCAAACAAAATAAATGCCATTCGGTTTTGCCGCATATGCTTTTTTCCATAAGTTTTTGAATGCTGAAACATATTTATTTTGAATCTTGAAACATATTAACTTGCACAAAATATATTGCTTGCTCACAGCCCATTATACAATCTCTTGAAATAACGAAACATGTGTTTTTTAATTCAAACTACAATGTGGAGGAAACTTAACAATATTCATTTCCTTATTTTTATATTATATTTCAGATTATATATTAACTCCATGGCATAGAAATCCCCGTGCTATAGGAAGCATTCCAAGGACCTCATCATCTACACCAGGTGAACCTGTTATGAATCAGCAGAATACATGAAGCTCATACCGTCTGCTCTGGAACATAGTTTATCATCTAAGAATAGAAGGTCATAATTGTATAAGGGGAAGCTGCTCCAGAAAGTAATACATGTAGGTTGTTGATCAATTAAATAATTAAACATAAAAGGCTGATATTTGAGTAATTGTGACCCAAGCAGAAAACTTTTATTGTTTCTGAATTTTCAACAATTCTTATTGTATAGTGAGTCATGCATGAACAAAACCCCCTGAGCAGAACCCTAATGTAGGACTATAGAACCCAAATGACTATAGAACCCAAATGCATGAACAAAATCCCCTGTACAGTTCAACAATAGGAAATTATAGAAATCGAATCATGTAAGAAAGTTGCATATTCTTTGAATATCATGCTTAGCTTGGTTTGATGCCTGCAGTTTTAGGTATTCGAGATGAATAATTTTTGTGGCCAAATCTGTCAAGATTTGGGCGGGAAGAAAGATTTAGCACTTGCAATTAAACATTCCTCTTAAGGAGAGGGAGGGTCCTCATTCCTCAAGCCGTGTGTGGAATGTTTTCCTGGCCAATAAAGAGGTGAAGAAGGTGGTGTCAACCAGAGCGCCCATGGCGGCTCTCCGAGAAATTCGTACAGGCACACAAAGTCTACGATTCCCTATAGGCTGTATAGACAGGTTTATGCCAACAGTACCATTCATATAATTTTCATGATGAAACTAATCAAACTAATGAGTCTGTCCAAATATATTTAGGATATATTGCACATCTGTTACCACCTAGTTGCTCAATCCCTTTGGTTGAAAGTGTAAAAGAAACTTACTTGCATTAGGACGCCGGGAAGAAGAAGAGGACGGCCGGACCCACTGTGAAGGAAGGCAGCGAAGGGCCGGCGAGGCAGGCTCCCGGGGCGACGGGCGAGGCGATAGGTGGCGCCTACCGGGGCGACGGGCGCGGTGACCCGCGGCGAAGGGCGTGGCTACGGGAGATGGCAAAGGGCCGGCGGGGCGGCTTCCAATGCGACAGGCACAGCGACCGGCGGCGGCTGCATTATAGAGGCAAAGGTGTCCCGTCTTTTGATGAGATGTTGGCTATCATTTTGGCGGAAGTCGACTTTGATGATCCGACTACGAACATGCGAGGACGTCGCGCCTTAGCAATCGCTAAACCAACTCCGAGAGGTTATTGACCACGCCGGAGCACGATCAACCTGACCATGAAGGTCTATTTCCTGCAGGAAAACAAAGAACAAGCAAGAAACTAAGATTGCAATCTGGATATTGCGAATATAAGAGGAAAGCTTTGTTGATCAAGGTGGGGTTCTGTGATGCCTTTGTCTGGTCGTTGAACACAAATGAAGTACGTGAAGTTGCAGCTATGGAGAACTTTAATCTAAACAAAACCCAAAGTCTAAACGGTGCCCTAAGGGCTATATATATGGAGGAAGAGGGGGGGGGGATTTCGTGGCCCTTGGTGGAGGGGTCCGAAATCAACCCTATCTCTTGTTTCCCCACATATACGGACTCTAAAAATATCCTATACTTATGTATTTCGAAATTACATGGGCCTGGCCCAATAATAAGGTGACGCAACACCTAGAATGGCCTCGGGACGAAATTTATGAATTGGCATCTTGTATATTTTGTCCAAGGCTTCATGCACCCATTATGGTGGCTTCAAAGTCCTGAAATCATCACTTGTAACTCCGTTCTTGTTCTCCTTGCCCATGCCATCATCTCCATGCTTGTTCTTGCTCCAATGTTCATCCTTCTCCAAGTTAGGCTCTTCATTTGTAAGAAAAACAAATGTATCCAATTTAGGCAGCATCATATTCTCATGAACATTAGAATTATTACCAAGAAACAGAAGTACCTGATAATTTAATTGGCGTGCACGAGCTCTAGTAATTGGTCCAGTATATGTAATAGTACGGGCTGTGGGTGTAACAATGGTATTGATGTCCTCATCATCCTCCCCTTCTTGAAATGAAGCGGTCCTCAACGGAAGCTCATCTTCCTCACCCAAGTAAGGCTTCAAATCTGCAATGTTAAAAGTGAGACTAACCCCAAAATCTGCAGGCAGCTCAAGTTTATATGCATTATCATTTATTTTCTCCAACACCTTAAAAGGACCATCAGCACGAGGCATTAGCTTTGATTTGCGCAAATCAGGAAATCTATCCTTGCGCAAATGTAACCAAACAAGATCTCCAGGTGCAAACACAACATGTTTTCTACCCTTATCTCCAGCAAGTTTATATTTAGCATTCATACTCTCAATGTTTTCCTTAGTTAACTCATGCATTTTTAAAATCAATTCAGCATGTTGTTTAGCATCAAAATTAACCTTCTCCGAAGATGGAAGAGGCAACAAATCAATAGGTGCATGAGGTAGAAAACCATACACAACTTCTAAAGGGCACATCTTAGTAGTAGAATGCAATGAACGATTATAAGCAAATTCAATATGAGGCAAGCATTCCTCCCACATTTTCTTATTATTCTTCAAAACAGCCCTAAGCATAGTAGACAATGTTCTATTGACTACTTCAGTTTGTCTATCAGTTTGGGGGTGACAAGTAGTACTAAAAAGCAGTTTAGTCCCCAACTTAGCCCATAAACATCTCCAAAAGTGGCTAAACAATTTAGTATCACGATCTGAAACAATAGTATTTGGCACACCATGCAAGCGGATAATTTCACGAAAGAACAAATTAGCAACATTAAAAACATCCTCGCTTTTATGACGTGGTATAAAATGTGCCATTTTCGAGAATCTATCCACGACAACAAATATGCTATCCCTCCCCTTATTTGTTCGAGGCAAACCTAAAACAAAGTCCATAGATATATCCTCCCAAGGAACACTAGGTACAGGCAAAGGCATATATAAACCATGAGGATTGAGTCGTGACTTAGCTTTTTGACATGTAGTGCAGCGAGCAATAAAACGCTCAACATCCCGTCTCATCTTTGGCCAAAAGAAATGTGTAGCAAGTATGTCCTCTGTCTTCTTCACGCCAAAGTGTCCCATTAATCCTCCTCCATGCGTCTCCTGCAACAACAAAGACGAAGGGAGCTAGCTGGAATGCATAGCTTGTTAGCACGGAACACAAGTCCATCATTAACGATGAACTTGTTCCACATTCTTCCTTCTTTACAATTATGCATTACATCTTTAAAATCAGCATCATGCACATATTGATCTTTGATGGTCTCCAAACCAAATATTTTGAAGTCAAGTTGTGAAAGCACAGTATAGCGACGAGACAATGCATCAGCAATAACATTTTCTTTTCCCTTCTTGTGTTTAATGAGATAAGGGAAAGTCTCAATGAATTCAACCCATTTAGCATGTCTACGATTCAGTTTAGCTTGACTTTTAATATGTTTCAAAGATTCATGATCAGAGTGTATAACAAATTCTTTGGGCCATAAATAATGTTGCCATGTTTCTAAGGTACGAACAAGAGCATATAATTCTTTATCATAAGTAGAGTAATTCAGACTAGGCCCACTCAATTTTTCAGAAAAGTATGCAACAAGTTTGCCATCTTGTAATAACACATCTCCTAATCCAATTCCACTAGCATCACATTCCAGCTCAATAGTCTTATTAGAATCAGGAAGTTGGAGTAAAGGAGCATGTGTCAACTTATCTTTCAATACCGTGAAGGCTTCTTCCTGTGCAGTACCCCAAACAAAAGGCACATCTTTCTTTGTAAGCTCATTGAGAGGTGCAGCAATGGTGCTGAAATCTCTCACAAAACGCCTATAGAATCCAGCGAGGCCAAGAAAACTCCTCACTTGCGTGACTGTTTTGGGCTGGGACCAACTCTCAATAGCTTCAATCTTGGCTTTGTCAACTTCAATTCCCTGTGGAATAACAACATAGCCAAGAAAAGATTCTCGGTCGGTGCAAAAGATGCACTTCCCAAGGTTACCAAGCAAACGTGCATCACGTAGAGCAATAAAAACAGCACGTAAATGTTCCAAATGTTCTTCCAAAGATCTACTATAAATCAATATGTCATCAAAGTAAACTATCACAAATCGTCCAATGAAAGCATGTAAAACTTCGTTCATTAATCTCATGAAAGTACTAGGTGCATTAGTTAACCCAAAAGACATGACTAACCACTCATATAATCCAAACTTAGTTTTAAATGCTGTTTTCCATTCATCTCCCAATTTCACACGAATTTGATGGTATCCACTACACAAATCAACTTTGGAGAATATTGTAGAGCCACTCAATTCATCAAGCATATCATCTAGCCTAGGAATAGGATGACGATAACGAATAGTAATATTATTAATGCCTCTACAATCAACACACATACGTGATGTATCATCCTTTTTCGGCACTAGAATAATAGGAACATCACAAGGACTAAGGGATTCGTGTATATAACCTTTGTCGAGCAGCTCCTGTACTTGAAGCATAATCTCCTTCGTCTCCTCTAGATTGGTACGGTATGGTGCACGATTGGGTAATGATGCACCGGGAATTAAGTCAATCTGATGCTCAATCCCTCGAATGGGAGGTAATCCCGGTGGCACGTCTTGTGGAAAGACGTCAGTGATCTCTTGCAAAAAGTTACTGACAGCAGGAGGCAAAGAGGAAGGCACGTCCTTGAATGAAAATAATGCCTCTTTGCACACAAAAGCATAGCAAACAGATTTGCTAAAATCTAGCTCATCAATATCAGATTTAATGGCAAGTAAACATGCATTTTTCAATTTAATTTCAGAAGCAACACTAGATGGTTTACTATTAGGCTTCATTTGTTGCTCAAATTCTTTTGCCACAATCTGATTTTCACTCTTATTTTTCTCCTGTTTTGCTTTATTAGCTCTATTAATATCAGCTTTCAAAATGGACTCAGGGTCATAGGAAGCAAAGTAATTTTTTTATCCTTATGGACAAGAGTATACTGATTGTTTCTACCATGGTGTACAGAATTTTTATCAAATATCCATGGTCGACCAAGTAATAAGGAACATGCTTGCATAGGTACGACATCACAATAAACATAATCAGCATATGTAGATATACTAAAATGCACATGAACAGTACGTGTTACCTTAACCTTGCCGCTGTTGTTGAACCATTGGATGTAGTAAGGATGTGGATGTGGTCTTGTGGTCAGAGATAGCTTCTCCACCATCTCCATGCTAGCCAAGTTGTTGCAGCTCCCTCCGTCTATGATGACGCGCACAGAACGTTCCTTCACAACTCCCTTTGTATGGAACAAATTGCGCCTCTGATTTTGCTCAGCTTGTGTGACCTGCACACTCAAAACACATTGAGCAACTAAACATTCATACCTGTCAGTGTCTTCAGGAGCCATGTATTGCGTCTCATGATCAGAATCATCTCCACCATGTTCTTCACGTGTAATAAGAGCCAAAGTCTCCTCATCATAGTCACTAGAGGACTCATACCCACCATCCTTAGTAGCAATCATCACATGTTGAGATTTGCATTCTCTCGCATAATGACCTGTTCCCTTACAACGACGACAAATAATATCACTTGTGTGCCCTGTGGATGCCATGGAAGAAGAAGAACTCTGTGGAGGCCCAGCAGGTGCGCTCTTGGCAGATAATGGTGGTTGTGCTTGCTTTCTTGTATCACGGCTGGAGGTGGCACCTGATGGAGGTGCTGGTGAAGTTGAAGTAGAAGATGCACGCGGTGTCCAGGATGAAGGTCGGCCTGCAGAAAAGTTAGTTCGCGCCAATGCTTGTCGATCATGCACTTCACGTTCAGCTTTACAAGCAAGATGGAATAAACGAGTTATATTAGTATACTCCTTATACTCTAGAATGGTCTGAATCTCTCTATTTCATCCACCCATAAAATGTGCAAGCATTGCTTCATTCTCCTCAACAATACCACATCAAATCATGCCAGTTTGTAATTCCCGATAATATTCTTCTACATAATTTTTTCCTTGTCTTAAACACTGTAATTTTTGAATTAATTCACGTTGATAATATGGTGGAACCCAACGAGTACGCATAGCAGTTTTCAAAGCAGCCCAAGTAGCTAGAATAGGATATAATCTACAATGTTCAGACCACCAAACACATGCAAAGCTAGTGAAAGCACAAACAGCAGCAGGAACACGTCTCTCCTCAGGATATTGTAAACATGTAAATCGTTGTTCAGTTTCTAACTCCCAAAGTAAGGTATATATCAGGAACATATCTACCCTCAAATGGTGGAATATTCAATTTCAGTTTAGGAAGATGGTCATGATCTCGTACATGAGGGAGAGCCCTACCATTGTGATTATTTGCATGTGGACGACCTGGTGGTTGTGGTGCTGGTGGTTGCACGTAGTTCTGATTTTGATCAAACTCATCCTCGTAATCTCCCGCATAATCACCCTCCGCATCAGCAGCAGAACTATCAACAGCAGCACCAACAGTTTGGCCAGGCTGAAGAAGGACACGGCTCGCTCGGCGGAGGGCTGTTTCGCGATCTGGAGGTAGTAGTAGTAGTAGTAGTTGTTGCAGAGGTGCGGCAGGTGCAGCCGATGGTGGAAGACGCGTAAGCAGTTCATTAAATCTGTTATCGAGCTTTGTTTCGAACATCTTCTCAAGGCCAGTGATCTTCTCCATGGCCTCTTCAAAATTGTTCAGCACATCTTGCACCTGTTCAGTCATCATTTGCTGAAACATATCATGAAGCTCCTTGTTTGTTAAGTTCTCCCAGTCAATCTCGTCAGCTTGTGATCCTGGCATGGTTAGCAGCAATAGAAACACACAAGAATATGATCCTACAGACTACTAACAAGTGGTGGTGGTGGGTGTCACAAATCCGTCAAGCAAAACTTAAATTCTTACCAGTTCTTACCCAGGAGCAGGCGGTGATCGGCAACCGTTGTAGTCAAAACTCTCAAAGCCTCGATAGAGCGATTACCAGGGAGAGTCAAACGCATGACGTAGATGTATGTGGAGATGGGAAGGCTTATAATATGGTAGCAAAAGGGTCAGCAATAATCAATTCAGATATGCAAAGTTGAATAAACGCTCAACGACGGTACTGTGCTGGTCCTAGGCTAGACCGTGCTAGAGACGCGAGCCTAGAACACTAACAAAATCACGACGCTGCATGTAAACAAGGGAAAAGCACACACCGGCATTTTTTTCGCTCTATTTTTTTGCGCTCCTCTTTTTTTTTGCAAAAAATCACTATAATGGCGAGTGTCTCAAAACTCTTCCCAGGTCAAACTGACAGGATAGGAACAATTTTTTGACTTTTTTTGGAAATCAGGGCAGTGACCACGAAAAAGTGTGACAAAAAGTCACTATAATGGCACGTGGCTCAAAAGACTCAGAAAATCCTAAAAATAGAGGGAACAAATATTTTTGCCTGCAAAAATTTTGGCCTAAAAACTGCCCGGGGGGTCTCCAAACTCTTTTTTTTTCTCCGAAACCTACTCAGGCAAAGAAACACGAATCCGAAATTATATGGATCTCGAAAACAAACCTAATATAAAAGTAACTCAGATTGGTGGTGGATATATGGTGGTAGGATATGGCAGCGGTGGTGGTATATGGTAGCGGTGGTTGTATATGCATACAGATCGGTGGTGGTATATGGATATGGATTGGTGGTGGTATATGGATATGGATTCAGAGCAGTGGTGGATCAGCGGTGGTGGTAGATGGCAGGAGCGATGACGATGGTGCGGCGGCGGCATGACAACTTGTGAATAGAACTCGAAACTCTAAGGGAAACTAGACGCTAAGACCAGCAACTTGACACGACGATGCAACCGCAAATTCAACAAAGCAAATACAGAAGAGACTATGCAGAGGCTCAGATTGGTTCAGATAGGATGAACTAACCCTAATTTTTTTTGGCTTTTTCATGGACTATAGGTATGAAGAAAAGACTCGATCTAAACTACGAAAAACTGTAAAATCTCACCGAGCAACCTAAAAATTTGATACCACTTGACAGAGGCAAAGGTGTCCCATCTTTCGATGAGATGGTGGCTATCATTTTGGAGGAAGTCAACTTTGACGATCAGACTACGAACGTGCGAGGACGTCACGCCTTAGCAATCGCTAAACCAACTCCGAGAGGTTATTGACCAGGCCGGAGCACGATCAACCTGACCACGAAGGTCTGTTTCCTACAGGCAAACGAAGAACAAGCAAGAAACTAAGATTGCAATCTAGATATTGCGAATATAAGAGGAAAGCTTTTTTGATCAAGGTGGGGTTCTGTGACGCCTTTGTCTGGTCGCTGAACACAAACGAAGTACGCGAAGTTGCAGCTATGGAGAACTTTAATCTAAACAAAACCCAAAGTCTAAACGGTGCCCTAAGGCCTGTATATATGGAGGAAGAGGGGGGAAATTTCATGGCCCTTAGTGGAGGGGTCCGAAATCAACCCTATCTCTTGTTTCCCCACACATACGGACTCTAAAAATAGCCTATACTTATGTATTTTGAAATTACATGGGCCTGGCCCAATAATTAGGTGACGCAGCACCTAGAATAGCCTCGGGACGAAATTTATGAAGTGGCATCTTGTATATTTCGTCCAAGGCTTCATGCACCCATTATGGTGGCTTCAAAGTCCTGAAATCATAACTTGTAACTCCGTTCTTGTTCCCCTTGCGCATGGCATCATCTCCATGCTTGTTCTTGCTCCAATGTTCATCCTTCTCCATGCTAGGCTCTTCATTTGTGAGCAAAACAAATGTATCCAATTAAGGCAGCATCATATTCTCATTAACATTAGAATTATTACCAAGAAACGAAAGTACCTGATAATTTAATTAGCGTGCGCGATCTCTAGTAATTGGTCCAGTATATGTAGCAGTACGGGCTGTGGGTGTAACAATGGTATTGATGTCCTCATCACTGTGGGAGACGGCAAAGGGCGCGTCAGTGCAGCTCCTGCGGCTAACATCGGCGCGAGGCTGCGGGAGGAACGGCGGGGCGGCCAACGGCGTGGGAGGCGGAGGAGGGGCGAGAGAGATCGTGCCATCGTGTGGGGGCAGCGGTTTTTTTTCCGAACGGCGGGGCAGATTAGGGATCGATGGATTGTAGTGGTTAAATGTGTCGTTGGTGTGACACCCCAAAATTTTAACCTTGTTTTATTGATTAAAATTTTGCCAGGAAATTAAAACTCTTATTTTCTGGACTCACTTTTGATTTTTGAAACATTTCCTTTCTTATCATCATGGAGTTTTTACCTCAAGTGAAATACTTCTCAATTTTATTGGACTCTCTTACCCTCTCAAATAAAACTTTTCTTTTATCAGAGGGATTAATTATAAAATTATTTCCCTGATCTTTTTTCCTTTAAAAATGGTTTTTCCATGGTTTGTGGTCCTTTTTGAACTACAACCATTTGATAAATTCTTTTAAAAATCCCACCAAAATTTGGAGATGTCATGTGATGTTTCTAAATCACTTTTATGCAAAGAGATATTTCTTTCATTTAATATTTTGAGCTCTATCCCAAATTTTCGAATCTGGTCCAGTGGGCACTTTTACACTACAACCTATTTAAATATTTCTTTAAAACTTCCACCAAAATTTTGGGATGTCAATATGAGTATGTTAATTAACTTTTTGCAAAAACCCAGTGTTGTCCCTTGAAAAATTTGAGTGAATCAACCTCTTTTCCACTCTGGTTCAACTTGATGATTTGTACAGCAACTATATTTTAAGTTGCTCCTTTATCCATGATTCTTTTACCTACTTGTAGTCCTCCATACTATCCTTACGTCCAGGAGCATGCACGCATTGGATCATTTTTGGTTCATGAAGTGATGCCATTTGTTTCCTGTCCAGAATTGAGTTTTTGCAAAACTTGCACTAACAAGTTTCTGTATTTTGCCAACTAACCTCACCACCCTTTTATTCACCTAATGAGACCACCATCTGGAATTTTTGACCACTCCAAGACCTGCCTAGATGCCTCTGGCATTTTGTCAAACACCCTATGGGCATGGACAGATTTGGCATGATTGTAAGTTTGTGTTGTGAACTTTCCCATCTGTCCAAACCAAGTTGTCAAGTAGCCTGCTAACGATCTCTAGCCCAGGCCTGTGGATTTGCATTAGCTCTCTAGCAGCTTTGGCCATCCTGGCATTTCGTCGAGCAGTCGCTGTGCATGCCCGGAGCGCGAGCAGAGCACGCGTTTTGCACGTGCCGCACCCGAGCCGACACGTCGCGCCCCTGGTTTTGCCCGCCCTGTAGAGCCACACCACTCACTCCCCTCCTGCACCACCACGCCACCACGACCACCCTGGCACCCTACAGCACCGCCGTCAGGGCACTCTTGGCGGCACGCCGGCGTCCGCAGTGCGCCTCTGCCACGGTCGGCGCCGCCCGAGCCACCCCGGCTCGCCATCTGCCCCTGGGAGCCGCGCAAGCTTATCCCCTCGCTCGTCGGCTAGCTCTCGTCGTCGCCACGACACCCTGACACTACAGGGAGGAGGTTCGCCGACGAACTTATCCCTGGCCGCCGCAAACCGACCTTGTTGCACTATATAAGGAGGCCCCCGAGGACGTTCCATTGGCTAAGCAGCCTCAGCATGCTCCACTAGCTCTCCCGTGGCAGCCAATCGACCCGGGGAGGTCTTCTTCCCCGTCTCCGGCAACTGCAGCTGCTGCCACTGCCCCGATCATTCCGGCACCACCAGAGCCTCCCCCTATCCACTCTCTTCACCAGGAACTCCCTCTCCCCCTCGTGAATCCATCCCCCTTCTCAATTTTGATCGAGACCCACTGCGGGGGAAAAATCACTTTGCCCGACAACCACCGTCCGCCGCGAAGCTCACCGTAGGCAACTCCGTCCACCCCAGAGACCATATCAACCACCGGAGTGACCGTCTTGATCCCTTGAGCACGCGGATGGCCTCCGTTTTCCGAACGGTGCCGTCATTCGCCGGCGAGCCTCGCTGGAGCTCCGCCTCTGTTTCGGCCGAAGGAGGCAACGCGCGCGTGGACTGGTCAAACCTGACCAGTGGGCCAGGCGAGCCCACTGTCAGTGACCACGCACGGTCCACGCAGGATAAGTGGAAACGTATTTTTGGAATACGCCTTCGACGTGGTCAGTCCGAATCGTTTTTCTTTTTCTGTTTTATTTTCTTTTTAAAAACAGATTTTGACCACAGCTTTGACTGGCTATAACTTTTTAAATATAACTCCAAATGGATTGATTCTTTTTCCTACCTCTCTCAAATTTAATCTAGTTTGTTTTAAGATTTATTTGAAAAAATTTCAAACACCTTTTTTGTGCTGTTTTGCAATTGTGTGTTAATTCCAATATTTTCAAAATAGGATTTTGGAGAGAGGCAGAAAGCTTTCAAAAGTTTTGGAGAGCACCCCCACCTCTCCACACCTTGAAGGCAAGCATTCTGAACCCCGACATAATATTTTTGGTGTGTTCGTTGACACGTTTATAACACCACCTCATTTCGGAGAACTTGTTATTTCATGTGATATGATCATTTGCATGGATGCATATTAGTGATTTCCATGCTGTTGGAAATGAGTATACTTGTGATGGTAATCATCCTCATATATCTTGCATGCATGCCGGAAAGGAATCCGGGATAGCCTCTCCCTTGGGTAGGTGTGAGCTTGTCGCCAGTCTCCGTCGGGACGGGTATGTCTGGTATGGCATAGTAAGATATAATGAGTATTGGTTGAAATATTTTTGTTATACATGTCATGCAGGGAAAATAATAAACCTCCTGAGTCGACCGTAGATCGAGTCTTGTTCTAGTAACCCCCATACTTGTTTCGTACTACCACTAGTCTCTACAACAAGTAGAGTATGGTTCAGTAATTTGTCAACCCCTTTCTAGCACACACCGTACAGAGGGGCTGGGATGAGGGTACCACGGCCATGGATTAAAGCCAGTCATCCGGTCAGGGGGCATGGGTGTTTCGGTTGTAGCCGAGGGGGTAGCTTCCCCAGTTTTGCACGCGGTATAAATTTTGTGATCCCATGCTAATCGAGGTTGTAGCCTCCCCACTTAGAGTTTTTCTTAACGAGTGTCATGGGTGATTCCAGACACCGGTGAGTTAAGCTGGTGTGTGCAAGTCAGGTGTGTTTTCATTTAAAAGACCATAGACGGAATTAGTCTTGATGGACTAAAGGAATCCGTTACTCGTGGGAAAAGAGTACACCCTCTGCAGAGATTAAACCTATTCGAATAGCCGTGTCCATGGTTAAGGACTACAGTCTGGGATGGTTCAGGTGTCGGTCTTTGTGTCGGTCTTCGGAGGTGAAACTGTTAAACCAGAACTGGAATCACGACTTGTGATTTGTGATGTTTATGATCATTATTTCTGTTGTGAACTAACCCGTTACATTATTGGTTTTTATCGAATATCCCTGGGATGGTTCTACCTTCGGGATATTCACTATGATTGTTTATTTTAAAGCCCTTTATGTGGTGTCGCTAAGACGCCCGACTGTGGCATTTCTTTTAAAGCCCTTTATGTGGTGTCGCTAAGACGCCCGACTGTGGCATTTCTTTTATAAGCCCTTTATGTGGTGTCGCTGAGACGCCCGACTGTGGCATTTCTTTTATAAGCCCTTTATGTGGTGTCGCTAAGACGCCCGACTGTGGCATGCTTGTTATTTATTTAAATACTACTATGTTATTGCATATTCATAAATAACATGCTTGCATGCATCAGAGTTTTTATTATCTTTTGTGACTGACGTCATGAGCATAAAAATATTTTCAGCACATCACTGTTATATTATACCTGAATTCATAATGTTTGCGAGTACATTCAAAGTACTCACTGGCTTGTCCCTGGCTATTGTCTTGGCCAGATTTTCTTGCGCGGAGAGGAGCGACCGTGGCGACAGCCCCGGAAACTAAGCAACGGTGATAGCCGCCTCGTGAAAATAGGAGTTAACCTGGTCAGTTGTTCCTGTTGGGAAATGGAGTCCCATAGACACCGATGATCCACAAACCGCTTCCGCCAGCAACCTCTAGAAATCACTTGTTGTACTCATAGGCCAGAATGGTCTTGTACTGCATATTTGTACTTTGCTTGGAATTTCTATCTCAATTTGGTGCCCCATCAGCTAACAGTAATCCTGGGGATGGTGAGCACAACGGCCTTTTTCTGGAAATTAATACTCGGAGAACCGGTCATGACAAACTTGTTATCAGAGCCAGGCTGACCATTGGCTAATCCTATCTTAGCCAGGTCGAAAAACCTAGGAAAACCAACCCACCAGACCCTAGCCAAAACCGCAGCCAAGCTTCCCATGCAGGATAGCCACACAGTGACCCCGACACTTTTGGCAGTCGGTGCCCAACCTATCAGCCTAGCCTGTCGATCACGCGCTGGTGACCAACAAGTAATCTGTCTTATTCGCAAGTGTGTGAAGGAAGACTCCATTCCCTTTTTCTATAAAAAGGGCACGCTAGCCTCAACACAGCACAGCTCCGGCCATCAACCAAAATACCTTATGATCCCAGAAGTGCTTCGTCGCCTTTTGCGAGCACGCTCCAACGGGATTGTGGCCAACAATCCCCGAGATGGTCATCATCGCTACCCCGACCCTGTAGCCCCTCAACCCCCTCCAGCAGATCACGACGGTGAAAACCGTGGAGAAACCTCGACGTCCGTGAGGCAAGCCCGCTTAGATATGAACGAGGTAGACTGAGTTGCTCGAGTAGTACCGAGTCTTAGTATGTCCTCGCCTTGTAACTATGTGATCCTATATCGCCATAATTAAATACTGTTTGCCTGTGCATCCCTATTTTTGTTATAAGTCATGCATGAGTATGTTGATGTGCGATTGCATTTTTATCCCGGGCGTAGCTGCCAACCTCAACGACGCAAGTTTATGCTATGAATAAATCTTTTGTTTCCAGCTCACAGGATAGATATTTTGAAAACAACTCTTAACAAATCTTGAGGACAAGATTTTCGTTTAAGGGGGGTAGTGTTGTGACACCCCAAAATTTTAACCTTGTTTTATTGATTAAAATTTTGCCAGGAAATTAAAACTCTTATTTTCTGGACTCACTTTTGATTTTTGAAACATTTCCTTTCTTATCATCATGGAGTTTTTACCTCAAGTGAAATACTTCTCAATTTTATTGGACTCTCTTACCCTCTCAAATAAAACTTTTCTTTTATCAGAGGGATTAATTATAAAATTATTTCCCTGATCTTTATTCCTTTAAAAATGGTTTTTCCATGGTTTGTGGTCCTTTTTGAACTACAACCATTTGATAAAATCTTTTAAAAATCCCACCAAAATTTGGAGATGTCATGTGATGTTTCTAAATCACTTCTATGCAAAGAGATATTTCTTTCATTTAATATTTTGAGCTCTATCCAAATTTTCGAATCTGGTCCAGTGGGCACTTTTACACTACAACCTATTTAAATATTTCTTTAAAACTTCCACCAAAATTTTGGGATGTCAATATGAGTATGTTAATTAACTTTTTGGAAAAACCCAGTGTTGTCCCTTGAAAAATTTGAGTGAATCAACCTCTTTTCCACTCTGGTTCAACTTGATGATTTGTACAGCAACTATATTTTAAGTTGCTCCTTTATCCATGATTCTTTTACCTACTTGTAGTCCTCCATACTAAACCCCTACGTCCAGGAGCATGCACGCATTGGATCATTTTTGGTTCATGAAGTGATGCCATTTGTCTCCTGTCCAGAATTGAGTTTTTGCAAAACTTGCACTAACAAGTTTCTGTATTTTGCCAACTAACCTCACCACCCTTTTATTCACCTAATGAGACCACCATCTGGAATTTTTGTCCACTCCAGGACCTGCCTAGATGCCTCTGGCATTTTGTCAAACACCCTATGGGCATGGACAGATTTGGCATGATTGTAAGTTTGTGTTGTGAACTTTCCCATCTGTCCAAACCAAGTTGTCAAGTAGCCTGCTAACGATCTCTAGCCCATGCCTGTGGATTTGCATTAGCTCTCTAGCAGCTTTGGCCATCCTGGCATTTCGTCGAGCAGTCGCCGTGCACGCCCGGAGCGCGAGCAGAGCACGCGTTTTGCACATGCCGCGCCCGAGCCGACATGTCGTGCCCCTGGTTTTGCCCGCCCTGTATAGCCACGCCACTCACTCCCCTCCTGCACCACCACGCCACCCCGATCACCCTGGCACCCTACAGCACCGCCGTCAGGGCACTCTTGGCGGCACGCCGACGTCCGCAGTGCGCCTCTGCCACGGTCGGCGCCGCCCGAGCCACCCTGGCTCGCCACCTGCCCCTGGGAGCCGCGCAAGCTTATCCCCTCGCTCGTCGGCTAGCTCTCGTCATCGCCACGACGCCCTGACGCTACAGGGAGGCGGTTCGCCGACGAACTTATCCCCGGCCGCCGCAAACCGACCTTGTTGCGCTATATAAGGAGGCTCCCGAGCATGTTCCATTGGCTAAGCAGCCTCAACATGCTCCACTAGCTCTCCCGTGGCAGCCAATCGACCCAGGGAAGTCTTCTTCCCTGTCTCCGGCAACTGCAGCCGCTGCCACTGCCCCGATCATTCCGGCACCACCAGAGCCTCCCCCTCTCCACTCTCTTCACCAGGAACTCCCTCTCCCCCTCGTGAATCCATCCCCCTGCTCAATTTTGATCGAGACCCATTGCGGGGGAAAAATCACTTTGCCCGACGACCACCGTCCGCCGCGAAGCTCACCGTCGGCAACTCCGTCCACCCCAGAGACCATATCAACCACCGGAGTGACCGTCTTGATCCCCTGAGCATGCGGATGGCCTCCGTTTTCCAAACGGTGCCATCATTCGCCGGCGAGCCTCGCCGGAGCTCTGCCTCTATTTCGGCCGGAGGAGGCGACGCGCGCGTGGACTGCTCAAACCCGACTAGTGGGCCAGGCGGGCCCACTGTCAGTGACCACGCACGGTCCACGCAGGATAAGTGGAAACGTATTTTTAGAATATGCCTTCGACGTGGTCAGTCCGAATCGTTTTTCTTTTTCTGTTTTATTTTCTTTTTAAAAACAGATTTTGACCACAGCTTTGACTGGCTATAACTTTTTAAATATAACTCCAAATGGATTGATTCTTTTTTCTACCTCTCTCAAATTTAATCTAGTTTTTTTAAGATTTATTTGAAAAAATTTCAAACAACTTTTTTGTGCTGTTTTGAAATTGTGTGTTAATTCCAATATTTTCGAAATAGGATTTTGGAGAGAGGCAGAAAGCTTTCAAAAGTTTTGCAGAGCACCCCACCTCTCCACACCTTGAAGGCAAGCATTCTGAACCCCGGCATAATATTTTTGGTGTGTTTGTTGACACGTTTATAACACCACCTCATTTCGGAGAACTTGTTATTTCATGTGATATGATCATTTGCATGGATGCATATTAGTGATTTCCATGCTGTTGGAAATGAGTATACTTGTGATGGTAATAATCCTCATGTATCTTGCATGCATGCCAGAAAGGAATCCGGGAAAGCCTCTGCCTTGGGTAGGCGTGAGCTTGTCGCCGGTCTCCGTTGGGACGGGTATGTCTGGTATGGCATAGTAAGATATAATGAGTATTGGTTGAAATATTTTTGTTATACATGTCATGGAGGGAAAATAATAAACCTCCTGAGTCGACCGTAGATCGAGTCTTGTTCCAGTAACCCGCATACTTGTTTCGTACTACCACTCGTTTCTACAACAAGTAGAGTACGGTTCAGTAATTTGTCAACCCCTTTCTAGCACACACTGTACAGAGGGGCCAGGATGAGGGTACCACGGCCATGGATTAAAGCCAGTCATCCGGTCAGAGGGCATGGGTGTTTCGGTTGTAGTCGTGGGTGTAGCTTCCCCAGTTTTGCGCGCGGTATAAATTTTGTGATCCCATGCTAATCGAGGTTGTAGCCTCCCCACTTAGAGTTTTGCTTAATGAGTGTCATGGGTGATTCCAGACACCGGTGAGTTAAGCTGGTGTGTGCAAGTCAGGTGTGTTTTCATTTAAAAGACCATAAACGGAATTAGTCTTGATGGACTAAAGGAATCCGTTACTCGTGGGAAAAGAGTACACCCTCTGCAGAGATTAAACCTATTCGAATAGCCGTGTCCATGGTTAAGGACTACAGTCTGGGATGGGTCAGGTGTCGGTCTTTGTGTCGGTCTTCGGAGGTGAAACTGTTAAACCAAAACTGGAATCACGACTTGTGATTTGTGATGTTTATGATCATTATTTCTGTTGTGAACTAACCCGTTACATTATTGGTTTTTATCGAATATCCCTGGGATGGTTCTACCTCCGGGATATTCACTATGATTGTTTCTTTTAAAGCCCTTTATGTGGTGTCGCTAAGACACCCAACTGTGGCATTTCTTTTAAAGCCCTTTATGTGGTGTCGCTAAGATGCCCGACTGTGGCACTTCTTTTATAAGCCCTTTATGTGGTGTCGCTGAGACACCCGACTGTGGTATTTCTTTTATAAGCCCTTTATGTGGTGTCGCTAAGACGCCCGACTGTGGCATGCTTGTTATTTATTTAAATACTACTATGTTATTGCATATTCATAAATAACATGCTTGCATGCATCAGAGTTTTTATTATCTTTTGTGACTGACGTCATGAGCATAAAAATATTTTCAGCACATCACTGTTATATTATACCTGAGTTCATAATGTTTGCGAGTACATTCAAAGTACTCACTGGCTTGTCCCTTACTATTGTCTTGGCCAGATTTTCTTGCGCGGAGAGGAGCGACCGTGGCGACAGCCCCGGAAACTAAGCAATGGTGATAGCCGCCTCGTGAAGATAGGAGTTAACCTGGTCAGCTATTCCTGTTGGGAAATGGAGTCCCATAGACACGATGATCCACAAACCGCTTCTGCCAGCAACCTCTAGAAATCACTTGTTGTACTCATAGGCCAGAATGGTCTTGTACTACATATTTGTACTTTGCTTGGAATTTCTATATCAATTTGGTGCCTCATTAGCTAACAGTAATCCTGGGGCTGGTGAGCACAACGGCCTTTTTCTGGAAATTAATACCCGGAAAACCGGTCGTGACAGTTGGTAGCGTTAAACACCGGAGGATTAAGAGCCATTAGATGTTGATAATGGATGGGTGTGATTGTTTGGATCTGCCCCCTCTCTTCCTTTTATAGGGGTAGTAGATGAAGCTGCAAATCTTTAGGAACATAGTACATAGTCGAGATTACAAGACATTTTTGAAAAAAATGCAACTTTTTTGCAAATTTGAAATGTAGAATATATTTTCAAACATAGAAAAATTTGACATTTTGAAAGTCTTTTGCAAATATGAATAAAGTTTGTAGTTCCAAACATTTTCTGAAAAATAAGAACACAATTTGGTATTCCAAACAATTTCTTCGCAAACAAATATTGAAAACGCGAACAATTTTTGAAAACATCCCGAACAATTTTTAAAGTGGGGACACTTTTTAAATTCCAAACATTTTAAAAAACATGGTTAAATTTAATTTATTTTTTATTTTAATCATAAATTTTCAATAAAATTTTTGTACCATTTAAAGAATGTTGACGTTTGAAAAATGTTCATGCATTTCACAAGAATGTTCGTGATGTTTACTAAATGTATAAATGGTGATGTTAATTTTTTAAAAGAAACTTCACGCATTTAAAAAAATCAAGTTATTTTCTAGATAAAATTTGTATGTGTTGTAAAAAAATGTTCACGTAATTCTTTAAAAGTTTCGTACCATTTAGAAATATGATCAGAAGGAATTTGGAAAATGTTTATCATGTATTCTAGAAAATTCTCGGGCCTGTATTTTGAAAAATGTATTCATCATGAATTTTTGAACAATGTGTAATGTGTGTTAAAAAATGTGCCCCTTGTATACAGAAAAAATTACAATGTGTATTATAGAAGTTGCATGTATTTGCAAAAAAATAAGGGTACTAGGTTGGGACCGAGTTGCGTGTCGAGAGTGGACATGCAACTATGCCGGGCATGAGTTGCATGTTTGGATTGGACATGCAACTGAGTCGGGTGGCTTTGTGTTGAGGTGAACATGGAACTAGATAGTGGTCGGGCAAGTTGTGTGTTGAAAAACAAAGCACAAGCCTAGTTGTGAGTCGAGGGTGTGCTTGAAATTGAGAGAATCAAGGATGGACCTACAACTGGGATAACTGCAAACTATGAGACCAGTTGCGAGTCAGGGGTCGACCTGCAACTGGGATAAAACAAATTACGGTCCTATTTGCAAGTTTAGGGTTGACTTGCAACTAGGATGAAAGACAAAAACACATGCTCAGTTGCGAGTCAAATGTGGGCTTGCAACTAGGATAAAACAAACTATAGGCCTAGTTATGAGTTGAGGGTGGACTTATGACTGAGATTAGTATATAAAATTATGATATGAGTTGCGAGTCGAGGGTGGACTTGCAACTTGTAAAGAAAGAAAACTATGGGCTCAGTTGCGAGTCGAGGGTGGACTTGCAACTAGGACAACAACAAAAATATGGTCCCAATTGAGAATCGAGGATGGACTTGCAACTAAGACAAGTATGAGACAACGAGCCCAGTTGCGAGTCAAGGGTCGACTTGCAATTGGGATGACATAAATATTGTCTTGGTTACAAGTGAAGGGTGTACTTGCAACTAGGATGAAAGACAAAAACACATGCTTAGTTGCGAGTCAACGGTGAGCTTGCAACTAGGATCAAACAACGGGTCTAGTTGCGAGTTGAGGGTGGACTTGCAACTGTGAAAGAAACAAAACTATGGGCCCAATCGCCAGTCGAGGGTGGACTTGCAACTGGGACAACAACAAAACTATGATCCTAGTTGTGATTCGAGGATGGATTTACAACTAAGACAAGTATGAAACAACGAGCCCACTACAAGTCAAGGGTCGATTTACAACTGGGATGGAATAAAATATGGTCCTAGTTGCGAGTCAAGCGTGGACTAGCAACTGAGGTGAAAACCAAATCACATGCACAGTTGCGAGTTAAGGGTGGACTTGCAGTTGGGAAAGAAAGAAAACTATGGGCCCGGTTGCGAGTCAGGGATGGACTTGCAACTAGGACAACACAAAACTATGATCCCAATTGCCATTCGAGGATGGACTTGCAATGAAGACAAGTATGAAACAACAAGGCCAGTTGCGAGTCAAGGGTCGACTTGCAACTGGGATGAAATAAAATATGGTCCTATGCGAGTCAAGGGTGAATTTTCGACTAGTATGAAAACAAAACACAACGTCTAGTTACACATCAAGGGTGGGCTTGCAACTTGGAGAACTATGAGCCGGGTCGCGAGTCAAAGGTGGGCTTGTAACTAAGACACCTATACAAAACTATGATACAAGGATTAAGTCGAGGGTTGGCATGCAAGTGGGAAAACTACAAACTATGAGTTGAGTTGCGAGTCAATGATGATTTTGCAATTGCGTTGAAAGAAACTACGGGCCAGTTGTGAGTCAAATGGTGGACTTGCAACTGGGACAACTATACAAAACTATGATACCAGTTGTGAGTAGAGGATGGACTTGTAACTGAGACAAAAAGGCGGGCCCCCAATTGCATACCAAGGGTCGAGTTTCAACTGGGGACAAAACGAGCCACCTCCCCTTAGTGACATAAAAAGTTGGTAGGGCCCAATTGCGTATCAAGGGTGGACAAGCAGCTAGAAAAAAGCGGGTCCATTTCCATGTTGTAGGTTGACTTGCAACTCACATAAGATGGGTGGGCCTCGAGTTACGTGTCGAGGATGGACTTGTAACTACGACTAAAAATAGTTCAAACCAACTTGCATGTCGGGGTGGACATACAACTTGGACAAAAAAATGGTTGCCCCCAAAGTTGCATGTCGGTGGATTTGCAACTATGAATAAAAATAGGTCGGACCCCGATGCATGTCGATGGTGGACTTGCATCTGACACAAAAGGGTTAGGCTCTCCCCCTCCCCTAGTTACACATCGAGTATGGACCTGCAACTAGGAAAAACACGCATAGTAGCATGTCAGGAGTGGAGCTGTAACTGGGCCACGAATGCCCCCCCCCTCCCAATGTTGCGTATCGAGGATGGACTTGCAACTAGTACAAAAAAGCGGCCCCACAATTGCATGTCAGGGATGGAGTCACAACTGGAGATGTAAGTGGGTTTCCCCCTAGTTGCATATCGAGGGTGGACTTGCAACTAGGAAAAAATAGGACCCAGTTGTGTTTCGAGAGTGGGCTACCAAATTGGAAAACAAAAAGGTAGGCCCACAATCACATGTCGGGGTTGGACTTGCAACTAGAACAAAAAGGGTCCGACCCCCTGTTACATGTCGAGAGGGTGCGCTTGCAACTAGAAATAAAAAATGGATCTGACCTAGTTACGTATCGAGGGATGGATTTGCATCTGGGACACAAAAGGTGGCTGAATTGCATGCCAGGGATAGAGTTGCAACTAGGACAAAAATATCACTAGATGAAAATCACAAAATACAAAATGGATCTGAGGCTACGAATCACACCATTACTGGTACCATCTTCTTCGCCATGACGACAAAGATTGGATCCCCAAGTCAACTCCCTCCCTACTCACATCAGCTCTACTCAAGGATAACAGAGAAATGGAGAGAGGTAATGGTGAATGGAACTGAGGAGGCAATGACCAACTTGTATCTTCAACTTATACCACGAAGGCCAAAAAGAAACGGGCCCCGAAATCACGTCACGAGAACAACCCAACAAAATATGTAAGTGCAAACAAGATGAAAAGTGGACTCAAGACATGTGGCAAGACAAGAGATGCACGTGACAAAACAACCCCAAAATGAAAATAGGTTGGACGATCAGAAACTTAGATGAGACATTGCTAAATCTGTTTAAAAAATCATAAATTTTAAAAAATATATTGAAAAGGAGAATGAAAATATTTAAAACATAAATTAAAAAATGGTAAAAATAAAAAATGCAAATTTAGTCAGAGCTAGTTGAGTTTTAGGTCAAGAATGGACATGCAACTGGGTCGGGTGAGTTGTATGTCAAGAACAAGCATGCAACTTAGTCAGTTGAGTTTCATGTAAAAAAGGCATGTAACTGGGTTGAGTTACACGTAAAAAAGAAACATATTCATGGATGAAAAAAGAGAAAAGGATAACAGATTCACAACAATCCTAAAACACTCCATCGTCTTGCACTGACATTCTTTGCGTGTCAAACCTTCGTGCTCATAAGGCTCTGCTTTTATTTTGGGAAAGTAGTTGACCTGTTGCGCGAAATGGCGCAGAGACCTGCTGAGTCCATGTTAGCGATGAAAAGAAATCCATGATTTAGTTGATTTTGTTACGGGCAATCACATATGACAACAAATTTAATCTCTCTTAGTTGGAAAAAACGGGGGCTTGTTGTCTATTTGAAACAAAATCTATGTAACAAAACTAAGCTGCTTTAGTACGAAACAATGGTATTTTATTGTCTATAATGAGATGTATATACACATTCTAATTTGTTAGCATAAAGTCCCATCCAAAATCATGGCGCCGAAAATACATGTATC
Organism: Triticum aestivum; assembly: GCF_018294505.1. Taxonomy (NCBI): domain Eukaryota; kingdom Viridiplantae; phylum Streptophyta; class Magnoliopsida; order Poales; family Poaceae; genus Triticum; species Triticum aestivum. The sequence goes on from NC_057810.1 coordinate 390,330,772, forward strand.
CTTTTTCATCTACGTGTACATTGTAAAAAACATGTTTTAGCTATGAGCATGCACATACTATAACAAATTTAATCCCCTTTAGTAAAAACATATAGGTTTATTGTCTACAATAAGATGTACATGCACATTTCACTTTGGTACCGTGGTGTCTCGTTCAAAATGTCGCGTTGAAAATATATGTATTTTTCGAGAATCTTTTGTTTGAGCAAGTACGCGGGATAAGAATTTAGACCCTTCTATATATATAAAAAAGTACATATCTTCTTGCCTAAGAACATATGTATGATTATGTTATTTTAGAAAGAGTAGTGTTTCTATCAGCTTTGTTTTTGCGTGTTTGAAAAAAGAGAGTACTTATGTGCCATTTAGATGCATGTATATTTGAAAGCAGTCATAGGACAGCCAGTTCGGCCCATGAATCGAGCAACTTGTTTAGCCCTTTTTCCTCGGCACTTATTTATCCCTTCTTCCTCGTGAGCTTCATTCGGTCAGAGACAAAACTGCTAAGTAGTACTTCTATCACCTCAATAATTGAAGAACAATAACATTTCTCTATATCTTGTACAATAATAACATCATTATCAAGCAACCAATTAGCAGAAGAACAATAACATTTCTCTATATCTTGAATTCCACATATGGGATAATTAATATATCGACTTTTATGGATGGCTTCACTCAAAACAATACATATGCCTCCTATTTATTTGCCTGACAAATGTCCATCAGATGAATCAATCAAATAGGAGGATTGGGGAGCATTTCAAACCGAAACAAGAATTGATCATAACTACTAAAGTGCAGTAGCTTTAAAGCCTCTGAATTATTTCGCTCCTACTCCACCAGGAAAGTGCAGGCCTTCAAGAACCAAAAGATTTAAGAGTGGAACTAAAAGAACAGCAGTCCAAATACACGTAAGCCATGTTGTTTATATCCTTAAACCCAAAAGGTTGCCTCTTAGCATCTCTGTTGTTCTCTTGGTCCTTATTAGGTGTCAGATTATCCTGAAGAAAAGGCAGTTGATATCATATTATCATTAAATAAATCCATACTTAACATGTGGATCGTGGGGAATGGCAAGATGCCATATTGGGGTTCGCAACACAAATAGAAGACCGCTAATTTATAGAAGGAAAAAAGGCCTGAACACCCTTAAGAAAGACCATAATGGCATACTAAATATTTAGAAATGCGAAGTTATTTTGTTGTCGAAAGAGAAAAAAAAAGATGAACAATTGGAAGATATGCAATGAAGAAAACAGATGGTAGAAGACGAACTGCATTATTATATAAATAGAAAGAAACAAGTTTGTGGTATATAAATATTATGATAAACACAACACTTCATTTAAATAGAGAAGCCATGAATAACTACATGCAATCACACAGTTAGGCAAGCAAATAGGCTAGTCGCACTCATGTTAAGTGATCACATGGTATCAATATAGGAGCGATATGTAGAAAGTGTGTCTTAATTATACAAAGCAGATTCAAATACTAATGGTGTACTCACAGCATGGCCATCTGAAGTCCAATCAATGATATCCCATTTGGTTTTGATGTTCCTAGTTGGACCAAGAGGGCTGTGCTTCTGGAAAGAGATAGGCAAGTATATGTAGTACCTCACATTAATACATGATTTGGTTACATGCATGTCAACACACACTCTTTTTCACATCAACTACCAATTTAAACGAAAATAGCCAAAAAAACTTAGTAGGAAAACTAACACAATGCAGACCAAGATTTACTTGGTATTAGAACATATCACACAGATTCAATCTTTGCTCAATGAAAACTGAGGAAGAACTCTATAACTATCCTAGTCTGCACTGATCATTGCATGCTATCAATATTCCTCTTTTACATAACTAAATTTTGACAACCATGTAAGCTCTAAACATTGTTCTTAATTAAAAGGTCAAAGGATAAACAAATGGAATAAGTCTCACTGGGTAATTTGGAACAAATGATTCAACTTCTATAATTTGACCCTGCTAACAAATGATTTATTGTATAATATGACTGTTGTAAAAAATTTAAGAGTGGAACTAATTGCTCAGTTTCTAATTTTTTTTACTTGGCACATCCACTGAATAAGGTGAGCTCACTCTCTGAAGCAAATAAAACATGCTTGGGAAAATGCTTAGAAACAGTAGTAGCAAGTTAAAGATCAAGTTGGAAGAGTAAGGTCTAAATGGCATCTCCCTTTTTCTAAAAGGCAAAAGATCTTATTGGCCTCGTGACTGAATAGGATGTGTAGATGAAGAAACCATGCACATGAAGCAGCTCAATACAACTTAAAAGAATTCACTAACTTGAAGTAACAATGAAGAGAGAAGAAAGCATTCATAAAATGCAGATTCTCTCTTCTTTGAACATATTACATGACTCGACATCTTCTTGTAGGAAAGGAAAAAAGCAAAGAAAGAAGGATAAAATAAGAAAAAAAGCCATGAACAGAGCATCGAGGAATCAGTATAACAATTTCGAAATACAATAGTTCCAACATCTTGCAGAATCACAACAAAAAATTAAGTAGTTATGAACAATTAGAAATACATTATACTGAAGGTTGAGTAAAATTTGTGTTTTGGATTGAGCAAGTATATAGCTGCAGAAATTTTGCAAAATCAACACATAACAAGAATCTAAGGCTCTCTAAATTCCTTTTCCTTGCTAAATATGCAGGCTTTCCATGGAAAATTTTACAATATATTTGTTCTATGAACAAATGCTTCCTTTCATTCCTTTTTTTGAAGTAGGTAGCATGCCATCAGCAGCCTAGCACCGAACAGCCAGTGCCCAGTCACAACAATCATGCATGCAGCAACAAGCTAGCAAAAAACACAACAGGTGCCCGGACACACACACACACACATAACTAAGCCAGTAAGCAAACACACAAGAAGAACTCGTAGCTAGCAAGCGAGCGCTATGGCCACCAGTTAACATGACGGCCACAAAAATATAACCAAGCTCACTGATTCCCCAACAACATAGCATTCACAATGCAATACGGCACAACCAGGCGAGCTTTGACACAATTACCAAATTACATAGTTCTAGACTTCTAGTAAAGAATGGTCCTAAGAATTGAACAGATGGATTTAAAAAATATACTTCCGCCTATAAGCAAAATCATGTTAGCAATGCATGTGTATATTTCATATGGTATAACAATACATTACTTACACTCAGAGAATTAAAATCCTAGATTTAAAGCGTGAAGCTAACCAACCAGAATAGTATGTATGATGCTACCACCAAGCTAGCCACAACAATCATGCACACAGCAGCAAGCCAGCAAAAAAATACAATGGGTGCCTGGACACAGATCACTAAGCCAGCAAGCACACACACAACAAGAACTCATAGCAATCAAGCACGGAGACTAGGAGAACAGCTGGGAGCGGAACGGAACTACCTTGCTAGCGATGGGATGCCCAGGTGGAAGCGACTGGAGGCGGCAGTGTCGAATCCAGGCAGTAGCTGCGCGAACACGAGACATGCATTTCATAAGTTGGCAATGGAAGCATCCATCATATTCATACATAGCTATGTTTCTTTATGAGCACTCCACTTCTCCGCCTCACACCGTTGACCTCCACCTCAATAACCTGGTTAATCAACAACACATGATCCATGGGGTGATGATAAACCTTGTATATATATATATAATTGATGGGAGGCAGTGTCGAGTATTAGATATCTAACCTCTGATGGGCCGATGAGCCAATGGAAGAAGGGAATGGTGAGGGCGGCGTTGAACACCTAGGCCCAGCGCCGGAAGGGAGCATCCAGAGGAGCACCTCACGGACGGCCTCCTGCTGCTGCGCATGCAAGCACCTCACATCCCGCCTTCTCCTCATCCTCGCCGGCCAGCTCTGCTTCCTTCCGGCAAAGTTCTGCATCTTGCACGCGAACATCCCATGAACACGTGCTCCAGCGGCTCGTCCCTGTACTTATCTTCTCCACCATTGGACGAGGCCTAATTTGTCCTAGCAAAATAAATCACATCATGAGCAAAAGAACGAAGTCGCAACTAACATTTCAAATCGAGATTTATCCATTAACAATCCCAAAATATATAAATAAAGGGGTTTCTAATTGACCACCTCAGCATTTCGAGACGTGCCGGAATCCATGGGTAGAGCACCAGCTGCAGCCTAAACAAAAAATCTTTTGGAGTTCAGGAAGGACGCAAGCAAACATTAATTCCATAGAAAAGCTCTAGAATAAAATAATTGGCATGTATGGAGAAATAAAATGAAAGGCCGGACGAGGAAGCAATCCCTTTTCTCTCCGCGTTGTGTTCATAATAGATGCTACCGCTCTTGCCATTCTGCCTAATGTCATCATACCCTGACCACAAACGGGAAAGTGATATACTGCATCAGGGCATAAACCAGAACATAGCTGACCAGTTGGCAATGGAGATTACATAACAGTCACTCCAAGACCATTGCTTCATTAAATTAGGAAAAGAGATGAAATATGCATGACTACATAGTTATATAAGTATGCACATATCAAATACTCCTTTTGTGAATATCTTAAAAATATCACAGACCTATGGAAATGTATGCACCAGCTACTATTCTTGGGGTGTCAGTAACAAAACCCACACCCAAATTGTAAAATCTGATGTCACCAGCCAGATTGTTGGACAAACAAACTGCTTGAATCTAATGAATAACCAACGGCTCTCACCATCTTCTGAAGTTAATCATAGGAAATGGTTGCGTAGAGCAAAAATCGAAAACACATCATCAAATAAAAGCTATTTCCATGAAGTGCAGTAGAAGCAGTTAGGGGTGGATGTTGCAATTTCCAAACTAAGTATAAATAGATATGTGATACACATGAAATAAATATCATTATATCTCATACCACACTAAAGTAGAAAGACTCAAAGATCTGGACATAATAAAACTAAACTTCGATTAAATAAATATGCATCAACGAAGTAGCCATTCAGTTCATAGTTTACAGGGTTAAGGAACAAACAACTGCTTTGCTTGCCGGTTCGCTAGTGTTGTACAATGACAAATGCCAATACCTCGTTCTCCAGGACCAGCGGCATGGTGTCGTTGAATGCACTCGCCGTCGCTTGATGTGTGCGGAGCTCCCCAAGCCACACCCATGGTCACCTCTCTTGCCGCCTATCAAGCTCGCTGCACCATGCACCGTGCTCGCCGTCGGCCCGCATTGGTCGAAGCACCACTAGGACACTCGATTTCGCATGGGTCTCCTTTTCCTTGTCTGAATCCCGTCCAAAAGCTTCCCTACAAAGAGTGAAAGAAAGAGCATCTCTGCTGTAGCTACCCAGGGTACTATAAATACATGGATGGAAGTAAAACTAAAACTAAAAATAACAGTGCAGATAGTTTATTTAGTATAGCATTTTCTTTTCTTTTTAAAGGATTTAGAACAACAGTTAGGACCAATAGAACTCCATTTTACCGATCAGGTCTTTGAGCTGACATACCAAGTTTAACTATCCATGTTTAGGGTCATCCCATATGGGCATTTGAAAACTTCTATGAAGAAGAGTTAACTTCTTTAATCAACCCCGTAGAGCGTTGTATTTATCAAAGAACGGAACACCATTCAGAGCTGTATGAATATGCAGAAAATTACACAAATACACAGGCAATCAAGTTGTTGTAAAGAAAAACTTGTGTTGGGAAAGACAACATTGATGATTCGGTAAAGTTACAGGAGTTTAGTTACCTACCCAAAAGAGTGAACTAATATGCAGTATAAATGCAAACTTATGGATAGGAAGGCCAAAGGCCCATCCTAAAAATCCTACAATTGAAAGGAGGGAAACACATCAAACAAAGGAGCAAAAATCTCCTTTATAGAGGGGAAAGGAGCTCCAGGACAAATCAATCCCCTTCTCGACGAGGAAAGAGAAAGGTACCAAACAAACTAAGAAAAGAAAGGCAACAAAAAAGTTTCCATGACTCTAGTCAGGCTAGAGCGCATATAGGAGAGGTTGGCGTCTAGAACAAGTCAGGGGGCCCCACGGGGAGTCCACGAGGCACAGGGGCGCGCCCCAGGGGGGTGGGCGCACCCTCCACCCTCGTGGGGCCCACGGGCCTCCCCTCCGGTAACTCTTTGTTCCAGTATTTTTATATTTTCCAGAAAAATTCTCCATTGATTTTCATCGCACTCCGAGAACTTTTATTTCGGCACAAAAACAACACCACGGTAGTTCTGCTGAAAACAGCGTCAGTCCAGGTTAGTTCTAATCAAATCATACCAAAATCATATAAAACTATTGTAAACATGGCATGAATACTTCATAAATTATAGGTACATTGGAGACGTATCAGCGTCCGTCGACAAAGACAGGCCGGGGGCTCCAGCTCCAAGCGGCGATAGTACCATGGCCAGCGTGCTCGAGGAGGACGGCAGGATCTCGAGAGATGGACCCGGCTGCAGGGAGTGGACCCATGGTATGCAGAGGAATCTTCACCTCTACGGCAGCTCCCTCTACCGGGGCGATCTCCCGAGAATGCTCCATTACCGTTAGGGACCCCTGCGCATCCCCGGCAACAAGATCCTGTCCCTCCACGGCGGCAATGTCCGTGGCCTCCTCCACGGCAGCCTTCCCTATGTTAACCGCCACCTCCAATTGTTCTAGCTCCGCGGCTTGGTGGCCTATGGGGGAGGGAGGACAGGAGACAAGGAGGAAGCAGAAGTTAAGAGAGAGAGAGAGAGAGAGAGAGAGAGAGAAGAAAAAAGCGGAGAAAGAGCAAGTATACTACCTGGAGAAGTCTACCGGGCAGGAACCTTAGTCTCCCCGACGACAACTATTGCCGGGCCCCAAGCTTCACCCTCTACCGTGACGGTCCTGGCGGCCTCCAATGCGGCTTCATCCACAAAGGGTTCTGCGGGGCTATCCCCAGCTCGAGGGGCGTGGGAAGTGTGCGCCTCAGGTAGTTCTGCTGAAAACAACGTCAGTCCGGGTTAGTTCTAATCAAATCATACCAAAATCATATAAAACTATTATAAACATTGCATGAATAGTTCATAAATTATAGATACGTTGGAGACATATCAGCATCCCCAAGCTTAATTCCTGCTCGTCCTCAAGTAAGTAAATGATAAAAGAAATAATTTATGAAGTGTGAATTCTATCAAGTGCATAAGTTTGATCAATGATAGTTCCAATCACTTTTTCTAGCATCATTATAAATCATAACAGTAGCTCAACTCATGAAACTTCTCATGATCAAGTAACAAGCTATTCACATGTTAAAGTATAGATCATAAACTTTCTTTAAACTTACAAACCGTGCTCTTAGTCATCAAACAATTGTAATTCATATTATTTCGGGAAGGGTCTATGTAAGAGATTTGATTCAGCAAACTCCACACACTTAACTATCATTTAATCTTTCACAATTGCTAACACTCACGTGATATTTATGGGTTCAAAGTATTAATCGGACATAGAGAAAGATAGGGGCTTATAGTTTCGCCTCCCAACCTTTGACCTCAAGGGTAATGTCAACAATAATAATTTATGAAAACCTACATCCAAGTGGATATATATATCCGGATCGCTCCAACACAAAGTGCTTGCCAAATGAAAAAGGTTTAAAAAGGAAAGGTGATGATTACCATGACTCTTGTATAAGGGTAGGAGATAAAAGTAAAAGATAGGCCCTTCACAGAGGGAAGCATAGGTTGTCATGGGATTTTATGGTTGGATGCACAAAATATTAATGCAAAAGAACGTCACTTTATATTGCCGCTTGTGATAAAGTCCTTTATTATGTAGTCCGTCGCTTTTATTTCTTCCCTATCACAAGTTCATATAAAGCCTATTCTCTTCGCACTAATAGATCATACATATTTAGAGAGCAATTTTTATTGCATGCATCGACGACAACTTACTTGAAGGATCTTACTCAATCCATAGGTAGGTATGGTGGACTCTCATGGCAAAACTGGTTTAAGGGATGTTGGAAGCACAAGTAGTATTTCTACCCGGTGCAAAGAATTTGGCTAGCATGAGAGGGAAAGGCAAGCTCATCATGTTGTATGATCCAAGACAATATAACTTTTTGGATATAGGAAAACATAACTCATTAAGTTGTCTTCCTTGTCCAACATCAACTTTTTAGCATGTCATATTTTAATAAGTGCTCACAATTACAAAAGGTGTCCAAGATAGTATATTCATATGTGAAATCTCTCTTCCTTCAATATTCTTTCATGAATTGTTCAAGTGACCAATGCTGCGTTTGCTGACTTTCAATAAGTTTACTACCTATACTTATTATGTGTGAAGTAATTACTCCCCATGTTATAAGCATATTAAACATATATAAATTTAGATTTATGATATTCAATTTATTCAACCATTTACTCATAGGATATACGTGAAGCACGTGAGTAAATGGCAAGCTACTCCAAAAAGATATAAGTGAAGAACACTGAGTAGTCAAATAATTAATTAGACATGGGAGGATTCTTTTTCATTCAAGATTTCAGATCCAATGATTTTATTCAAACAGCAAGTAAAATTGAAAATACGCACCAAGCAAAACACATATCATGTGACGAATAAAAATATAGCTCTGAGTAAGGTATACCGATAGTTTTGAAGACGAAAGAGGGGATGCCTTCCGGAGCATCCCCAAGCTTAGGCTCTTGAGTCTTCCTTGAATATTACCTTGGGGTGCCTTGGGCATCCCCAAGCTTAGAGTCTTTCCACTCCTTATTCTCCTCATATCGATATCGCACTGAAAACTTGAAAACTTCAATCACACAAAACTTAACGGAACTTCGTGAGATGGGTTAGTATGATAAACAGTAAATCATTCACTTTTGTACTATCAAAGATAAGATTCCTAACTGTTCTCACACAGTTCCTACTGTGCCATATCATTTCTACAATTTATATTGAGCAATATAAGCCATATAAACTAGAAAACAAGCGAACTATGCATTAAAAACAGAATCTGCCAGAAACAGAACAGTCTGTAATGATCTGAACAACAACCATACTTCTGCTACTCCAAAAATTCTCAAATAAATAGGTGGACGTTAGGAATTTGTCTATTAATCTTCTGCAAAAATAGTCAACTCGAAATCATTCTTCTGTAAAATATGAGAGCTAATCTCGTTAGCGCAAAGTTTCTGTTTTTTACAGCAAGATCACATTAACTTTCACCCAAGTCTTCCCAAAGGTCTTACTTGGCACTTTATTGAAATGAAAGCTATAAAACATGATTACTACAGTAGCTTAGTCATGTGGACACACAAAAACAGTAAAGGTAAATATTGGGTTGTCTCCCAACAAGTGCTTTTCTTTAATGTCTTTTAGCTAGGCATGATGATTTCAATGATGCTCACATAAAAGATAAGAATTGAAACATAAAGAGAGCATCATGAAGAATATGACTAGAAAATTTAAACCTAACCCACTTACTATGCCTAGGGATTTTGTGAGCACGCAATTTAAGGGAATAAGAATCAACTAGCATTGGAAGGCAAAACAAGTATAACTTCGAAACTTTAAGCACATAGAGAGGAAACTTGATATTATTGCAACTCCTACAAGCATATATTCCTCCCTCATAATAATTTTCAGTAGCATCATGAATGAGTTTAACAATACAACCATCACATAAATCATTCTTTTCATGATCTACAAGCATAGATATTTTACTATTCTCCACATAAGCAAAATTCTTCTCATTCGGAATAGTGGGAGAAAACTCAACGAAATAACTGTCATGTGAGGCATAATCCAATTGAAAATTAAAATCATGGTGACAAGTTTCATGGTTAACATTATTCTTTATAGCATACATGTCATCACAATAATCATCACAGATAGCAACTTTGTTCTAACAATCTATTGGAACCTCTTCCGAAATAGTGGAATCATTACTAATTAAAGTTGACACTCTTCCAAATCCACATTCATAAATATCACACCAAGATTCAACACCCTCCAAAATAGTGGGATCACTAATTCCTAAAGTTGACACTCTTCCAAACCCACTTTAGATGATATTACTTTTCATACTCCAAAATCTATAAGTGAAGTTCCTGGAGCATTCTACAATTAATATAGACTAACCAATATCCAAGCTCAAAATATATAAGTGAAGCACACGAAGCGTTCTATAAAACCGTACTCAAATATTTAAGTGAAGCACAAAGAACATTCTATAAAGTCATACTTAAAATATTTAAGTGAAGCACATGAAGCATTCTATAAATCAATGAAGGGCTATCTCATACTAGCATGGTTCTTAAAGAAAAAGAAAAACACAAAGGACACAAATCATGTGAACAAAACAAAAACCGAGGTATACCGATAATTGTTGAAGAAGAAAGATGGGATGCGAACCAGGGCATCCCCAAGCTTAGATGCTTGAGTATCCTTGGAATATTTATTTGGGGTGGCTTGGGCATCCCCAAGCTTGAAATCTTGCCTCTCTTTATTCTTCTCACATAGGTAACTCCTCGTTCTTCGAACACTTCATCCACACAAAGCTTCACAAAAACTTTGTGAGATCCGTTAGTATAATAAAGCAAATCACTACTTTTAAGTACTGTTGCAAACTCATTTCAATTTAATATTAGAACTTTATCTACTGTATTACAACTTCACCATGGTTCATACCCCCCGATACTACCCATGGATTCATCAAAATAAGCGAACAACTCAAAGAAAACAGAATCTGTCAAAAACATGACAGTCTATAGTAATCTGGAAATTTAGTATACTTCTGTAACTCCAAAAATTCGAAATAAATTATGAAAATTTAAAAAATTAGTACAGAAGTAATGTGCAAAAAGTTTCAGATCCATTTGACTTTCCAGTAATAAATTGTAAATTCACGCGCTACAGCCAAAGTTTCTGTTTTTGTACTGCACATAGTAAACAAGCAATCTAATCATCCTAAAAGCAAAGCTTGGCACATTATTTTTTGTAATACAATGGATATATACAAGGGGATAATTATTTACAGAGAAATTTCCATGAAATATTCTACATTGTTTCCTCTAGGATGAACACAAGTGCTCAAGGTCGGCCCTCACATCTTCAATGCATAACTTTCCAATCACTTCTCTTTTTGAAAAAACTATTTAGGCAAATGAGGCAAATGCATCTTTTTGTATTTTCATTTTTTCATTTTTTTGTATGTTTCACCCACAACTAAGAAAAATAAAAAGGAAAAACAAAAACTACTTAGTGAAGAAAGCAAACAAGCACACACGAGAATATCAACCCCACGCTATTGCTCCCCGGTAAAAATGCCAGAAAAGAGCTTGATAATCCCCAAGTGCAGGGAATCATCATAGCAATTCCCAAAGGTGGAAGTGATAAGTATGGAGTGTCGAACTCACATGGAGCTAAAGGCAAGATCAATATTCTCTCAAGTCCTATCTGCCACTGATACGACTCTACGTACACCGAAGGTTTGCTTCCAACTAGAAACGAGAAATAAAACTATGTTGTGGGTATGAAGAGGATAACTTTGTATGATATCGAAGAGCTAAAATATGAAAGTAGGTGCTATTATCGTAAATTTAGAATATAATACTAAATATTATAAATAGCGAGTGTGGAATAATGATGGGTCGGTGTGCGGAATTGTCCTAGGCAATTGTTAACAAGACCGGTGGTCGTCATTGCAGTTTCATATGAGGGACAGGCATAAGCTAACATACTTTCTCTTCTTGGATCATATGCACTTATGATTGGAACTCTAGCAAGCATCTGCAACTATTAAAGATCATTAAGGTAAAACCCAACCATAGCATTAACATATCAAGTCCCCTTTATTCCCATACGCCGTGACCCACTTATCCGTGTTTATGCTTCTGTCACTCAAGCAACACAGACAATAAGTAAACCATGGACATGTTGCAACACCCTAAGCGGGAACCCTCATGCTTGCGCGACACGGAGAGCACAATAGGACAGCACTAAAATAAACCATACAACTCATACCAATCTAGATCATCAATCAACCTAAAGACAAAGGGTATCGACTGAAAATATTATAAGATGGCAACACATCATTGGATCATAACATGTGGCATAAAGCACCATGTTCAAGTAGGGATTACAACGGGGTGCGGGAGAGTGGACCTCATAAAAGATATGAGGATGGTGATGATGATAGTGATGTTGATGAATACGATCACCACAACGATGATTCCCCTCCCGATGGCACTCCGGCGCCACCGAGAGAGAGGAGGAGAAGTTCTCCCCCTTGTGCTTCCTCCTCCATGGCCTCCCCCCTGGATGGGGAGAGGTTCCCCCTCTGGTCTTGAGCCTTCATGGAGATGATGGCCTCTTCAAGATCCTTCCCCATGTCCTCCGGTGATGATGGCCCCCTCCGGCAGGGTGCCAGAGAGGGCCTAGATTGATTTCTCGTGGCTACAGAGGCTTGCGGCGGCGGAACTTCCAATCTAGGTTATTTTCTGGAGGTTTGGGCATTTATTGGAGAGGTTGGCATCGAGAAAAAGTTAGGGGGCCCCACGGGGAGTCCACGAGGCACAGGGGCACGCCCCAGGGGGTGGGCGTGCCCTCCACCCTCGTGGGGCCCACGAGCCTCCCCTCCGGTAACTCTTTGTTCTAGTACTTTTTTATATTTTCCAGAAAAATTCTCCGTTGATTTTCATCGCATTCTGAAAAATTTTATTTCTACACAAAAACTACACCACGGTAGTTCTGCTGAAAACAACGTCAGTCCGGGTTAGTACTAATCAAATCATACCAAAATCATATAAAACTATTGTAAACATGGCATGAATACTTCATAAATTATAGATACGTTAGAGACGTATCAGTGTCCGTCGACAAAGACAAGCCGGGGCACTAGCTCCGAGCGGCGATAGCACCATGGCCAGCGTGCTCGAGGAGGACGGAAGGATCTCGATGACGGACCCGGCTGCAGGGAGTGGACCCATGGTCTGGAGAGGAATCTTCACCTCTACGGCCGCTCCCTCTACCAGGACGATTTCCGGAGAACTCTCTATCACTGTCAGGGACCCTTGCGCATCCCCGGCAACAAGATCATGTCCCTCCGCGGTGGCAATGTCCATGGCCTCCTCCGCGGCAGCCTTGCCTATGTCAACCGCCACCTCCAATGGTTCTAGCTCCGCGGGTTGGTGGCCTGTGGGGAAGGAGGACAGGAGACAACGAGGAAGCATAAGTTAAAAGAGAGAGAGAGAGAGAGAGAGAGAGAGAGAGAGGAAAAAAGCAGAGAAAGAGCAAGTATAATACCTGGAGAAGTCTGCCGGGCAGGAACCTTAGTCTCCCCGACAATAACTGTTGCCGGGCCCCAAGCTTCACCCTCTACCGTGATGGTCCTGGCGGCCTCCAATGCGGCTTCACCCACAAAGGGTTCTGTGGGGCTATCCCCAGCTCGAGGGGCGGGGGAAGTGTGCCCCTGAGGGAGGGGCTCACCCTGCAACGTCTCACCTCCGCCACCTGGAGGGACAGGAGAGCCGTCCTCGTCACCTCCGGCGGATGGAACCAAGTCCCTGCTCCCGGGCCGAGGGCTGGACTGGGGGCTCGACACAGGATCCTCTTCCTCGCTCCCCGCCAAGGCCGAGCTCTCTGTGCCCTCCAACGACCCAAGACGTCGGAGCTTCCTCCGGGAGCAATGGATGAGGGTTTTGGTCTCCTCCTACACCCCCTGCCGGCGACTACAAACGCAAGAGGCCAGTCAGCAGAAATACCTGCATATGCACGAGCTATTCGCAAAATAAATCCTCCTTACTCTTCCGCGATGAACATGGAGTCCAAGTCGAACTCCATGGGAGGCGAGGGCTCCATTCTCTTCTTCGGCAGTGCATGGGCAGAGCTCTCCGGCAGCCACGGCGCCCGATGTGGAGCCGTGGGATTAGACGAAGACGAGTCCTGCGAAGAACTCGAACTCGAGCTTTTGTCGGGGTCATCCTCAACCACCGCTCACCCGATGGAAGGGGCCTTGGTCTTGGTGAGATGAGGAGATTGGCGGCACGCCGCCTCAACCCTGGAGGCTTTGGTGGTAGTCTTCTTCACCTTCCTGATAGCTGGGCCGGCAGCGACATGCTTGCGGGTGCGCGGCTCGGGGTCCGGCTCGGGGGCTTGCAGCCCGGCCGCAAGCCACTCCTCAGGCTCCGCCATCTCGCCAACCTCCTCCTCCTTCTGAAGCTCCTTTTCTTCCATGAGTAGGGCATCTAGCCCGACAATGATACCTCTGGCAAGCTATTCCCGGGCAGCTCCTTTCGTGGCTTGCGCCTTGCTGCCGCCTTGGGAAGAACACCCGTCCCCAGTTTTCCCCTTACTCTTCCTGGCCTTTGCGGCCTTCGCCATCTCCACGAGATAGGCCGCCTTGGCCTCCTCGACCCTCCTCAGAATATGCGCCACCTCCGCAGAAGAGGTGGGCTTATACATCCTAGTTTCAACCCTGGTGGCCACCTCCACCAGGGTGCTCGACCACTCGAGCTCTTCATCAAGAGTGGGCGTCTGCCAATTGCTCGCCACCCCTTCAGCATTGCAGTCCGGCATCCACTTCAATATCTTGTCCCGGGCAGAATGGACATTCAGGTGGATAACGGTTGCCGGGAGCTTGAACATATCGAAGCGGCCGAATAGTTGGTCACACAACCAGGCGTGGCCATACACCGACAGGTTGTTGTCCAACCCAGGGAGCAACCTCATCCTGTCATCTGCATCACCATACAACCATGTAGATTTGTCCCTTTCGTGCAGGGGCGAGATGCGGTGGAGAAGAAAATCCGCCCACACATGCTCGATGGTTAGCCCAACAACCTTCAAACAAGTGACCATGTTGATTGCCGGGTGCAACCTGTCCTCGGTAAGTCCCTTGGCGCTCCAATCCTTTCCGCGCTTGACACATTCCTTCCGGGCTTCGTAGAACTCGGGGGCTTCCTTATCCTGGATCCAACACCAATCACCTCTCCATTCATCCCACCTCTCACACCCAATGAGGAAATCCCAGATCTTCCTCGCCACGTGCGGCATCCAGCTAATGACTTCACAAAGTAATGCCGAAACTGATCCACATTGGGCTTAACCCCGACGAAATTCTCACATATATGGGCAAAAATGGCCATGGTCGCCATTGCATTTGGCGTGTAATCAAGGAGGTGGAACCCGTAGATGTTCATGATCGCCTCAAAGAATCCAGAGAAAGGAGGGCGAAGATTGCAGATGAAATAGGCACAGAAGAAATGATAAGAATCATGTGGAACCTCCTTCCCCACCATGATGACCACCGTCGCCCCATGACCCTTCTCGATAGGCTACCCCCAAAGATATCCATACCTTGCTCCAAGGGCAGGACCACTCAAATTCGACAAAGTGAAGACAACATCTTCGCTCCGCCTCTTGCTTAACTCCACCCCTCTTTTTCTCCCCTCGGCGGCGGCCTCCTTTGCCGCGGTCGTCTGCTTCTTCTTGACTGCGGGTTTTTTCCCCATTCCGGCGACGGCAGTGGGGAGAACTGCAACGGAAGGGAGAGAAGGGGAATTGTTGCTTGGCTTGCGAAGGAAGAAGATGGGGGAGCGGAATAGAGGACAAATGAATCGAGCCTCTCTGCTTTTTGCTGCTCTTAAGGGGGAAATGTGGAACAGGGGTGCGACGCTTCAGGAAGTTACCATTTTACCATAACTGCTATAGTCCCACGACCCCACGACGCGCAGTAATCACGTGAAGTGGACGTTGGATTGACCAGTCATCATGGCGAACCGGCGCGCGCAGCCCTCTCCTGCCACGTGTCCACACACGGTTTGGGGCCTAACCCAACATGCCCAGCGACACGTATGGCTCAGGCCCGGGGGCTTATGTCGGGGAAAATATAAAGGGGTACATGTTTTCCCCGGACTCATGCACGGACGAACCAAGATCAAAAAAAGGTGAACAAGAGACCAAGAGATTCAAAGCATAAACCAACAAATCAAGAAGGGCCAAGGCCGAGACCGAGGAGCAAAATATCATCAAGGAAGAAGCCTCCCTTGCCAAGCAGGCGAGCCCGGCAAGGGGCGAGGCCACCCCCAGAAGGAGATGACCAAGGCATCCCGGCAAGGGCTGCCAGTACTTATGGAGACCAGATCACCTCACGGACTACTCCACCACGACCCATGTCGTCGATCAGTGCGGTGTCAAACCGCAGAGTGATTAAGTTGCAATCATTCGCCACATGGCGTCCACTTCCTACCAAGGAAACCTATAGATGACACCCGTCCAATGACGTGTCAAGCGAGCAGGCGTGGAGCTGGCAAGATAGCCCGGCAAGCCTTGCCGGGCAACCAACGACGTGACACAAAGCACTACATTAAATGCACACTGACGACCTGCAGAGTTAGGTATGATAGCACTATTTGCTATCATATCAGTGTCTAATGACTAATTTTCCACTATGCTAACCCCTTTTCCTATAAAAGGAGGCCCATGGCAACATTTCGAGAGGTTAGAAAGTTAGACCACTCGCACCCCCGTATATGCATAGTCGTTGCCGCCTGAGGCAACCCCTACCGGGCAAGTGTACTACGCACCGTCACCACCTTTCCACCATCAATCCACCAAAGCATGAGTAGGGTTTTACGCCTCACGGAGGCCCAAACCTGGGTAAAAATGCTTGTGTGGTCTCTGCCGCACTTCCCTACATTGGTATGCTCTTTGTGCAACGCAACTCCCCCCTGTCGAACCAGCAAGGGGCCGTCCTGGTCCCATAGGTGGTTGTGGTTTGCTGCAACACAGCGATGGCACTCGCTCTGGAGCGAATCACGAGCTTCCATCAGCCCGAGCTACGGGTGCGGCTACAGGGCCCGCGCCATCCCGGGGCAAGTTAACAAAGACAATGCGCCAAATGAGGTCATAAATCCCCAAGCGCATCCACCTCATCGCCACGCCACCCTGGCGACAGGCACGCAACGACGAGAACACGACGCTGTAAAACCCGCCGCCAGTCCAATAAGCGATATGCCCCCAACATCGACGAGCCCATGACCGGTGGGAACGGGTACCTGCCTTTCGAGGTTCGGTGCCCCGTATTCACCCGTGACCTTCGGCAAGTCTGTTGGCCATCTGCCCGTACGTTCAAGCCAGAGATACCAGAAAAGTATGATGGAAGATTGAACTGGCAGAGTTCTTGAGCATCTACACCATCGTCGTTCAAGCTGCCGAAGGGAGAGATGAAAAGTTATTTGCCAACTACTTCCCTTTGGCACTCAAGCAAAATGTGAGGTTGTGGCCGATGCACTTGCCAGAAAACTCCATCTCGACCTGGGCTGACATGTGCAATGAGTTTGTTGGCACCTTCACAGGAGGCCATAAAGAACCAGGGCGGCCCAGCGACTTGCGACTCCTCCCACAGAAGGAAGGAGAGAATTTATGGAAGTATATGCAAAGATTCAGCCAGGTGCATAGGAACATTCCAGACATCCACCCGGCAGCTATGATGGCTGCATTCTAGTCCAATGTATGCAACCACAGGATACGTCCCAAGATGAACGTCCGATTCCCAAGACTGTGAATGAGTTGTACACTTCGGCAGATAAGTGTGCCCGAACAAAGGAGGGGAGACGACTCCCCGGAGAGGAAGATGGCGTCGAAATTGACTCATAAGACGACGATGATGCTAGCAATCAGAAGGAGAAGAACCATAAATGCAACAAGAAGCGCCAGGAGAAAACAGTTCTGGCTGATGAAGGATCTGGCGTTTCTAGTACCAGCAAGAAGGCCAAGCATGACGCTCCCGACAAGGAAGTTGCCGCGTGCACTGACTGCCGGGAAGCTGCAACGGCTAAGAAGGCTAGGAAAGCTGATGGGCCATACTGCAAGATCCATCATACCAAGGGCCATGATCTCCAAGAGTGCCATCAAGTTGAGCAGCTCGTCAAGAAGCAGAAGGCTGAATATGAGAAGCGTCACAAGGAAAGAGATCAAGATGGCATTGGCGGGAAAGGAGGAGGAGGCAGAGGAGGCCGCCCTGGCAAGGTCCCTCAGCATCAGGGGAAGTTTGCCGAGGCCTAGCTGGAAGGCTGCTAAAAGAGGCGGCAGCACCATCCACACCCAACACCCCGGCAAATAACCTTGCCGGGAAGAAAGAACAGGTGCAGATGACGGTGCCGCCAACTCCCCACCAACGGTGACAATGCATCCTGAAAGTGTGTTATATCAACTAGAGGGGGGGGGTGAATAGACGATTTTACAAATTCATCACTAAGGAATTTCATGGTGAAGAAATTCCTAAGCAACGACACACTAGCAACATAATAAGTACTCAGGTGAAAGCATAACAGAGCAAAAGCATAGTCGTCATGAGGAAGTGAAAGACAATCACAAAGTACAAGTAGCATAAAACAGGATAAGCAAGTTGAAGACAATGAGACTGAAGAAATAAGATTGAGGAAATAGAGAAAGTCTTCAGTCAAAGTCTTCAAACAGTAATGATCAGATTCATCAACACATGAATGAGGAAATGAAAGAGTTGAGGAAATAGAACCAGAGGCTTGGTGAAGACGATGATTTGGTAGAGCAGTTCCAACTGCTGTGACAGTTGTACATCTGGTTGGAGCGGCTGGGTATTTAAACCTGAGGACACACAGTCCCGGACGCATAGTCCTCACCGTATTCTCCTTGAGCTAAAGTCACATAGACCTCGCCCAATCACTCGTGGTAAGTCTTCAGGTGACTTCCAAACCTTCACAGACTTGGTCATCGACGATCCACCATTTCTCTTGGATGCTTAGACCTTGACGCCTAATTGTCTAGAGGATGCACACTCCTCAAGGGTAACAAGCATCGGTTCCACACAGGAACAATCTCTTCAGTGATGCTCAATCACTTTGGGTTGTAGGTGTATGGTGTTGGGTTTTCCTCCTTGATGATTTTTGCTCAAAGTCCGTGAAGGATGGGATGCTCTCAATGAAACGTGTCAGTTTCTCTCGGAGCAGCCAACCAGCTAGTGGTTGAAGGGGGCGGCTATTTATAGCCTAGGGAGCAGCCCGACATGATAAGACATAAATGCCCTTCAATGATATGACCGTTAGGTGGGTAGATATTTTGGGACAGTTGACGCATAGCACAACAACGGTCGGATATTTGAGGATCAAATTCCTCAAGCTTATCATGTTCCTCACTGTGTAGGCATCCACATTGGCAAATTCCTAACTCCTCAGTTAGAACAAATTCCTTAGAGAACAGAAGACCTTCGTCTCTGTCACTAAAGAACTTGACTAAACTGTATGAGATTTCCAATGGGTTTACTCGAAAGGATTAGGTAGGTGTAGGATTTTGAGTTGAGCATCACTTGGAAAGTGTTTCCTTAGTTATACCTCGACCCCCTTTAATAGTACGGTGTTTCCTATGAATCAAGAAAGAGAAAATGAAACTACAAAAACAAAAGTATTCACGCTTCATAGTCCTCGCATGAATATCCAAGTCTTCAAGGTCACACCAATTTCTTCACTTTCAAAGTCTTCAGGAGAACCAAAGTCTTCAGCTAAAGAAATACATTTTTAGGGGTCGGCTTTCATCGTAAATATCAAACTCCTCATCGACTTATAGAGCATGTGTACACTCACAAACATATTAGTCCCTTAACCTATAAGTCTTCAATACACCAAAATTGCTTAGGGACACTACATGCACTTAAAATCTCCACCTTTTTTTGTTATTGATGACAAATAGGTTAAGTTTTCAACGGGAACAAACATATGAAGTGCAAATGCTAATATCGAGGAATTTGATTGCAATATATAGAAGAACTCCCCCTGAAGATGTGCATATTTGAGGAATTTTCTTTGGACAACAAATGCACATTGTAGAGTAATTTCATGGAGATCTCCCCCTTCATACATCCATTTGACTTATAATATGAAGAATTTGAAATGCATGATGAAATATGGTGTCTGACATAATTCAGCATGCGTGCATTAAAGTACTTGAGGAAATAAGCATGCAAAAAGCAGTCAAAAGTATCAGAGCACCATAGGAGTTAAGTTTACAACTCGGCAGAGCAAACACTTCAGAAGAGCAAGAGTTGTAACTTAACAAAAGAACACCCATATAACAGACCCAATTGAAGACTAACT
Source organism: Triticum aestivum (assembly GCF_018294505.1). NCBI lineage: Eukaryota > Viridiplantae > Streptophyta > Magnoliopsida > Poales > Poaceae > Triticum > Triticum aestivum. Next base: position 390,350,872 of record NC_057810.1, read on the forward strand.
CAAATTTCTCCCCCTTTGTCATCAATGACCATAAGGGATGAAAAATGAGGACTAACGCCCCTGAAGAATATCATCATGATGTCGATGGAGGAGAGCCAGAGTTGTTGGGGTCGTCCGTTGGTGTAGTGCCTGTCGCAATGTCGTCCAAATCTTCAAATTTGTCTGTCTCGCACGATTAAGAATATGAACTGGGAACCAGCTGAGGAACTTTGACCTTCTTGAATTTCTTTGAAGGTGGGTGAGACCAGTCAAAAAGTCCTGTTGGAAGTCCATTTCCTTGAGTTCTTAAGTAGTGTATAGATGTGAAAGAATAGCCCAGGTGCCGTCGAAGACTTGATGTAGATAATGGTGATTCTTCTTCAAAGTGTACTGAGTAAGGGTGATGTTCTGAAGAATAGCACCAAACTGACGCTTGATCCACTTGTGATTTCTATCCACTTTCTGATGAAGAGTGAGGAGAAGCTCACGATTAGTCATAACACGCGGAGCAGTGGCTTGAGGATTTTGCTTTGAAGCTTTGGAGGCAGAATCTTGTGTGGCGGAATCATCATTGGTCAAATATGAAGCAGCCTTGCGAAATTGACCATCCAAAGGATGAGTGACTTCATCAATGACAGCTGCTTTGCCCTTCTCATCAGCTGAGGAAATAGTTCGTTTGAGGACTTCAATCGGGGGCAAATAGCTAAGATGATTTTGAAAGTCGGCCTTGTAATGAATTGAAGACCTTGATCTGATGAATTTCATGATCCAGGGAGCATAAGGCTTCAACTCAAAAGGTGATATAGCAGCATTGGCCAAAGTCCTCATGAAGAAATCGTGGTAGTTGATAGGAATACCATGTATGATATTAAAGAGCAGATTCTTTATGATGCCAACAACTTCTTCTTCATCTGAGTTGTGGACCTTAACTGGACTGAGGGTTTTGGTCAATATGCGATAAACAGTCCTCGGCACATACAACAATTCCTTCACGAGGAATGTGGTCCTTGGAGCTTGGCCAACCTCCAAAGGCTTCATCAACACTTGCATCAAATGATTTGGAAGTTCAGGTTCCTCATAGAGTTTTAGTGCACCTTTAGTGGGAGGACTGACTGGGACGGCGTGAAGCAATTCAGAGGCTAGAGCTTTGTAGTGAGTGTTTTCTGTCATCCAGTCAAGCACCCATGAATTCACATCTTGCACATTTCTAGTGAGGTGCAAAGTAGCATATAATTGAAGAATAAGTTCTTCATTCCAATCATAGATTTCAGAACATAAGTTCAATAGGCCAACATCATGAAGAACACAAAGAATAGGTTGAAAGCAAGGTAGTGATTCCATGTACACATGAGGAATTTGCTGATGTTCAAAAACCTTGTCCTCGTCAAATAGAATAGCTGAGTAGTAGTTCATCTGACTTGCTATCCAGAAGCGATTGCGGCGAAGTCTTGCAGAGTCATAAGGATTGAAATCCGTGAAGAAATGATGCTCAGCAAAGAAATCATCAACTTTGAATTTTCGCTTCTTGGAATGAGGATTCTGTTGTTTGGGCTGAAGATTTACAGGTGAAATCTTCACAGCCACTTGATCCACAATTTCTGGAGCCACTGACTGAGGAATATTAACAATAGTTTCTTCAGCAATAGTCTTGGCCTCCATTTCTTCAGCATTAGTAGCTGGAGCTTCTTCAGGAATAGAGTGAAGAGAAGCTTGATGTCCTTCAGAACCCGTATAAATTTCTTCGGTTTGCATAGGGGACTGAGGAACTTGCTGCAGATGTGTGGTCGGAGGAGAATTGGGATGATATCTTTCCCAATAATCATCATTCGGCACTGGGGCCGTCGACCCAATGTCCACATCCTCATCTTCAGCATCAATTTCTTCAACACCTGCCTCTTTAGCTGTGAATTGAGGCACATGCGATGATACCAGCAATGGCGAAGGGATCGCATCCACTTCAATTTCTTCATCCAACTGCTCTGACATTGCAGCAGAGGATTCTCTTCATCATTGTCATCAAGGATGACATATTCCTCACCAAAGGGAATAATCTCCTTTGATGGCATGCTTGAGAGAGGAACAACATCAATCGGCTTGGCGAATGAACTTGTCAAAGTCTTCACTTTCTTCAGAGGCGAAGACCCTGAGGTTGCAGATGCTTTCCTTTTCTTCGCAGCTACCCTCTCCGCAGACTTTGTCTTCTTCGCTTCTGAGGCAGAACGAAGGTTGATGCTTTTCATCTGTGATGAGTTTGCAGGATGAGCAGATGAAAGAGGCACAACTTCTTCAGGCGCAACTAATGCAGTTGCCTTGGCAGGTTTAGTTTCTTCAGGCAGAGTAGTAAATTCTTCAGCTGACCTGGATTGATCATTAGGCGCAACATTGATGGTTGCCTGGCAGTTTCATCAGGAGCTGGAATTTCTTCAGCAGCCCTGGCACTCTCAGTATCTTCAAGAGCCTGATTTTCATCTGTTGTGCTGGCATGTTCTTCAGTGGGCTGACCAGATGCTTCACCCTGAGCAGTTTCTTGTTGTGATTCAATAGCAACATTGGTCTTGAAGCCTTTCGCCAGTCTGACTAATTTGACTTTGGAGCCTAGCCAATCTTCATGATATGCATCAAATTCATCACTAAGAGCTTTGATTTCAGTCTAAAGTGTGACAAGTTCTTCAGGAGACATATTCACAACATTCTTCCTCAGAAATCGTTCCTCCTTGTACTGAGATTTCTACACTTTCCTTGCCTTATCAAATTTCCATTTTTCTTCAGTGGTAAAGGTTGTCAGCATGTGACTTTCACCAGGCGTGAGATTCAGTTCTGGCAGAGATGTGTTGGGATCCTTGTGCCATAGATCAATGAAGTCCAAGATCTTCTTCGGATCTAGCAAAAGTGGCACAGCACTGCCTTTGGCACTAGCGGCTCTTTCTTGGCGGTCTTCGATGATCTCAGCAAGTTCATCATCAGCTTCATCATCACCTGACGAAATTTCAAAGGAAACCTGCTTCTTGTGAGGACTTGGCCTTGTGCTGCATCCAGCGGCCCTGGTTTTAAATAGCGGATAGCGGGCTGGTAGTGAACTGGGGTCCGTGTAGCAGATTGTGGATAGCAGGCAATACTGTGGACTCTATATCCGCGTAGCAGATTACAAAAACACTAGATTATTGTGTATATTCTAGATCGTTAACAAAAAGTAATGAAATTAATTTGAGCGATAGCGGATGCTATTGCGCTAGTGCTATTGTGGACGCAATAGCGGATGCTATCTTAGCTAATTGAAACTAGCAGCAACCTTTTTCTTCAGCAAAATTGGAGCTGTTGAGGACTCAGGCTGAGCTAAGGGACTAGCAGAGGCTCCTGTAGCAATTGACATGCCAGTTGTCCATTGGCACATGGCAAGATGCATAGGTGTTGAGGACTTTGCAAGTGCAGCTGAGTATTTTTCTTGAGGGATAGGTCGTGAGGGCTTTGAAGAGCTTGGCCATGAGGGCATTGCAGCTGAGGAAGAAGGTTTTACAGCAGACTTCTTCGGCATTGCCTTCTTGGGCTTGCTAGCAGAGGCCTTAGCAGCAGAGGCCTCAGCAGCAGAATTTTCATTGAATTTCTTCACTGCTTCTTTTTCTACCTTGGCCAATTTCTTTGACGCTTGGCCCACTCCTTGGGAAATTCCTCACCACTTCTAATGCTTGTGCGATCGGCAACTTGGTCTGGAGCCAATGGAGGTCTTGGCATGGAGGATTGACAATGAATTTCTTCATGTACTTGTGAGTGATATAATGATATTCCCTCCATTCTCTTGCCCATCTCCGTTCAATCCGCTAAATGTGCACCTTGCACTGATTTTTGTTCTCCTTACCATGCTTGGCTTCATCAGGAGTGCAATATTCTTCATATATTTCATCAGGGGTTTCGAAAGCAGTGTTTGTTTCAGGCCTCTTTCCTCCCTTCTGAGGATGCTTACCATCTGCCATTTTCTTCACTTGATGATTTTGAAAAATTGAGGTCTCTGAAGAGGTATGCAATTTTTCTTCAAGGAACACTACAAATGAATTAAGTTGATGAGAACCTAGTGATTCAGCAGCAGACATGTGTACCCATGAACAGAGTATAGGTGCAAAAAATTTGGAGAGGTCATATGTGTTCTCAGAATTTTGTTTTAAAAGGAATCAAGTTTGAGGAATTTGACCAGGGGAGTCTTGAGGAATTTCACTAAGAGTTCTTATCTTAGGTTCCAGAGTTGTATAGATTGAAAATCCACACAATTGAGGAATCTTGAAGAAAAACACATCTTAGGGAAACAACTCAAGAACAGAAGCAACTTTGGTGTTTAAGGATATGGAAGTTGAAGAATAAACACCTTTTGAAGATTTTGTGGAAATTATCAGAATCAACAAGGCCAGTAAAAGTAGATTTTATTTACCCTTGATGAACAACACGATGAACTGAGATGTGAAATGGAGAAGTTCGTCCGTTCAGATCTTCCACGCCCTAACTTGGCGGCAGAAGACAGCTACGGCGGCGGCGGAGGTGAAGATTTCCGCGGTTGGCACGAGTATGACGACAACGAGGTGGAGGCAATGAAGCTCTTCCTCATGGGCGACGATGGAGAGTAGCGGCGGTGCTAGGTATGAGAGCTCAAGCGAGGGAGAGAGGTCGAGTGGAGTAAATGAGCTCAAAGGAGGGTGAGGAGTATTTATAACCGAGGTGAAAAACCGCTCGTTCAAAGAAATTGGACGAACGTGCCCCTGACCCTTGCTATCCTAGCGACATGTGTCACCCACGTACTAAGAGGTGGAGATCGTGTAGGAACAAGGGTGAAGAGATTAATCCTGTCATGGGATGCGGAAGGATTTGAGTGGCAAAAGCCAAAAAATTAGATATGAAAATTTTAATGTTTCATTCGCAAATTCTTCAGCTGTCAAGGACACAATGAAGATTTTGAACGGGTTTCAAATAGAACGCACATGAAGAATTTTTGAACAGACTGGGTTGAGTTTAGCATAGAGGGGGAAAGGGTCCGATCACATTCAGTTAGATGAAAAGCAACTTGAAGAATTAGCAATAAGTGAATGTTGTAGAGGACATGAAAAACTCAAATATATATATCAATGAAGAACACAGTCGGAAAGACTAAGGAAATTGCATAGTTGAAAATTTCGAAAATTGAAGAAATTGCAAAACCTCAAATTGAAGATTTACAACTTTGGTTGGTGGCGTAGCCCACAGTATAATAATGATGATTTCAGACACAGCGTAAAGCTGTCGTATGGTTCTTAGAATCAAATTCTTCATTAATTTCTTCACACTTAGAGGGTTAGTCTTCATTGGTGAAGAAAAGCGTTACTTCGGGTGTTGCACATCTAAGCCATCAATTTTGCATAAGTGTTAGGCTGTGTGTCCTTTTCAAAGGACATTCGAAGATTCTAAGATATTTAGCTCACACCGCAAGTTGCTAAATCTCTTCTCATCCAAGGGCTTTGTGAAGATATCTGCTAGCTGATCTTCAGTATTCACGTGGTCGATGGAGATGTCACCCTTCAACACATGATCACGAAGAAAATGATGACGGATCTAGATGTGCTTTGTGTTTGAGTGCCGAACTGGGTTGTGAGCAATCTTGATAACACTCTCATTGTCGCAGTAGAGTGGCACATTCTTCACATTGATGCCATAGTTCTTGAGGGTTTGCTTCATCCATAGCAATTCAGAATAGCAAGAACCAGCAGCAATGTACTCGGCTTCAGCAGTAGAGAGTGATACACAATTCTGCTTCTTCGAGGACCAACATACCAATGATCCTCTAAGGAAATGATATGTGCCTAATGTTGACTTGCGATCCACCCGGTCACCAGCATAGTCATAGTCAGAATATCCAATGAGATCAAAAGCTGAGCCCTTGGGATACCATAATCCAAGTGTTGGAGTGTGAGCTAGATATCAAAGAATATTTTTCATAGCCTTATGGTGTGATTCCTTCGGTGTAGCTTGAAATCGGACACACATGCAAACACTAAGCATAATATCCGGCCTAGATGCACATAGATACAATAAAGAGCCAATCATGGAGCGGTATACCTTTCGATCAAAGTCTTTACCATTTTCATCGGTGCATAGATGGCCATTTGTGGGCATAGGGATTTTGACGACCTTGCAATCTTGCATGCCGAATTTCCTCAACACATCCTTGAGGTATTTCTCCTGGGATATGAACATGCCATTGTGTTGTTGACATATTTGAAGACCTAAAAAGAATTTCAATTCTCCCATCATAGAAATTTGATATTCCTCATGCATCATATAGGCAAATTCGTCACTGTAACGTTGGTTAGTACAGCCAAAGATAATATCATCAACTATATTTGGCAAACGAATGATTCATCATCATAGGTTTTGGTGAAAAGGGTTGGGTCAAGTGAATCGGGTTTGAAGCCTTTCTTCATGAGGAATTCCTTCACAGTATCATACAATGCCCGAGGTGCTTGCTTGAGGCCATAGAGGGCCTTGTTGAGTCTGAATACATGGTCTTGAAGTTTTGGATCCTCAAAACCTGATGGTTGAGCAACATATACTTTCCTCAAGCTTACCATTGAGGAATGCACTTTTCACATCCATTTGATGTAAGATTATATTATGATGGTTAGCATAAGCAAGCAATATGCGAATAGCCTCAAGTCTAGCAACAAGTGTAAAAGTTTCATCAACATCAATTCCTTCAACCTATGTGTAGCCTTGAGCTACAAGACAAGCCTTATTCCTCACCACAAGGCCATTTTCATCTTGCTTGTTGTGGTAGATCCATTTTGTGTTGATGATATTGTGCTTGCATGGGTCTGGTTGCTTGACAAGCTCCCACACATTATTGAGCTTGAATTGATGTAATTGCTCTTGCATAGCTTGAATCCACTCAGGCTCCGGAAATGCTTAATGAACTTTGGTGGGCTCTGTGATAGAGACAAACGCAAAATGCCCACAAAAGTTAGACAAATGTAAAGCTTTTGAGCGTGTTAGAGGACCTGGTGCGTTGATGTCGTTGATGATTCTCTCAATATACACTTCATTTGCAACACGAGGATGAGCAGGTTGACGACTTTGATTTGGCACAACATTTTCTTCAGGGCCATTTTCTTCAGTTGCACCAGCATGATTTTCTTCATGTTCTGGAATGACTTCTTCAGTTGATTCTTTGGTAGGTATAACATCCTCAGCAGCCTTGAACGTGATGGATTCCTCATGTGAACATTTCATCTAGCACAAGAGGTAGGTGCTCTCTTTGCGAGCCGTTAGTTTCATCGAATCGCACATCTACAGTTTCAGCAACCTTGTGGTGATAGGTGTTGAAGACTCTGTAGGTGTGCAAGTCCTTTCCGTAACCAAGCATAAAACCCTCATGTGTTTTTGATGCAAATTTAGAATTGTGATGAGGATCTCTAATCCAGCATTTAGCACTGAAGACTTTGAAATAACTTACATTAGGTTTCTTGTTAGTGAGGAGTTCATATGAGGTCTTTTTGAAGAATTTGTGAAGATATACCCTGTTGATGATGTGGCACGTAGTATCAATAGCATCAGGCCAGAAACAAGGAGGTGTCTTGTATTCATCAAGCATAGTGCAAGCCATCTCAACAAGAGTCTGGTTCTTGTGCTCCACAACGCCATTCTACTGAGGAGTATAAGGGGCAGATAACTCGTGGGTAATACCAAGTTCATCAAGATAGTCATGAAGACCAGTATTCTTGAACTCGGTCCCATTATCACTCCTGATATTCTTGATCTTCACAACGAAGTACGTAGATGCTCTTGAGGAAAAGCGTTTGAAGACTTCCTGCACTTCAGTTTTGAAAGTGATGATATGCACCCATGTATAACGAGAATAATCATCAACAATGACAAATCCGTAAAGAGATGCAACATTAGTGAATGTGGCATAATGAGTAGGGCCAAAGAGATCCATGTGAAGTAATTCAAAGGGACGAGAGGTGGTCATGGTAGTCTTTGAGGGGTGCTTGGCTCTGGTGATCTTTCCAGCCTCACATGCCCCACAAAGATGATCTTTGAGGAATTTGACACCCTCGATGCCAATGACATGTTTTTTCTTCGCAAGTGTATGCAAGTTCCTCATGCCAGCATGACCAAGTCGTCGATGCCATAACCAGCCTTCTGAAGCTTTTGCAAGTACACATGTGGCAGGCTATCGTCCTGCAGAGAAATCAACAACATACAAGTCTCCTCACTACAAAAAAAAGACACATTCGTGACATTTTGGGCCGAGCAAAATTTTTTCTGTCATACTTATGACACTTCTATGATGATAATCTTTACCTAATAATAAAGCAAATTGGGTTTCTTTCGTCCGTCATGGCATTTTTCAGAAAAGTCCCTCTATTTCAGAGAATTCAACCCGCAGTCCCATTTTAAATTAAAACGAATCATTTTTCCATATTTTACACATAAGTCCCTGTATTTTGTTGAAATCAACCCGCAGTGGAACTCTCAATGAAAGCACCAATGTCGGTGTCAAAACCGGCGGATCTCGGGTAGGTGTCCCGAACTATGCATCTAAGGCTAATGGTAACAGGAGGTAGGTGAAACGATGTTTTACCCAGGTTTAGGCCCTCTCAATGGAGGTAATACCCTACTTCCTGCTTTATTGATCTTGATGATATGAGTATTACAAGAGTTGATCTACCACGAGATCGTAGAGGCTAAACCCTAGAACCTAGCCTATGATTGTAATTGTTGTTGTCCTACGGACTAAACCCTCCGGTTTATATAGACACCGGAGGGGCTAGGGTTACACAGAGTCGGTTACAGAGAAGGAAATCTACATATCTGAATATCCAAGTTTGCCTTCCACGCAAAGAAGAGTCTCATCTGGACACGGGACAAAGTCTTTAATCTTGTATCTTCATAGTCCAACAGTCCGACCAAAGCATATAGTCCGGCTTTCCGAGGACCCCTTAATCCAGGACTCCCTTAGCTGCTCTTGGATCACATGCACGGAACTGAGTTCCTGAGGACGGGTTCAATGAGACGACCCACCACGTACTCCTACATGGCCTCTCATCGCTACCTTTACCAAATCGTGTTCACACACTAAGCTCTCATCAGTACGACATGTTCATCACCAACCCAATCAATCCCAGATGAATCAGAACTGACGCAACTCTAAGCATAGCAGGCATAACAAGCAAGCATGAATGAGTAGGCACATCAGGGCTCAAACAACTCCTACTCATGCTGGTGGATTCCAACTGTTTAACTATGGTAAAGACAGGTCAAGCACAGGAAAGGGGTTCAACTACCATAGCATGTAACAGTTGACTCATGGTTGTTCTAATGCATAAAAGAGAGCAAGTGTGGGAGGGTGGGATTGTATCAGAATGCTCAAAGGGGGTTTTCTTTCCTGGCACTTTGAAGATGATATAGCTCTTCATCGGTGTCATTGATCTCAACGTCAGAACAAACATCTATCGAGAGGGAACAACCACAGGCAAACACAAAAGGAACAACAAACAATGCAACGCAACAATATAATGCATGGTAATGACATGGCAACATGCTGTTCAATTAGCTAATGCCATTTCCTAAAGAATTAAATAAAGTTGATTTGAACCAAGGGTTCAAATTTAAACTCCATATAAGAGATTTAAAATGCCATTCATTTGATTTTTCCAACTCAATAGCTATAAGTTGTTACAACATGCATGAAAATGCCGTAAACAGATTCTTTGGATTTTTTTTGATAATTTTCCATATATAAATTATTTCATTCTGAGCTACGGTTTATTTTCTATGATTTTTGGAAGTTTTCAATATTTTCTGGAAATTCCTGGATTTCTTTAAACCAGAAAATGGTTAGTTGTGTCAGCATGATGACAATATGATGTTCATAGGTCAACAGTGCCAGCGCATATCAAACCTGACAACTAGGACCTCCACGTGAGTGACACAGTGCTAAAAGTGATTTAATTAACTTAAGCTAATTATTACCAGTTAGTTAAACATCTGAGCCCACTTGTCGGTGACCCAGGGACGTCAGTAGCACTAACCTAAACGGGGTTAGGCTGGCGTTTAGCCTCCGATGACGACCTGAGGCGGCGGAGGACGTCAGAAATGTCGCTCCAACGAGCATTTGGATGGCGGTTTGGTGTACGCGCTGCTGGGGCTCGCGTGCATCTGGAGGTGCAAGAAGGAGGAGCTGGGGTAGACCAAGCTGATGGTGGTGAGCTTCTCCGCGGCCGCTGGAGCTCGGGTGAGCTCGGGAATGAAGCTGCAGTGAGCGTGGCGATGCGGGTGTAGCATCTACGACCTCTAAACGGTGCGGTGAGCATGACCGACACACTCCCGTGACCAAAAGGTCACCAGAATCACGTTGGCGTTGAGCTATGGCGGCGGCCATTCTCGGTCATCGGCGAAGCAGTGGCTACTGTGTGCAAACGAGGAGAAGAGTAGGAGGGTTCGGACTATGGCCTCATAGTGAGGATGTTTGGCGGTTCGGCGAGCTCTGGGAAGCACCGGAGCGAGCGAAGCGACGAGTGGGATCTCCGGCGGTCGACGATGAAGTCGTCGAAGATGGCGACACTGTGGGGCATTCAGCGTCACGTTGCTCGACAAGGGAGACGTAGACATCGAGGCGGATCCCGTGGACACAGAGATGAGGCACGATGGGGCCAGTGGCCACGACAGTGGTGAGCTGCACGCTGCGAGCATGGTCGGGCGGCTGCGGAAGAGCGAGCCAGAGAGGCGGAGAGAGGCCAGGGAGGCGGGGAGTGGGCGAGGGGGTGCTGGGCGTCTCGCAGGTGAGCTGGGCGAGTGCGGGAGGTGAGCTGGAGGTGGCCGCAGGGGCTCGCGTGCGGGCACGCAGCTGCCTGCTTCGGGGCGAGGGGGAGGTAGACAAGAGGAGGAGGTGGGCTGGGCAGCCAGCGCTGGGCCAGGTGGGTCGTGCGAGGTAAGTGTCCCAGTGGCCTTATCTCCCACTCTTTTATTATTTTATTTAGTTTTCTAATTTTCTGCTACTATTTTGGCTTTAGTTGAAATATTAAAGCATTTAATAAAATCCTGAACATAAATACGGGAACTATTTTAATTATTTCCAGAAGCCCTCATTTGGTTTCAAAATTATTTGAGAATTTGAAATATTAAGCATTTAAATGCACAAATTCAAGTACTTTATGATTTAATTTAAAAATCCAAAATGTCCTAGAAATATGTGCATCATTTTTGGCAGAGGTTTTCAACTTTATCAAAAATGATGGACTTTTCTAAAGGGCATTTTGGGTTCATTGAAATACTTTTAGTTGATACTAGTTTTCAAGAGGCGTGCTAGGGTTTGCTGGGTCCCCATTTCAAATTCATTGAATTTAAACATGATGCATGGATGATTATGCATGGACAGGCAAGGCTAATGCTAGGGTTGTGACATTCATCCCTTGAAAGGGAACCTTGACAAACCTTGGTTTGTTTGCTAAAACACTCCAATTGGGCGGCTTGCTTGCATTATACTGAGCCTCACCATACACAACCTTCATTACTTTGACCAATCTAGTGATCTGTAAATTAAAGACCACCAAAAAGAGAAAGAAACCACACATTTCTGGTTTTAGAAAAGACGACACAAAAGGCAGAAAAATTAATCTTGTAGACATAAATCTTTAGCTAGCAAAAATACATATCACTCACCATCTTCTCGTAGTCTTTGTGGTAGGTGTTCCTTGAAGGATGGAGGTTCTTCCCATATGGTAAAGAGTGGATGATGTCAATGGTACCACGGTACTGATTCATGACATATAAGGAATAGTGCAACACTTTCACATCCTTTGATAAAACCATAGGTTTGAATAGAGGCATCATGACCTAAAAACAAATGACCAAAAGAGATATTAAATATTCAAAATAAATACCTGCATCATAGTAAACAAATAAAACCAAAATCAACTAGTAGGTCTCACAAGATTGGCAGTGAGCAGGCCTTCCACATCTCGAACATACCTTTTGAAATCTCTGGCTACACTCTCCACATTAATCTCTTTCTCTTCATCGCCAAAAAACAAACAATAAAGCACAACCTGCGAAAAGGCAAAAAGAAATAGACAGGGAAAAAATGATCAACAAGGAAAGTATTGAAGAAATTCATAAAACAATAGGCAGTCTTATTTCACAGAAGAAACGATCTAATTCATTACCGTGATGAAATATGGACTCAGCAAGATCCTTTTTCCAGATGTGAAATCAACATTTCATTCGAGATCTTGCTTCCATTCATCAATGAGGAAGTCCATTACATCCCACACCATCAGCTATCTAGGTGCACAAACTTCCCAGACGCGATTGCTAGTGAAGGTAGTTATGTTATCATCGGGCTGAGGTATCAGTGAGAATGTAGTCCTCCAGCACACAGAAAACAAAAGCAGGGAAAGGAAGATAAGGCATTCGTAGCAGTTCAAGTTATATAAAATGAGCAGTTAAAGTCATATTTATTTAGCACTTCGAAACAACAGAAAAAAAGAGGAAACATAATGAGAGATACTCACTCGGCATACTTCTCATGTCCTTCATCGCTCAGCAATAGATCATACAACTTGCGAGCCTTGTCTAGGTGAAGGAATTTATGAGGGTGAAGTTGCTGCATGGGGGAGCAAAACTTAATCGGAGATCTAGGTGCATGCTTCGTGCTTGTAACATTGCCAGACTTCAATGTAGCATCCTTCCTACCAACACCGGTTCTACGGCCCACTATTCCAGCAAGGGAAATACACCCTTGGCAGCAACACTCCTGGCGACTCTTCCCATGCAAGTGATCTTGTCAAATGCGTCATCGTCACTGTCCATCAATTCCACAATGGGATTTTTGGGTGTCGGATTTCGGGTTCCGCAAACCCTTGATAGGTTCGAACTAACGTGTGTGTGCGGAGATCTCAACCTACCCAGCCTACCTACTCGCGATTCTGAAATCCTAGCGCGTTGAGCTCAAAGGGACAAAGAGACACAACAGTTTATCCTGGTTCGGGCCACCTTGCGGTGTAATACCCGACTCCAGCTTTTTGGTGGATTGCCTCGATGGGCTGAGGATGAACTAGTACAGTGGATGAACATCCTCAGGAAGTGAGGTGTCCTTGAGGTCGAGAGAGCTGGTGTGGTGGTTGGATGAGAATGGATCCTCCCCCCTCTATGGTGGTGGCTAAGTCCTATTTATAATGGCCTTGGTCTTCTTCCCAAATATTGGCGGGAAGGGATCCCACACCGGCCAGATTTGAAGGGGGACAAGAAGTACACCTTATCATGACTAAAGTAGTCTACGCCTGCAAAAGCTTCTGGTCGTGACGCTGTGGTGGGATCAATGATGACCTCCATCCTACCGTCCTGGTTGTCTTGGTATTGTTGCACCGGAATGGAAACCTTTGGCTGATTCCTCGACACTCCGTCCCTGCTGCTTGCCTCCTTTGCACCAAAGAGGAAACTGGTACTCTGCGCCCGCTGGCGCCCACCTGGCCTTGGTCACCATGGCTCATGTGAGCCGAGCCTTGTGAGGTGCACCTTGCATAGAAGTCTCCGCTTCTCGGGAGCCAGCCTGAGGAGGCCGATCCCCTTGGAGGTCTTGGCGTCGCCCGCGAAGTGAGGCTTGGCCCCGCGCGAGGGTCTTGAGTTGTTGATGCTGAAGCTGGCCGTACCATGCCGCCGATGGAGCCACGCAGTGGGCCGCAGGCAGGCAAGTCTGGGTACCCCCATATCCAGAACGCCTTTAGTAGCCCCCGGCCGCAAGGCCCGCTTGATTGGCTTCTAGGCGAAGCCAAAGGACAAGTGCAGAGTGCCACGGGCCCTAACCGCATGCGGCCTTGAATGACGCGGTGCGATTGATGGGACGTGGGCGTCTCCACTTCCCCATGCTGCCTCGGCAACAGTTCGACTTGACGGGTTGATTGTGCATGCAGAAGATCATCATAACGCGAGGTCGTGGAGGCCGGAGGTTGGCCTCCCTCTGGCTATAAATGAGGGGAGGGGCAGAGCCCCCCTCTCTCATCTCTTCCTCCGTCTTCTCGCTGCTCGCCCTTCTTCTTCTCCATCTTGTTGTTGCTCCCATGGCGCTGCCACGGAGGTTTTCAGCTGCTGAGTAGGGAAAGGCCGCCAAGGAGGGGCCAACTTCTCCTCCACCCAAGAGAGGCCACGACTAGCCCCACAAGCACATCGTGACACCAGTAGTGGCCCCTAGGGGGTGCGGATGTGCATCTCCAAGGGTCGGTGTCTCCCTTGGCGCCCGTGGTGGTACTTCTTCTTGCGGCAGGGCCCACCGGCCCCGGGGCAGCCCCCTCGTCGAAGGGAGGCGCATTGTGGTTGTGCACCTCCCTCGACCACGCTTCTCCTTGCTGGACGTGCTCCCCGAGTTTGTGGTGTGGTCGGAGAGGCCAGCCGGCACCTCGCTTCGGCTTCCGTGCTTCTTATCTGGTGAGCTACCATCTTCGGGGTTCGACGGCCTCTGGCTGCAGGCTGACGGCTACTACAGCAGGGACTCGTGGGTGGGGACTGAGGTTGCCTCCATGGGCAGCGTGGTCCTGACCCGTGGCTGGCAGATGTTCCCCCGCGCACAAGGCCTGAGCGGGAGGTGCACCCTCCACTTCAAGTACGACGGCCTGGTGACCCTCTTCGTGAGGGTGTTTAGGGAGGACGACCGCCGCATGGGGTGCTGCCCAGAAGAAGGCAGCGACGACGAGCTTGGCCTTGACGTTGGCCGCACCGGTGATGAGGGTGAACTTGGCCTTGGCGACGTCCACTCCACCTTCTGCAGCGGCGGCTCTTCCTCGGATGAGAGCTCGAGCAGCGGTGGCTACGACCAGCCTCCACACCGTCGAGCTCGGATCGAGGGTGCCAGTGGGTCAACTCGCTGCCACGCCCGATGAAGCTGGAGGGAAGCCCGGCCTGAGCTCAGGGCACCGAACTTGGACTCAAGACCCACCACGCCCTTGGGTCACTTGCAGGTGAACTGGTGGAGCGCTGGGGGCGCCATGAGGTGTTGCGTGAGGATGTGGCGCTGGCGCTGGATCCGCACGCCCTTGGGTCACGTCTGTTTAACCTTTCCTTTCTTCAATTCAAAAAAAAAGTAGGGTGTCCCGCTGGGGTGTGTAATGAACTATGGCAGTTAGGCCCTTTTATGCAATGCTTATTATCTTAATGCTGTGCCATGATGTCTGTACTCTGGATAGGCAAGGGTAGGATAACTTAGCTTGACGTGTTTGCGTTGACTTCCCACCTCACGAGGGCGACGCCCTTGGCGTCTGGCGAAGCCCCCATTCCTGGTGACTCGGGAGGCGCTTAAGGCCTCAGGAGGTGTTGTAGATCCACTGAAGAGCTGTTTTAGAGAAAAAGAAAGCATGTCTAGCACATAGTTCCTCTTTGTGCGAGCCTCCTATCATAGTTTAGCGATGGCTTCATGCACCACGTCGCACTGCCTGAGGGGCACGGACATGACGGGAGTGTTGGTGCCCGTGAGCTTGACCGAGGGCTCCTCGCGAGGACAAAGCTGAAGCACTGGGGCAATGGGGTTCGACGAGGTGTGCTCGTGTGAGGACGGGCCCATGCGCACACACCTTCCTAGCCCCCGCGCGTGAGGCGTGCGAGGAAGAGCAGCGGGCAACTGCCACACCTTCCTGGCCCAGGCTAAGAAGGAACGAAACGAGTGGAGAAAAATCCAACTTGGCGAACCAAAGCACGAAAGCACCAATTCCAATAATGACTACTAAAAGATTGCAAGCAACTTCGGAAAGCAAATGCAGCCACGTCCGGCACCTAGTCTAGTCTTCTCACTAGCGTGGAGCTAAGTGTCGCCACTAGGACGTGGGAGGGAGCCCCCATGAAGCCCTAGGGCAGCTCTCAGGAGACTCCGGGGCGTGTACAGCCCCACTCATTATTACGTGAGAGTGTCACGAGCGGAGACCTTCACAAGCCGGAGCCTTGCTTCATGGGTAGAACTTCCGGAGGTGCTGGATGTTCCAGGCGTTCTAGATAGGGACACCATCCCGTGTCTCCAGGCGCGCGGCGCCAGGCCTGGAGACACTGGCAATCCTGAACGGGCCCTCACACATGGGAGAGAGCTTGTGCAGCCCCTCCCTGGAGAGCACCCACCTCAGGATGAGGTTGCGCACCTCCAACGTCCTGGAGCGGACACTACGGCAGTGGTACCGCCACAGCGCCTGCTTGTATCTTGCCACTCGGAGCGAGGCTTGACGGCGGCATTCCTCCCCCAGCACGAGATCCATCCCCCACGTGGCATCCTGACGTGCCTCCTCAAATGGCAGGACCCGTGTGGAGTGATGCTTGACCTCGTGTGGGAGAATTGCTTCAGCTCTGTAGACGAGGAAGAATGGCGCATCTCGCGTCAGCTTGTGCATGGTGGTGCGGATGGACCACAACATGGATTGGAGCTCGTCGAACCAGCCCTTGCTGCAGGCCTCGTGTTTCTTCTTGAAGGTCCTTGACTTGAGGCCCCTCAAGACCTTGGCGTTGGCACGCTCAGCCTGGCCGTTGCTCCTGGGGTGTGCCACTGAGGCGTAGCATATCTACGTTCCAAGGTTAGCACAATATGTTTTGAAAAGGTCGCTAGTGAACTGTGAGCCGTTGTCGGTGATGATGCGGTTAGGGACCCCAAACCGGCTCACAAAGCCTTTGATGAACTTGATGGCTGATCCAGCTGGGATGGTGCAGACGGCTTCTACCTCCGCCCACTTGGTGAACTTGTCGATGGTGACGTAGAGGTAATGATAGCCCCCTAGCGCTCGGGTGAACGGCTCCAAGATGTCCAACCCCCAGACGCGAATGGCCATGTGAGAGGGGTAGTCTGAGGGCCTTGCGCAGGCTGGTGGATTTGCTTGGTGTGGAACTGGCATGCTTTGCAGGAGCGCACCAGCTCTGTGGCGTTGTTGAGTGCAGTGGCCAATAGAACCCACTGCAGAACGCCTTGCCCACGAGGGTGCGTGATGAAGAGTGGTGTCCGCAGTCCCCACCGTGTATGTCTGCCAGCAGCTCAAGCCCCTGCACCCTAGAGATGCATCATAAAGAAACGTCATTGGGCCTCTCGCGGTACAACTCACCGTCACGGATGCAGTACACGGCGGCCTGACAAGCCACGCGCTCGGCAACCTCCTCCTTCTCCGGCAGGGTCCTCTGAAGTAGGTATGTCTTGAAATCCTCGGTCCAGCACCCCTCCTGAGGCTCAAGCGCGAGGAGCAGGCAGGCTCCTAAGGGAGGGCCACATGCTGGGGCGGCGGTTGCTGGTGCTTGGAGTAGGTCCTCCTGAGGTAGTGCTGGTTCTGCGGTGGGGGAACTGCCGATGGCTTGTAGAGCCGTTCCTCAAACACCCCTGGCTCCTGAGGTACTTTTTGGGATGCCATCTTGGCATTGTCGTCCACCTCCTTGTTCGTTCCCCGCGGCATGTGCTGCATTTCCAAGCCCAGGAACTGTCTCTCCATCTTGCATACTTCTTCCAGGTATGCCTCCATGTGCTCGTCCTTGTGTGTATACTCTTTGTTGGAGAAGTGGATGAGGAGCTGGAAATCGCCCTTGATGGTGAGACACTTCACCCCCAGCACTGCCGCGGCCCTGAGGCCGACGAGCAAGCCTTCATACTCTGTGATGTTGTTGGAGACCTTTTCACCCTGCTGAAAACAGAGTTGTACAGCGTAGTAGAGCTTGTCCTTAGCGGGTGAGATGAGGATGGTCCTAGCCCCCACCCCTTGTCGTGAGAACGCGGCGTCAAAGTACATGATCCATCCGTCTGGCGCCTCCTCTCCAGGCAAGAGGGAGAGATCCTCGGTTATCCCGCGGTCAGGGACATTAGTCCATTCTGCCACAAAATCTGTGAGGGCCGCGCCCTTGATGACCCTGGTGGTGCTCAACTCGAGCTGAAATGCCTGAAGCACGATGTTCCACTCTACAACCCGCCCGACGGTGTTAGAGCTCCGGAGCACCCTCTCCAGTGGGTAGGCTGAAACGACCTTGATGGGGTGGGCTTGCAAGTAGTGGTGTAGCTTTTGGGAGGCGACAAGGAGCGCATGTAAGAGCTTTTGAGGCATGGGGTAGCGCGCTCGTGCCTCCCATAGTATTGTGCTGACGAAGTAGACCATATGCTCGATAATGGAGGAGGCATTGGTGAGGTCTTGTGTTCCTTCAGGATGAGGGCCTTCGGGGGTCCCATTTCCTGCCGCGCCAAGTGCAGCCTCGCGAAAGCCAGCCTCAGGAGCCCCCCCCCCCCCCGGCTGAGTGGTCGGGTTTAGCCTCGGGAGGAATGTTGGTCGTAGAGTCTGCCGAGGCCTCAGGAGCACCGGCCTGAGGCTGCTGCGTTTTACCTGGTGGAAGAGCGCTCTGCTGAGGGTCCTTGATCAGGCGCTCATCTCTTAGCGCCACCAGAGCGGCGCTAGCGGAGTGAGGGGTGGCAGCCAAATAGAGCATGAGGGGCTCGAGAGGGCGCGGCGCCACCATCATCGGCGGGCTGGTCAGGTATCTCTTGAGATCTTGAAAGGCCGCATCAGCTTTAGGGGTCCACTCAAACACACCGTTCTTTTTCATCAGCTTGAGGGAGGGCACGCTCCCCCAGCTTGGAGATGAAGTGCCCTAGTGAGGTCATGCAGCCCGCCAGCTTCTGCATCTCCTTGATTTTCTGCGGAGGGCTCCCGTCTTCTATTGCCTTGACCTTCTTCAGATTGGCTTCGATTCCTCTCTGCGACACTAGGAAACCTAGCGGCTTGCTAGAGGGAACCCCGAACACGCAATTCTCGGGATTGAGCCGCAGGTCCACCTTGCACAAGCTGGCAAACGTTTCCTCCAGGTCCTCAATCAGGGTCCTCGCCTCCCGAGATTGCACCACTATGTCATCAACATAGGCCTCAACATTTCTCCCAAGCTGCTGGCCCAGGGCGATGTGCATCAGCCGCTGGAAGGTAGCCCTGGCATTGCGCAGCCCGAAAGGCATGCAGGTGTAGCAGTATACCCCGCAGGGGGTTGGGAACGCTGTCTTCTCCACATCTTGCACAACCATTTTGATCTGGTGGTAGCCCGAGAAAGCGTCCAAAAAGCACAATAGGTCACACTTAGCAATTGACTCGACAATCTCGTCGATGCGCAGAAGCGGGAAGGGATTTTGAGGGCAAGCCTTGTTGAGGTTGGTGAAGTCGACACACATGCGCTCCCTCCCTCCTTTCTTGGGGACGGCGACTAGGTTTCACTACAAAAAAAATATACTTCCGTGATGATACATGTTTGTCACAGTAGGTCGCGTTTTTTGTCATGCATGTACATCCATGACGATTTTATGACAGAATCAAGATAGCCATACCTGTGCTGTCGTAGAAGTGTTCCATGACATTACCAAAATTATCATCACAGAAGTGTCCACTTCCATGACGATAAATCTCACGTCACAGAAGTGCTTTCGTCAAGGGTGACCGACACGTGGCATCCACCGTAACGGAACACTGTTAAGCTACCGGGTCGGACTTTGGATCCGATAACCCGTTAACAGCCCTGACCAATGGGAAATTTCCACGTGTAAAATTCTTATTGGCCGAAGGGAACACCTGTCAGCTCGTTAGTGGGCCAAATGTCGCCCGTCCATTGGAGGAGACATGCCTATGATACGTCGACACGTGGATGGGCCCAACAGAGGCCCATATAGGTTAAAAAGGCCGGCCCAGTGAAAGGCCCATAGAACGTAATCAGGTACTAGTGGGCCAGCCCAATAACGGCCTGCTTAATAAAGGCCCATTTACGGCCCGAAGCCAGATCTGGCTCGTTAATTGTTCGCCCAATATTTGGGCCCATTTACGGCCCGAAGCCAGATCTGGCCCGTTAATTGTTCGCCCAATATTTGGGCCCATTTGCGGCCTGAAGCCACATCTGGCCCGTTAAATATTCGTCGAATATTTGGGCCCAACTACAGCCCAGTGACTTTCGGCCTGTTAGAGGCCTGATGTAGACATGGGCCCATTTCAGCCCGGTGTGACTTTCGGCCTGGGAATGGACCGTGCTGCCCATGGGCCATATATGGTCTGACGAGACATCGGGCCCACTAACGACCCGTGCTAAACGTGGCAACAGTTAAGCCGATGTGACTTTGGGCCTGTTAAAGGCCTGTCGCGTAATTCGGCACGTTGATGCATGTACTAAGCTTTCGTCCTCTTAAAGGCCCATGATATCAGTGGGCCAACTAAGGCCCGAGATATGTTTCGGCCTGGTAACGGCCCGTGAGCTAACTGGGCCCAAAATGGTCCGGTCTACATTTCGGCCTGCTGAAGGCCCGTCGACGACTAGTGAAAATTGAGGCTCAACATGCATTTTCGCCTGCTAAAGGCCCGTGGTTTCATCTCGGCCGTAACAGGCCAGTACAATATTCAGCCTGTTAATGGCCCAACGCTACCTGGGCCAAACTAAGCGCTGGGTCGACAAAAGGCCCAACTAAAATATAGGCCAGTGTAAGTTTGGGCCTGGCGCAATGTGTGAAGGCCCCAATCATTCGGGCCCAAGAAAGACACAGGCCAACCCAGTTGTGGCCCGCTAAAAACCTGGCCCGTTAGAGTCGAATGTTTCGGTCTGGTAGACTACATCTGATTTTTTTCAGATAGCGAATGATGGCAGTAACTAGTAGGAATTAAGAACAAACCTACTCTATACAATAAAGAAATTACTGCATAGTAACTAAGAATAAACCTACACTATACAATAAAGGATTTAAGGTATATTACATCCACTGGGCATCGAAGTTCGCCACTAGTGATCATAGAGCGCAACGAAGAAGCAGATTACAAAAATTGGGCACCATTGCAGTGTAACAAAATAATACCGAACCGAGACCACTTCCAAGACAGTTCAAGAAAGGTTAGCCTTGCGGGGGAACTGCTGCGCAAGCTGCTGAGCAAGGTTGTGAGACTGGCCTAGCATGTCGGTCATAGCTTCCAGGTGTAGCTGTTTAGCGATGACACTACGAGGAAAAGGGCTACTAGTGGCGCACCAATTTTGCCTACTAATGGTGCACTACTGGTGCGCCACTAGTACCACGCCAATAGTAGTTTTTACTAATGGAGCACCTGTGGTGCGCCATTAGTATCTGGTATACTAATGGCGCATTGTGGTATGATGCACCATTAGTATCCTTTGGCATACTAATGGCGCACTGTAGGGTGATGCGCCATTAGTACCCTTAGGCATACTAATTGCGCACTTTGTGGTGATGCGCCATTAGTTTGAATATTAGTTTTTTTTACTTTTCTGATTTTTGCACAGGTTACAAAATGTATTATTGGACAGAATATAGACAGCACCACACAGCAACAGCAGATTCATCGAATACAATAGAAGATTAGTCTCCGAATACAATTCATCATATTAGTCTCCGAATTCAAAAGACCGAACAAAGATAGAATATTACAAGTCTCGGAGACCGCAAGTAGCGAGTTTGTCTTCACATTACAAGTCGATATCGGTCATCTAAACTACCATCACAGAGAAGAGAGCTGCGGTCATCATGATGAGCATCATCGCGATGAAACTGTTCTTCATCCGGTTCCTCCAACGCTCCCTCCTCTCTCCCGCTAGATAGCGGGCGTATCTAGATTCCGCCTCCGCCCTAGTGGTGTACCCTTTGTAAATGTTACCGCTGAAATGGTGAACCTGTCTACGACACTCCTCCCAGTTGTCGTAGACTCTGGGAACCTTACCCTTGTACACGGCATACGACGGCATCTATATGCACAAGCCAAACAACAGACAATACATAAGCAATATATGAGTATGCAACAAAAGGATCGGAAGATAAAAGCAAGACATTAATAACACGATTCATGGTCCCACTAATAAATAGCATCGATTACATCTAAGTTGAACGACTGTCCAAACCAAAGAGACATACAAGTTCATTAAAGTTTAATTACAACATAAGCTAATCGATGTTTCAGAACTACAAATAGCATCACTACTTTCGACTCGACTCATGGGACCGGAGCGTGGATCAAGTCACCGTATTTCGTGATGGTCATGAAGTCACGTGCGTTGTCAGCCTGCATTTGTAGCGTTGTGTCTATCTCACTGTTGGACGGTTGATATCTGAGGTACAACTGCCCGAGGTATGAAGGACATCTTGATGGATGATTTCTGCAAACTCCGACTGGATGCGAAAGAATTCTTGTCGGAGTTCCATGTCCTGGATTGCCGCCAAGCTTGCGGCCCAATCTTTTACATTATTTGGTAGCAGAAGGTGATTATGGTCCCGTACGATCGCCCGCATGTGATGGAGGGCGTAGTAGGCATCCTTCTGACCGCCAGGCGGCTGCTTGACGCAGGGGAACGTTGTATTGTGGGTGAACACGTGCCTGCCGTACCTACGAACTGGCTTCTTAAAGGTGCCTCCAGATTTGGCGTAGCCGGGGAGAGCATCATCAAGAACTTTCTTGATATTTCTGTAGTCTATCTTGGAGTCACAGTCCGGGTCGAAATACGTGGCCGTGGAATATTTCGGGCTTAAGAGGATGAGTGTGCAATGGGTGTCACTCCACAAAACACGGAATGTTAGAGAAAAAAAAGAACGATCGAAATCTAAGAAATCATATGTTACGGGGCGGTGAGGGGATGACTTACTCGGGAAAGTAAGGCACGATGAAGTTATCCTTATCTGAGTTTGCCAGAATGACGCCTTCAAGCTGTGAACTCGCGACTTGCCGGTCCCCAGCGCTGCCCAAGATCTTGGCACGCATGTAGAAGGGGTCAACTATCACGATGTCCGGAGTCTTGTCTCGAATGATCCGCATCTCCATACTCGGCGAAAATAGCCAAATGAAGGTGTAGTGCAGCGGATGAAGGTTAAACATAGCAAAAATGTCATCAAACCGCAGGACAATCATACCCCCGATGGAGCCATCCACAAAGCCCTAGCCCTCTGGCACCTTGGCCACGAAAACCGGGTATGCCACATCATTCTGGGAGAGACGTTGCTTCTCCAAAGAAAGAACACTGGCATGCAGACTCCGCATAGCACCGGTTGCAGCATTGAGCATATTTGGCGGTAGCATCACCCTACCCGCCACATGCACCCTCCTCGAGATATTCTTAGGTGAAGGTGGCCCGTCCTGAGCACGGATCGTACACGGTGCCAGCTGGCTCGCACTGGCGCCCTTGTTAGTCTTCCGTTTCCGTCGCTTCTTCTTGATCTGCTGTAATGGGACCAAGTTCTGCTCACAGACCGCCTTCTTGAGCATGTTGGGGCTAATAATATTTCGCACCTCAGCTATCTGAGGCTCGGTGAAGGCGGGAGCTGGAGGCGTCTCCTGAGAACTGAACGCTAGACGACTCCTGTTGCAATTAGATTTCTCCGCCATACCAGCTAGATCACGGTCATCTTGGTTAGGTTCTTGAGAAGGAGGCCCGCAGAACTCGTCAGCGTACCCATGTTCGGCAAAGTACTTATCAACATTGGTAAATGTACCGTCGTTGTTGTCGTCGTCGTCCGGATCCTGTGCCATATGGATATCCGGATCCTGTGCCATAGGGATGTCCGGCATGTTCGGTAGCGTTGCGGCGTTCTTGCCATGGCTTGGCGCCGGAACCACTGGCGGTCTTGTCTGTGGGGTGGTGTCCCCCGCCCCCAAACGAATCTGGCTCTTCGGCCAAAGCAGGGGCCATCTTACGCAGGTGCTGAGGGTCATCTCATCTTCTTCGTCGGCCCCAGCGGGTCGAATCGGAGGTAACAGCTCGTCGCAGCCTGGTAGCACCCGAACCAGTTCAACTGTATACAAGGTGGGTGGCATCGGATTACCGTGGAACATGGGGTTGCCCGGTTGAACGATTCTTCCCTTGGCGACATCGACCAACTCGCCACCCACGAAGTGCAGGAGAGTGCAAGGAACGTCGGCGGTGCCCTGCAAAAACATGTAGGGCATCAGGGATACCCAGTCAAATGCAAGGAGATGAAGTCATCGGCCGAGAGGCTTAGTTACCGTGATTCCGTCGAGCTCGGCTAATGTCGAGGCACCACCAACAGCGGGCATGCAACTGACGTAGGGGCCGCCTGCTAGCGAGGTGCCGCCGGTGTACACCCGGGTGCATTAATCTCCAATGCACATGCCGGTGCCGGAGACACGAATACCGCCTCCGCCAGAGACACCAATGGCGCCACCGGAGACACCAATGGGTGCCGCCTAGGCATTGTGCGAGTTGCTGGCTAAGAAGTTGGGAACCGGGGGAGGCCCCTGTTGTCCGCCCGCAATCCACGTCGTCAGCCCATGAATCAACGTAGGCACCATGGAGGTGAGCATCGTTCCCAGTTGTTGTTGCACTTGCTCTTGGACAATCTCCGGAATCCGCGCCACTTGTGCCTTGAGTGCTTCAACCTCGCGCGGCTGGCTTTTCGAGCGGGTCTTTTTCTCCTATCGCCCACCAGCGGTATAGTATGATGACCATTTTGTGGACAATCCTTTGCTGGCCACACGACCAGCTGACATCGGCTTACTGAGCTTATCCTTGTTTTTCATTACGTTCAACGCCCTATTTAAAGGGGTGTCGAAAGGGGAGCTCTGAGACGACACTGCGCTACTACTTTCAGTGTCCTGCGGAAGGAACGTGAACCATTTAGAAATATTGGGGATTAATTAGAATGCAACCATATGGAGCTAATTACGCGGGGGTGTATTCCTTACCAGAACAAGCTCGAGTGCCCTGGTCTTCGGATCCGTGGTAAGCTCCTTTATTACCGGGTCCTCCTTGTACCGAGCCTGAGAAAGTTCATGTTCTTCTTGTCACGGTATTTCTTGAAGTGGGGTGGTAGGCCTTGCTTGGCACGCTCCGTGTCCTCCTTGTCCCATATAGGCTCCGCCACTCTGTAACCGCCGGCACCGAGTTGGTGGACCCCTAAGTTCAACTGCTGCATTTCTTTCCCCCACTGACTTGATTCGGAGGTTGCGCTTCTCTCGCACTTGATCTTGAACTCCTTGTAGTCATCTTTGCTCATCAAAGGATATTTCACCTTGATCTTCTCATAACTATCACCTTTTTCAATCATTGCCTTGACCGTGCTTCTCCAAGTGGACAGGGCCGTGCTCATCGTCGTGAGGGCGGCACTGTTCACTTTGTTCCCTGAGAGGCGTGTGTTTGCAAATTAAGCGGGGAACTTGTATCGTTCGTGCAGCTTCATGGAGAGGAGGCTGCGCAAATTCCCTCAGTCCTTATGCCTTAGGTTCTCGGTGTTGATCGAGACGGTGCTCCGGAGAATGCACCCGAGCTGAACCGAGTACCCCTTGACTACTTCTTTGGGTGCCGTCTGATGCCCGTCGGAGTTCACTTCAGTAAATTCCTCCTTGACGGTGCCGAGCACGTTCGGGCGCAGTCCTTCCGTTGCCTCTTCGGTTGGCTGCCATCTGTGCGTGCGCCGCCATCATCAGTGGTGGCATCCTTGGTGGCACCATCAGTGGTGTCATCCCCGATGCCACTAGGGGTTGTGAAGTCAGGATCGGTGTCTTCCGCGGTGTCCTCATAGCAGTGAGGTTCTTCCTCCAACTCCTGGGACAGCTCCCAGAATTGCTTGCCGCCCAAACCGCCGGCCTCATCGTTGTGGGCCATGTTTCGCTCTAAATAGGAAAAAAGTTTGTTTAAAAAGTTGGTTATTGTCAAGGAACAAGATCATGGTCTCATCATTTAGGGTTTGTCGACACCGAGGCATCCTAAAAGCTAAGCTTTTATCATTTAGGGTTTGTCGATGCCAAGGCACCCTAAAAGCCTAAGCGTACATCATTTAGGTTCTCATCGACACCGAGGCACCCTAAAAGCCAAGGTTTCATCATTTAGGGTTTGTTGACGCCGAGGCACCATAAATGCTAAGTTAAGTTTTCATCATTTAGGGTTTATCGATGCCGAGGCATCCTTGGTTGGGCCTAATCACTTGGCACTACTCACTTGGCTCTATTGCCACCTATGTTGGGTTCATCATCTAGGGTTTATCGATGCTAAGGAGAATTCTAAGTTGGGCCTAATCACTTGGCTCTATTGCCACCTATGGTTTAATGCAGCAAGAATAAACGGGCAGTTGATCCTACTGAATTAAGTACTAAGATACCCCAGCCCATGCATTAGTAGCAAGTACCCCATATGTCCGATTTTTAGCTAAGTCATGCTAAAATTCACTGAAAATTTCAGCATGACCTTTGCTCAAAATAGGACATATGGAGTACCCGAATTTGCCGGTACGGAAGTTAATCGACATTCCGGCAAACTCAAGGGCCTCTCGGGGTACCTGCAAAATCATTATCCCCGCGTAATGAAGTCCCCAATGGGTCATTTCAGAAGATCACAAGTAGCATCATCACAAGTAGCATGCACCTTGCTACCCACACCACCACAAAATAATACTGGAATAAAAACATTACTATGCCAAAGCAAGTGACTTCCACAACCACACAAATTAATTACTACTAGATGGAGTACTCCTAACTAAGCTTGTACTACAAGTGACATGACAAGCATACCAAATATGCAACTAAACTGTTTTTTTTACCAAATAGGCAAATAGTATATGCACACCATGCATAGAGGGACAAATCAGGAGTTCAGGACGTGGAGTCTCTGCCCCCGAGCTCAAATACACCATCTTGATTAGTAAAATAAAAAAATAGTAAATACATAAATTAAAAAAATCTTAATTTGTTTGACAACAAACATTGCTTAATGTTCACCCCCAAACATACTATAAATTTCCATTAAAAAAGTCATGATGCTTATAAGAACAATGAACTTATAGAAACTCCTTAATATGAATATTATACCGATAATAAAAGAAGTGAGACAAGAAGTGTCTGCAGCCTTGAGTAGATTCCCGGGACCTGAAGGTCGTTCACCTTGCTCATATCAAATATTATGTTGTATTAGCAGCAAGTAGACAAGCCTCCATACGTCAAGCCCTAAATGATGAGTGAACTGGCCAGAAAGAATCAACAGAAAATAGCAACATACATTTCTATCGATCTTAAGGCCACAGGTGACGAACACCTAGGTTTACTGATTAGAAAGAAACATCGTGATCATGTTATTCCATCTGATCCAAAGCAAAAGATGAAGCAACTTGTGTTTCATAAGAGAAGTCCCAAACTTGTAGTACATTTCTTATTCAGCAACATTCAGTTTGACAGCAAAGCTCACAAGAGAGAGAAGTTCCAAACTTGTATGTTTCTTATCCAGCAACATTCAGATTATCAGATTGGCAGTAAAATTCACAAGATCGGTTCCCAGACTTTTATTTTTCTTATTCAACAACATTCAGATTGGCAGGAAGAGACACACTAGTACAATACAGCTGACCAATTCATTGGAGGAACGTTACACATGACACATGAGACCAACAAAATTGCGTACATCCAACAAGTGCAACAATGGCCACCACATACCTATCACAACACGAAATGCGCAAAGCTTATCTACTTGAAGCAAATGTGACAAAATGCAGAAAGCCTATCTATATCTACTTCATCGGCACATTCAAAGCAAAGCGACACTTGTATCTGGGCCATGTGACATAACACAACCGATGCCAGCAATGTGAAACCACATGACTGCTGGCAGACAATTGCTATGCATTGTGGGGGAAATAATCTTAAGCATTTACTGCTACTCCTACGCAACAAATCACTGTATTCAGTGATCTTGCTAAAGAAGCTCCCAAGCTCAAGCTCAAGATAGACTAAATTTTGCAGCTACTGTACTCAAAAGTAGCATTTTGGATTATCACAGCAAAAGAAGCATATTCATTTAAACTTGTGTTTAACAATGACAAACTACTCATAATTGGGTCTTTGATCAAGAATCCTGACATGATGGGTTTATTTGGATGTATTTGAATTTATTCTCATTGAATTTAATCTCCATAGTAGTTGTTCTCATTGAACATGTCTGAACTTCAGCAACCACATCACTCACTCACTCACCTGATCTTGGACTCACCCTTATTCTTCTTACAAGTTGATGTCAGACTTGATACATAAATAAAATTTGACATCAATGAAATTTAGACAGTGAATAGAGTTTGGAAAATACTCCACAGTCAAATTTTAGTGAGCGAAATTAAATTGATAGTTTTGAGAGAGATGGAGTAAAATGTAGCTTGACAGTTTGGGAACAAGGAGTATTTAGCCTTCCTTCAACAAAAGTAGAGAACACAGAACACATTTTCTAACCTCAGCATCTGCAGCAGCTACACACTAAAAGAAACCTCCAAGATCAAAATGCACTAAGCTAGATAGACACTGAAACTACACAATTTTTTTCCAGAAAGAAAGCTATCAACTACATAATTTTTTTCTGTGATCAGGAGGTCATAGTTCATTCCATCTTCCGAAATAAGCACAACCATGGGTTCTTAGATGCAGTTCAGATTCGACTATTCTAAGATAAGAAAAAGGGGGATACCTCGAGCTTGGATAGCCTGGGCTCTGACTTGGGCTTGGGCGGCGGGGGCGACGCGTAGTTCGGCGGCGGCGGGGACGGGGACGTCTGGGACTTGGTCGGCCGGTGGTGCGCCTCGTAGGGCGTGGGGGTGGGCCTGAGCTTGGGCACGGGCGGTGAGTCCAGCGCGAGGGCGGCGGGGGGCGCCGACACGGCCTTCTCGGGCGCCGGCATCGAGGAGGTTGTGGGCGGCGATCCGGAGGAAGGGGCCGCCTTCTTGACCTTCCGAGCAGAAGAAGGCACGCGGTGAGAGGAGGAGGAGGAGAAGCTAGGGGGAAGGGAGGGAGGGGACGTACATGCTGGGGCGGCGGCACGGGGGAGCTGCCGTGGTGGGGGGCGCTGGGGCGCGGGGCCAGCGGCGCAGGGGATCTGCGGTGGTGGGGCGCGGGGGCGGCGGGGGTGGAGTCCGGCGGGGGTCGGGGCGGCGGCGTCCGGGCAGCGCGCGGGTGGATCTGGCGAGGGAGAGGGACGAGGGGATCTGGCAAGAGGGATAGCTAAGGGGGGAAGCTTTCTAATGGCGCACACCGCAGCGGTGCGCCATTAGTATGTTTTTTTTACATAGCAATGGCACACCAGCGGACGGTACGCCATTATTAATCTTTTTTTATATAGCAATGGCGCACAAGCTAGAGGTGCGCCATTAGTAATTTTTTTAATTATTTTTTGTTATTATTATTATTATTTTTTGTTGCATCTAATAATTTTTTAGAGAATGAATATGAATATGAAACACTAATAATTTTTAATAAAAACAGTAATAATTTTTTAATAAATATCATCAAATTTGTTATTTGAAAATATTTATGAATATGAAAAAATATCATGAAATTTATTATTTGAAAATATCATCAAATTTGTTATTTGAAAATATAATCAAATTTGTTTTTTTTGCAATTTTCGGCGGCCGGTGGAGCGGGGGAGGGTGCGGTGGGTCATCGGCGGCGGTGGAGCGGGGGAGGGTGCGGTGGGTCGTCGACGGCGGTGGAGCGGGGGAGGGTGGGGGGGCTGGTCGGCGGCGGCGGCCGGTGGAGCGGGGAAGAGGGTGCAGGGGGGGGGTGCTCGGCGGCGGTGGAGCGGGGGGGAGGGTTCGGTGGGTCGTCGGCGGCGGTGGAGCGGGGGAGGGTGCGGTGGGTCATCGGCGGCGGTGGAGCGGGGGAGGGTGCGGGGGGTCAGCTTCGACGGCCGGTGGAGCGGGGGAGGGTGCGGGGGGTCGGCGGTGGTGGTGGAGCGTGGGAGGGTGCGGTGGGTCGTTGGCGGCGGTGGAGCGGGGGAGGGTGTGGAGCCGGGGGGTCGGCGGCGGTAGCCGGTGGAGTGGGGGAGAGGGTGCGGGGGGTGCTCGACGGCGAGGGAGACCGGATCTGGCGAGGTGGGATAGCGATTGAGATGGAGGGGTCGGATCGAGATCGAGTGTCCATGAAATTTAAAAAATATTCATGAGTTCAAAATTAAAGTGCCCATGAAATACAATCGAGAAATGAAGGCTACAATTTAAATACAATCGATCTTAGCTAGCTATATGTTCACAATCTTCTTGCCCTTATTTTTTGTAAATGGAGTTCTTCTCTTGAACGGACATCCTTTAGGTAGGGTGGTCCTACTTCTTCTTGTGGTGTATGCTGATACTTCATCCTCGTCGTCATGTTCCATCTTCAGGTCGCCGTACTTCTCGAATTCTTGCTCATTGGCGTCTCCATCCATTCCGATGATCTTCCTTTTGCCTCTCCTCATGATAACACGACTGGGCTTTGGCGGGTCGGTAATGAAGAGGCATTGGTCCACTTGGGAAGCCAGTACCCATGGCTCATTTTTCGCGGTGACGTTTGCGCCCGCGGTCTTGGATTTGGCTTCGGGTATAACCATGGTGGTGAAATACCGGTCTTCTTTTATGACGCTCTTGGCCCATCTGACACGGAACATCGGGACCTTCTCTCCAGCGTAGCTCAGCTCCCAGATCTCCTCAATCCTTCCGTAGTATCTGTCCTTGTCGTTACCGGTGTAGGATTCCATCGTTACCCCGGAGTTCTGATAACCATCGCTCTTCATGTCCTTTCCCTCGGTGTAGAATGTGTAGCCGTTGATATCGTACGCCTCATATGTCATCAGGTTGTGCTCGGCGCCCTGTGACAAGGCGGATATGAGTTGTTTTTCCACAGAAGAATCCTCATGTAAAGGGTACGACCGAAGCTTCTGCTTGAACCAACGCGTGAAACATGAGTTTTGCTCTTCTATTATATCTCCGTCCGTCCTCTGTTGGCCTCGGTCATTGTATGTCTTCTCAATAAAGGTTTTGTGCTCTACCACCCAAGGATCGACCACGTTTATGTGTTGTAGCACGACTAGGTTTGCTCTTTCAAAGTCGGCAAGTCGACCCTCGAAGTCGACATGCATTTCGCGGCGACCCTCACGGTGACCCCATCCAGCGATCCTGCCGAGGTGCGTGTTGACGGGTAGACCAACGGGTTTCTCGATGCCTAGATAATTCGTGCAGTAGGAGATGCACTCTTCGGTCAGAAAGCCCCTGGCTATGCTTCCCTCTGGGCGTGACATGTTGCGAACGTATCCTTTGATGACACCATTCATTCTTTCGAATGGCATCGTGCTGTGCAGGAACGTCGGCTCGAGTTGGATGATATCCTCCATGATATGGACCAGCAGATGCACCATAACATCGAAGAATGCGGGCAGGAAGTACATCTCAAGCTCGCATAGTATCACCATGATCTCTTCCTGTAGCCTTCTGAGTTGCCTCACGCCAACCGACTTCCGAGACATGACGTCGAAAAAGTTGCATAGGCCAAATAGTGTTTCACGAACGTGCGCATCCATGATGCCACGGATTGCAACTGGAAGTTCCTGTGTCATCAGCACGTGACAGTCGTGAGACTTCATCCCGCTGAACTTCTGCTTCGCTGGGTCTAGGTATCTGCTTATCTTCCCCGCGTAACCGTAAGGAAGTTTTACTCCTAGGAGGCAGGTGAAAAACTGATCGATCTCCTCCTGACTTAGAGTGAAGCACGCGGGAGGGTAGTCATTTCCGTTCTTCTTGGCCTTTTTGCCTTTGCGATGACTTTTCGTGTCCTGCTTTGCCTCATCATCATCATCATTAGTGTGAAGCTCCTCCCTGATGCCCATTGATTTCAAGTCTGCCCTTGCTTTCGGCCCATCTTTGGTCCTCTCTGGCACGTTGAGCAGGGTACCAAGCAGACTCTCGCACACGTTCTTCGTGATATGCATGACATCAAGGCTGTGAGGCACACGGTGGATCTTCCAGTACGGCAAGTCCCAGAAAATAGACCTCATTTTCCATACCTTTAGCAACGGCTCTGACGCCTTTCACTTCTTTCCCGGCTCTAGCTCCTTTTGCTTCTTTCCCGGCAGTGGGCAATCTTTCCAATTTGTCAACTGCTGGTCTATTTCCTCGCCGCTCCTCGTACGCGAGCGTCTTCGGGGTTCGGTTTCACCATCGAACAGATCCTTGCGTTTCCTCCACAGGTCATCGTCGTGAAGCCACCTTCGATGTCCCATGAACACGGTTTTCGAAGACCAGGGATCTCTATCTAGCTGGCGATATGTTGTGTCATCCATGCACCTAACGCATCCAGAAAATCCGTGGACCACCTGCCCCGCGAGATATCCATAACCGAGATAGTCGTGCAACGTCGTGAGCAGTGCGGCTCTCATAGGGAAATATTCTTTCTCTGCGGCATCCCACGTATTGGCTGGCGTTTTCCACAACGTGTCTAGCTCCTCTTTCAGCAGCCCCAATTACAGATTGATGTCGTTCCCTGGTTGTTTCGGCCGTTCAATTAGCATACTCATGTGAATGTACTTCCTCTTCATGAACAACCAGGGGGGAAGGTTGTACATCCACACAAACACAGGCCAGGTGCTATGTGTGCTTCTCTGGCTGCCAAACGGATTGACTCCATCGGTGCTCGCGCCCAGCACGATGTTCCTTGGATCCTTCCCAAATTCTGGGTGTTCGGAGTTCAACGCTTGCCACTGGCTCCCATCCTTAGGGTGACTCAGCATCTTGTCTTTTTTTATTTATCTCCGTATCATTTGCGTCATCTTCTCGCTTCTTCTCCTCCCTATCCGTGTGCTAACGCAGGAGCTTTGCTACCTTAGGGTCCGCGAAATACCGCTGCAGACGAGGAGTGATCGGAAAGTACCACACCACTTTTCGAGGAGCTTTCTTCCTCTTCTTGTATTGAGTGACGCCGCACACCGGACATATGGTAGACTCCGCGTGCTCGTCCCGATAAATGATGCAATTGTTCATGCACACATGGTATTTCACGTGCGGTAAATCCAGAGGACACATGATTTTCTTCGCCTCCTCGAAACTGGTTGGGCACTTGTTCCCCTTGGGAAGACGTTCGTGCCAGAATGACATGTTCTCGTTGAAGCATGCATCGGTCATTTTGTGTTTTACCTTCATCTCCAGATCCATGAGCGTTACTTTCAGGCGGGTATCCTCGGGCCTGCATCCTTCATACAATGGAGTAACCGCGTCTATCTCCTGGTTATCCAGCTTGGCTTTCTCTCAGGCGGCAGCTCTTGCGTTATCCGTCTGCTTGAGAAGCAGCTCTTGAATATGAGGGTCCTGCACCCAGCCCATCGATGGTCCATCGTCGTCTGCTCCGCCGGCATCTTCATCTTCATGATCATGCCCTTCGTCTGCTCCGGCATCTTCCTCATCATCATGTCCTACATCTTCTACATGATGACTATGTACAGCATCACCGTCGTGATCATGTCCTGGAGATTCTTCGTCTTCTCGCCCGCCCGAGTCTTGCTCATTTCTTGCCCGGCCCCCATGGACGACTTCATAGTCATCTTCATCACCTTGCCACCGATAGCCATCCATGAAACCACGCAAGAGCAGGTGGTCCCGCACCTGCCCTGAATCCGGGTCCGCAATAAGGCTCTTTAGCTTGCATCTTCGACACAGACATCTTATCTCCGTCTCATTCTGTTGAAGCATCTCGGCCTCCGCGGAGCTCAAAAACCTATTCACGATGCCTTCGGTCATCGTGCGGACCATGGTCGCCTGCGGGGTAGAGCAAAATGATATTTTAGAACCAAGAAAAAATTTGGCATGACTTACCCTAAAAATAGGACCAAAACGAATGCATAGTGCCGAAATTCTCACCGAAACGGAAATGAATCAACATTCCGGCAAAATATTGGCAACTATCGTATGTCAAATACCGGTACCTGCAAACACAAACATATATGCAACACCACAAACATATGCAACACCACGAACATACATAGATCTAGCTAGGCCACAAAAAGTGCATGTGCATGTTGTTGGAGAGGGAGAACAACATAAAGATAGCTTCCCCCCTTACTTACCTATAAAAAAAGGTAATTTAACCACTTAATTTGGACAAATCTATGGTGCAAATGAGGTGAGGAGGAGGAGGCAGCCGAGACAAGCTTGGAGGAGGAGGTGGAGAGAATGAAGTGGGGAAAGTGAGCGGGTAGGTGTGGCTGTCCAAAATATCTTGTTGGTCCCAGGTTACTAATGGCGCACCTGCAGGTGGTGCGCCATTAGTAGTTTTGCAAAAAAATAAAATATATATATACACTAATGGTGCACCGTAAACTAGTAATGGCACACTGTGCCACGGTGCGCCATTAGTAATTTTGCAAAAAAAGAATAAAAAAACAGCAGTAGTGGCGCACTATCTGGCCGGTGTGCCATTACTAGTTAGCACTAGTAATGGCGCACTGTGCTAGGATGCGCCATTAGTATGTTTGGAAAAAAATTTGTTACTAGTGGCGCACCATGTGCCTGGTGCGCCATTAGTGTCTTCCACACTAATGGCGCACCTGCACATGGTGCGCCACTGCTATATAGTAGTGGCGCACCACATGACAGGTGCGCCATTCATATCCATTTCATCTATAGCCTTCCTAGTAGTGTGAGGTTCTCATTGGTGTTCTCCGCAATCTTTCTTAGAGATAGGACTTCAAGTCGAAGTTGAGTTGCAGAATGCCTTTCTGCTAGAACTTGGGACCGAAGAAGTCGAACTGATTCAGACAACAAATTTTGTGAGCTTGTCTGACTGTTAGTCTCAAGTAACTTGGACACTGCATCAAGACAAGACTTTGGGGTTGTCTCGCTATCTTCAAGATGTTTTGCCTTCTTTGCTGCAATATATGTTGGGTTTGTCTCACAGCCTTCAGCAGACTTGTGCATGCCATCAGGCATATCACCCTGAAACAAAGCAGAGAGATGACAGGTTTTGCACGTGTGTAAACAAAGATGATAACTATTCTGTCAATTCTATCCAATTTCAAATTAGAAAATAAAGTGTCGGTGTACAAAAGTAGGGGCTCTGCTTTTGACCCCTTTAATTGTGCACGGGCAGTCAGAGCCTCCCGCCACAGCCACGCACAGACACGACAAGAAAGGGAAGCCGGAGAGGAGCCGAAGCCACAAAACGAATGAAGCAACAACAAGGACCAAGGCCACGAAGATCAGATTGGCGAAGCAGGTTCTCCCGGCAAGGACCCTTGTCGGGGCAGCCTCAGCGGCCCCGGCAAGACCCTTGCCGGGGCAGCTCACCCGCGCCAAGCGAGTGAGCCACCCTTGAGCCCATCGACGCTTGGCAAACGCGTCGGGACAAGGCTCGGGAGGCACCTCTGTGGTGGCATGCAGATCTTTGTGAAGACATAGAATGCTCGAGATCAAGTAAGGATAGGAAGGCAACCATCCTCACCGAAGGAACCCATAAGACCCCCGGCAAGATCCTTGCTGGGGACGCCAGTGCGCCACGGCAAGACCCTTGCCGGGTCACCCGAGAAGGCCCTCGCCAAGAGCACGGCAGGGCCGCTGCCAGGCCCGCGCCAGCTAAGTCTTCACCGTCGTTCACATACAGCTGCCGACCCAACCAGCTGGGCAGGCACCTACGTGGCAGCATGCAAACCTTCATGGAGGCTCCACCACCGCGCCACCTCAGCTGCCTGTCTGCCTACATGGCACCGCATGCATCGCTGGCCCGGGCGCGTGTCGAAGCGAGGGGCAGCGGTGATGGACGGGACATGCCCCGCTCCCATCCCCGATGAAGTGGAAGGACACCTAAACCATGCAATTAATGCACCTTGTCCTGTAATACGGGCGATAAGCTCATGCTACTGTATCACTTTCCACCTCCTGTGTGCCACTGTGGCAGCCCTTTTCGCCTATAAAAGGAGGCCCATGGTGCACAGAGAAAGGATTCGGCTCTTTCAAACCCCACAACACCCAGAGCTAGTTCGAGAGCTCAAGAACACTAATACATCCACCAAAGCAGGATCGTAGGGTTTTACGCGTTGTTGCGGCCTGAATCTGGGTAAATCCCCCTTGTGTTGTCTATTAGTCCCGCATAGGTGTCGCGCCCTGCAACCGTAGAAGGGATTCCAGTGATCCCATAGGTGTCGTTTCTCACCGGCATCTTTGGCACGCTAGGTAAGGGGGCACTATTGTGAGAATCTGGTCTAGCAGTTTGCCTAGTTGTTCTTCATCACCATGGCTCCTAAGAAGAAGGCGACCACGGCGATCGGTTCATCCGGGACCAAGTTGCCGGCACTGGTGCGGACCAGTAGTGGGCCATTCGCGGAGAGAACCCGTGGCGCGGCCCGCGAACATCGACATCGCCCTGGCGGTTCAGGCCTGGCGAGTGGCGCCGTTCGCGCGCCAAGCGACAAGCCACCAGTCGCAGGCTCCAGAGATGGAGTCGGCCCCCCCGCAGGCGGCGCGGGGCCCCTCAGGGGTGCCGCCGTCCTGCCGGGCGGCAGCACGGCGACCTCCAAAATGCCAAAACTGGCGCCCACGGTGCGCTCCTCTCAGGTTGTGTGTGATGAGCAGGGTCACCCTGCCGGTGACCCTGCGCGCCACCTTGGGAAGAGTCCCGTGCGCCCATCACATGAAGAGGAGGGCCAGCGTGCGCGCCGAGGTGCTGATAGAGGTGGAGAACGGCTGTGGATCCGTGATGCAGCTCCTTCTCACATGGTTAGGAGTCGAGGCGCATCGCGGTCCACCCAGCTTTCGCCGCCACACACGCCAGCGGAAGCCCTAGCGCGCGCAGCTGCTCCTCGATTTTCCTCCCTCCGCGGAGAAGCTCGACGAATGGAGGGCCACCGTCTGGAGCCTCGTCGGCATCGCCAACAACGTTGGGCTGCGGCCGGCGGAACCCGTCGGCCGTCGCTCCGCCGGGATGCCACGTGCTAGCGGAGGCCAGGCCGGAGGCGACACGGCCACGGTGTATTCCCCGCCTCCATCCTGACCGCCCCGGGTGTCGGCCCGTCATGGCGACGCTCGTGATGATATCTCCATCGCATCTCCGACCCCCGAACCAACCGCGATCAGCGCCAGGTCCTTCGGGAGCGGGCTCACGAGAACGCTCGAACTATGATCGAGCGCCGACATGACGCGTGCCACTAGTCGGACAGGCGGGCAGGGCCCGGTACGGACCACCCAGCACCGGGAGGCTACGGTGGCCTACCTTACGAGGTGGGTTGTCCGGCCTTCACCCGTGAGCTGCGGCAGTTCCAGTGGCCCTCCCATCGTACGTTCAAACCCGACGTTGGCGAGAAGTACAATGGCAAGACCCACCCGTCAGAGTTCCTCAGCATCTACACCATTGCAATGCAAGCTACTGGGCCCGCGATGATAAGGTGCTTGCCAACTACTTCCCATTGGCACTCAAGCCTAATGTTATGTCATGGTTGATGCACTTGCCGGTGGATTCCATCTCCTCTTGGGCGGATCTGTGCCATGAGTTTGCTGGCGCCTTTACTAGAGGTCACCAAGCTCATGGCCAGGTGAGTGACTTACACATAATCCCCCAGGAGGAAGGAGAAAACCTGCTGAAGTACATCCAAAGGTTTAGACGGGTGCAGTACAACATCCCCGATGTTCATCCCGCCGCCGTGATCAATGCGTTCCACCAGAACGTGCGCAATCGCAAGATGCGTGAAGAACTGGCGATGAACAAGGTTAAGGATGTGGCCGAGCTCTATGTTCTGGCCGATCAGTGCGCTCGTGCTGAGGAGGGAAGGAAGTACCCCGGCGAAGATGCCGGTGCGGAAACGGACTCCACTGGCGATACCGCCACCCTAGCAAAGAAAGGCCGACGCCGTAATCGGAAGCGCAAGGGCAAGGCCGAGCTTGCCATTAAGGGATCCGACGACACCGGTACCACCAAGAAGACCAAGGCGAGCGACCCCGGCAAGGAGGTTGCCGGGTGTGACGCTTGCCGGGCCTTAGCGGCTACCGACAAGCCAGGAGGCTCTGACAAGCAGTATTGCAAGATCCACTGCACCAAGGGCCATGATCTCCAAAACAGCCGACAGGTAGAACTGCTCATTGAGAAGCAGAAAGCCGAGTATGAGCGGTGGGACAGGGAGGAAGGCCCAGATGGTGCCGAGGAATCCGACAAGAAACGTGGCAGCCAAGGAGGCCGCCGCGGCAAGGATAATCAACAAGAGAGGCCCGCCCGGGGCCACGACAAGAAGCAGGAAGACGATGATCATGACAAGGACGACGAGTCCGGGGACCACGAGTTTTCAGAAAGCTACAGAGGCCATGTGCGTCGATGGTGGCGCCTCGCTGCATACGTCTCACTGCCAACTCAAGCAGTGGGCGCGTGAGGTCGCATCGGTGGAACCATCATTCGACGCACGAAAGCCGCTAAAATGGTCCAGCACTCCCATCATCTTCGACACTGAGGACCACCCTGACCACACCACTGCGGTCGGGTGATTGTCGTTGTTGGTTTCACCAACAATCCGCAACCTCAAGGTGACGAAGATGTTGGTTGACGGCAGGGCCAGCCTGAACTTGATCTCGCGCGTTGTGGTCAAAAGGCTGCAGATCCCTGATGGAGACCTCGAGGAGACGGGTATGTTCCAAGGGGTCAACCCGGGGGGGACCCAGCCTAAGGGGAAGATCATGCTCCCCATGACGTTCGGAGGCGAGCTGGACCACAGGACGGAGAGGATTGTCCTCGGCGTGGCCGAGATCCCCTTGCCTTACAACGTAATCCTCGGCCGCCCGGCGCTAGCCAAGTTCATGGAGGCTTCACACTATGCCTATAACACGCTGAAGATGCCCGGGCCGATGAACATCATCACCGTCCCCTCTGACAAGAAGGACGCGCTGATATGCGCCGACCAACTCTACCGGGAGGTAGTTGCAGCAGATGTCGCTAAGGCACCTGCTCCTGCCGACGGAGCCCCGGAGGAGAAGAAGACCGGCGAGACCCCTCGCACCCACTCCGGC
Organism: Triticum aestivum; assembly: GCF_018294505.1. NCBI lineage: Eukaryota > Viridiplantae > Streptophyta > Magnoliopsida > Poales > Poaceae > Triticum > Triticum aestivum. The sequence continues at coordinate 390,389,579 of NC_057810.1, forward strand.
AAGCACACCTCTGCGGAGTGTTGCGCTTCCATTGACAACGTGCCAGGGAGCTCCGCCAGCAAGAGCAAGAAGTCCAGAGCTACACCACCAGAGACCAAGAAGGTGCCCGTCAAGGAGGACGGCACGGGAGGAGCTTTTACCATAAGCTCCACCCTCGACGGCAAATAGGAAAGCGAGCTCGTCACCTTCATGCAGGCAAATGTCGATGTGTTTGCATGGCAAGCCTCCGACATCCTCGGCGTTCCCTGGGAGGTGATTGAGCACCACCTTGCTGTCTGTCCTCATGCGTGGCCCGTCAAGCAGAATGTCAGGAAGCAAGCTCTGGAGAGGCAAGAGTTCATTATGGAGGAAATCAGAAAGCTAGAGGCAGCATGTTTGGTAAGGGGAGTACTCCATCCGACGTGGTTGGCCAATCCGGTAGTGGTGCGCAAGGCAAATGGAAAATGGAGGTTGTGTATTGACTACACAGACATCAATAAGGCCTGTCCAAAGGTCCCTTTCCCATTGCCGCGCATCGACCAGATTGTTGACTCCACGGCTGGGTGTTACCTCTTACCATTCCTCGACGCCTACTCAGGTTACCACTAGATCTTCATGACGAAGGAAGACGAGGAAAAGACAACATTCATCACCCCATGTGGTATGTATTGCTTTTTACGGATGCCTTTCAGGTTGAAGAGTGCTGGCTCGACCTTTGCAAGAGCAGTCCAAATTGGTTTTGAGCCCCATCTACATAGAAATTTGGAAGCTTATATGGATGACATAGTGGTTAAAACCAAGGACAAGCAACCCTTGTGCAAGATCTGGAGGAAACGTTCGGAACCTGCGTAAGATCAACCTCAAATTGAACCCTGAGAAGTGTGTCTTTGGCGACCCGTCAGGCAAGATTCTCGGGTTCTTTGTGTCCCAGCATGGGATTGAAGCAAACCCGGATAAGATCAAGGCCATCGAGCAGATTGAGGCACCCAAGCAGATCAAGGACGTGCGTCGGCTCACTGGCTGCGTTGCTACCATGAGCCGGTTCATCTCCAAGTCCGCAGAGCGTGCCCTTCCTTTCTTCAAGATCTTGAAGAAGGCAGGGCCAGTGGAGTGGACCCCAAAAGCCGAGGCAGCGCTACAGGATTTGAAGAAATACCTCTCTTCTACCCCCAGTGTTGGTTGCGCCCGAACCACACAAACCGTTGCTGCTCTATCTAGCGGCAACGAACCAGGTGGTTAGCGCCGCACTGGTGGCGCAGAGAGAGGCCGACGAAAAGGCAGCAAAAGTGGCAGAGCCAACAGATGGCAGACCAAAACCCTCTCCGGCAGGGCTCGATCCAGGCGAGATCGAGTCCCCGGCAGGGGCTGGCGGAAGCACAATGGGACCCACGCAACCGGGTGAAGAGGCGCAGAAGAAGATGGTGCAGCCCCAGTATACTTTGTCAGCTCCCTCTTGCAGGGGGCTAGGTCGAGGTACTCACGTGTGCAAAAGCTGCTCTTCGGCCTCCTTATGGCCTCGAGGAAGCTGCGCCACTACTTCCAAGCGCATGAGATCACAGTGGTCACCCGCATCCCATTGCAAAGGATACTACACAACCCAGATGCAACGGGGAGGATCGTGGAATGGGCCCTGGATCTGTCAAGTTTCGGTTTGAAGTTTAAAAGCACCTCGACAATTCAGAGCATAGTCTTGGCAGAGTTTGTTCTGGAATGGACCTCGACGCCCGACGAAGAGGTACAGGAGACCACTCTCCCCGGCAAGGAATCGAGTTACAACTGGATCATGTACTTTGATGGTGCCTTCTCACTGCAAGGCGCCGGTGCTGCTGTGCTGCTTGTTGCACCCACCGGAGAGCACCTCAAGTACGTCGTCCAGATGCATTTTCCCTGGGAGATGTCAAGCAACAACACCACGGAGTACGAGGGTTTGCTTGCCGGTCTCAGGATCGCGGCAGACCTCGGAGTTAAGAAGATCATTGTCAGGGCTGACTCACAGCTCGTCGTCAGGCAGGTCAACAAAGATTATCAAAGCCCGTTGATGGAAGCTTACGTAGATGAGGTGAGGAAACTGGAGCAGCACTTTGACGGTATGCAAGAGGAACATGTCTCTCGGGCGGAGAACGACATCGCCGACTACCTGTGAAAGCGCGCTGCCCTCAAGCTACCTGTGGAACCAGGTACCTTCGTGCTTCAGTTAACCCAACGATCCATTGAGCCGTCGACTGGGCAGAGCAAGCGGAGGAAGCTAGGCCCCGGCAAGTACTTCCCCACCAAGCTCCTCGGAGCCGCCGGCGAAGATATTACCGTGGATGCCGATCCTGCCGCGGGGCAACCAACTCCGGCAGGACCTCAGCTCATGGCCGTGGAGGCAACCGCTCCTGCGGCAGAAGAGATGCCTTTGGTCCTTGCCGTCGAGCCTCAAGCTCTAGCATGGGCGCAACACACCATCCGTTTCCTTCAAAAAGGAGAGCTCCCCGAGGAGCCGGAAGAGGCAGAAAGAGTAGCCCGCCGGTCTGCTCTGTACCAATTCGTCGATAACGTGTTGTACAGAAGAAGACCGAATGGGGTGAAATTGATGTGCATCTCCTGGGAGGAAGGGCTAAAGTTGTTCGCAGAGATACATGGAGGCATATGTGGCTCCCACATAGGGTCAAGGGCCCTTGCCGGCAAGGCCTTCTGACAAGGTTTCTTCTGGCCCACCGCCCTCCAGGATGCAACGGCACTAGTGACCAAGTGTGAAGCGTGCCAGTTCCATTCAAAGAAGCTTCATCAACCAGCTCAAGCCCTTCAAACTATCCCTCTCTCCTGGCCCTTCTCGGTCTGGGGGCTCGACATACTGAGCCCTTTCCCCCGTGCTGTCGGAGGCTTTGAGTACTTGTACGTCACAATCGACAAGTTCACAATGTGGCCAGAGGTGGAAGCAGTGAGGAAGGTGACAGCGCAATCAGCCATCAAGTTCTTCAAGGGGCTAGTGTGCCGCTTCAGGGTTCCCAACAGGATCATCACCGACAACGGCACACAGTTCACAAGCCATGCCTTCATGCAATACATTGAAGATCTCGCCAGCAGGGTCTGTGTTGCTTTCGTGGCACACCCATGGAGCAACGGCCAAGCGGAGAGGGCAAATGCTAAAGTCTTGCGAGGCTTAAGGATGAAAACTTTTGACAGACTACACAAGAGTGGAAGGCGCTGGATTGATGAGTTGCCGATGGTTCTTTGGTCGATCAAAACGACACTGAATCGAGCCACCAGCCAGACACCCTTTGCCCTGGTTTACGGGGCAGAAGCAGTTCTCCCCACAGAACTCATATACGGGTCACCTCGAGTGCTCGCTTATGATGAGCTTGAGCAAGAGCGATTGCGGCAAGATGATGCGACGCTCCTTGAGGAAGATCGTCTCCGAGCGGCTGTGAGAGCAACATGCTACCAGCAAGCCTTGCGCCGCTACCATAGCCGCAAGGTTCATGCCCGGAGCATTGAGGAAGATGACGTTGTTCTTCGGTACGTTCAGTCATCCAAGAATTCCAACAAGTTGACGCCAAAGTGGGAAGGCCCTTATCGGGTAACACGAGTCACCAGGCCCGACACAGTCCGGCAGGAGACCGAAGACGCCATTCCAGTGAGCAACTCCTGGAACATCGAGCACCTTCGCAAGTTATACCCATAAGGCGCGGCTGCCGGGCCTCCCGGCAAGCCACCCTTTTTGTACAAGACTTGCCGGCAACGCACGTAACCCTCTGTACAAATCCAGGCGCAAAACCTGAGCATAAATAAACGAAGTGCTGGCGCCCTAAGTTATAGCATGCATGCTAGGTTGAGTCTCTTCCTTGGTTAGGGTTGATAGTGCTTAGTTGCGACTAACCCCTAGCTTAGAGGTCGAGTATGCGGCTCTCTGTTCCTTTCTGTCTTTCTTTGGTTCGCAGGGCACGTAAGTATTCTTGCCGAGCTGTTTTGAAAGAAAAGGAACGGACCGGCGCCCGGGCCCCGACAAGCCAGAGTTGCTGGGGGGCTGCAAGAGCAAGGATCCTTCTACGGCAAGCCAAAATCGCCGGGGGCTTCAAATCCAGATAAGTCCTTTATCCTCTATCATGCATCCCAGTTCATAACAAAATGCATGATAGAGGATAAAGGACTATCTCCCGGGTCTGGATCTGCCGTTTTCTTCCTCGCCACTTTCGCTCGAGGAGGTGCCTTCATCGTCCTTCTCTAAGCTACAGTGCTCCCTCTTTTCAGCACCCAAGGATTATCTCCTGGTTCTGGATCTGGTCATAGCCGCGGCAGCAAAGAAGGGGAATGAGGGGCCTAAACCCACCTCATCCCTGCCTCCGCCAAGAGCGTGAGAAAGGTTGAGCGGGGTGGGGAGACGGCAAGGCCTATTGCCGGGCGAAAAAAATGTTTGTCTTAAAGATGATAAGGGTTCACCCCTTGCCGTGGGTTCCTCCCGCGAACGTAAATCCCAGCAAACATCCCTTTTTCATTAAAAAACATCCCGTACAGGTACCGTTCATACGAAATGAAAAACATGAACAAGGGGATTACAAGTTCAAAAGATAACAAAGGCTCGAAGGCTTACAAGACTAAAAAGATATAAGGTGCCCGTAATCCCTTTCTTGTCCCTCTCCTCAGGAGATGGAACAATAAAGCAGAAGGGCAAAAGGGGCGCCTAGGCGAGCTACGAGCGGCAGAAGACACCAAGAGAACATCTCGATAGCCGTCCGAGGATTGGATGGTGATGGCGACGCCGGAGGCAGAGCTCGAAGACGAGGCGGCAAGGCGCCAACGCGCGATGAAGGCGTCAGTGCCCGCGTACTACAACTTGACGGCCTTGCCGCTCGTCCTCTTCCTCTTCCGTAGCCTCCCTGCGCCAGCTGCCCAAGGAGACGACCCCAAGAAGTTCAAGGAGCCGGCGACATGGATGATGGGGTCGCCGGTGCCGCTTGGAGCGGTGCCCGACACCTAGTCGGACCCGTCATCCTGCCGCCCACTGCCCTCGTTGTCGCTGCCGTTGTCTTCCTCGCCACTTTCGCTTGAGGAGGAGTCTTCATCGTCGGAGGAGCTCTCTACGTAGTACCTCACGCGAGTCCCGAAGTGCCCGAAGATCTTGACGGAGAGGAGGCCGCCCTCCATTAGTTTGAAATGGAGAGCGAGCCCATCCGTCAAGCTGTGGAGGCGAGCGAAGGTCTTCCACCCTCGGTGAAGATACATGACATGAGGGGTGGGGAACTCGACGTTGACCCACGTGCCACTGTTCCCACAACCCCTCATGTGCAACCGGAGTGCCTGCGGCGGATCCAGCTCCATCTCCCGTGCAAACGGGGTCAGGAGGCGAAGGGCACGGCGCGGAGGATGGCGCAGCCTGACGAAGAATTCGCAGGGGTTGTCCCCGGCGTGGCCCTCCATCGGAGGGAGGGCTGCTGGAGGGGGCAAGGCGGATTTGCCGCCCCGTCCTCCTCTCCCTCGAGGAACACGACGACCTCGACCTCGCCCCCTCCCCCTTCCTCTAGCGGCTGGCTCCGCCGCTACGAGCTCTTGGGGAGGAGTGATGCGCTGTCTGGGCGAGACTCTCACCGCCACTGATGAAGCGTCGCCACGCCCCCTCGCCATGGCGGAAGAAGAAAGGAAGCAGGGATGGGAAGAGGCAGATGGCGAAAGGTTGAGAGGCACCGTCCCCCCACCCCTCCTTATAAAGGGGAGGGGGCGAGGCTCGGCCGCCCCCTCTCGGCCAATCCGGCCTCTTGAAGTGACAGCGAGCAGGGCCGTCGACCGCCCTCCCCACTCCATTGAAGGCGCGTGGGAATCAACCCACACGCGCGCGCCTACCCACGTCGCCTGCGCCTGTCATTCGCTCTGCATGCAGCGAACGTGCCGCAAGGGGCGGGCTCGATGGGGCGCGTGGAACGATGGTTCCCGAGCGAGGGCAGTAAATGGGAGGCGGCCCTGCGGTCTCAAAGAGACACGCAAGCCGCCTCTTTACTGTCCACCACAAGGTGACGCAAGCATACCGATGTCATGCACACGCACGACCCCCACGTCGCGTGTTCGACGCGGGTCGTGGGAAGCGCGGAAGATGGAACAGTGGTCGCGGTAAAATCCGCCCCAACTGCCCGCGCACCGTTCTGGGCCTGGCCCAATAACGTGCTACGCTTATGTGTGGCCCAGGTCTGGGGGCTCCTGTCGGTGTACAAAAGTAGGGGCTCTGCTTTTGACCCCCTTTACTTGTGCACGGGCAGTCAGAGCCTCCCGCCACGGCCACGCACAGACATGGAAAGAAAGGGAACCTGGAGAGGATTTGAAGCCACAAAATGAACGAAGCAACAACAAGGACCAAGGCCACGAAGATCAGATGGGCGAAGCAGGTTCTCCCAGCAAGGACCCTTGCCGGGGCAGCCCCAGCGGCCCTAGCAAGACCCTTGCCTGGGCAGCTCGCCCATGCCAACCGAGTGAGCCACCCTTGAGCCCACCGACGCTTGGCAAACGCGTTGGGACAAGGCTCGGGAGGCACCTCTATGGTGGCATGCAGATCTTTGTGAAGACATAGATTGCTCAAGATGAAGTAAGGATAGGAACGCAACCATCCTCACCAAAGGAACACACAAGACTCCCGGCAAGATCCTTGCCGGGGACGCCAGTGCGCCATGGCAAGACCCTTGCCGGGCCACCCGGCAAGACCCTTGCCGGGCCACCCGACAAGGCCCTCGCCAAGTGCACCGGCAGGGCCGCTGCCAAGGCCGCGCCAGCTAAGTCTTCACCGTTGTTCGCATACAGCTGTCGACCCAACCAGCTTTGCAGGCACCTGTGTGGCAGCATGCAATCCTTTGTGGAGGCTCCACTACCACGCCACCTCAACTGCCTGCCTGCCTACATGGCACCGCATGCATCGCTGGCCCGGGTGCTTGTCGAAGCGAGGGGGAGCGGCGATGGTCGGGCCGGGCCCCGCTCCCGTCCCCGATAAAGTGGAAGGATACCTAAGCCTTGCAGTTAATGCACCTTGGCCTGTAATACGGGCGATAAGCTCGTGCTACTGTATCACTTTCCACCTCCAGTGTGCCACTGTGGCAGCCCCTTTCGCCTATAAAAGGAGGCCCATGGCGCACAGAGAAAGGATTCGACTCTTTCGAACCCCACAGCAGCCAGAGCTAGTTCAAGAGCTCAAGAACACTAATACATCCACCAAAGCAGGATCGTAGGGTTTTACGCATCGTTGCGGCTCGAACCTGGGTAAATCCCCCTTGTGTTGTCTGTTAGTCCCGCTCTTCTCATGATCCCCGCGCCCTGCAACCGTAGAAGGGATTCCAGTGATCCCATAGGTGTCGTTTCTCACCGACATAAAGAGTAAGTTCAAAATATCAATAACATAATTTGGCATTGTTCATAATGCGGGGAGCTTCACCACACTACTGGATTATCATGTCAACATAAAAAGCATAGATGAAGGGCAAAGAAAATCATTGTATCTATTTTGGATAATGTGAATGGCATGTTGTTCATATCATCAGGCACATCAGTAAGATAAAACAGGAGATGACAAGGTGCAAATGTGGGCTGCTTCACCACACACTGGATTATAGATCCACAAAACCAAGCATACATATAGGGAGTATTAAGTAGTGTGCATGGTATGAATAAGGAATTTGGTTTTACAAGTAAAAACTTAGAACTTACGGTTCTTACGAACATGCACTTTGGTAGAAACAGCAAACTAAACAACAGTAAATGATAAGGAGTATGAGCAAATTAAACAGCAATTAAGGATAAAGGCTTTAGAAGGACTGACTTACATTAACAGTTAACACCGGCTTTATAATGCCCTTCTCCATGTCAAGGGAAGGATAACTCAAGAATTTCAGCACAAAATCTTCGTCATAAGCATTGCATGTACTCTACATTTTGTAGAGAGTAATGATAGATATGATAGTACTGGAAGGGATAGAGGATAATGAAGATAAGATGCAAATTGATGGTACATAATCAACTACCAATCCCTGGAAGTACAAGCTTTACAGGACAAAATGTACTGACAAGAGCAATGGGCTACACTTCTTCACTGGCATTGTCTGTGTATTCTACTTGTTGGTAAGATTAAATAAAGGTCTGATCTTTTTTAGTAAATGGTGGGCGAGGTAGATAAGATGCAGAATGCTACAAAATGAACAAATCCCTCTTCCCGTAATACAAGATTGTTTTGAACACTGGTGTACTGTACAAAACGTTCTTATATTATGGGACAGAGGGAGTAGTTGTTAATGTAAGTACAGTGATAGACCACGTTCAGTCCTTACAAGAGGACTGCAGATGGACGAATTGTGATGATTCTAAATGGACGATTACGAGGCTAACATGTGAAGTGATGCTACATAATCAAACAGCTATGAAAGTAAGTATGGTCATAGAGGGCAACAGCTACTCACAAGAGCAATGCAGTGTGCAGTATAGTTGCGAGATTCTGTGGTCCCTTGAGAATGAATGTTTTTTGCTAACAGTTTTCGTACAAGTGAGACATTAAGGCAGATGCAAGAAATGTACTTCAAATTGTGATGTGATATCATAGACAGTACCTTACACTGCAGCCGAGACCAATGTGTAACAAGATTATTCCAGTCACCGTCGGATAAATGTAGCACCGGAGACTTTACAGAAATTTCGTTTAGAGGCTTGCCATCGAAGTGCGCTTGCCTCAGGTAGGAACGATACTTCATCAACGAGTGCTTGAAAAGCGCAACCAACCCTTGCTCGTCATCACAATCCAGTTTGCTCCTCGCCTATTTAAAAGAATGAAATCCTGTGTCTTCTGTCAGCAGAAACATATGTAGTAATGACCATGAATAACATTAGTACATTACTTACGCGTAAGTTGCGGTGAAAGACTGGAATTTGTTCTGTGTCTGCGATATAATCTTTCCATGAAGGAAAGATGCGCACAAAGTTCCTGACAACAACATAAGCTTCGTCTTCTAAACTGGGAAGAAATGGAATAGGGTTCCTATTTGCTGCAATTGGGGCTCTCTCTGGTTCGAAAAGGGATTTGGCAACTGGATTTGGTGTACTCTTTGCTGGAATGGGGGTTTTGCGTTTTACAGCTGGTGCTATGTCAACTGGCGTAATCATACTGTTTGCTACAGTTGGGGTTTGCTGAGTTGGGACATCAGAAATGACCAGTGCAGTAGGGCTAGAGTCTGCTAGAGTTGGGGTATTTTTTGGGTCAAGTGATATTGCAACTACACCTAATGGGCTATTTGATTTATCAGGTGCCACTACCTTTTCCAAATTCTTTGCTTGTGCTCCTCCACGATCAATAATCGCCCTCTTCCTTTTGAACATCTGATACACAAGAACAACATTTGAATGGATAAATATGGTATGATGACAGATGGAATATGTACAGAAAATGGATAGGCAGGGCGTATTCACATACACGATGTGTAAACTAAGCTAATGGCAGTTCAACAAAGTAGAAGCAATGCAAAGCATCAGTTGCAAGATATGTGCGAGCAATGTAACCTTGGAAAGTTAGAGCAAGAATCTTGATGGGTGAATAAGATAGGGCATCTTCCTCTGACTCCTCCACTGGGGAGCTACATTGACTTAGGTCTCCCTCTAGCTCAGAATCACTGTTAGGATCATATTCTGAGCATGAATATGTAGGTGGAGAGCATTTGCATTGCATTGCATCCAGACTTGATTTCAGTCCCTTAATGCCAAGTTTGACAGCCATGGCATTGTTCTACTTTATTCTTTTCATGCGCGCAAGCTCATAATCATTATGATGCTGTTCAGAATCTGAGATTCATGAAAACATAAAAAGTAGTCAGATTATCTGTGGAATGCATTGCGGATTCAACTCGGAGAGTGTCTCCCTATAAACCCCTGCATATGCAAAGTTCACCTCCCCAACCATGCTGACCAGACCACACACAGAAATACAAACCCCTTATATCTCTATAACAGGCATGCACACATTTCAAAACTGAAGTAGGAACATTAGAATCATATGAAATTCGTATTTGAACAAATAAACTAAGCAATTACGAGTGGCGTAATGTTTAGCTTCAAGGGTGGAGTGTTGGTAGTGCGACACAAAGCAAGTAGGCAGATTGTATTCCATGTAAAAGATCGAAACCTATGTAAAAGCTGGAAATGACACTTTCTTTCTATACAATGCAGTGTTCGTTACCCACACATGATGGAAGAGATCACATAGAGAAATACTATTCACTCATGTCTATGGTTCCAGTATTTAGAAACAGGGTGGTCCACCCTAAAAGAATATTGACAACAAATATGACAAGGCAAGCATAGATGTAGTGAATCAATCATTTACTTGTGAGCTTATTAGTACAAGTATGCAGAATTGTAACTATAGTAAGAGACCGTCCAAAATCTGAATGAAGAAGTTTGTCTAGAACTTATTGTTTGCAACTAATCGACGTGAATAATTGGATATTATATCGAATGAGTAAGAAAGACAAGTAAAATTGTCAACAAACCTGGCTTGCAGTAGTAATCTGGGTCAATGTCACTACGACCAACAATCCAAAATGACTAGTTTCTGTTCCGAGGGCCCGAATTTTGAAAACCCTGTGAACTTTAGAGGTACTAAAGATTACCAAAATACATCTAAACCATTAAGTGTAGGTAGCACTGAGCATACAACAAACCCTAATGACAGTCCTGCCTAATGAGTAATGAATCACTTAGAAAATGGGTGATGAGGAGTGGATGCTGACTGTTGAGGACGTATCTCAGGATAAATCAGGTTGGCTTGGTGGGTGCTGCAAGCCTAAGCCCTGAATGGACTGGGAAGGTAGGCACGGCGGCGCGCCCGGGCAGCGGTGACGCTGTTGGGCGGGCGGCTCCTGTCCTCCTGTTAGTCCAGCGTCTCCTCCTAGAGTCATGCCGTCCGGGGACGGCAAGTCGCTGGCGAGGCAGGCGGCTGGGGGAGAGTAGAGATCGGAAGCGCGCAGCAGAACATAGGGGAATCGGGGCCTGGGACGACCCAAAATCCCAGAGTGGGCCGGCCCACCGTGGGCACCCTGTAGAGGTGCACACCCGAGCGGCGAACATGCATTTTTGAAACTAATTTAGGAACATTTAGCTGACCAATTAAACAACTCTATTTTAATAATATCATATTCGTATTTGAACAACTAAGCTGGTTTAGCTTGATGGGTGGAGCAGTGTTATTATGACACGAAGCACGTATTCTGATCGTATAGTGATCATAAAAGGGGGAAACTCTAAGAATATTTTTTTAGCAAAAAAGGGTTTCCCCTCCGATTTCTATTAAAGAAACCACCACGGAACCAACATGATCAATTAAACCCTAAGCATGATCAATTAAACCATATTATGGCTGTGCCATGGCAGATTTGAAGCTGCAAACCAGAGAAATGATATTTAGCATCCTTGTTTGCTTCAAACTAAGAACTAAACTCTAAGAGCTGAAAAGAAAGTAGAGTAACCAAGTTCAATCTATTTTCTGGTTGAGATCAAAAAGTTGAGGAGATATGAAGTACCACCTCTCTTGCGGCGCCGTGTAGGCATCGGGGGTGCGATGGCTGTCGGTGGCATTAAAGCAGATCTGCGACGGTAGATGGGTGCATCGGGGGATAAGTCCTGTTGCGGTGGAAGAGAAGGTCGTGTGAGCGGCCCTGGCAAAGAGGACGATGGCGCCGATGAAGCGAGAGGACGCGATGCAAGGCTATTGGTCCGTCGCCGTGGATGAGAAACGTCCATCTCTAGCAGTGGACGACGCGGTCTTGGTAGGCGCTCTGGCATGGTGGAGGACGGTGGCGATGGATGTGTTGGAGGATGGCGGCAATGGATCGGGTGGCGGACAGAGGCTAGTGTGGGGATGGTGTGTTCTAGCGCGGACGATCTATGAATAGGAAAATGGAGGGAGAGGTACGGGGAACCATGTTTTTGGTACGCGCCTGTCTGTAATATGGGAAAGTTACGAACTTAGCCCCCGTTTAAAATTTGGACGTCTCATCGGTTGGGGATAGGACGGTAATCTCGCATCTCGCCAATATTTTCCCAAGAGCGATTTCGGGCGAGGAGAGGGTGGTGGCGCCCATGGTTGGCGCCCACGGCGTATGAACGGGGCTGACAGGTAGGGCGGTTGTGTCACGTCTGAGTGAAGTTACAAACCTGCCCCTATTGAAAATATTTCCCTACATCGATTTCGGCCGAGTCGAGTTTGTTTTGCCGCCCACCGTGTATGAATGGGGAATGGAGGGAGAAACAGAGGTCTTTCGGACGAGCTTGAATCAAATGTGTTTTGCCACCCATGTTTGACGCCCACTGTCACGCCCAATATGCTACCCTATCCAAAAGGAACTCGAAGGTCCCACCAAGGATAGACCCGCATATTGAAACGCTTTTGCAAGTTGGATATCATTACATCAACATTACATAATAGATGGGGATACATACATAAGGCATACAATGCCACACAAATACAACATCACAATACATAAGAGCATCATCCAACTACGGATGAAACACAAACAGAAACTCAAACGACATCCACCCTGCTAGCCCAGGCTGCCGACCTGGAACCTATCCCCTGATCGAGGAAGAAGCAGAAGAAGAACTCCAATACAAGCAAACATCGCTCTCGCGTCAAGATCATCGCACAACCTGTACCTGCAACTGTTGTTGTAGTAATCTGTGAGCCATGAGGACTCAGCAATCCCATTACCATGGGTATCAAGACTAGCAAAGCTTAATGGGAAAGGAATGGGTAAAGTGGAGAGGTTGCAGCAGCGACTAAGCATATATGGTGGCTAACATACGCAAATAAGAGCGAGAAGAGAGCAAAAGGAATGGTCGTGAAGCTAGCAATGATCAAGAAGTGATCCTGAACACCTACTTACGTCAAACATAACCCAGAAACCGTGTTCACTTCCCGGACTCCGCCGAGAAGAGACCATCACGGCTACACACATGGTTGATGCATTTTAATTTGGATCTGGTGTCAAGTTATCTACAACCGGACATTAACAAATTCCCATCTGCCTATAACCGCAGGCACAACTTTCGAAAGATTATACCCTGCAGGGGTGTCCCAACTTAGCCCATGATAAGCTCTCGCGATTAACGAAGGATATACCTTCTCCCAGGAAGACCCGATCAGACTCGGAATCCCGGTTTACAAGACATTTTGACAATGGTAAAACAAGACCAGCAAAGCCGCCCTATGCGCCGACAATCCCGATAGGAGCTGCACATATCTCGTTCTCAGGGCAACACCGGATGAGACATCCTACGAGTAAAACCAAACCTCGAGTTTCCCCGAGGGGGCCCCGCAGTCTACTCGGTTCGGACCAACACTTAGACAAGCACTGGCCCCGGGGGGGCTAAAATAAAGATGACCCTCGGGTTGGCCGACCCATGGGAAAGGTATAGGTGGTGGTGAGACAAATGGTAAAACCAAGGTTGGGCCTTGCTGGAGAAGTTTTATTCAAAGCGAACTGTCAAGGGGGTCCCATAAATCACTCGACCGCGTAAGGAACGCAAAATCCGGGAACATAACACCAGTATGACGGAAACTAGGGCGGCAAGAGTGGAACAAAGCACCAGGCAAAAGGCCGAGTCTTCCACCCTTTACCAAGTATATAGATGCATTAATAATATAAGAGATATTGTGATATCCCAACCAAAATCCTGTCCACCATGGAGCAATCTCCAACTTCACCTGCAACTAGCAACGCTATGAGAGGGGCTGAGCAAAAGCGGTAACATAGCCAAGCAATGGTTTGCATAGGAAAGGTGTCAAAGGTTAGAGGTTCATGGCAATATGGGAGGCTTGATGAGCAAAAGATAGGTAACGCAACATAGCGATAGAACGAAACAACTAGCATAGCAATGATAGTAGTGAGATCCAGGGTAGCGGTCATCTTGCCTAAAATCCCGCAAGGAAGAAGAACGTGTCCATGAAGAAGATGAAGCCACGAAGAAGAACCAAGCGTAGACGAACGAATCCTCACGATCGCAACGAAACAGGAACTATCGAAAGAAGCACATAACATAGTAAACACACCACACATGAACATGTCATGATGCACAACAAGCATGATGCATGACAAGACTACATGAAGCTACTCATGGCAAGAGATGATGCAAACAAAACCAACACACTAAGGCAAGTTTAAATGAGGCCGGGAACTACATATAACAATTCCGGCAAGTCCTCATATGCATATTTCGAAGTTGGTCCAGATCTGGATAAATCTTATGTTCAAGTTGTGAAACAGCAAGTTAAGATGCACAAAGATGATCTACACGAGATTCTAGTCAAGTTACATATAAAGTTCATTTAGTTCGGGGCTACGGCCTAGAAGATATGAGCAAAACAAGTCAAACATGACATTGATGCAAAATGCTTACAAACATCAATCAAATACCTCAAAACATGGATGCAACATGATAATATGAAACTACATGCAAAACTAAGCAAGTTTCATATAGAGCACACTCAAAACGGAGCAACGGTTCAACACACACACATGAAACAAGTTATAGCTACAATCTGTCCAAAACAGCAACTAGGCATATTGCAAGCATCAAAACAACATGCTACAGCATCTCAACAAGAAAACAAAAGGCATGGGCATGATGTACAGGTAAAGCATTACAAAACATGAACACTGAGCTATCTCCAGAAATCACTAGAACATCCTCCAACACACATGGTAAGATTGCAAGTAATAACAATTTCAGACTTTGCAGAAAATAACATCAGGTTGCAATGTTTAGAGCTATCAAACAACATGTTACAGGAACTTATCATGGCAAAAAAAGGCATGGCATGAACCTACTAATTGCTAGATCAAAAGTCCTTTACTGACCATAAGCCAAAAAGGATCAGAAAATATGATGGCACTCACGTAAACATAGCAAGTTATATTACAGATTCAAACATGGCAGAAACAGGATTATGAAGGCATGTAGATGAGCTTGTTACACTCACTACAGAGCAATACATGGCATGGCAAGGCAACCAACAGTAAGAAGACATATTTGTGAAGCTAAGCATGGCAATGGCAAGGTCATAGGGTACACGGAACACTAACAGCAATCATGATAACAACTGAACTTAATGTTAACAGGCTGACAGCAACATTATGAAGCAACTTTGGAGCAAGATATGAACAAGCTACAGCAAGCTATAAATGCAACCAGGGGCATGTATGGATAAAGCATAATATGTAGAACAAAACATATTTAGTAATCATCTCCAGATTATGCATAGAATGATTTGTAGAAGCATGTTTATGTAGCATCATGAAATAACAGATTCAGCCTAGCAAAACAGCAACAACAAGTACACTACTTAACAAGCTCGATTCACTCACCACAAGTCATTGCATGACAAGATAAGCATAGCATCAGCAAGAGGACATGTTTATGAAACAATCCAAGGCAAGAACAAGTCCATAGCATGCAAGGATCAACTACAACAACCTTGGCAAAATTGAATAACAAGTCAACAATCTGCCAGGAAACATTTTGAAGCAGAAGTAGAGCACGAAAATGACATGCTAGACTACTCCATAATTACAAACAAGGGCATTAATGGATAGAAAATAACCATATGTTCAAAACATCCTTACTGAAGTATCTCAAAATATGCATGGATCTCTCTGTAACATCATGTTTACATGGCATCAAAATAACAACAGAACAGGGACTAAAATCAGTGACATCACGATGCCTAGTTTGCATGCTTGTGCTAGTCACCACATTGATCAAAAAAATACATGGTAAGCACCTCTGTAAAGAAGACATGGCATAGTTCAAAACACATGTAGACATCAACCTCATAGGATGCACACAACAATCATGGCAAAAATGACAAAAGAGCTCGTTCTGTTAACAGACAACAGAAAACATCATGAAGCACTCTTACAACGATGATTCAGGCATCAAGATGATCTCAAATGAACATGATGCAATGGAATAAAATGATGTACTCATTCAGACGAACAATTTGACATATTACACGCACAAAACGGAGCTACGGATGCGGAGATACGATGCGATGAACATGGCACGAAAATTACACAGATCTGGGACTTAGACGAAAATAGAGGGGGGAAAGTCAACCTCGCACGGAAATCGAGGCATGTCGAAGATGCTCGCCGGAGTTTCGCCGGAGAGGACGGGGAAGACGGCCGGAGGACGAGGGAGAGGCCGGGAGGAGCGCGGGACGGCCGGATCCGGTCCCGCCCGACCGGATCCGCGGCGACGGCGGCGGACGTCAGCGGCGCCGGCAATGGCGGCGGAGGGCGGCTCGGCGCGGGTCCGAGCGGGGTCGGGGAGGAGACGGTGGAGGGCGCCGGGAGGCAGAGGCCGCAGGGAGGAGGAGGCCGCGGCCGGGGCGGTCGGCGCGCGGCCGGGACGGCGGCGGAGGCGAGCGGGCCGGGCACGAGGACGGCGGGGCGCACGCCGGCGGCGGCGCTGGCGACCGGCGGCGTGCAGGCGAGGCGGCGGGGCAGGCGGGCGAGGCGGGCGACGGCGGGGCCGGCTCGGGCCCGGACGGGCTCCGGATGGGCCCGGCGGGCCGCGGCGTGGTGGGGAGAGATAGGGCGCGGGCCGAGGGTGAGGTGGCGCGGAGAGATTGGCTGAGGCGGCGGCGGCGATGACGTGTCGCGCCCTGATTGGGTGAAACGATGTGTCCGGCGGACATGTCCGGCGCGGATGGACATGTCCGGCGGCGCGGAGGAGTTTGGCTAGGGTTTGGATTGCGGGAATTTCGGGGGAGGCCACATATTTATAGGTAGAGGGAGCTAGGAGTGTCCAAATGAGGAGCGGTTTTCGGCCACGCGATCATGATTGAACGACCGAGAGCATGGAGGGGACTTGGATGGGTTTTGGGCCACTTTGGAAGGGTGTTGGGCTGCAAGACAAAAGAGGCCTTTACGGTTACCCGGTTAACCGTTGGAGTACCAAACGACCTCCAAATGGCACGAAACTTGACAGGCGGTCTACCGGTGGTATACCAAGGCCGCTTGGCAAACCTCAGGCTATTCCGAGAAAGTTTAACACCCGCACACAACAGGAGAGAAAAGGGGAACGCCGCAGGGCATAGGAGCGCCGGATTGCAAAACGGACAACGGGGAAAATGCTCGAATGCATGAGACGAACACGTATGCAATGCAATGCATATGATGACCTGGCAAAATGCAACACGCAAGCAAATGACATGGCAATGATAGCGAATAACTGGCGGACACCTGGCGCATCGAATCCGGGGCGTTACACCCACCGTGTCGGAATGGGCTCAGAGGCGGTCGTGTCATGTCTAATTGAAGTTACTAACCTACCCCTATTTAGAGCAGTGGAAATCGGGAAATGGGTAACAGTAATTTCCATCTCCCAAACACTTGGCTTCGGGCAGCAGACGTGGGAGTGGACATTTTGCTGCTTCTTTCGAATTTTGGGACAATAAGCATCCACGTTTACCCTGGCAACTAAATTTGAATACATTTTGTATTCCTATATGAATCTTTATAAATCATTCTATGTGTTTTTATATATCTTCAAAAGGACGACAAAGATGTATTCCACTGTCATATATGAATATGGTTTACAAATGCCGATACTCAAATTCAGAAACTAGAATCCAGTTTAAGGTGAATTTGAATATTTGGAACACTTCATGTCCAACTCGAATGTCACACGCAGCATAATGTGTACTCCCATTTAGATATGTACACAAGCGATGTATCAAGATTCAAATACCGAGTTAATCAACCAAGAATGTACAGTACTAACAGACATATAAACACTTATAGAGTATATGAATCAATAATATCAACTAACATACATAAGCCAGGCCGCTGTACTTTTTTTTGGCTACAACAGCATCCTTTTTTAGCCATCATCTTGGCCCTTTCCGATGTGTGCTACTTATGGTCCATCTATACTACTACTATTGTTGAATGCACATTCAGCCCGATTGGCATATTTGTAGGTCTGGCACAGCAATCCAAATGAAATGTCTTCGAGTCTTATCAATTAATACAGACTTGTGCTCAAATAAAATTACAAACCAAAAAACAAAAAAACAATTATTACATGATCTCTAAAACAAATGGTTTGATTGATTAAATGAACAGACAACACAAAGGTTATTCAACTATGTAAAGAACATTTCACCTATGATTTAACAAGTAGGAATTTAATTTCCTTTTTTCCTTCAGGACCTTAACAATCTGGTCAGTCTCAGCTTGCTTCATTTTGAAATCCACCAAATATTTAATGGTTGTCTTGAGTACTGTTTGTGATTGTGCTGTTTGCTTACTCAACATGTCAACTTCATCTCTAAGTGCAGAAGCAGAATCACTTTCTACCACTAGTTTAGCCTCTAGAGCATCAACAATTGGCAATTCATAATGCACGATTGGGCCGGTGCCACTGCTGTGGGATGATGCAACATCCATGGGGACCTCGCTCTTTGATCTTGGGCTAACTTGTTTTGCCATTAAAGATCCGATTGGATTCAGAAAAGTTGAAGTTAGCAAAACATCTCAACTGGGACTTATAACAGCAAACCAGTTAAACAAATAAGGAATTAAAGAGTTTCAATTGGATGCTGAAAAGTAGTTATTAACACCATTGTAACCCGATGTTGCAGCAGCAAAGCAGTTAAACAAAAAAGTAGATATTTAAGTTAAGGCAAACAGGTAATTCTTAACAGTAAGTATCAAACACATAGATAGGTGCAGTCTACAATATGATTAACAGGCTGTGCCATTAAATCAGTAGCAAACTAAATTAGGCCAAGCAACATAATTGAACAATTTTGCAATAAGTGGCTAACTAAAATTCCGAGAAGCAGGTAACTGAACTTACGCTAGTTCTTTGTACTGGCACACTTCAACTTCTTTTTCGCTTACAAGGTTGTACGAAGGAGTCCATGGCATCAATTGCTTGGATACGCACTCCCAATACTTCTTTCTTCCCACACTGCATGGGTAGGTCGAATGGTTAATCTGGTAAGATGGTGCATCCTTGATATGTTATATGAGGACGTGTAGTTAGACTAGTTGTAGCCAAACACATCACACTAGCTTTTACTCATGCGATTACTTTTGGCATATCAAGATCTAAGCAATCTACAATAGGATGAAAAAACTGGCATCCTTCACATTATTGGCGAACTCAGTTCATAGAAACAAGCAATTCAACCATTTTGTGAGTAAATCAAAAGCACCACTGGAATATTTTTCACTATCCAATCATACACGCAAAAAGGGGTGATGCCACCATAGGGGCTGGTACGGGCGGCCGCCTCAGGTGGCTAGAAAGTGTGCACCTAGTTTGAGTCATCCAGGTTGGCGCATGCTAGTTTTGTTCGTCCCAACGCACGAGCAGGCAATTAAAAAATGAAGAAAAAAGTTTCAATTTGGATGGGCCAATAACATAAGTGCAAGGCAGGCCCTATAGCAGGCTCGCGACCCAAACGAGCGCCTCCCATATCGATCTACAGCAGGAAAAATCCCAATTCATTCGCTCCAGCCTCCAGTCTGGTTCTCTCCTAACCTAGCCGCCGCTGGACAGACCGACACAACACTTCCTCGCGCCCTCGTTGGAGGGCGATCGGCAGGCTTCAAGCGAATGGAAGGACAAGAAGATGAACATCCAACCCTGGGTTGTAGCCTGCGTGGGAGGCAGCGGCGGCAGCGGCGGCAGCACGGGCATGGCATCGAGCTTGCGTAAACGGACAGTCGCAGCTTGCAAGAGTAGCATGCGCAACGAGCAGGTACATCACATCCCTGATTATATCTAATTCAACTCTTCAATTTCTGGCCAATAGTTAAACCTGACGGTGTTGTAAAACTGCTTGTATGTAGGGAATCTATGAGAAAATGAAACCAATTTCCACTTATTTTATAACTCCCCCAATCAATACTGAACTGACTGAATCTGATATATCTAATCAAGTTTCTGGTGCAAACACACAAGCTCATGTTGTTCTTGAGCCTGAAGTGTCTAATGAACAGACTGCTAATGAAGGATTTGATGCAAAAAAAATTCATGCTCCTGGTGATGAACATATAGTGTCTAATGAGGGATCTAATGCAAGCATTTTGCAAGCTCATTGAAGGATTTAGTGTCTAATGATGATCTACTAAGTTGAGAGAGACAGAGATTTGTAGGCATTGATGACAAGCAAATTATAGTGCATTTTCATAGCTTGAGGAAACGTCAAGGACATCTACCAGAAAGTCCCCGTATCATGACAACATAGCATAAATACTTTTCTAATCTGTTATTTGAAACTATTGGCATACTTGTGCAGGATAGATATATTGATATGCAGTTTGCGCACTGGTTATACATGCAATTACACTTTGATATTTTCAGCCAGAGAACGAATAATTCAAGAAGGTACAAACCATGCTTGTAATCCTTGTACACCATGTTGCATTTTGTGTTTTTTGGTGCTTGCATCATTTAGTGTTTATAATCTGAACTACTTGGGATCATTAGTTGGTTTTCAAAGTGCATGTAGCTTCACATTTGTCAAGTTATGTTGATTTCCGGAGTGGAAGTGCCTTCGTATTTTTTAAGTTAAATGTTCGCCCTAGTAACCTGAATTCGTTGATCAGCCACTGCACACAAATCATACACGAATGCCAGTACGAATTAAATGAAATGCAGGGACTTACGCTAGCTCATTGTACAGGCTCACTGCAGCTCTGCTTGCGCTTGGGATGTTCCATCTACAAGTCCATGTTACCACTTGCTTGGATGTGCAGGCCTTGTGCTCCTTGCATCCCCCTATGCATTTTTGACACGGCGAATGGTTGATCAAATAAGAGGAATCCACCTTGATGTTGTATCGGAGGACAGATACTTACAAGGTTATACGGGTGTGCAAGATGTGTACCAGATCCTGTAGCGCTGTCATGCTTCGCTAAAAAATGGATTTGCTTGTTTCAGATGATATCTCCAGAAGAAATAAGAGTTAAAGTCAGAGTTGCATATGCGTGTAAGCTAAGAGAGCAGTGAAAGGATATCCAAACATCATCGGAACAGTGCACAAAGGAGTGATGTGTGGATACCTAGTTCGGGCCGGCGCTTGGGCATGCTCGCCTAGCTAGAGTGCTGGTCACTTCAAAGCCGTTGAGGGTGAGGAGCTGGAGTTGGCTGGCTGTACACGGATGCAGATCTTGAGTGGCAGCGGAGCGCTACAATACGATGGACGAGACCGTTGGTGAAGCCCCAACGGCCTCAGGGGGCGGAGGTGCGATGATATGCTCGGTTAAGTAGCCCCAGTGAGCTGGGAGACGGCGTCGGTGAAGCGCACCTGATGCGGTGGAAGTCGGTGTCTGTGAGGCACGTCGGTTGCGGCGGCCGACGTTGTCAGTGGACCATCCGGTGCGGTGGACGAGGGCATAGATGAGGTAGCTCCGGTGCGGTGGTGAAGCGCGACTGTCGTCTTCGTCGTCCTCGTCCGGCATAGAGGTGGGGAACGGTGGGGAAAGAGACGAGACAAGGGGCGATTCGAGGGTTGGCGGCGAATTAGGGATTTGAGCAATCTGGGCGCGGAAGGGGACGGTGGAGAAGAGAGATTTTGCAGGGCTGGAATTGGGGCCGCCAGATATTTCAATCCGAAACATGGAAGCGCGAACTTATATTGTCGTCGTCCTTTTTTGGGGGGGAGGGGGGTGGGTGGTTGGGTGCTACGCGTCCGTCCGACACACGCGACCACCCCGACAGGACTATGCTTCGGTGCCTTAAGGCACCTGCCTTTGTGTCCACGACATGTGGGCCCAATAGGTGGTTGGCCCACATGTCAATCACCCAAAGGCAGTTGCCTTTAAGGCACTGAAGCAGCGTCCACCCCGACACGACCCTGGTCTGCCTGGTGCGCCTGCATTTGAGAATGCAAACGAATCTTCTTTCATTTGCAAACGAATGTGTACGTATTACCATGCCCGTGTTTTCCTTGCAATAATTAGTCATTCGAAACAAGATACTCCATCCGTTCACTTTTGTAAGTCGTTTCAGACAACTTAAAATGAACTGTTTTGCACATTGTCTGAAATGTCTTCAAGGTCTTATAAAAGTGAACAGAGGGAGTACTATAAATTAATTAATGAGGAGTCGTTTGAAAAAAAATCGAAATGGTACCCACGCTAACGTGGATTAGAGTGTGTGTCACGTAATTAGTTATTTGAATTAGAGTGTGCGTCACGTAGTTAGTTATTTGAATTAGAGTGTGTGTCACGTAGCGATCTCCAATTCTAACGTGGATTTCGCATCACACTGTATCCATGCTACGTTTTAATAAAAATTCATATGTATATGATGAACACCATGGTAGTGAGAAAACTTTTGGATGGATTCAAACATATGACCTACAAAATAGCCCAACAAATTGAGTCAATGTCAACTTTTCGAAACTTAGTATGGCACGAATTCGAAATAATTACCGGTAAGCCTGGTCCTCGGTTCAAATCTTACAATGTACACCGAATACAAACGCTACATACTTCCTGTATCGGTCAATCTTCCTTTCCTAACCACCTTAGGAAGCTATCGGTTTCCAACACACGTTCATTCTTTCTCTCCATGTTTCGTTCTCTAAGTCTCTCAACTACACAACCCCTTTTTCCACTCTATTACCAAATGTATTTACCTCACACACCCGCCATTGCACCCCATGCCGAGCTCTCTCTCTCTCTCCCCCCTCTCCCTCTCACCCTCTCGCGCTAAATACATGCATTGCCTATCTAGCCCCCCCCAACCTCTTGTGCGCATGCACGCACGTTGTATATCTAGGTCACTCCCTCGAGACTGTCTCACTCTTTCTTTCGCACGGCGGGCCACACTCGCTCAATCTCTCTCTTTATCTGAGTCTCGTTTAACCTCGTTTTCTTTCACACACAAATGATATATCTCCCTGTTCGGGCCTCGATCGACACACTCTATACTCTCTCACGCAGATTGTCTATCTAGGTCAGTCCATCCAAGCCGCCGCCACTCTTTCGACCTCATGGTGGGCCACGCTCACTCAATCTCTCTCTCTCTCTCTCTCTCTCTCTCTCTCTCCGTATGTCTCGATTGACCTCGGTATTTCTCGGACAAAAACGATATATCACCATGTTTGAGCCCAATTCGACCTATTCACATTGTATACTCTCTCACGCACATCGTCTATCTAGGTCACTCTCTCCAACCCGTCTCACTCTTTCGATCGCACGGCGACCCTATGTGATCGGTTGACCTTGCTTCCTCCCACGCACAAAATATATCTACACGTCTGTGACTGGATCATCTCTCAAGCTCTATCTTACAGCCCTCACCCTTGCCAAAAAGCTCAATCGGACAATATCTCTCCAGAGCATATATATTTGTTCAATGAATGTCGGACCACACTCACTTTGTCTCTCTATCTATATGTCTCTCGATTGACCTCGCTTTCTCACACCGTATCTTCCACGCGTTGAAGCTACTACCTCTCCATCCCTCGCAAAGCCGGAGCTATTTACATTGCGAGGGGCACTCCAACCTTGGATTAATTTGTGTAGGCATTTATTCCGGTCGGTTTAGATTATATTTTCGTAGCATTCGGCCCACAACTACTCCAAACACCGTTGCAACCCACGCAACTCCCCTAGTTGATTTCCCTCTGGCTCGGTCATCGCTCTCTCGCACGTCCTTTCTCGCCTTCAACGTCGCACCATGGTATTATTGAAAAAACTATGTTGTTCTCTTTAATTATTATAAATAAGCTACAAAACTACACACCGATAGTCCACTTGGAATGGAACAAATTTCGACCCACAAATTAAAGTGCTACAAACTACACACCGAGGGGCCCACATGTCATGAAACAAATTTGGACCCATATACAAATTAAAAAATAAAGGACGAGGATCGAACATGCGACCGGGCCTTCAAGCCGCACGTCAATAGGCAACATACGTAGAATAGCAATGTTTGTTGTACCCCCTTTGTTCACATAATGTTTTTATATTACCACAGCCTAATTAATGGATAACATGTAATATTATTTTTAGTACTATTCGCCTTCACTTACTGGTGGGTTCCATGTGTGCTCTCTCTCTCCTCCCCTTCTGCGTTTAGACGCACGGGCAAACAGGAAGAACTCGCGGGCGATGTTGCCGTTGACCATATCTGGACGCGTTCACAAGTCACGGCACCAGTTTCACGTACTAGCAGCACTAGTCAGTGTGTACGTGCAATGCACGTTAATTTGGAAGTATATTAAGTGCATGCGGATATTAACTACTAGGATATTATTTGCGTGTTGTCATGTGATTAGCACAATTTTTGGCATGAAATTAACTGCGTGCTAAACGTGTTGAGCGCTCGACATTGAAGCAGTCTAGGTCGTTGGATGACAAGGAATACATGTGGCTTGATGACTTTTTATATTTAATTTGAAACGGCTCTAGCAGAACATTCAATCGATCAAACCATACATTTCGTTCAGTCTGACTCCGACTTTAAATTATACGACGATCGATATATAATAAACGGAAATGATAAACGTTCAAATTTTAAGCATGGCAATCTGAACGTTTTTCATGGCAAATTTAGATTACACGGCGGCGGTGGGGGCGTCTCGCGGTGGAAGCGACTCCTCTGCCGTGCTCTGTGTGTCGTCGGGCCACTGACCGACGCCGATGGCGGCGTCTTGCGCCGTTGTTGGCGTACTCCTAGACGTTGGCCTAACTTCAAGGAAGGCCAAAATGTTCTCGACTTCGGAGCAAGTCAACTGGCGGGACAAGGCGACTAGCGTTGGTGCAAGGAAGGGGTCAGCAGCGGTCATCCATGCCGCTGAGGGGGGCACTGGCACCCGCGCGGGGATAGGCGCTGTCAATGTCGCGGCGGACACATTCGTGTGCACGGGCACCGGCACGGGCGCACACATTAGTGCACACGCAGGCGCATGCGCTGGCAGGTGCACGGGCACCGGCACAGGCGTGCTCATCAGTGCATGCACAGGCGCATGCACTGGCAGGTGCACGGGCGCATGAAAGTCGGCGGGGACCTCGTGGAACCCCGTGGCATCAAGCTCAGCGACAATGTGCGTCTCCCAGCCCATCAATGCCACAGGGATGGGCGCTGGCGCAGTCGGGGCAACGAGAGCCGGAATGGGAGCGGGGACAGGCGCGGCGTCTTCCCGCAAGGCCAGTTCAAGCTCGTCCCAAAGTGCCTTATGTTCTTGAGACTCCGGCTGTGTCTCTTCCTTAGGAAACTGGAACACTAAGGGCAGACCATCATGGTGCGGCATGGCGTACATTTAGGCCAGGCTAGTTGGAGGTAGATGACAGGAGAATCGGAGAGGAAGAGAGAGGATTGTAGCGATACCTGGTAGTGCGGGGTTGATTTTAAACTACGGTGCCGGCGACATTAAAAGTGGGAGCAGTTGGGATGACAGTGGGCGGCGAAGCCTGGTCAAAGGGCTCGCCTCCCGGTGAGTCTGCATAGCGGTCTGCTCGCACGCCTCCCTGACAGCCGGCGCAGCGGTCTGCTCACACGCCTCCCGTCGACTCACACGCTTGCTGGGACGGCACCTACCGATGAGAAGCGGGGACTCGTGGCGGCACGTAAATGCCCACGGTTTGAATAGTGAAAGCATCCGCCTTAACGTGATAGGTCTTTGTTCCAAAATACATTGGCTCTTCATTTGTGCAACTTGTCATAAGCAGCTTGTCTCAAATTGAAGAAAAAATTTACGAAGTAATATTTGTGCCATATCACGTGACCATGCTCAGTTTCAAGAATTTATGCTCACTTTTGGATTTTCTGAAATTTAAGATCCAGGATTCGAAACAATATCATAACCTGCATCATGCAATAAATTTTCAAGCCGTACATCTGTCCTGTTGTATTTCTTAAGAAAGGATTTGGTCAAACATTTTGCTTAGTTAGACTTCAGACAAGTTATATATGCAGAGTAAAAGGATAATCCCTCCGTACCAGTGCATTGCCTGATATATTAACTCAAGTACTAGGCACGAACAAACGGGCTCAATTCTGTGCTCATCCTGGTGTAGTAGTAGTAGTACTAGGCAATGCAGTTGACGGGTGACCTTGACGAGCGGCGACCGAGGGAATTGAACCGTGCTCGGCACGGTAGGTAACGTTGTCTAGTTACTAAAGCATCCCTCCGTTGTTCATCGGTAGTCATTATGGACCGGGGACATGAGGGGAATTTCCTAGGGCTGGAATTCTGGCCGCCAGATATTTCGACTTGAAACGCTGAGGCTCGACTGGTTGGGGTTGCCTAATGTGCGTACCACGCACGCCACCGAAGGACACGAGCCCGGTTTTTTTAGGATCAACACGAGCCAAGGTCTGGCTGGTACGCCGTTGGGTCCTACCATTCGAGAATACGAAAGGAACCTTTTAAATTGCCGAACGAATCTATGTGTATTACAATACCCGTATTTTCCTTGCAAATACTAATCTCAACGTGGTAATTGATTTATGACGAGTTGTTGAATTAGAGTGAGTTTGTGATATAGTGATCTCAACGTGGATTTCACATTTCATGGTATCCCTAGTAAGTTTTCCAATGCAAATTCAAATTTAAAAGATGAACAATATGGAGGTGAGAAAACTTTGTATGTATCAAGCATATGACCACACACACACACACAGAGACACACACGCACGAACACAACAACAATCCAATAAGTATAGTGCATCTATTTTTCCAAACCATGCATGTATGACACGAATTCAAAAATACTCCTTCTATTCCTAAATATTAGTCTTTTAGAGAGTTCAACAAGTGACTACATACGGAGCAAAATGAGTGAATCTAGACTCTAAAATATGTCTATATACATCCGTATGTGCCAGTCCATTTGAAGCCTCTAAAAAGACTAATATTTAGGAACGAAGGGAGTAAAATGTAAGACATCCATGGTCCTCAGTTCAATATTTAAAATGAACATGAAACTGAAACATGAATATTAAGTCTAGTACTACAGTACATGCAAATGTTGTGTTTAGGCGGAGCTATGATTGTCGGGGGTCAACCCCTCGACCTTAGATAAAATTGTGGAGCTCTGTTTAGGGTTGTTTAGATTATATTTGTCCCCACCCTCCCAACCACCGATTGGTTGTGCACCCCCACCCCTCCTCCCCGGGAGAATATCATGTGCCCCCATACCTTAGATGCTATATGCCGATACGAGTTGCTTGGAGCTTGTAGATCTGAGATATAGCAGCTCACATGATGTGTCTTAATATTTTTGCAGGAAACCTTGATGAGTTTGAGAATTGCACACAATTTGTACAAAAACTACTTAGATGCCCTTTGATCCCATATCCAACGACCTCGAAGCTCGTATCACCGTAGCATCTAAGATGAAGGAGGACATCATATTCTCCTGTATGTAAGAATATCATGTGCTACCACACCTTAGATGCTTTGGTGATACAAGCTCTTCGGAGGCGTTGGATTTGTGACCCAACACCTCCTCGGTGGTTCGAATGGTTTTTTGCAGAAAAGCCCCAAAAGAGTTCGGCCACTGCTTACAAGCACAAAGACTGCTCAGATGCCATTGGATCTCAGATCAAACGACCTCCAAGCTCGTATCACCGTAGCATCCAAGCTGCGATAGCACCTTATGTTTTCTCGCACGGGAGAGTATGAGGTGCTCCCGCACCGTAGATTCTATGGTGATACGAGTTCACTGAGATCTAACGGCCCACAGTAGGAGGTTTGAATGTTTTTGCAATATACGGCTGATAGAGTTTGGGAAATGCGCAGAAAGTACAAGTACTACGCATGTGCCATCTGATCACTGATCATACGACCTAGATGCTCATATCACCGTAGCGGGTAATTAAGCTACGGGGAGCACCTAATATGAGCACCGGGGAGCCGTTGGATCGAAGATGCAGCGGCACACACGAGGCCTGAATGTTTTATTTGCAAAAAAAACCTTTGGAGAGTTTGGAAATTGCGCATAATTACAAAGACTACTCCCAAGCCATTGGATCTCACTTCCAACGGTGTAAAAACTCGTATCACCATAGTATCTAAGCTGCGGGGTGGATGTGATATTCTATGCCGCTGTCATTTTTGTTCGTAAACTTGCAAAATACGTGTAACTCGTGCCGTTACTTGTCTAACCGCGCAAAGTGTTTGTTCAAAAAAACCATCCTACACTGAAATATCGGAACAACACACGGGGGTCCCACTTGTCATTAATCAAATTTGGACCTAAAACTAACAAATCTGAAAGACGAGATTCGAACTGGCAACCTGGACTACAAAGCGTAAGTCGATAGCCTGAAAAAACGAACGGTTGTTGGCTTTGTCCCATAACTTGATTTTATACAGTACTTGCGTTGAGTAGAGTAGAGGGAGTGCCTCGTCAACACGTGCATGACCGTTGTCTCACTTACTGGTGGGTCCCAGGTCTGCGATCTCAATCTCTCTTCTCTCCATCGTCTAACCTTTGCACGGGCACACACGAAGAGCGGCGCTAGCTTGCCGTGGTGTTATTACAACTAAAAAAAGCTTGGAAAATAGAAGAATCGCCTAGAACAAGAGACGTTGTGGCTGGTCAAGACGGAGCTAACCACATCTATCTTCCGTGCCACATTTGCATGATGAAGCTGTGTGGCTAGTGGGGTGTTTTCGACCGACTGGCTGGGTCCCGAGGTCGAACCATAGGTACTACGTCTGATATAGTATATTTTTACACGCACATTTTTCCTCCGTGCTGAGACGTGGCACACCCTACCGCGCAGTTTCGGGGTCCTCCCGGGTGGTGCACGCACATATTCTTCCTGATGTGGGACGCCCTACCGCAGGTTTTCTGCGTCCTCCTCGGTCGTAGCACCGAAGCAAGTAAATGAGTCGTCAAATCACGAAAGACCACCTTTCCCTCCGAGTACATCAGTGAAGCACGGTGGCTAACTAGTTGGGCTAGTTTGACCGATTAGCTAGGCCGCCGCCACATTTGTTTTTTCACCCCTTTTTTATCTACTTGCCGGCAGGTAAATTTAAATATGCACCGCGACATTTCTCTGGTGTTTGGGTGCGGCAGGATTTTTAATTTTTTCATTGACGGGAGCAGGCGCAGCAGGATTTTTAATTTTTTGATTGACGGGAGCAGGCGCGGCAGCAATTAGTCACGATGACTCTGCCTGTAAAAACCCACTGCTCCCTGATGTGAGAAGTCGTCGACTGGTGTTTTACCGTGCTGAAAACCAAAAGATTCCCCGCTCCTCGGCTGGCTCCCTCCGCCTTCCCGTAGATTGTATTTTCTTTCAGCCGTTTCGCCCCCTTTGCTTCCTCTCCCCATTGCTTCTACCCAGTGCCATGGCGGCGTAGCAAATCATAGAGTCCGAGGTGAGGTGCCTGACACAGGAGCTCCATGCCAAGGATGCAGAGCTCGGGGTCAAGGACGTGGAGCTCCGTGAGCTCAAGGGGGAGAGGAGTGCCATGCTCCTCCATTATTTGCGGGAGTTCACGGAGCTTCAAAAGCGGCAGGCGTCCAGCACAAAGATGCTCGAGGCATCGACGACGTTGCTGCAAAAAGCAAGAGATACGATAAGCCGTTAGGGGAGCCGGCTGGAGCACGAGCGGGCCGATCGTGACGAGGTCCAGGATCGCCTCAGCCACTTGGTGAACCAAGTTGCCACGCACGTGTTGCGGCTGCGCGATGCCTACCGTCGTGCCAGCGCGACGATGCCGGCCGTCGGGCTAAACCCGTTCGACCACCCGGTCGACTTCAACGAGCTGCGGCTTCCTGACCTGGTCTCCTTCTTCACCTATATCTCCGAGGAGCTGAGCCGTCTCCGCGCGATGGTGGGGGCTGAGCTGGACAAGGAGGGGTTGCGGGCTGCCGTCGCCGTTGCCGGGCGAATCCTTTCAGGGCTCCGTCACCGGAATCCATTCGTGCCATTGGACGCCGTCTTTGACGAGCTGGCTCCCGTCGACCGGGAGCGGGCTCTGCGGGCGGTTGCACCCTGCATCACCAACGTCGTGCGCCTCGAGAAGCAGAGGGACTTCGGTGGTGTTTAGGCGCCCTCTGCATGGGCATGTCCATGTCTCGGCGCAACATGACCGTTGGATCAAACTCAGACGGTGCAGATCAGTCACTGTAGCACAAAGCGTGTGGGTGTGTTTGGTTGCATTCTCATCTCAATATAGTTGTTTCCTCTTCGTGTATTTTTGTCAACCTACTAGTGTGGACTCATGCACCCTTCATGCACTCTGCCAAACACCCAAAAGTGGGTCGAGAAGGGAACTTTTGCTCCCATCCCGTGCACCCTTCATACACCCTGCCTAACACTATTCGTGCTTCATATGGTTCATGTTTCGTGGAGTACTGTAGCACCGTACTCTCCGTGCGCTGTGGACCTAGTTCTGTTAACATTGATCTCACCGTTCATTCTCGACCGGACAGTCGAAAAAGCGGTACTATGTTACATATAGGAGTAGTTGACATGCGCACAACATCATTTGTTATCGTCATATCTTACTACACTAGCAACAAGATTGTGTAGTACTGACGTATGAACCACTGCACATGCCTAGTAGTAGGAGCACTGTGTATGTTCAAGTGGCTGCCGTGTTTCGCACTCCTCCGTCGTAAGAGTGGAAACGCTTGCTGTAATCATTTTTTTCTTCAGAAAAAACAGTGGACACGCTCTACCGTGCGGATCCTCCTCCAGCCATGCACTAAATTACTCACTTTCGCCGACGTGTGGGACAGCCAGCACCTGGGTCCACCAGCCATGCACTAAATTACTCCGTAGTAGAGTGACGGTAGACTACCCCGATCGAACCGCCGCAGTAATGCCCAATGAGCCGTCAAATCACAAAACCCCCTCCTTTCCAGCAGTAAGTTGGACGGACGAAGCAACCATCATTTCACTCTTCTCTCTCAGCTTCCTCTCTTGAAGAAAACCCCCACTCGCTTCGCTTCTCCCTCATCTCGTTCCTCCTTTCACTCTTCTCTCTCAGCTTCCTCTCTTGGATGGACGCCGGAGCACCGGCCGACGTGATGTCTATGGCTCTGGCCAAAACCGTCGAGGCTCATGGTACGAAGAAGCGCAAGCACCCCGCCGAGACTACCGCAGACAAGCTCAAAGCCATCGCCCTGTCCAAGCCCCCCTCTCCGGGATCCCTCATTAAGCAAGTCCAGGTAATGTCTCTTGTTGACGATCTTTTTCTCGATCTTGATCGTGTTTTTTCATCTAACACGCAGTACTAGTACTGGTAGTACAACTTTCTGGGTGATCTTGCATGTGATTTTAGTGTGCCAAATGACGGTTCTAAATTCCTCTTTTGACCAAAACATGCGAGAGGTTGACACTGATTTCTTATAGATTACTTTCAACTACTCCCTCTGTCCCAAATTTCTTGTCTTAGATTTGTCTAGATACGGATGTATCTAATACTAAAATGTGACTTGATACATCCGTATCTAGACAAATCTAAGACAAGAATTTTGGGACGGAGGGAGTACTTTATGAACATCAATGCTACCTTTTAAGAGGGTATATTTGCCTCAGTAACTTGTGTTATGGATATTGCATGTAATCCCTCTGCTCTCATGCCTTTGAAGACATGTTCTAGTGTCTTTGTTCACTCATTTCTGTGCGTATATGTAGTCATATATGGAGTATAATATCGAAAATCATCTTATATTTCTGAACGGAGGTAGTAATAAAATATGGTTTCTGTTTGAATTAGAACCAGGTCCGCGGTGGAGATGAAGTTCTCAAAGTCATGCCGTGTGAACTGGAAGACCTGATGATGAGTTCTACTGCTGAACTATCCAGCTGCTGTGTCCTTGTCGCCACGTGTCCTGAACTAGTGTTTTCCTGTAGCATTGTTGTCAGGCGTGTTCTCGAGGCTGTACTTGACCACAACAATTTCCTGGCTGTGCCTTCGATTACGAAGGGTGTGGTTCTTGTAAAGCTTCCCAACAAATCTGATGCGGCCTGTCTTCATCATCATGTTTATGAGTGGAAAGACCACTCTGTTAGGTTCTCCAAGGTTGACAAGATGGTGATGGTGCATGTAGACATCTCACACGAAGTCCATGGCCTAGTCAGTTATGCGGGGTTCATCCCGTAGGTCGGTGGCAAGAAATAGTCTGCAGAGTTTAGTTAGTGCAACTTTGCTTGTCTGTAGTAAGTACTATTGTTCAGTACTTGATTTGTGTTTGTGAACCCTGTATTGTTTATTAGTACTGCCGCTTTTGGTGTGTGGTCAGTCCTAGAACGGTCTATGTTAATGTCTGTCCACTCAATTCAGTCTGTATATTTTGAAGTATCCAGATCATATTTTTTGTGAGGACGGTTTATCAATTATGGTTACACTCCAATATCTGTATGCATTGCAGGGTTTATCGCACCCACCAGGATTTCCAGTCCCATGGATGTTCGGTCCATACGATTTGTCACGACCTTTGGACTGTCCTGCTTGTGGGAGTAGGCGGGGCCCCTACATGCCATGCGTACTTGGACGATCAATCTTCTGTTTAGTACTTCACCATAGTGATTTCCTGGTAAGGATTCACTCATGTCACATCAAGTAAATCTTATTGATTTGCTGTCTAAATCTTATTGATTTAATGTCATGGTTTCTTCCTTTTCCTGCAATTTTACGATGCAGGTTTTGCCATGTGACATTCATCACAGAATAAACCGTTTGGTTAGCTCTACGATGGCTATTTTGCAGGTTTCACTTCTTATGTCGTGTTAGTAATGAAGGCATTGTCCATCACTTATATTATTGGAAAAAATTGGATTAGTCTGTTGTTTGAGTACAAGCTGAATCCCTATGATGAACTACAGTTTGGTTTAACAAAAGCGCCACAATTAGTCCTTCTCGCATTTAAAAGAAATGAAGAAAAAAACTGGATCACGGTCATGGATCCTAGTCAAGTTAGAAAGCTGATCATAGCAGACTAGACACGATCGCCGTTGTCTCGCACAGATCGAGCACCAGCAGTTGCTCTAGCACTGACATCGGTAGCAGCTCAGTCTGATCTAGCTGAGGATTGGGCACCGACCGAGTCAGCGGATCAGTCTGATCTACCGGAGGATTGGGCATCGACACCGGCACCTGCTCCGACACCGGCACCAGCTCTACAAGGAGCACCATCTCCGGCAGCAGCGGCGGCTTCGGCACCTGCACCAACACTTGCACTTGCATCTGCTCCGACCCGTGCAGTTGCACTGGCAACAGACTGGGCTGCAGTTCGCACTTCATATACCAAAGTCCTTACAAAAACCGACATGTCCACCTTCTTGGTAAGCATTGGCCGCCCAAGTGCTTCGTTCTTTTTTCTTTCCATGTTGTTTCACATGATTCACTGTGTTGATCTAACTGTTTGGGTATGTCTTCTTGTTTGCAAACAGAGAATTCCTAGAGCAACGATGGAGTCGTTCAACAATCCGGGTGACCGGGGCCAAGTTTCTCTTACCATGCGGAGCCTTGGTGTGAATGAACCTGCTCAATATACCGTAAGTACAAAGGATGATCGCATGATGATTGATGCTAAAGGATGGTCAAGGTTCAAATCTAAATCATATCTTGTGGTTCGGGATGATGTCAAAATCAAACTTTCTCGGCAAGGAGAGCTGGTCCAAATGAACTTTGAAATTCTTCAGTAGCAGCACGCAACTGCCGAAGTGATCTATCCTCCGAGAGATTTTTATGTAATAATCTGGCATGGTGAAACAAGTGTCCTGTGTGTATAAGTAGTACGACAGTATTATTTATCACGTGGTATATCATTAATAGAATTGCAACTCTGATTGCTGGTTATGAACTATCATTCGATTTCATTCCGCCAGCTGTCGTGCTTTGTTCAATTTTGTGTATTCGCCTTGCGACAACATCTAAAACCAGTGCCGTACTGATCGCTTGCAATATGAAAAGCGCTGAGGTAGAACACATGGGCCCCCAAACATGCAGGGTCGGCCTGCGGCCCAAAGTCCAGAACCGTGAGCCTATCTGAGTATTATATTCTTAGCTGAACCCCCATAAAAAAATATGAACCCCCATAATGCCCGTGCGTTGCAGAGGGAGTATATTTCTCGGCAATGTGAGCCTGTGATATAAAAGATTTGTATATTTCTTTACTCATGGAGTATCTCTCTGTCAAAATATATATTTATGTGTAACTAGTTACTCCTGTCTTTCTACTTCCTTTCGCTGATATGTGGGGCAACCGGCAACGGGGTCCACGTGCCATATGCACAAATTAGAGTGCACAACTTCATGGTAGACACACCCCGGTCGTAGCGCCGCAGTAATGCCCAGCGAGCCATCAAATCATAACCCCCCTGCTAAAGCTGGACGGATGAAGCGGCTATATTTCACTGGGTCTGAATCCCCTTCTCCCTCATCTGCTTGTTCAGAGAAAATCCCTGCTCGGCGATTGCATAGGGTTTTCTCATGGAGAACCAGGTACGAATTCTTCATCCATCCCCGATAAATCCAAGTCCCTTGGTTGCAGGTAATCCTAGGATGGCAGCCACCGCCGTTGATGCATTTTTCTTCCTACTGAATCTAGTGTGTTTCATTTGCAGTGCCCAAAGTGTGAGTACCCTACAGATTTCTGCGCCCTCGGCGAGATGCCACACTTGTTCCTTCTCATCCTAACACAACATTTTGAAACGCGCACAGTATGCTCCTAGAATCCTCTTTTCTATCCGGGAGGGTGGGGTTTTTTTGAACATGCTGTGTTCTCATATTATTTTTCCTGAAGTGTATTATTTGCTCTGCCAGAACACATGTACTCAAGATGCCCGGCCTTTCCATAACTGAATACACTAGTTTAATGGTCACAGTGAAGACAAGCCATTGATATTACTTTTGAGTTGGGTTCATGAACCAAGAAGATCGCTGCTTTTTTTATGGCCGAACTTGGATAAACTTTTTCAAGTGTTACAGACTGAAAGTTGACGCACAAATATTGACGGAAATAACAAAACCTGGTCTCATCTTCACTGCGATCTTCCACCCCAACGTCGTTCCAATTGTTCATCCATGTTAGTTTTGTATTTGGTTCTTGCTTGTTGCCTCAATTACTTCTTAATCCACCTATTCTGTCCAACTAAACACAATTTAACTTTAGAAGTAGCAACGAATCTCTCACGAAGATGCTACTTCTAACTAATATTTTCTTATAATTGGTGGCACGTGTAGGTTTTTTCGGAGTTAAGTAGTCTGCTCGTTTGTTACTCTGTAATAACTCGGTTGTTACTAATGGCACTGAAGTTGACTGGATCGACATCCACAAGTTCCTACACTTTATTGATCGTCTTGAGGTCCTTGTGGGGCGTTTCAATGGTGGAAGGCCACGTGGGATATGTGTGCCACTGCTGCACTCGTTGAACAGGTCCAACTGTGTCGGGAAACTTATGATACGAGCTGTTTTCTGTTATATATGTTGTTCATAAACTATTGCTTATACACAGTTTTACAGTTGTGATCTCCTTGAAACAGGAACTGCCGAGTTCTATTGTTCCTATACAGATGCCTGACCATGGTCGGGTCAGACTTGGGCTTGGTCACAACATGATGTTTATGTCTACCTACTCAATTCCCCTTGGAGGTGAAAGATACTTATTCAAGGGTGGTCACAAATAATGAAGGCCCGTCCATCTTGGAGAATAGGACAGAAGATTATGTTCATGCTTTTCCATGGCTCTAAAGCGAAGATCTTGTTTATTGACCATGTTGCAAGATGAAGCCACTTTCAGAAGGTTGTGGATGCACGAGGTGGCGCCTGGGCCTTGTCCTGGGGCTTGGCGGCCTCACCCTTGGTTAACTGTAGGCAAAGTAGCACTGTTCGAGGCGTGCTTTGTACGGTTGTACCTGTATAAGTACTCATACTGCCTTCAGCTTTGGTTGTTAAGTGCCCCTGCTGGTTTCAGTTAGGCCGCGCTTGGATGAGATGTACTCTATTACGGAGGTGTATAACTTACACATGTATTCTACCGGCCGCTAAGAAAATTCGAATGGAAACAAAACAACGGGCCGAGGCTTGTATCTTTTACAAGCGTATTTCGAAGGAAAACGATTATCCAAACAGAGCCTTAAGGTTGTTAAGTACTCCTCCTGCTTTTACAGTCTGTCGTGTTTCTTCAGTCCTGTCTTCCTCCAGCCGCCAAAACCAAACCAGAGCCGGCGGGGCCGCCTGCTTCCGCTCCCATGGCTGGCTGCGCCTCAGCGCACACATCGCCGCCCCACCATCTCCTAAATCGTTAACGCTGACGTCCTCCGCGCGCTTGAAGGAAATATGCCCTAGAGGCAATAATAAAGTTATTATTTTTTTCCTTATTTCATGATAAATGTTTATTATTCATGATAGAATTGTATTAACCGGAAACATAATACATGTGTGAATACATAGACAAACTTAATGTCACTAGTATGCCTCTACTTGACTAGCTCATTAATCAAAGATGGTTATGTTTCCTAACCATAGACATGAGTTGTCATTTGATTAATGAGATCACATCATTAGTAGAATGATGTGATTGACATGACCCATTCCGTTAGCTTAGCACTTGATCGTTTAGTATGTTGCTATTGCTTTCTTCATGACTTATACATGTTCCTATGACTATGAGATTATGCAACTCCCGTTTACCGGAGGAACACTTTGTGTGCTACCAAATGTCACAACGTAACTGGGTGATTATAAAGGAGCTCTACAGGTGTCTCCGAAGGTACATGTTGAGTTGGCATATTTCGAGATTAGGATTTGTCACTCCGATTGTCGGAGAGGTATCTCTGGGCCCTCTCAGTAATGCACATCACTATAAGCCTTGTAAGCAATGTGGCTAATGAGTTAGTTGCGGGATGATGCATTACGTAACGAGTAAAGAGACTTGCCGGTAACGATATTGAACTAGGTATTGAGATACCGACGATCGAATCTCGGGCAAGTAACATACCGATGACAAAGGGAACAACGTATGTTGTTATGCGGTTTGACCGATAAAGATCTTCGTAGAATATGTAGGAGCCAATATGAGCATCCAGGTTCCGCTATTGGTTATTGAACGGAAACGTGTTTCGGTCATGTCTACATAGTTCTCGAATCCGTAGGGTCGCACGCTTAAGGTTTTGATGACAGTTTTATTATGAGTTTTATGAGTTTTGATCTACCGAAGGAGTTTGGAGTCCCGTATGAGATCGGGGACATGACAAGGAGTCTCAAAATGGTCGAGACGTAAAGATCGATATATTGGACGACTATATTCGGACATCAGAAAGGTTCCGAGTGATTCGGGTATTTTTCGGAGTACCCGGAAGTTACGGGAATACAGGGAAGAGTATTGGGCCTTAATGGGCCTTAGTGGGAAGGAGCCAGGAGGTGGCGCGTGCAACTCCCAAGCCCAGTCCGAATTGGACAAGGGGTTTGGCGCGCGGCCCCCTCTCCCTACCTTCTCCACTCCCGTCCTTTCCCCCCTTCTCCTAGTTGGACTAGGAAAGAAGGAGTCCTACTCCCGGTGGGAGTAGGACTCCCCTTGGTGCGCCCCTCCTTGGCCGGCCGCCCCCTCCCCCTTGGCTCCTTTATATACGGGGGCAGGGGGGCATCTCTAGGCACACAAGTTGATCTTCGTGATGGTTCCTTAGCCGTGTGCGGTGCCCCCCTCCACCATATTCCACCTCGGTCATATTGTAGCGGTGCTTAGGCGAAGCCCTGCGTCGGTAGAACATCATGACTGTCACCACGCTGTCGTGCTGACGGAACTCTTCCCCGACACCCTGCTGGATCGGAGTCCGGGGATCGTCATCGAGCTGAACGTGTTCTGAACTCGGAGGTGTCGTACGTTCGGTACTTGGATGAGTCGGATCGTGAAGACGTACGACTACATCAACCGTGTTGTTCTAACGCTTTTGCTTTTGGTCTACGAGGGTACGTGGACAACACTCTCCCCTCTCGTTGCTATGCATCACCATGATCTTGCGTGTGTGTAGGAAATTTTTTGAAATTACTACGTTCCCCAACAGTGGCATCCGAGCCAGGTTTTATGCGTAGATGCTTTATTCACGAGTAGAACACAAGTGGTTGTGGGCAATACAAGTCATACTGCTTACCAGCATGTCATGCTTTGGTTCGGCGGTATTGTTGGATGAAGCGGCCCGGACCGACATTACGCGTACGCTTACGCGAGACTAGTTCTACCGATGTGCTTTGCACACAGGTGGCTGGCGGGTGTCAGTTTCTCCAACTTTAGTTGAACCGAGTGTGGCTACGCCCGGTCCTTGAGAAGGTTAAAACAGCACTAACTTGACGAACTATTGTTGTGGTTTTGATGCGTAGGTAAGAACGGTTCTTGCTCAGCCGTAGCAGCCACGTAAAACTTGCAACAACAAAGTAGAGGACGTCTAACTTGTTTTTGCAGGGCATGTTGTGATGTGATATGGTCAAGACGTGATGAAATATAAGTTGTTGTATGAGATGATCATGTTTTGTTGAAGTTAGTAGTAATTGGCAGAAGCCTTATGGTTGTCTCTTTATTGCATAAGATGCAAGCGCCAAATAATTGCTTTACTTTATCGCTATGCGATAGCAATAGTTGCAAGAGCAATGATTGGCGAGACGACCATGTGATGACACATTGATATAGATCAAGATGATGGAGATCATGGTGTCGTGCCGGTGACGATAGAGATCATGACAGTACTTTGGAGATGGAGATCAAAGGCGGAAGATGATCATGGCCATATCATGTCACATATTTTGATTGCATATGATGTTTATCTTTTATACATCTTATTTTTGCTTAGTTCGACGGTAGCATTTTAAGATGATCTCTCACTAATTATCAAGAAGTGTTCTCCCTGAGTACGCACCGTTGCGAAAGTTCTTCGTGCCGAGACACCACATGATGATCGGGTGTGATAGGCTCTACGTGCAAATACAACGGGTGCGAAACAGTTGCACACGCAGAATACTCAGGTTAAACTTGACGAGCCTAGCATATACAGATATGGCCTCGGAACACGGAGACCGAAAGGTCGAGCGTGAATCATATAGTAGATATGATCAACATAGTGATGTTCACCATTGAAAACTACTCCATCTCACGTGATGATCGGACATGGTTTAGTTGATTTGGATCACGTGATCACTTAGATGACTAGAGAGATGTCTGTCTAAGTGGGAGTTCTAAAGTAATATGATTAATTGAACTTAAATTTATCATGAACTTAGTCCTGGTAGTATTTTGCAAATTATGTTGTAGATCAATAGCTCGTGTTGCTGCTTTCATATGTTTATTTTGATATGTTCCTAGAGAAAATTGTGTTGAAAAATGTTAGTAGCAATGATGCGGATTGGATCCGTGATCTAAGGTTTATCCTCATTGCTGCACGGAAGAATTATGTCCTTAATGCACCGCTACTTTAGAGACCTATTGCAGGAGCAGATGCAGACGTTATGAACGTCTGGCTAGCTCAATATTATGACTACTTGATAGTTTAGTGCACCATGCTTAACGGCTTAGAATTGGGACTTCAAAGACGTTTTGAACGTCATGGACCATATGAGATGTTCCAGGAGTTGAAGTTAATATTTCCAGAAAATACCCGAGTTGAGAGGTATGAAGTCTCCAACAAGTTCTATAGCTAAAAGATGGAGGAGAATCGCTCAACTAGTGAGCATGTGCTTAGATTGTCTGGGTACTTCAATCGCTTGAATCAAGTGGGAGTTAATCTTCCAGATAAGATAGTGATTGACAGAATTCTCTAATCACCATCACTAAGTTACTAGAACTTCGTGATGAACTATAGTATGCAAGGGATGACGAAAACGATTCCCGAGCTCTTCGTGATGTTGAAATCAACGAAGGTAGAAATCAAGAAAGAGCAACAAGTGTTGATGATTGACAAGACCACTAGTTTCAAGAAAAGGGCGAAGGGAAAGAAAGGGAAACTTCAAGTAGAATGGAAAACAAGTTGTCACTCCCGCGAAGAAGCCCAAAGCTGGACCAAAGCCTGAAACTGAGTGCTTACACTGCAAAAGAAATAGTCACTGGAAGCGGAAATGCCCTGAATATTTGGTGGATAAGAAGGATAGCAAAGTGAACAAGGGTATATTTGATATACAGGTTATTGATGTGTGCCTTACTAGTGTTTATAGTAGCCCCTGAGTATTTGATACTTGTTCGGTTGCTAAGATTAGTAACTCGAAACAGGAGTTACAGAATAAACAGAGACTAGTTGATGGGGAAGTGACGATGAGTGTTGGAAGTAGTTACAAGATTGATATGATCATCATCGCACACTCCCTATACTTTCGGGATTAGTGTTAAACCTAAATAAATGTTATTTGGCGTTTGAGTTGAGCATGAATATGATTTGATCATGTTTATTTTGATATAGTTATTCATTTAAAGTTAGAGAATAATTATTATTCTGTTTACATGAATAAGACCTTCGATGGTCATACACCCAATGAAAATAGTTTATTGGATCTCGATCATAGTGATACACATATTCATAATATTGATGCCAAAAGATGCAAAGTTAATAATGATAGTGCAACTTATTCGTGGCACTGCCGTTTGGGTCATATCGGTGTAAAGCGCATGAAGGAACTCCATAAAGATGGATTTTCGGAATCACTTGGTTATGAATCATTTGATGCTTGCGAACCGTGACTTTTTGGCAAGATGACTAAAACTCCGTTCTCCGGAACAATGGAACGAGCTACTAACTTGTTGAAAATAATACATACCGATGTATGTGGTCCAATGAGTGTTGATGCTCGTGGCGGGTATCGTTATTTTCTGACCTTCACAGATGATTTGAGCAGATATGCGGATATCTACTTAATGAAGCACAAGTCTGAAACATTTGAAAAGTTCAAAGAATTTCAGAGTGAAGTGGAGAATCATCGTAACAAGAAAATAAAGTTTCTACAATCTGATCGTAGAAAAGAATATTTGAATTACGAGTTTGGCCTTCATTTTAAACAATGTGGAATAGTTTCACAAGTTCACGCCACATGGAACACCACAGCGTAATGGTGTGTCCGAACGTCATAACCGCACTTTATTGAATATGGTGCGATCTATGATGTATCTTACCGATTTACCACAATCATTTTGGGGTTATGCATTAAAGACAGCTGCATTCACTTTAAATAGGGCACCATCTAAATCCGTTGAGACGACACCGTATGAACTATGGTTTAGCAGTAAACCTAAGCTGTCGTTTCTTAAAGTTTGGAGTTGCAATTCTTATGTTAAAAAGGTTTCAACCTGATAAGATCGAACCCAAATTGGAGAAGTGCATCTTCATAGAATACCCAAAGGAAACTGTTGGGTACACCTTCTATCACAGATCCGAAGGCAAAACATTTTTTGCTAAGAATGGATCCTTTTTAGAGAAGGAGTTTCTCTCGAAAGAAGTGAGTGGGAGGAAAGTAGAGCTTGATAAGGTAATTTGTACCTTCTCCTGAATTGGAAATTAGTTCATCACAGAAATCAGTTCCAGTGATTCCTACACCAATTAGTGAGGAAGCTAATGATGATGATCATGCAACTTCAGATCAACTTACTACAAAACCTCGTAGGTCTTCCAAAGTACAGTCCGCACCAGAGTGTTACGGTAATCATGTTCTGGAAGTCATGTTACTAGACCATGATAAACCTACGAACTATGAGGAAGCGATGATGAGCCCAGATTCCACAAAATGGCTTGAGGCCATAAAATCTGAGATAGGATCCATGTATGAGAACAAAGTGTGGACTTTGGTGGAGTTGCCCGATGATCAATAAGCCATATTGCATAAATAGATCTTCAAGAGGAAGACGGATGTTGATAGTAGTGTTACTATCTACAAAGATCGACTTGTTGCAAAAAGGTTTTTGACAAGTTCAAGGTGTTGACTACAATGAGATTTTCTCAACTATAGCGATGCTTAAGTCTGTCCGAATCATGCTAGCAATTGCCACATTTTATGAAATATGGCAAATGGATGTCAAAACTGCATTCCTTAATGGTTTTCTTAAAGAAGAGTTGTATGTGATGCAACCAGAAGGTTTTGTCAATCCTAAAGGTGCTAACAAAATGTGCAAACTCCAGCGATCCATCTATGGACTGGTGCAAGCATCTCGGAGTTGGAATATACGCTTTGATAGTGTGATCAAAGCATATAGATTTATACAGACTTGCGGTGAAGCCTGTATTCACAATAAAGTGAGTGGGAGCACTACCGCCTTTCTGATAAATATATGTGAGTAACATATTGTTGATCAGAAATGATGTAGAATTTTACTGGAAAGCATAAAGGAGTATTTGAAAGGAGTTCTTTAAAAGAAAGACATCAGTAAAGCTACTTCATATTGAGCATCAAGATCTATTGAGATAGATCAAGACACTTGATAAGTTTTTCAATAAGTACATACCTTGTCAAGTTTTTGAAGTAGTTTAAAATGGAACAGTCAAAGAAAGAGTTCTTGCCTGTGTTGCAAAGGTGTGAAATTGAGTAAGACTCAAATCTCGACCATGGCAGAAAATAGAAAAGAGAATGAAAGTCATTCCCTATGCCTCAATCATAGGTTCTATAAAGTATGCTATGCTATGTACCAGACCTATTATATACCTTGCTCTGTATTTGGCAAGGGAGTACAATAGTGATCTAGGAGTAGATCACTGGACATTGGTCAAGAATATCCTTAGTAAGGACTAAGGAAATATTTCTAGATTATGGAGGTGATAAAAGATCCCGTCGTAAAGAGTTACATCGGTGCAAGCTTTTACACCGATCCAGATGACTCTCAGTCTCAATCTGGATACATATTGAAAGTGGGAGCAATTAGCTATAGTAGCTCTGTGCAGAGCATTGTAGACATAGAATATTTGCAAAATACATACGGCTCTGAATGTGACAGACCCGTTGACTAAGCTTCTCTCACGAGCAAAACATGATCACACCTCAGTACTCTTTGGGTGTTAATCACATAGCTATGTGAACTAGATTATTGACTCTAGTAAACCTTTTCGGTGTTGGTCACATGACGATGTGAATTATGGGTGTTAATCATATACAGATATGAATATTGGTGTTAAATCACATGGTCATGTGAACTAGATTATTGACTCTAGTGCAAGTGGGAGACTGAAGGAAATATGCCCTAGAGGCAATAATAAAGTTATTATTTATTTCCTTATTTCATGATAAATGTTTATTATTCATGCTAGAATTGTATTAACCGGAAACATAATACATGTGTGAATACATAGACAAACTTAATGTCACTAGTATGCTTCTACTTGACTAGCTCATTAATCAAAGATGGTTATGTTTCCTAACCATAGACATGAGTTGTCATTTGATTAACGGGATCACATCATTAGTAGAATGATGTGATTGACATGACCCGTTCCGTTAGCTTAGCACTTGATCGTTTAGTATGTTGCTATTGCTTTCTTCATGACTTATACATGTTCCTATGACTATGAGATTATGCAACTCTCGTTTACCGGAGGAACACTTTGTGTGCTACCAAACGTCACAACGTAACTGGGTGATTATAAAGGAGCTCTACAGGTGTCTCCGAAGGTACATATTGAGTTGGCATATTTCGAGATTAGGATTTGTCACTCCGATTGTTGGAGAGGTATCTCTGGGCCCTCTCGGTAATGCACATCACTATAAGCCTTGCCGGTAACGAGTAAGTTAGTTGCGGGATGATGCATTACGTAACGAGTAAAGAGACTTGCCGGTAACGAGATTGAACTAGGTATTGAGATACCGATGATCGAATCTCGGGCAAGTAACATACTAATGACAAAGGGAACAACGTATGTTGTTATGCGGTTTGACCGATAAAGATCTTCGTAGAATATGTAGGAGCCAATATGAGCATCCAGGTTCCGCTATTGGTTATTAACCGGAAACGTGTTTCGGTCATGTCTACATAGTTCTCGAACCCGTAGGGTCCGCACGCTTTAGGTTTCGATGACAGTTTTATTATGAGTTTATGAGTTTTGATGTACCGAAGGAGTTCGGAGTCCCGGATGAGATCGAGGACATGACGAGGAGTCTCAAAATGGTCGAGACGTAAAGATCGATATATTGCACGACTATATTTGGACATCGGAAAGGTTCCGAGTGATTCGGGTATTTTTCGGAGTACGGGGAGTTACGGGAATACGTGGAAGAGTATTGGGCCTTAATGGGCCTTAGTGGGAAGGAGCCAGGAGGTGGCGCACGCCCCTCCCAGGCCCAGTCCGAATTGGACAAGGGGTTTGGAGCGCGGCCCCCCTCTCCCTTCCTTCTCCACTCCCCTCCTTTCCCCTCATCTCCAAGTTGGACTAGGAAAGAAGGAGTCCTACTCCCGGTGGGAGTAGGACTCCCATTGGCGCGCCCCTCCTTGGCAGGCCGCCCCCTCCCCCTTGGCTCCTTTATATACGGGGGCAGGGGGGCACCTCTAGACACACAAGTTGATCTTCGTGATCGTTCCTTAGACGTGTGCGGTGCCCCCCTCCACCATATTCCACGTCGGTCATATCATAGCGGTGCTTAGGCGAAGCCCTGCGTCGGTAGAACATCATCACCGTCACCACGCCGTCGTGCTGACGGAACTCTTTCCCGACACCCTGCTGGATCGGAGTCCGAGGATCGTCATCGAGCTGAACGTGTGCTGAACTCGGAGGTGTCGTACGTTCGGTACTTGGATCGATTGGATCGTGAAGACGTACGACTACATCAACCGTGTTGTTCTAACGCTTCCGCTGT
The DNA here is from genome assembly GCF_018294505.1 of Triticum aestivum. Classification (NCBI taxonomy): domain Eukaryota; kingdom Viridiplantae; phylum Streptophyta; class Magnoliopsida; order Poales; family Poaceae; genus Triticum; species Triticum aestivum. Next base: position 390,434,308 of record NC_057810.1, read on the forward strand.
CGGTCTACGAGGGTACGTGGACAACACTCTCCCCTCTCGTTGCTATGCATCACCATGATCTTGCATGTGTGTAGGATTTTTTTGAAATTACTACGTTCCCCAACAGCGCTTTGGTGCGCTCGCCGCGGCACCGCCCTCTCGCGTTGTCAACATGGTCAACAAACAACAGGAATCGGCAGAAGTACGTGCAGAGGATGACAATAGGGCCTACCACGTCAGCGTATGGAAAAATAGAATGCTTCCTCCTAGTGTTTTACTGACATCTGGGACCCACGACATTGTGAGCGTATATAGTCAATAGACAAGAGAACAACACAAGATCGGCTGACACCTGGGACGTAGCTACTCGAGCAGTATTTGTTTTTGTTTGGTATTGTTGAGACGGAGCAGGGTTTGAACTGGGCTGTGGCCCGTCTAGCCCAGGCTTATATTTTATGTTCACCATGTGACCAGCCCAGCTATTTTTTCTTTGTGAAAATGAGCCCAGTTTATCTTTTCTGAAGAATACCCAATCCAGGCCTACTTATTTTTCTACACCCTGATGGGCTGCAACTCTTTCAAGACGCCTGCAAATCTTGAAAGTAATATGAAATGGGTTGTAAATATAAAAACAGATGACAAATTGGCAATTACTTTATAATTTCTGATTTTTTTCACATTTTCAGATTCCTATTTCACTGGGCATTAACCTAATTTAAATATATCTTCAAAGTACTTTAAATCTGGCTCGACATTTCGGTATTAAAAATAGTTTGGAACCCACAGAAATATGCGAAATTGGCCCTGGACAAGCAAAAAAAAGAACTGCAATAAATTGCATAAGAAGTTGCCATGAGCTATATATAAATTATTAAAAAAAGAGGGAGTGGTCTGACTTGTTGGCCTGTTTAGTTGACGTGTATGCAAGATTTTTTTAGTTATTATATACGTCAACAAACGATTCTAGCAGACGTAACCGGTGGATGTCAATCCAACGGCCATCGTGTTTCTTCAATCTCTGATCTTCTTGCTCCAGCCGCCAAAGCAGCGCCGGCGGGACCGCCTGCTCCCGTCTCCCATGGCCGGCTGTGCTGCCGCGCAGGCCTCAGCGCCCCCTACTACTCCCATTGCTGGCCAGGGCATCCCTCTACTCACCCACACCCCCTGTTATTCTGCGGCGACGGCAGCCTCACACCGCAGCTGAACCGGTGAACCCTCATACTCCTCTCCGCGCGGGCTTCCACTACCGCGTCTTCCCCGGCTCTGCGTCGTCCCCTTCCTGGGCCTCGTCGTCGTCCACCGTCGTGGTGCTCTCGGCACGGCGTGGTCAATATGGCCAACGACCGACTTCCATCGGAAGAGTACTGTACATGGAGAGGCTGACAGCTGGGTCCACGGTAGCCGCAAGAAAGTGCCTCCTTATTATGCGGAAAATAATTATTCCTCCACCCGACAGCAGGGACCCACCGGGCCACCAGTATTTCATGAAAAAACGTTTCCCCCTGACTGCCGGGACCCACAGGACAGGCCACCGTATTTTGCGAAAAAATGTCCCCCCCCCCCCCCCCGCTCTCAGCTCGGACCCACCGGAAGTGCCCCCTTATTATGCACAAAAATATGAATACCCCCTTGCTAGCTAGGACCCACCTTGGTGGGAGGCTGACTTGTGGGCCTACTAAGTTGACTGGGACGGAGGCCTTTGTCAACTTTAGTCAATATATGAGCGATTCTAGCTCCAGTGACCGTACGATGTCCATCCAACGGCCGTAGTGCTTCTTCAACCTCTGGTCTTCTTGCTCCAGCCGCCCAAAGCAGCGCCGGTCGTGCCGCCTGCTCCTGCCGCCCGTGACCGGCTGTGATGCCGCGGAGGCCTCACCACCCCCTACTACTCCCACCGCTGGCCGGACCATCCCTCTACACATCGACACCCCCTGTTATTCTGCAGCGACGGCAGCCTCACACCGCAGCCGAACGAGTGAACCCTCATACTCCTCTATGCGTGGGAATCCACTGCCACGTCTTCCCCGGCTCCGTGTCGTCCCCTTCCTAGGCATCGCCGTCCTCCACCACCCTGGTGCTCTCGGCACGGCGTGGTCAACGTAGTCAAGGAATGGCTTCCATCGGACGTGGACTGTACGTGGAGAGGCTGACAGCTGGGTCCACGGCCGCAGCAAGGAAGTGCCTCCTTATTACGCGCAAAATAATTATTCCTCCACCTGACAGCGCGGACCCACCGACGGGCCACCGTATTTCATGAAAAAAAAAGTTTCCCCCTGTGTGCTGGGACCCACCAGCTACATCTTCGCACGCAAGGAAGTGCGTCCAGAAAAAAAATGATTCGCCCCCCTGACTGTTGGGACCCACCAGCTACATCTTCGCACGCAAGGAAGTGCGTCCAGGAAAAAACGATTTGCCCCCTGACTGCTGGGACCCACCAACCACATCTTCGCACGCAAGGAAGTGCCTGACAGTCGGGACCCACCTGGTCGAAGCATACGTAGCGTTGTCATTCTGGTCGCGAATGTGTACATACATATACACTGGTCGATGTAGAGGCGCGCACGTGTCGTAGTAGAGGCGTGCACATAGCATGTACACGTATGTACAACGGCCAGGGTGCAAGAAAGAAAACACGGCCACGTATGTGTACATACGGGCGGGGTCTCGAACGCCTACTCACGCATACGTACGGCCAGGGCTCGTGTACATGGCTGGGTTGGAACGGAGAAACAACGTCGTCGTCGTGTTCATGGGGAGGCAACGGAATGCGTCGTGTTCATGGGGAGGCAACAAAATGCGTCGTGTTCATCGGGAGGCAACGAAACGCGTGGGAGCCAACCGGCTGGGTCGGAACGAAATGCGTGGTCGTGTTCATCGGGAGGGCTTGGACGGAACAAGCGATGGAAACGAGGCCTGGCGTACCGTAGAACGGAGGAAACAGACCTCCTACGTTTGGAACGAGGTCCTGTTGATCGGGAGGGGTGTGGCGTACCGCAAAACAGACGAAACGGACCTCCTACGGTCGAAACGGGGGTCCTGTTGATCAGGAGGGGTGTGGCGTACTGCAAAACGGACGAAACGGACCTCCTACGGTCGAAACGGGGGGTGTGGCGTACCGCAAAACGGGACTCCACAGGATACTATTCATCTCCACCGTATACCTCCTCCATCCTCCACGGGCTACTGTCGACCTCCTCCAGCGTCCACGGGCTCCTGTTCATCCAGCCTCCACCGTGCGCTACTCCACCGGCTACTGTTCAACCACCCCTCCACCATCTACTATTCATCCAGCCCTCCACACCACGGGGTCCTGTTCAACCACCCTCCACGGGCACCCCTCCACCGTCTACTGTTCATCTAGCCCTCCACCACACCACGGGGTCCTGTTCATCCAGAGGCAACGCCACCGCTCACTGTTCATCCAAATGCCCCCGCAACGCTCACTGTTCATCCCAGAGGCAGCATCGATCGGCTTCAGTTAGCAGCAGTAGCGAAGGAATCGCTCGATCGGGTTCAGTTAAGAGCCATCGATCGACCGCTCGGGTTCAGTAACGCGTAGCCTGCAGTGCAATCGCTCGGGTTCAGTTTGAGCCCAACGCCTCGCACACAAGCGCGTACCTGTACAAGAGAAACGCGCATCGCTCGGCCCCCGACCTCCCACCGTAACCGGGAACTCCCCGAAATTTTCCTTCCCCTCGCTTCTACCATGGTTTTTTCCGTCATGGACGGCCCAAAGAATGTCATGCAGCTGCGTCTCCGGCCCGCCCAGGACGAAAAGCCCATTTTCTGTCATGATTTTTTGTCATAGAAGTAGGATCCCACCACATCTATGATGATACCGAGTTTTGTCACAATTATCGTCATAGAAGTGTCATATGTATGACAGAGAAAAAATTCGTTCGGCCCAAAATGTCACAGATGTTTCTTTTTTTGTAGTGTTTGCCAGCCATTCCGGGTACCGTACCTCCCGGATGACTCCAGCATCCTGTACCTTGCGGGTTTCTTGGATAATGAACGCCTTCTTCTCAGTGGACTGTCGACGGGCCTTCTGTTTCACCAGATGCACGTTTGGGCATACCTTGAGGTGATGCTCGATTATTCCCCTTGGAACCCTGACATGGTCCTTGGGCTCCCATGTGAACACATCCTTGTTTGCCCACAGGAAGCTGACCAGTGCTTTCTCTTGGTCCTGGGGGAGGCCAGCTCCTATGGTGAAGGTGGCGCCTGACGCCCCATCCTCATCAACTGGCACTTGCTTTGTCTCAGCTCGGTCTTGGGAAAACAACTTCTTCTTCTTGGTTGGTGCTGCCCCCGGAGCCTCAAAGCCCCCTTTCTTGCTTGGCAACACGGACGCCGCGGGCCTAAAGATGAGCTTGAGAGCCTTCAGCGCGTCCTTGGTGTCTCCTTCCACCGTGAGGACGCCACTGCTACCTGACATCTTCAAGAAGTTGTAGGCTGGATGAGTTGCCGCCATGAACTTGGCCAGAACTGGGTACCCAAGGATGGCGTTGTATGGTAGGTCGATCCGAGCGATGTCGAAGTCAATGAGCTTGGTGCGGTAGTTGTAGAGGGTCCTGAAGGTGAAGGGGAGTCGAATCTGCCCAAGTGGGTTGGTGGAGCCATCGCTGACCCCGGAGAAGCGCTTGGTGGGGTGGAGCAGGCCGGGGGGCACAGCAGCCGGCTGAATGCCTCCGCAGAGAGGACGTTGAGGCCGGCTCCACCGTCGATGAGGGTCTTGGTGACCGCCACATTGCAGATGCTGGGGGTGCAGAGCATCGGGAGCACGCCTGCTCTTGTCGTGGTCGCTGGGTGATCTTTTGGGACAAAGGTGAGGTCGGCCTTAGGTGCTGCCCAGCCCGGAGGAGCCCCCAAGCTCATATGGGCGACGCTTACTTGGCAGGAGAACTTCTTGATGTGGTGGTCGGAGGATGGTGCTCGCGAGCCACCTAGGAGAGCTTCGATGACGGGGGGGGGGGCGCCGGTGCCCCGAAGTGCACGATGAAGAGGCCGCACAACTCTTCCCAGGAGGCCACAGGAGACTACGGCAGGTTGAGCAGCCAAGCGCGCGGTGCGCCTACAAGGGCCATGGGGCGCCAGTTGGCCTTCACCTTGTCGTCTCCGCCGGCCGCCCAAACTGCCTCCTCATACGCTTGGAGGAAGCCGACTGGGTCTGCCCTGCCATCAAAGCATGGCGGCATTTCTGGCCTGAACTTGGGTGGCCACTCCACCCATCGTAAGGCGGGGTTGAAATCGCGGAGGCCCCTGGCTCCCTCGAAGGCGCACGACGGCCGAGTCGATGAAGGAACACCTGCCATCGAAGCCGGCGGCGGGATGTAGCGGACAGAGTAGCGGATCTCAAACGCACCCCTACCCGGCGCTCCAAATGTCGGATTTCAGGTTCCACAAACCCTTGATAGGTTCGAACTCTGGGGTACGTGCGGAGATCTCAACCTACATAGCATGCCTACTCGTGATTCTCAAAGCCTAGTGCGTCAAGCTCAGAGGGACAAAGAGACACAGCAGTTTATCCTGGTTTGGGCCACTTTGTGGTGTAATACTCTACTCCAGCTTTTTGGTGGATTGCCTCGATGGGCCGAGGATGAACTAGTACAATGGATGAACAACCTCAGGAGGTGAGGTGTTCCTGAGCTCGAGAGAGCTAGTGAGGTGGTCAGATGAGAATGGATACTCCCCCCCCCTCTATGGCGGTGGCAAAGTCCTATTTATAGTGGCCTTGGTCCTCTTCCCAAATATTGGCGGGATGGGATCCCACAATAGCCAGATTTGAAGGCGGACAAGAAGTACACCCTATCCTGACTAAAGTGGTCTTCGCCTGCAAAAGCTTCTGGTCGTGATGCTGTGGTGGGTGCGTCAATGACCTCCGTCCTGCCGTCCTGGCAGTCTTGGTCTTGTTCCACCGGAATGGAAACCTTTAGTTGATTTCTCGGGACTCTGTGCCTCCTGCTTCCCTCCTTTGCACCAAAGAGGAAACTGGTACTCTGCGCCCACTGGTGCCTGGCTAGCCTTTGTCGTCATGACTTACGTCAGCTGTGCCTCGTGAGGTGCACCTTGCATAGAAGTCTCGGCTCCTCGGGAGCCAGCATATGGAGGCTGATCCCCTTGGAGGTCTTGGCGTCGCCTGCCTCGCAAGGCTTGGACCCTCGCGGGGGTCTTGAGTTGTTGATGCTGAAGCTGGGCCGTACCAGGCTGCCAATGGAGCCAGGCAATAGGCCGCAGGTAGGCAAGTCTGGGTACCCCCATATATAGAACACCGACATTGGCTGTAGAAGGGTCATCAGCAACTGTAGAACCTTTGAGAGCTCCCAACCGCCCCTTCATAACACCATATCTTGTCTTTTCAGGAGAACGCCCGTGGCTCAAATCAACAGCCACACGCTCGAGCTCCAAGAACTGGCTGCCAAAGATCATGTAGTCATGCTCCCCAAGATCCAGCCACTCACCTGCAACAAAAAAGGAGGAGCACAAAAAGGATAAGTTCAAAAATTAAAATTTATGACAGTACTAGTCAAGAGGTAAAGTTTGAAGCAAGGACAAAAAATCATGAATACATACAATGTTCAATGCCAAACAAACCCCGGAAGTCAACATCAAACACATCGGTAGTGGCACAAGATCATGTAGTCTTTCTAATGTCAAGAATGTCTTCCACTACTAGGGAAAAGCCTAGCAGTAGCGCTGGTTTTTGGCCTATCAGTAGCGCGGGTAAGCATGCTACTGATATGGCGCTACAACTAAAGCTTAGCAGTAGTGCCTGCTAGCACTCGCTACTGCTATATCTACTTAGTAGTAGCACTTTCCAAAACAACTACTACTGCTAATTACTAGTAGCGCTTTCACAAACAACCGCTACTACTATTATTCTGTATTCTATTTCTTTTGAATTTTAGGTGGTATTCATACACCTTTATACAATTTTTTATGCAGTAGCAATTTAGAGATTGTTTTTACATTATAATGAGTTATTAAATCACTAGGTGAAAGAACCTTGGATTAGTTTCTAGTGCATGGATCCAAAGTAACCAATGGTCACTTTGGATCCATCCATTTGAAACTAATCCGTGGTTCTTTCACCCAATGACATAATAACTTATCATCATCATCATAATAATAATAATATCATTAACAACTTATCATCATAATATATCATTGTCATATAACTCCTCATAATCATCATTTTCGTCCATGAGACATCATATAACAACTTGGTCACTAGTTATAATAACAACTCCTCCTCATCATCATCATAGTACTCACAATCACTACTCCTACTCAGCATCACCATCAAGTCTAAGACATTGTAGCACATAATAAAAGCTTCTCATCATCATCATAGTCATATATAATCAAGACTAACTAATTCTTCTTAATACTTAGGACCTACTCCTCTCTCCTAGCTAAAATACCATAAAACAGATAAACCGGTCCTTCACCATAATGGAGAGTGGACATAAACCTATCCCCAACTTGTGGCTTGCGCACATTCATTTTGTCTCCAATTATTTGCGTCTGCGCATTCATCACTTTCCTCCATTATTTGATTTTGAGCCTTCCATCATTTGAAGAAATCGAGTATGAAGTATGGTAAGCCTTTGAAGGAGTTGGTCGTAAGCTAACCATATGGATATCACCTTTGGTAAATAGCATGTCAGGCACAACCTGCTTCGGGAGCCTCTGCTCAAAAACGTAATAGTAACATATATAGTTAGAAATGTAGTTTACTTAAGAATAATGTATCCAATGAAGTTACCATCATTAAAAAAATCTTACCAAGTTTTTCGCAATGCAGTTACCATCAAGCAATTTATGGACTAGTGGCACGTCTCTTGTATAATTTGGGCTGATAGAGTGACTGGTTTTGAATGCCTCAACATCTTCTATGAATGAGACAAGATAACCTTTCTCCTCACAATTAAGCTTGGAGTCATAGCTGTAGTATGTGTTGTCTACTACCTTCCGAGTATTTCTTGAAGATAAGAAGTAAGCTGACAATTAAAATAAATAAGTATTGTACAGACGAACACCAATTTTTTTTAAATTAACAACATAAATTACTGAACTTAACAAATTAGTTTGACAAACTCACATTTAGGAAAAACCGGAGGCATATCCACTTCCACCCAGATGTCGATATCATCATCATCATCATCATAATCTTCAGGGTGAATATCAAATCTTATTCGCATTCCCTCCTCAAATCCATATGCCTTGCAGAGAGCTTCCCAATTAGAGCAACTGAAATGGGAGCGATCAACCAAGATTAGAGCAACCATGTTTAGTTCATAAGTGAGCCCTCCTTATCTCCACATTCTCAAAGTCATCTAAACCTAAACCAAGCTTCTCCAATACATATGGTCTAGCATGGCACAGGATGTACTAATCGAATTGAAAAAAGTCCATAAATTACACGTTGAATAAAAGAAGCACAAGTGATGATATTAATTATGATGAAATGCATGTCGTTGCGTACCATACAAACATCAAAGGTCTCTTCTAGCTTCACGGTGAAAAACCTATCATTTTGCAGGTGAGGAAACCTGTCGCACACACCCCAGTCATCGTAACAGTACCTGCACTCCGGGATCCCATCATCATCAGACAGGTTCAAAATTCAAGGATTATAACTCGACGGCAAAACCCAAAAAATCAGGTATGACCTTTGCTAAAAAAGGACATATCGAGCACCTGAATTTGCCGGAACGGAAATTAATCAACACTCTGGCAAAACATAGGCCACTTATTGATGGTCATTGCATTTCAATGGTTGAAAATATGAACAAAAACATTTGAAAATATCTTATATACTAACACTAAATAAACTAGTTTTATTAACTACTTACTAAATAAACTAGTTTTATTAACTACTTACTAAATAAACTAGTTCTATTAAACAATTACTATAAATAAACTAGTTCTATTAAGCTCTTACTAAATAAACTAGTTCTATTAAGCACTTAATATAAATAAACTAGTTATATTAATCACTTACTAAATAAACTATTTCTATTAAACACTTGCTAAAAATTGTACTACCCTAGTTCTACCCTAAATTTTCTTACTTCTATTTTATTCAAAACACCTAAGATAGTCAAAAAAAATATTCTATTAAAAAACCTACTATGTACGATGTATAGATTCTAAAATCTACATTTAAATTACCTGCAATTTGCAAGAACAGAGACAAGGGAGGGAGGAAGGAGAGAGGAGGGGGACGGGGCGGCCGGAGGAGGAGGGGGAGGGGCCGACAGGAGGAGGAGGGAGGGGCGGTGGAAGGAGTGGGACTGCCGGCGGAGGAGGGAGGATGGGCGGCTAGAGGCGGATGGAGGAGGGCGCAGTGGGAGGAGGAGGGAGGAGAGCATGGTGGGAGGGAGAGGGAGGGAAGGAGGGAGTACCTAGGTGACGGATGGACGACGCTGGCAATGGTGACGGACGACGGGTATCGGCGCGGGCGAGCGTGACTGAGAGGGAGAGTGAGTTAGAGAAGGTCGACAGTGGGGGGGATAAGGTAGGGTTAGTAGTAGCACGGGTCCGATAAAAGCGCTACAGCTAAGGAGAATAGCAGTAGCGCCGGGCTAGGACACACGATATTGCTAAGTTGGTCTAGCCATGTGCGCCTAGTTCAGACATAGCAGCAGCGCTTTTTGCTAGTACGCGCTATTGCTAAAGTTATAGCAGTAGCGCGGTTTGTTTATACGCGCTGCTCCTAAGTAGCAGTAGCGCATGATTTTGTACAGCGCTACTGCTAAGATGTTGTGTATAAGGTTTTCCCTAGTAGTGTTCGTAGGTGTAATGCAACATTTCAATCACACCATCCTCCCGACAGTGATAAGTATTGCAGTTTTGTAGCAAAAAGAAGCCAATCATGCATGTTAACCAGAAAAAACAAAGGGTACATTACAAATTGAAATACATGAATACAACAAAAATGGAAAACTACGCCTTCCAGCAACAAAAAACAACTAATAAATTTCATTAAAATGGATACTCACGTGTTTTCCTGCTACACATACGAATAAACTCGCAAGAGAAACCATCAGCATGCATCGGTGAGAAAGATTTGGCCCGATCTACACTGGAGTCCCTCCAAAGCCTCTTTATATTATCTGTCATAGTACTAAAGAATGGGCCACTTCAGGTTTCATCATGGCTTCATGGCAAAGACACTTGAAATGACAGAAATTCAAATTCAGAACAACCAAGTACCAATTGCCAGCATCTTCACCAGGTTTCATGGAAGCCACAAATGACGGATCAAAAGTAGGGAAAACAAGCTGACAAAAAAATCACAAAGGAAAAATGAATTTACCAATTATAATGAAACTAATATTCAGCCTCCAAAACAATAATAAAAGAGCAAAATTGAAATTCAGAAGTCCAAACAGATCAAGAATCATAAGTTCTAATTGAGTAAGCAACCTAGTACGAAAAATAATGGCTAATCAAGTTTTTCTCCAGTGCCCAAACTTGCAAGAAACATATCAGCTCGACTTTGTTGCTACAATAAGTTCACCTTCAAAGAAGGGGACACATCATTCGTAAGTACAAGAAAAAAAACAAGCTACTCAAGTTCATTCCGAGCTGCCAAACTTGCAAGAAACATGACAGTTCTTGTTCATGAGTACAATAAATTTAGATAAGAGCATGCATCTTTCATCAGTACACAAAAAAATCAAACATCAGGATGAGTGACGTACCTCGTCATAACCATCAACCCCTGATCTTGTAAACCACTACCGCACATTTGCATCAATATTTCCATCACCGATCTTGGTGTATTGTACAAAAAGAACAACAAGAGTTAGAAAATTGCAAAATAACTTCTCATCCTATGTACAAGCAAATATTGACCGTCACCCAATTGGGAACAACCAACTTGTCAGTGTCTCGGTACTTCTCACTTAGAGAATATAAAATAATGTCCGCAGTGTCTGAATTGAGCATGCCAATGGGGACAAATGCGGTAGCAATAGAACCAACACTAGCATCTCATTCCTTATTTTAAAACATCAGCTTTTCACTACAGAAAAACAATATGAGAGGAAATTAAAAGTACTGCATTGACAACAATAATCATATGAGAGAAAGGAAAAGATATGAAAATGATATGGGCAAAATCCCACACTAAACATTTCCCACGGTTCGTCTGCAACCTCGCAACAACGAAGAAAAACGAATCAACCTTAGCAGCAGTAGCACCTTCTTCTTGCAAAAAAAACAATAAGTTCAAGCACAACAAGGGAACATGGCCACCATGCCATAACTGAGAAGTACACCTCATTTACAAGTCCTTACTTGCACTTCAGCGTTTGATGACGGAAGATCCTATGACGACAGTAATATGCCTGCGCTTTTAGGGTTTGATGACGGATGATCCTGTGATGACAACAATATGCCTACACTTTCATGTTCTAAAGATAGAAAATCCTTTGACTATAGGAGCGCCTCCTGCGTCAAGGGGCCAGAAGAAATTGACAAAATTAAATCATCATCTTCAGATGGCACGTCCTCCACGCTAGACACGTCAGAGTCTTCCAGTGCATCGCCATAGTCATGCCCTCCAGGCAGGAAATTTTCCGGTGCCAAATCTTCAGAATCATAACCATTATCATTCTTAGCAATACCAACACCAGAAGATTTGGCATCAAGTATGCTGGCAGCACCAACATCCTCATCAGCAACTTTGCCACCAACATCGCAACCACTACTAAATGGAACAACACAAGCATCTCCTCCAGCAGTAACACTCGCTTCATGCTCAACATGAGCCATCTAAAAAAACAAATATTCAGACAGTGAAGAAAATGAGCAAAACTAATAACCAAAAAAACCCACAAGAGGTGCACAGGCTAGCTTTTATAGCTACAAGAAACAGTAGCGAAAGCTACATAAAATTAATGCAAGCACACAAAACAAACCTTTGCATCACCCATAGCAACATCACCAATGATGCTGCTGCTAAAATTTAAAGGAACATCACCAATGGGCTAATAAGCCTCATCATCAACAAAAGGATCCTAATTCATAGTAATAAAGCAAAAATAATGTTATTATTAGCAACAACACACAAAAGTTAAACTACACTAACAAAGGTAGCTATCACCTACAATTCTTAACGATGTGGGATAGAAAAATGAACATGTAAGGCACAATGGTGCACATGAAAATTCAAGAATCTTTCTAGACACAATAAAAAAAACTTGCTCTTATCAGCAGATGAATCGTTAACTCCGCAGTCAACAACAGCCTCATCACCATGACTGGTCTCCTGCATAAAAAATAAGGAAATTAACATGAGCAAGTTCAACTACATTACTGACAGCAGACCAATTAACCTAGTAAAAATGCCAAGATTGAGGACTGACTCACCTCAAGAACAAGGGACTCCAAATGTACATCATTCGTATGGTGATCCGAAACATTAGCCTCAGTATCATCACTAGCCCTCATGGTAGCAGCCTCGTCCTGTTCCATCTGCTTGATAACAACATTAGCACCTTTTCATATGGCTTGTAACAAGAGTCTTGCATAGTTTTGAAATGCTTCACATTATTTAACAGGTGCGTCGAGCTCTGAATCAGTTGAGCAACACCATCACTCATATCACTAATTAAAATTCTCTCTATCTCAATATAGTCCACTACTTCATCAGCATTAAATCGATGATCGTCGGGAAGGATACCATCAATACAGCTCAGATGCTTAATTATAGTTGGGACCTTTTCCAGCTCAGAACGCACATTAATAAAAATATGCTCAACGCGCTCCAATGGAGAAACAGCTACACCGATACCAAAACCCGGCCTCTGTGAGGTACTAGCCTTGCCAGGGCCAGGGGGAATATAACCAGCACCCTCAACACTACGACCATCTCTCAACTCATCGTGCGGAGATGAAATCTTGGGAACTTGAGACGACATCTCCATGACTAGCAGTTTTAGACCCAGAAATAGGCAACTTTCTCTTGAGTTCTCCATTATGAACAAGGGAAAAATAGTTAATTAATCAATGCAACACACATGAAAAAATAACATTTAACTAACATATTTAAATCCTCAGTACTAACATGATTTCACTGCCAGTGCCAAGTTCTTAGTGTTTACAAACAGGTCATGTGAACAAGAGATTAAGTCCAACCACATATGACACAACCGTACTAAAGATCATACCTAAATCCCACAATCTTAAGAATTGACAAATCTAAATAGGTAACTCTGTAGTACACATGTTCAATCCAGCAAAATAGCTATAGCTAAATAAAAGGACTACAAGGCAGGATAGAAATAAAATTCACCGAAAGCTTCCCAAAGACCCAAGTCCTTGGGTCTGCACTGCCTTTTCTTCTCAAATCTGCCTCATCCAGACCAGAAAGCTTGTCCTGGTCCATGAAACATAAGCGAGGGACACGCATGTCAACATCCGTAACCTTGCCATGGATGAGGCAATGAAGGTACATTAGTACAGGCCCCGTAGCACAGCCTGTGATTTCCTTCCCCAAGGTAACACCCTCTGGTACCTCACAATAGCCCTATGCAACTCATCAACCATCAACTGGCAATAATTCATACCGGCCATGTCCTCAATGACAAGGTTCACAAACATTGCTGCATCTCTGGAAACACAAGAGGCCGCACTAGGCAACACAATTTTCATCAACACAATAATGAACACTCATAGATCTAGGTCAACTTTACTAGGATGATTGAAAAGCACCTTGAGCTTATCCGTCAAATCCTTGGCCTTGGTGCAGAGCGACCACCATGAGGGTACCCAAAAAGCTGTTGTATGCCATCACTAGTGATGTGAAGCTTCTTATCCACCTCACCCATGTGAAGAGTCATCGTATCAGGATCTATCTTCACATACAAAACTCCCAATAGAAGGCGGGAAATGTTAGAGTTCACCTTCCATTCGAAGATAGAACCAAAACTATTTGCATGAACTCTGGCCACATGACGACTCTTGAGAAAACAAGCACAAGTATCTATCTATTTTAGCGAACATCGCACAGTTATATTCAATCATTGTAAGTCGACTTCATCATCAACAACATTTCCGTCATTGCCTCTCTCCATCTTGACCGGACTCCTAACGCTCATAGGTTGTAAATGAAATCAAGAAGGCACAGTTTAGTTCAATGAATATAAAAAACAAAAGAAACATATGAAGACAAGAACGGAAAAAATGGTTGCACCGGTTCAACTATTGAAACAACTTCAGTACCACAGATAGACTAAAACCAATACCAGAAAAAAGTGATGCAAACAATGACCAAGCTTCACCTGGCCACCATAAACCCGGCCACAACTAAATTCTTGGAAGTACAACTAGTAAGCCACATACAATACAAACACTTAGCCAAAACAAAAATATTTTTTACTAATATAATTAAGCCCAGTGTGCATGACTAATACGAATGAACATAGTAACTCACTAACCTACTTCAGCAAGACTAAAACAAAGGAATATAATTAAAACATTACAAATTAAAAATGGCACTACCTAGAAAATTTCAAATACTACAAAAAACATATACCACTTCATATTCATCTTCAGAATTAACTTCAATATCATCTCCCTCAAATGCAGGATCTTAAACCTCGACACGAGTATGCTTCTTCACAGCTTTGTTCACCTTTGTAGGGGGAACTTTGTGCTTCTTATTTTCCTTTAACAAGGACTGCTTCGGAAGAGGAGATGAAAAAGGCTTCTTATTTGCAAAAACTCATGGACTCCAGCGAATAGGGGAGCCACCAAGTGTGCTTGGACAAATCTTCATAGCAACACTATCTACATAATCTTTGCTTTCACCGGTTTGGGAAGCAGCTTTCACACATGGGCTATGCCTCTATGTGCCATTAGGATTTGGATCTACCATCTTCATCTTCAATACAGTTTTCTTTGCCTTGACTACATCATGAGGAAACACTTGAGTCAACCGAGTCTACAACAAGTTCGTCTTGACAGACATGTCAGTTCCATGAGATCCAGCATGACTAGTTGCAATGGCCTCGACACAACCTTCATCATCTCCAGCTTGAGAAACAACCAAAGTGCTTGGATGCACGCAAGTAGACTTTTGACGTCGTTCCAACTCCTTTCTCTTTAGAGAATCATTCTTCTTCTTTCTTATCCTTTCGTCCTCCAGTTCTAACTTTATAGGAACATCCTCAGCCTGAGTAACAGGCTAAGTGCCATCCACACTCTGAGACTGGGTAACAGACAACTGCAAGTTCCCATCACCATCACTAGAATTGAGACAATAAATCACATCATTAATATCTTTCACAACATCAGCAATGTGCTCAGCAACAGCATGGCTATCATTCACTGCATAAACCAAAAACATAAGCACACAAATATAAATTAAAAACAATCAACATTGCAGAGACAAATAAAACAAGATGCATAGTGACAGACACAAACAAAATGAACAACTGAGGTAACTAAACACATTTATGTATGCAAGGCTGTTGAAAAAGAGAAAACAAAATAGAAACACCAACAACACTCGCAAGTCCTTCTAGAGGATTTTATATCTCAAAAATAACATTCACAAGATCTTGAAAGCAGTCTGATTTGTCAGGATCATGAGGTACCGGCACTCCAACATCTGCAACAACGTAATAATCAGCAAAAAAAGGAAAAGTATGAAAAAACATGAACAAGCAATTAGTTTAGTTATATGAACCCTAACAGTGCACAAACATGACAACACGTCAGTTCATGAACATGACATCAACCAATAAATAATATAACCCCACAACTCGCACATCGAACTTCAAAATATCAACTATTACAACAACCTAGTAGTTCTTCTCAGACTGCTACAAACTATTCATACGCCACTACACCAGTTCAAACTACACATGATCCTTATTACTGCAACCTGAGGTTAGAACGACCTAGAAACTAGATATACCATACATTCTGTCGGATTTTAGGATCCGGAAACCCTTGAGAGGTTTAAACTCTGGGGCGCGTGCGGAGATCTCAACCTACCAAGCCTGCCTAACCGCTATCCTCCTAAGCCTAGTGCGACGAGCTCAAAGGGACAAAGAGACACGGCAGTTTTATCCTGGTTCGGTCCACTGTTGTGGTGTAATACCCTACTCCAGCGTTTTGGTGGATTGCCTCGAATGGCTGAGGATGATCTAGTACAGTGGATGAACAAGCCTCAGGAGGTGAGGTGCTCTTGAGTTGGTGTGGTGTATGCTAGTTCTACTTGTTCTGATCCCGTCCCCTTTCTATGGTGATGGCTAGTCCAATTTATAGTGGCCCTGGTCCTCTTCCCAAATATGAGCGGGAAGGGATCCTGCAATGACCGGATTTGAAAGGGGACAATTAGTACAGTCTATCCCGACAAAAGTAGTCTTCACCTGCGAAAAGCCCCTGGTCGTGATGCTACGGTGGGCTCATCGATGACATCCGTCCTGCCATCCTAGCGGTCTTGGTCTTGTTGCACCAGAATGGAAACCTTTGGCTGATTCCTCGGGACTCCACACCTGTGGCTTGCCTGCCTTGCACCGAAGAGGAAACCTGCACTCTGCGCCCGCCTTGCATCCGCCTGGCACCCACCTGGCCTTGGTCGTCATGGCTCACGTCAGCAGAGCCTCGTGAGGTAACCTGTGTAGAACTCTCCGCCCCTCAGGAGCCAGCCTGAGGAGGCCTGTCCCCTCAGGGGTCTTGCTGCTGCCCGCCTCGGAAGGCTTGGCCCCTCGCGAGGGTCTTGTGGCATTGGTGTTGACACTGGGTCTTACCAGGACATCGATGAAGCCACATGGTGGGCCGCAGGCAGGCAGGGCTGGATACCCCCGAATCCAGGACGTCGATAGTAGCCCCCTGGCCCAAGGCGCGCTCAGACTTGGCTTCCAGGCGAAGCCAAAGGGCAAGGGCGGAGAGACGCAGGTCGTAACATCCTGCGGCGTTGAAGACAGGCAATACAAGAAAAGCCACATCCATGACATTTTGGGCCGAACGAAAAAAATTCTGTCATACTTATGACACTTCTATGACGATAATTGTGACAAAACCCAGTATCATCATAGATGTGGTGGGTTCCTACTTCTATGACAAAAAATCATGACAGAAAATGGGCTTTTCGTCCTGGGCGGGCTGGAGACGCAGCTGCATGACATTCTTTGGGTCGTCCATGACGGAAAAAACCGTGGTAGAAGCGAGGAAGAGGAAAATATCAGGGAGTTCCCAGTTACGGTGGTTGGTCGGGGGCCGAGCGATGCGTGTTTCTCTTGTATCGTACCCGCGTGGGTGCGAGGCGTTGGGCTCTAACTGAACACGAGCGAGGCGTCACCTAATTGAACCCGAGCGATTGCACTGCAGGCTACGCATTACTGAACCTGAGCGATCAAGCGATTCCTTCGCTATTGCTGTTAACTGAAGCTGATCGATGCTGCCTCTGGATGAACAGTGAGCATTGCGGGCGGGTGGATGAACAGTGAGCGGTGGGGGTGGATGAACAGGACCCCGTGGTGTTGCCTCTGGATAAACAGGACCCCAATCGATCGAGCCGGTTGGGGCTGGATGAACAGGACCCCGTGGAGGGCTGGATGAACAGGACGACCCCGTGGAATGCTGGACGAACAGTAGGCAGTGGAAGGGTGGATGAACAGTAGCCCGTGGAGGGTGGTTGAATAGGAGCTCGTGGAGAGGGGTGGTTGAACAGGAGCCCGTGGAGGAGCGCGCGGTGGAGGCTGGATGAGCAGGAGCCCGTGGATGAACATTCGCAGGTGGAGGCTGGAGGAGGTAGATGGTGGATGAACAGTAGCCCGTGGAGGCTGGAGGAGGTCGATGGTGGAGATGAACAGTATCCCGTGGAGTCCCGTTTTGCGGTATGCCACACCCCTCTCGATGAACAGGACCCCCGTTTCGACCATAGCGCTCCAACACAGGTCCGTTTCGTCCGTTTTGCGGTACGCCACACCCCTCCCGATCAACCGGACCCCATTTGGACCGTAGGAGGTCCAACACAAGTCTGTTTCCTCCGTTTTGCAGTACGCCAGACCCCTCCCGGTGAACAGGACCCCGTTTCGAACATGGCCGGTCGAACACAAGGCCGTTTCCTCCGTTCTGCGGTACGCCAGGCCTCATTTCCATCGGCTGTTCCGTCCAAGCCGGTTGGCTCCCATGCATTCCATTGCCTCCCGATGAACATGATGCATTTCGTTGCCTCCCGATAAACACGACACATTCCGTTGCCTCTCGATGAACACGACGCATTCCGTTGCCTCCCCATGAACACGACGACGATGCAATTTCTCCGTTCCGACCTTGCCATGTACACGAGCCCTAGCCGTACGTATGCACGAGTAGGCGTTCGAGACACCGCCCATATGTACGTACGTGGCTGTATTTTCTTTCTTGCACACTTGCCACTGTACGTACGTGTACATGCTACGTGCGCGCCTCTACTACGACACGTGCGTGCCTCTACATCGACCAGTATGTACGTACACGTTCCCGACCAGAATGACAGCCCTACGTATGCTTTGACAAGGTGGGTCCCGACTGTCAGGCAATTCCTTGCGTGCGAAGCTGTAGATGGTGGGTCCCAGCAGTTAGGGGGGCGAATCGGTTTTTTTTTGCCCGGATGAACTTCCTTGCGTATGAAGATGTAGCTGGTGGGTCCCAGCAGTCAGGGGAAACATTTTTTTTTTGCAAAATACGGTGGCATGTCCGGTGGGTCCCTGCTGTCAGGTGGAGGAATCATTATTTTGCGCGTAATAAGGAGGCACTTCCTTGCTGTAGCCATGGACCCAGCTATCAGCCTCTCCACATACAGTCCACGTCCGATGGAAGTCGTTCCTTGACCATGTTGACCACGCCGTGCTGAGAGCACCAGGGCGATGGACGACAGCAAGGCCTAGGAAGGGGACGACACAGAGCCGGGGAAGACACGGCAGTGGATGCTCACGCGGAGAGGAGTACGAGGGTTCACTGGTTCGGCTGCGGTGTGAGGCTGCCGTCGCTGCAGAATAACAGGGGGTGTCGGTGAGTAGAGGGATGGCCTGGCAGCGGTGGGAGTAGTAGGGGGCGGTGAGGCCTCCGCGGCATCAAAGCCGGCTACGGGAGCCAGGAGCACGCGGCACAACCGGTGCTGGTTTGGGCGGCTGGAGCAAGAAGACTAGTGGTTGAAGAAGCACTATGACTGTTGGATGAACATTGTACGATAATAGGAGCTAGAATCATTCATATGGACTAAGTTGACAAAGCCCTCCATCCCCGTCAACTTGGTTGGCCCATAAGTCAGCCTCCCACTAAGCTGGGTTCCAGCTAGCAGGGGGAGTATTCATTTTTTTTGTGTAATAAGGAGGCACTTCCTTATGTGCGAAGATAGCTGGTGGGTCCGACCTGTCAGCGGGGGGCACTTTTTTTTGCGAAATACAAAGGCCCTTCCGGTGGGTCCCAGATGTCAGGTGGAGGAATCATTATTTTGCACGTAATAAGGAGGCATTTCCTTGTGTGCGGCTGTGGACCCAGCTGTGAGCCTCTCCACGCATAGTCTACTTCCGATGGTGTCGTTCGTTGACCATGTTGACCATGCCATGCCGAGCGCATCCATGTGGTGGACGACGACGAGGCCCCGGACAGCAATGAACCGGAGATGGGAAGACGCGGGAGTAGAGTCACAGATGGAGAGGTGTACGAGGGTTAACTGGTTCTAGTGCGGTGTGGTTCAGGAGTCGGTGGAGAAGAACAGGAGGTGTGGAGTGGTGGAGGGATGGCTTGGCCAACGGTGGAGTAGCACTTCACAGTGAAGCGCGCTAAGCAGAGCTGCTAGCAGCAGGAGGCGGGAGGTGCTCCCGGCGGCACTAGAGGAAAAAGACGAGAGATTGAAGATGGATGTCGGTCATTAGATGTAAATCTAACAGCTAACGATGTTAGAATCATTTGTTGACTAAGTTGACAAGGACTTGCGTTGGCTTCGACCTATTGGCCCACATTTTAGCCTCAAAAAATGTGGCACATATTCAACCCATTTTTTCAGAATTTACAGTCTTTTTTTGCGGGGTAGAATTTACAGTCAATTTGATCTTTTTTTTAATTACAGTCCATTAGCTGGGCTGGGTGAACAAATAATGTAGCGTCCATGTGGCCCATTTATTTTTTTCCTAAAAAATTACAGGCCATTTGCACTTTCTCGAAATACACGATTTTGCTAGGCTAATTCTAATGATAATGTTGGGTTGGGCCAGCAATGTTATCAAAAAATAAACGGGGGCTAAGCATTTTGTTATAAATATATTTAAATAATAAGTGATATTATTACATCCGTCCTTAAATCTTACCAAGCTTTTGTACACAATCACTAGGATTTTCGTGCCAAAACAATCCAGGATTTTATTGTTAAGAAATTGTTTTTATAAGTTAATAAGATGTCGGATATTGTTTTCTTACATATGTAAGTATCTGTTAAATATATGATGACAATAAAAATAATATATAATAACATATAAAATAATTTAAATATATATAATATAGTTAGAAGGGAAACATAAGTTGCGTTCCTATTCTTATATAGAAAAATAGAACAGACCTCTGCATTTTCTTCAAAAAAATACATAAATTGGGCTGCCGATGTTTCAGGAAAAATAAAACCTCGGATGGGAGGTCCATAGGATGGTCGATACATGACGGACCTCAAGAAAATACAAACAGGACTATGGACCTCCCATCCGAGGTCGTGGGCTACGCATGTTAAAAAAGAAAGCCTAGACGGGGCAGCCCAAACCCCAACTGATACTTGCTGCGCTAGTGATAATAAATGATACCTGCCAGCTCCCCGACTTCGTTGTGAATTTATCTCCTATAATAACTACGTTGAAGCACCTAAAAAAGTAACTATGTTGACAAGCCCGTGGGCCCCAACGTCAGTATAGCATTAGGAGGAAGTATTTTTTCGATGAGGCACTTGCTTGCGTGCAGACATAGATCTGGTGGGTCCCGACTGTCCGTCTCTCCACATGCGTCCTCTCCAGATTCCTCTCGTTTGTTCAGCATGTTCACAACGGCAGACAGCAGCGTCGCGGTGAGCGCACAAAGGTGCAGGAGGGGATCTGACCACCTGAGGAAGTGCCTTATTATTAACGAAACTACTGAACTAGCCTAGTGGCCAAGTGACACTACCCAACAGCTGTTCCGCCCGGGTTCGATTCCACCTATGCAGGGAAAATATCTCCGAATTTTTTGCCTCTACCTTTATTGACATGTGGGTCCCCATTGTCATCTACACGCACCACGTCCAACACTTGCCAAAACTCTGTCCCTCGTTTTCTCTATGTTTCGCACACTCGACATTGTGCGGGCATTTTGAAAATAGCATATCTTTTTGACTGTGCATCATATGAAGATGTGATATGCATGAATGTTGATCAACATGATGTTAATTGGCTGGTAGTTCCATTTTCCACCATGAATAAAACTTCCAACATGACGTTAACCCTATTTGAAAAGGCCGTGTTAATGTAAATGCTCTGCCTTTGAAAGTTGCAGTTTCTTATCCGAAACTGAACTTGCAGTTTCTTATCTGAAACTGAACTTGCAGTTTCTTATCTGAAATTGAAAATTGCAGTTTCTTCTCTGAGAATCACATTGTCTGCACTTTTATACTCTTATGAAACTACATTTTTTAAGTGCTAAAAATAGATCTCTAGAATTCATAAAATACTTCATATGCTCAATACTGCAAATATGAAATTCAAAATACATTCATATCTGAAAGTACTCTCAAAATACACAACACAAAACACAATTCACAACCTGCAAATACTGACAACCCTAAGCTCCTCCTGACAATTCACAACCCTCCCGACTATTGGGCTGGGGGGCAGTCCCCTCCTATTCCTCGGTGGCATACAACCGCCCCGTGAGACGATGTGAACAACGAGGGAGAGGATGGTGGGGAAGCGTCGTCGGGCAAACTGCTTTTCTCCTCTTGCAGTTTGCTTCGGTCGGCGAAGACTCCACCGGCTCGCTCTGGCAGGACACCCGCACAAACGGCACCGTGTAGATGCTCGATCCTGCAATCTCTAGTGGATGCTCCATCTGGGATTGATACTCCCACCACCGCTCCCTCACGATCGGATTCGGTGAATCGGTTTGCTCCATGGCCCAGAGGAGGAGCTCTATGTACTCCTGTGCGACTCCGTACGAGAGTATCGCAGCCTTTTCGCTCTATTGCAGATATTTGGCCATGGATGTCACCGTCGCTGCTAGTTGGTCCTTGTTGTCAAACCAAGACTGTATCTCCAACGTCCTAGCTAGCGTCACAGGGTCGCCGTCTGCGATCCTCACGTATCGGTTCTACTCCTCCATCGATCTACTTCTTCACAGCACCTTCACTCGCCGGTGGTGGTTTTCGAATGGAAGAGGAGAGGAGCAGCGCTGGTTTTGGATTAGAACAGGAGAGGGGCGATGCTAGTTTTGGACTAGAACATGAGAGGAGGGGTGATGGTTTTGAAATGGAAGAGGAGAGGAGCGGCGCTGGATTTAGATTGGAACAGGAGAGGAGTGGCGATGGTTTAAGTGGAGAAGAGCGAAAGAGCGGTGCTGGTCTTGGAAGTTTTTTTTGTTTTGCGTATTTTGGGTCAAAGTTTGACCACGTACTGTATTTGACAAGCAAAATGTGAATGCATGCCATGAAAAATTGTATCGTTTGGTTCGTATCTGAATGTACTTCCAAATTATATTATTTTTGCAACGTATAACATATATTTTATTTGTGAAAATCATGGTCAATTATGACCCAGAATAAAAGGAAGACAAGTTAATGTGGGGTCGCTTTCTTAATTGAAGGGTAAATTGATTTTGATTTTGATCCAGTCACAGCGCGCCGGCCCTCTCGTCCAATCCTAAATCGTTTCCGCACACTCCTCTCCCTCTTCTCCATTGCAAAACCACCTCCTCTCCTCTCCATCATCTCCATTCCAAAACCACCGTCTCACCTCTCCCTCTTCTGATCTTCTCCATTGCAAAACCACCTCCTGTCCTCTCCATCATCTCCATTACAAAACCACTGTCTCGCCTCTCCCTCTTCTCTATTGCAAGACCACCGTCTCTCCTCCCATCTTTCAAAGCTAGCACCAGACCACTCAGAAGGACATCTATGGAGAGGATGCATCAGCGAATCAGGCAGATCGCCGGCGACAACCACGCAAAGTTAGCCATGTTGAAGGAGATCCTTACTTGGTGTGACAATGAGTTGGAGATTTCGAGTACGATGAGGGCCATGTGGCAATGTATGTGAAAGAGCGAGAGGGCAACGATGAGGGCGGCGATGTACATGTACTCCTCATCGGCAGTCCCGCCATAGTCGTCCAAGTACATCGAGTATCTCCTTTGGGAGATTGAATAGACAGATTCGCCCGAGGAGACAGTCAGGTGGAGGTGGTGGGCGTACAGGTCGAAGGTCGAGCACCCAGAGGATAACGAATCGATCGAGTATGGTGTGCCATTCGTGAGGGTGCAAAGCCAGCCGGAGCCACAGGAGTATTCATTCTCCCACCGCAAGAGGGGGCCGGATGGCGCGACGTCGCTTCCCCACTGTTCTCCATGGTTCCCTCGATGCTCGCCTCATTTCAACGGCGGCGGTAGGGTTTAAGGTAAGCTTCGCACTAACCTAATCTTCCACCTGCTCATGCTTAAATATCAGTGTGACAGCTAATGAAAATCATGCTTACAATCAGTCTCCGAGTACTACGCCAATCACCCTAAAATAGCTCTGGACCTTTGGGTCAAAGTTGTGACACAGTGTACAAATAAAGAAAAATAGATTGGTGCTTATTTCAGAAAAGAGTACTCCCTAGAAAACTGCCAATATAAGCTACTAGTATTTGGTTAGAGGATTTGCTGTCGAGAAAGACCCGTCCATGGAGAGCGCCACACATCCCACTCGTGGTGCTGGATGCCAATGCGTGCATGGAGCATGGTTGGTGTCAGTACTTTTTACTTGGCACACCTCGCACTCTGCATATATGTCGGTTCCATACGTACATTTGCGCAGTTCCACCAAAATGCAGCTAAATAACCATGTTTGCATAGATAATGAAAAATTGTGATTACATTATAGTGGCACTAGTTGATGAAACACACAAAATAAATAGAAGAAAATATTGCGATAGTATCATAGTATGCCATGCTGCGAGGGCGATATGGGCGCTGCCACGCCTCATACGGTTCGCCTCATACTAGAAATCGTCCCAAGTCTCCCAGATATACCTTCTGCCAGTGATGAACATCAGTGTACAACGGTAGTACAAGGAGGCGCCTTGAGACATTCAAATCTCTATTTTTGTACAGATCAACTAAAATTAAGCACCCCAGTTTGCAGAAATGCTTAAACATTAACAATGGGACTAGTTGATGAAACATACATTAACAAAGAGAAGCACTTTAACAAAGCAAAGCACTTTCTTTATCTACATTGGAAATGAAATGATAGAGAGGACACTCGCTCTATTTTAACTATATTATTACTTCATTTTATCAGTGACACTAGGGTCGAGCAGGTGGCAAACGAGGTGTACAGTGCGTCGCAAGGATGGATGCTGGGGGTGCTTAGACTGGGATGCTGAAGCTGGATCTTTCAATCACCAACATGGATGATTCAATTCATGGGACCTTTTGGTGCAGTTCACCTAAAATGAAGCAATGTCCCGTGAGTTAGCAGCTTCTTCTTCTTTTTTTTAAGAAAAGGGCTCCAACCCCGGTTCCATTTCCATCAGAAAACGAAACCCACAGAGCTTCTTCTTCATTAGTTGCAATAAAATTGAGCAACATCAATGTTGGTTGTGAAGCTCTTGGAATGTTCAACTATAATTTGGATATCATTTGTGCAGTTCAACTAAGATCGAGCGTGAAATGTATATATCTGTTTGCACAAAAAAGGTGGAAAGGAGGGTAACTAACAAGTGATGAAAGATGCATCAAATGAAAATAAGCATGTTCCTTATCTGAATGGCAATCCTACAAGGACAATAGCAATTTCTAAAGCAGTGGCATTGCCAAATATTAGTGTGGGCATTAGGATTAACTATGACAACCGTTAAATATGACATTACATTGGGCACGAGACAGTAGGAGGACCAGGACAGTTGCATTTCTAACGAAAAGAAGCAACTTATCTTAATGGGAAATTTAGCAGGACATGTAAAAAAGTGCCATTGATTCATATTACTTGTCGGCGTTCTGGGAACGGGGGTCCCCAGACTTGCCTGCCTACGGCCTGCGGCGTGGCTCAAGTGGTGGCCCAATACGACCCATCTTCATCAACTCAAGCTCAAGACCCTCGCGAGGGGCCAATCCTTGAGGGGCGGACGACGCAAGGCTTCCTCAGGAATGGCCTCACCAGGCAGGCTCGCGAGGAGGCGGAGAGATCAAGGTAGGGGTACCTCGTGAGGTGCTCGTGACGCAAGCCATGACGATCGAGACTAGGCAGGCGCGAGGCGGGCGCCGGCCTGCGCAGTGTCCTTGTTTCCTCTTTGGTGCAAAGGAGGCAAGCGCAGGCACAGAGTACCGAGGCATCAAGCAAAGGTTACCATTTCAGTGCAACGAGACCAAGACCAGCAGAGCCGCAGGATGGAGGTCACCGTGGAGCCCAAGACGGCGTCATTGCCAGTTCCTTTGGCATCCGAACACCAACTTTAGTCAGGATAACTTGTACTAGATGTTCCCCTTCAAAATAGCCGTTGTTGGCGCCCTTCCCGGTCAATATTTGGGAAGAGGACCAGGGCCTCTATATATAGAGATAGCCACCACAGTAGAGGGCATCGCGTTCTCATCAGATCCATAGGCGATCAAACTCACCCAAGTAGTTCAGCACACCAGCCCAAGAACACCTCTCACAAGGCTGTTCTTCCCCTGTAATGTTCATCATCAGCCCCAGAGGCAATCCACCACTCCACACACTAGATTAGGGTCTTACACCACAACGGTGGCCCGAACCAGTATAAACCTTGTGTCCCTCGTGTTGTTCTTCGTGTAGCTTAGATTCTCAGCGAGGCGTTGGGACGTGGATTGGTAGGAGAAAGATCTTTGCGCGCACCCCAGAGTTCGAACCTTAAGGGTTTTGCCGGAACCCGATATCCGACATTTGGCGCGCCAGGTAGGGGTGCGCTAGAGTTCCCCCTCCTGTCGACCCGCTCTCCATCAGCACCGCGCTTCACCCTCATGGCGGACAACGCGCCACCCGCCTCGGCTACCGACATCGGCATTGGGGCCAGCGAGCTCCGAGCCTTGGCCCCCACCTTGCAACAGGTGCAGTGGCCGAACAAGTTCAAGCCAGAGATGTCGCCGCACTACGATGGCGCGGCGGATCCGCTAGCTTTCCTGCTGGCGTATGAGGAGGCCATCCTCAAGGCCAAGGGCGATGACAGGGTCATGGCTAACTGGCTTCCCATGGCCTTCACCAGCGTTCCGCACATGTGGCTACTCCACCTGCCAATGGCTTCAGTGGCCTCCTGGGAGGAGCTATGCAACCTCTTCCTCGCCCATTATGCTGCGCCGGCGCCTCCGGCCGTCGTGGCTCTCCTGGGCGCCTCGCAAGCGCCACCCTCGAGATGCCACGTCAAGCCATTTGTCTGCCAGATCAGCGCCTCCCTCGCACGCCGCGAAGCTCCTCTGGGTTGGGTGGCACCCAAGGCCGACCTGACCTTCAGCTTGGATGATCACCCCGCTAGCACCGCCTGCTCAGATGCGCTCCCGATGCTGTGCACCCCCACCATCTGCCAGGTGGCCGTCACCAGGACCCTCATTGACGGCGCTGCCGGCCTCAA
Organism: Triticum aestivum; assembly: GCF_018294505.1. Lineage (NCBI taxonomy): Eukaryota > Viridiplantae > Streptophyta > Magnoliopsida > Poales > Poaceae > Triticum > Triticum aestivum. Next base: position 390,461,091 of record NC_057810.1, read on the forward strand.
AGTGCTCTCAGTGGAGGCCTTCAGCCTCCTCCATGTGCCCCTGGAGCGACTCCGACCCAGCAAGTCCTTCTCGGTCGTCGCAGGCAGTTCCACCGGCTCCCTGGGGTAGATCCGCCTCCTGGTGACCTTTGGCACCTACGACAACTTCCGCACGGAGCTGGTCAACTTCGACGTCGCCCCCATCGGCCTCCCGTACAACGCCATCCTCGGCTACACTGCCTTGGCCCAGTTCATGGAAGCAACTCACCCGGCCTACAACCTCATGAAGATGCCCGGGAGCAGCGGCGTCCTCACCGTAGCTGGAGATACGAAGGATGCTCTGCAGGCTCTCAAGGTCGCCTTCAAGGCGGCCGCAGTGGCGCAGCCCACCAGCGCCGACACCCTCAAGGCCAAGGGGGCTGCGCCAACCAAGAAGAAGCAGTTGTTCACCCAAGACAAGGCGGAGACTAAGCAGGTACCAGTCGATGAGGATGGATCCTCCGGCGCCACCTTCACCATAGGCGCCAATCTCAACCCCGAGCAAGAGGAGGCCCTAGTGACATTCTTGCGCACGAACAAGGAGGTGTTCGCATTGGAACCCAAGTAGCTAGCGGGGGTCCCAAGGTAGGTGATCGAGCACCACCTGAACGTGTGCCCCAATGTGCACCCCGTGAAGCAGAAAGAAAGGCGGTAGTCCACCGAGAAGCAGGCCTTCATCGTCCAAGAAACACAAAAGCTAGAAGCTGCGGGAGTCATTCCCGTGATTCGCTATCCGGAATGGCTGGCAAACCCTGTTGTTGTGCCCAAGAAGGGAGGAAAGAAGTGCATGTGCGTCGACTTCACCAACCTCAATAGGGACTGCCCTCCATATCCGTTCCCGCTCCCCCGCATCGACCAAATAATCGACTCCACCGCTCAGTGCGACCTATTGTGCTTCCTGAATGCCTTCTCGGGCTATCCCCAAATCAACATGGCGGTGGAAGATGTGGAGAAAACGGCCTTCCTAACCCCATGCGGGGTGTACTGCTACACCTGCATGCCGTTCGGATTGCGCAACGCGGGCGCAACCTTTCAGTGACTGATGCATATCGCCTTGGGCCGGCAGCTTGAGAGAAACGCCGAGGCCTACGTCGACGACATTGTGGTGAAGTCTCGGGAGGCCAAGACCCTGATACAGGACCTGGAAGAACCCTTCACGAGCCTTCGTGAAGTGGACCTGAGGCTCAACCCAGACAAGTGAGTGTTCGATGTTCCTTCTAGCAAGCTTGTGGGCTTCCTCGTGTCCCACAGAGATATTGAGTCTAACCCAGAGAAGGTCAAGGCAAACGAAGACATGAGTCCGCCGCAAACCCTCAGGGTAATGCAGAAGCTCACAGGGCGAGTAACCACGTTAGGGCGCTTCATCTCCAAGCTAGGGCAACGTGTCTTGCCCTTCTTCAAGCTGATGAAGAAGAAGGGTCCGTTCGAATGGACTCAAGAGGCTGACGAAGCGTTCCAAGATCTCAAGAAGTACCTGACCAGCCCTCCTGTGATGGTGGCCCCACGCCCTAAGAGCCCTTGGTGCTCTACCTCACTGCCACACCCTACTCCGCCAGCGCAGCTCTGGTAGCGGTTCGGGAGAAGTGCCGGGTCAAGGCCGCATCGGCCGCAACCCCGACCGCAGCAGCCCAAGGCCAGGAAGGCCTCGTGAGGGCCATGGCCTCGGCAAATGGGGACCAGCCTCAACAGGAAGACGCCTCCGGAGCTGAGGGGACCTCACCAAGCAGTTAGGAGCCAGGGGCTCAAATGCCTCAGGAGGTGCTCGACTCTCGGGAGGGTGCGAGCTCCGTCGGCGCAGCCACTCTCATCGAGCATCCCATGTATTTCGTCAGCACGGTGCTGCGGGATGCAAGGGCACGGTACCCCATGTCGCAAAAGCTCTTGCCAGCTCTGCCGGAGCCCTAGATTGGTCCTGCCCAGGTTCCGCCTCGAGATGGCGGCGCTTCGTCCCGAAAGCTTCCTAATGATTTTTTCCAGGGAAAAAGACACCACATAGCAGAAGATGGGCATCGGGTCCTGTCAGGTGGCCCACGAGGCAGCGGGGCGCGCCCTCCCCCCTCGTGGTTGGTGGGTGCCCCCCCTCTGGTGCTTTCTTCGCCCAATAATTTTAATATATGCCAAAACTGACTTTCATGGAGTTTCAGGACTTTTGGAGTTGTGCAGAATAGGTCTCTAATATTTGCTCCTTTTCCAGCCCAGAATTCCAGCTGCCGGCAGTCTCCCTCTTTGTGTAAACCTTATAAAATTAGAGAGAAAAGGCATAAGTATTGTGACATAATGTGTAGTAATAGCCCATAATGCAATAAATCTCAATATAAAAGCATGATGCAAAATGGATGTATCAACTCCCCCAAGCTTAGACCTCACTTTTCCTCAAGCGAAAGCCGATGTCGAAAAATATGTCCACATGTTCAAAATAGAGGTGTCGATAAAATAAAATATGGATATGAGGGCATCATGATCATCTTTAGAACAACAACATATATTGTCATATGATTTCTTATGTTAAAGTAACAATCTATTCACAATGTAAAGTATGAATCGGAAACTTCATTGAAAACGAACAAACTATAATCTCAGTCATTGAAGCAATTGCAATTTATGATAACATTGGAAAAAGTCAATATAAGATCTTTTCAGCAGGTCCACATACTCAACTATCATTTAGTCTTTCACAATTGCTAACACTCACGCGATACTTATGGTACGAAGTTTCAAACGGACACAGAGAAAGATAGGGGCTTATAGTTTCGCCTCCCAACCTTTTACTTCAAGAGTAATGTCAACAATAATACTTTATGAAAACCTACATCCAAGTGGATATATATATATATATCAGGATCTTTCCAACACATAGTGCTTGCCAAAGGATAAAGTGTAAAAAGGAAAGGTGAAGATCACCATCACTCTTGTATGAAGGTAGAAGGTAAAAAATAAAAGATAGGCCCTTCGCAGAGGGAAGCAAAGGTTGTCATGCGCTTTTATGGTTGGATGCACAAAATCATAATGAAAAAGAATGTCACTTTATATTGCCACTTGTGATAGGGACCTTTATTAGGCAGTCCGTCGCTTTTATTTCTTCCATATCACAAGCTCGTATAAAGCTTATTTTCTTCACACTAATGGATCATACATATTTAGAGAGCAATTTGTATTGCTTGCACCGATGTCAACTTAATTTAAGGATCTTACTCAATCCATAGGTAGGTATGGTGGACTCTCATGGCAAAACTGGGTTTAGGGATGTTTGGAAGCACAAGTAGTATCTCTACTTTGTGCAAATAATTTGGCTAGCATGAGGGGGAAAGGCAAGCTCAACATGTTGGATGATCCATGCCAATATAACTTTTTCAGATATAAGAAAACATAACCCATTACGTTGTCTTCCTTGTCCAACATCGACTTTTTAGCATGTCATATTTTAATGAGTGCTCACAATCATAAAAGATGTCCAAGATAGTATATCTATATGTGACAACCTCTCTTTCTTTATTACTTCCTATTAATTGCAACGATGACCAAAACTATGTTTGTCAACTCTCAACAACTTTTATTCATCATACCCTTTATGTGTGAAGTCATTACTATCCATAAGATCAATATGATCTTTTTATTTATTTTTATTCTTTCTTTTATTCCCTCAAGATCATATCAAGATAGCAAAGCCATCAACTCAAAGTAATCTTTATTAAATATAACTCACGGACTTGATTACATAGATATAGATCAAAACCAAACTCAAAGCTAGATCATACTAAAACTTTATTCTACTAGATCAAGATATAACCAAAAGGATCAAACTAAGAAAAAAGATAGAGATAGAAGTGTGATGGTGATACGATACCGGGGCACCTCCCCCAAGCTTGTAGTTGCAAAGGGGAGCGCCCATACCCATGTATTTATGTCTCTTTCTTCGGAGGTGGTGATGTGATATTCTTGGAGATGATGCCCTTCAGGATACGATTCTCATCCTTGAGATTATTAACTTGCTTCTTAAGATCCATTATTTCCTTACAGAGTTTACCCATGACGATTAAAGCTCCATTCACCCATGGATGCTTCATAGCTGCGGGAGAAAAGGCAACACTCCTTTTCATATTTTCATAAGAAAGAAAACTAGCATTGGGAGAGATGACCGGATTTGGAATTGCTGAGCTATGAAGTTCCTCCATCATTAATCTGGCTTGGAGATGAGAGGTAACTTCTTTATCCTCCGTCATGGCATCTACGCTTTTCAAGTCGGCCTCCATCTCTTCCTCCATTGATGGCCCAAAATAGTTAGCATCTCCGTTTGCTCTTGGCCCCGGTGTCGGATGAGATAACCGGCTCTCCCCGACTACTCTTGAGAGGACATCTTTCTCTAAATCTACTGCAGAAATAGCTCAAAACAAAAACAGAGGGTTTTACCGTGGTATGGTGGTCAAAACCTTCGGGAGATGACATAATGAATTTTTACCAACCAAAAGAAGTATCATGAAAGAAAATGGAGTTCAGAGGGCACACGAGGTGTCCACGAGGTAGGGGGCGCGCCCTCCACCCTCGTGAATGTCTCGTGTCTCTTTTGGACTACTTTTAATTTTCCCAAATTTTTAAATATTCCAGAATGGAGAAAAATTGCTATTTGAGCAGTTTTGGAGTCAGTTTACTTACCGTACCACATACCTATTCCTTTTTGGAGTCTGAAACGTTCTGGAAAGTGTCCCTTATGTACTCCTCCGGGGTTACGATGTCAATAACATTGGTTTCAACATTTATGGGATTACCTGAGATATAATGTTTGACTCTTTGACCGTTTACCACCTTCGGATTTGTTCCTTCGGCGTTGTTGATTTTGATGGCACCGGAACGGACCTCCTCGATAACGTAAGGACCTTCCCATTTGGAGAGAAGTTTCCCTTTAAAAAATCTTAAATGAGAGTTGTATAGAAAAACATAATCACCTACATTAAACTCACGCTTTTGTATCCTTTTGTCATGCCATCTTTTAACTTTTTCTTTAAACAATATGGCATTTTCATAGGGCTGGGTTCTCCATTCATCAAGTTAGCTAATGTCAAATAGCCTCTTCTCATCGGCAAGTTTGAAATCATAATTGAGCTCTTTAATGGCCCAATATGCCTTATGCTCTAGTTCGAGAGGTAAGTGACAAGTTTTTCCATAAACCATTTTATACGGAGACATACCCATAAGATTTTTATATGCTGTTCTATAGGCCCATAAAGCATCATCAAGTTTCTTGGACCAATTCTTTCTAGATCTATTAACAGTCTTTTGCAAGACCAATTTAATCTCTCCATTACTCAATTCTACTTGACCACTAGACTAAGGGTGGTATGGAGATGCAATTATATGATTAACATCATACTTAGCAAACATTTTACGAAAAGCACCATGAATAAAATGTGAACCATTGTCAGTCATGAAATATCTAGGGACTCCAAACCTCGGAAAAATAAATTCTTTAAGCATCTTAATAGAGGTGTTATGATCATCGCTACTAGTTGGGATAGCTTCTACCAACTTAGTAATGTAATCAACAGCAACTAAAATATGTGTATACCCATTAGAGGAAGGAAAAGGTCCCATATAATCAAAGCCCGAAACATCAAATGGTTCAATAACAAGTGAATAGTTTATAGCCATTTCTTGATGTTTACTAATACTACCAATTCTTTGACATTCATTGCAAGACAAGACAAACTTATGAGCATCTTTGAAGAGAGTAGGCCAATAAAAACCGGATTGCAATACCTTATGTGCAGTTCTATCTCCAGCGTGGTGTCCTCCGTAAGCCTCGGAGTGACACTTGCATAGGATCGGTTCTTGTTCATGCTCAGGTACACAACATCTAATAACACCATCTACTCTTTTATAAAGGTGTGGGTCATTCCAAAGTAATGTCTTAAATCATATAAAAACTTTTTCTTTTGTTGGTATGTGAAACTAGGTGGTATAAATTTAGCAACAATGTAATTAGCATAATCAGCATACCATGGAGCAGTATGAGAAGCATTTATGACAGCTAATTGTTCATCAGGAAAGCTATCATCAATAGGTAGTGGGTCATCAAGAACATTTTCTAACCTAAACAAGTTGTCTGCAATGGGGTTCTCAGCTCCCTTTCTATCAATAATATGCAAATAAAATTCTTGTGGCAAGAGAACCCATCTAACATGTCTAGGTTTAGAATCTTTCTTTTCCATAAGGTATTTAATAGCAGCATGATCAGTGTGAACAGTTACTTTGGAATCGACAATATAAGGCCTAAACTTATCACAAGCGAACACAACTGCTAAAAATTCTTTTTCACTAGTAACGTAATTTCTTTGGGCACTGTCTAGAGTTTTACTAGCATATTGGATAACATTTAATTTCTTGTCAACTCTTTGTCCTAGAACAGCACCTACAGCATAATCACTAGCAACACACATAATTTCAAAGGGTAAATTCCAATCAGGTGGCTGAACAATAGGTGCAGAAATCAAGGATTTCTTAAGTATTTCAAATGCTTCTACACAATCATCATCAAAAACAAAAGGAACATCTTTTTGCAAGAGATTAGTCAGAGGCCTAGAAATTTTAGGGAAATCTTTAATAAACCTCCTATAGAAACCAGCATGACCAAGGAAACTTCTTATACCTTTGATATCTTTAGGACACGGCATCTTTTCAATAACATCAACTTTAGCTTTATCAACTTCAATACCTCTTTCAGAAATTTTATGCCCCAAGACAATACCTTCATTAACCATAAAGTGGCACTTCTCCAGATTCAAGACAAGATTAGTTTCTTCACATCTCTACAGAACTTGATCAAGGTTTCTTAAGCAGTCATCAAAAGAAGTTCTGTAAACGGAGAAATCATCCATGAAAACCTCAACAATCTTTTCACGAAGTTTGAGAATATAGAAGTCATACATCTTTGAAAGGTAGCAGGTGCCTTGCATAAACCAAAAGGCATACGCCTATAAGCAAAGGTACCGAAAGGGCAAGTAAAAGTGGTCTTTTCCTGATCCTCTTTTGACACAGGTATTTGAGAGAAACCAGAATAACCATCTAGAAAGCAAAAATGTGTATGTTTGGTAAACTTTCTAGCATTTGATAAATAAAAGGTAGAGGGTAATGATCTTTTCTAGTAGCTTTATTTAATTTGCGGAAATCAGTTCCATTCTATAACCTGTAATGATTCTTTTTGGGTTCAATTCATCTTTATCATTAGGAACAACAATAATACCTCCCTTCTTAGGGACACAATGGACAGGACCTACCCACTGACTATCAGCAATAGGATAAATTATACCTGCCTCCTGAAGCTTTAGTATTTCATTTCTTACCACTTCTTTCATCTTAGGATTTAACCGTCGTTGATGATTAACAATTGGTGTAGCATCTTTCTCCAATTTTATTTGTGTTGTCATAGAGTGGGACTAATGCCCTTAAGATCATCAAGAGTATATCCAATAGCAGCACGATGCTTCTTCAAAGTTTTCAATAATTTCTCTTCTTCATGCTCTGAAAGGTTAGCACTAATAATAACAGGATATATCTTCTTTTCATCAAGATAAGCATATTACAAAGTATCAAGTAATTTTTTAAGCTCAAACACAGGATCTCCCTTGGGTGGAGGAGGATCCCCTAGGATTTCAACAGGCAAGTTGTGTTTCAAAATAGGTCCCTAATTATAGAATACTTCATCTATTTCCCTTCTTTCATTCATAACATATCATTTTCATGGTCTACCAAATACTGTTCTGAAGGATCATTAGGAGGCATGGCAATATAAGCAAGACCAATAATTTTATCTTTACTAGGCAATTCTTTATCATGGGGTTGTCTACAAAATTTAGCAAAATTAAAATCATGAGACATATCCCCTAAACCAGCAGTCACAATATCCTTTTCGCAGACTATCTTAGCATTAACAGTATTCAGAAGGGTCTGCCAAATATAATGGGACAAAAGTCATTTTTTCCCACACAAAACTTCAACATCTCTAACAATCCCAACCGGTAAAATAGTATCTCTATTGGAAAGCTTAATAGTAACATCAATATCTTCTATTTCAACAGGTGCAATATCATGCAAAGACATTTATATAAGGTATAAGGTACTGCACTCATACTAGCACCCATATCACATAAGACATGATAACAATGATCTCCTATTTTAACCGAAACAACAGGCATGCCGACAACAGGTCTATGTTTACCTTTAGTATCAGGTTTAGCAATTCTAGCAGCTTCATCATAGAAATAAATAACATGCCCATCTATATTATATACCAAGAGATATTTAACTATAGCAATACTATGTTCAACTTTAATTTTCTTAGGGGGTGTAGGTGTTCTAGAATTACCCTTATGAACCATAGTTGAAGCTTTAGAATGATCCTTTATTCTACAGGGAAATGTGGTTTCTCAATATAAGCAGTAGGAACAATAGGATCAACATTATAAGTAATAGTTTTTTCTTCAACTTTAATAGGTTCTACTACTTTCACTTCAATGGGAGGATGATATTTAAACCACTTATCCTTAAGGAGATCAACATGAGTAGCAAATGATTCACAGAAAGAAGCTACTATCTTAGAGTCAAGTCCATATTTAGTGCTAAAATTCACGAAAAGCATCATATCCATAAAAGATTTAACACAATCAAACTTAGGGTTTATACCTGACTCCTTACCTTTGTCGAGTTCCCAATCTTCAGAGTTGCATTTAATTCTTTCCAATAAATCCCATTTGAATTCAATAGTCTTCATCATAAAAGAACAAGTACAACAAGTATCGAGCATGGAGTGATCATTATGAGAAATCCGAGCATAAAATTTTTGAATAATAATTTCTCTTGAGAGCTCATGATTGGGGCATGAATATAGCATTGAATTAAGCCTCCCCCAAGCTTGAGTGATACTTTCTCCTTCACGAGGCAAAAAACTATATTTATAATTGCGATCACGATGAACCAGATGCATAGGATAAAACTTCTGATGAAATTCCAATTTCAATCGGTTGTAGTTCCATGATCCAATTTCATCACATAGCCTAAACCATGTTAATGCCTTTCCCTTCAAAGATAAAGGGGTGACCTTCTTCTTGATAATATCCTCGGGCATACCTGCAAGCTTAAATAATCCACAAACTTCATCCACGTAGATTAGGTGCATATCAGGATGTAATGTTCCATCTCCTGTATAGGGATTAGCTAGCGGTTTCTCTATCATACCCGAAGGAATTTCAAAGTAAATATTTTCAGTAGGTTCAATAGGTTGAGGAGCAACTCTTTGCACTTATGATCGGGGTGAAGATACACCGAACAAGCCCCTCAAAGGATTATTTTCCATAGTAACAAGTGACAGTAAATTTCAGCACACTATATAAATGTTTCCTTACCAAATTCCACCTACCAAAGGCGCTTCACTACCCGGCAACGGCGCCAAAAAAGAGTCTTGATGACCCACAAGTATAGGGGATCGATATTAGTCCTTTTGATAAATAAGAGTGTCTAACCCAACGAGGAGGAGAAGCAAATGACAAGCAGTTTTCAGTAAGGTATTCTCTACAAGCACTGAAATTATCGTTAACAAATAGTTTTTCATAAGGTAATTCGTAAAGCCTGGACAAACAAGGGCCAGCAAGGTGGCCCAATCCTTTTTGTAGCAAAGGTAAAGCCTGGACAAACTCTTATATAAAGCAAAGCGCTCCCGAGGACACATGGGAATTTGTGTCAAGCTAGTTTTCGTCATGCTTATATGATTCGTGTTCTTTACTTTGATAATTTGATATGTGGGTGGACAAGTGCTTGGGTACTGCCCTTACTTGGACAAGCATCCCACTTATGATTAACTCCTCTCGCAAGCATCCGCAACTACAAAAGAAGAATTAAGGTAAACCTAACCATAGCATGAAATGTGTGGATCCAAATCAACCCCTTAGGAAGCAATGCATAAACTAGGGTTTAAGCTTCTGTCATTCTAGCAACCCATCATCTACTTATTACTTCCAAATGCCTTCCCCTAGGCTCAAATGATGGTGAAGTGTCATGTATTCGATGTACACATAACACCACTAGAGGAGAGACAACATACATCTCATCAAAATATCGAATGAATACCAAATTCACATGATTACTTATAACAAGACTTCTTCGATGTCCTCAGGAACAAAAGTAACTAATCACAAATCATATTCATGTTCATAATCAGAGGGGTATTAATATGCATTAAGGATCTGAACATATGATCTTCCGCCAAATAAACCAACTAGCATCAACTACAAGGAGTGATCAACACTACTAGCAACCCATAGGTACTCTGAGGTTTTGAGACAAAGATCGGATACAAGAGATGAACTAGGGTTTGAGAGGAGATGGTGCTGGTGAAGATGTTGATGGAGATTGACCCTCTCCCGATAAGAGGATTGATGGTGATGACGATGGCGACGATTTCCCCCTCCTGGAGGGATGTTTCTCCGGCAGAACAGCTCCGCCGGAGCCCTAGATTGGTCCTGCCTAGGTTCCTCCCCGAGCCGATGGCGATTCGTCTCGAAAGCTTACTTATGATTTTTCCATGGAAAAAGACACCATATAGCATAAGATGGGCATCGGGGGCCTGCCAGGTGGCCCATGAGGCTGGGGGCGCGCCCAGGGGGTAGGGTGCGCCCTCCACCCTCGTGGCTGGTGGGTGGCCCCCTCGGGTGATTTCTTCGCCCAATATTTTTAATATATTCCAAAACTGACTTTCCTGGAGTTTTAGGACTTTTGGAGTTGTGCAGAATAGGACTAATTTTCTCCTTTTCCAGCCCAAAATTCCAGCTGCCGACATTCTCCCTCTTCATGTAAACCTTATAAAATAAGAGAGATAAGGCATAAGTATTCTGACATAATGTGTAGTAACAGCCCATAATGCAATAAATATCAATATAAAAGCATGATGCAAAATGGACGTATCAGCGCCTTACGGGTAGAACTTGCGGAGATGCTCAATATTCCATGAGTTTTTCAATTGAATGCCATCTCTGGTCTCCAGACGGATTGCGCCAGGTCTGGTGACTCGTACTACCCGGTAAGGGCCTTCCCACTTTGGCGTCAACTTGTTTGTAACCTTGGCCGACGACAAGGTTGCCTTCCTCAATACACTGGGCATGAACCCTATGGCTATGATAGTAGCGTAGGGCTTGCTGATAGCATGCAGCACGCGTAGCATCCTGGAGATAGTTCTCCTCGAGTAGCACAGCGTCGTCACACCAGTGTTAATCTTGTGATACTTCATCGTAGGCAAGCACTCGAGGCAATACGTAAATGAGTTCCATGGGGATAACTGCTTCTGCCTCATAAACCAGGGAAGAGGGAGTCTGCCCCGGTAGCTCGATTTGGTGGTGTTTTGAGGGACCAAAGGACTACCGGCAGATCATCGATCCACCGCCCGCCGTGCTTTCGCAGCATATAAAAGGTTCTTGTTTTGAGTCCTCGCAGCACTTCAGCGTTCGCCCTCTTATCTTGCCCATTGCTCCCGGGATTAGTAACAGAGGCAAATGCGACCTTGCTTCCGAGAGTGCGAACATATTGCATGAAGGCGTGACTCGTGAACTGGGTGCTGTTGTTGGTGATGATCCTTGCCGGAACTCCAAAATGACACACCAGTTCTTTCAAGAACTTGATAGCTGATTGAGTAGTCACCTTTCCCACGGGAGTCAATTCCAACCACTTTGTAAACTTGTCGATGGCAACGAACAAGATTCAAAGCCCCCGATTGCTCGGGGGAAAGGGCCGAGGATATCGAGCCCCCAGACCGAAAATTGCCATGATAAAGGGGTTGTATCAAGAGCTTGGGCAAGCGGGTGGATATTCTTGGAATGGAACTGACAGGCTTCACATTTCCTGACTAGCTCGACCACATCCTGGAGGGCTGTGGGCCAATAGAATCCTTGACGGAATGATTTCCCAACTAATACCCTTGATCCAATGTGGGAGCCCCACAAGCCCCTGTGTATCTCAGCCAGTAGTTCTTTCCTTCTTCCCGGCAGATGCACTTCAATTTCACACTGTTGGGCCTCCTTCTGTATGGAGTGTCATCGACAAATTGGTACATACTAGCCCTCCGGGCTACTCTTTCAGCGTCATCTTGGTCATTGGGGAGTTCTCCGGTTTGGAGAAAGTGTACTATGTGTTTTTCCCAAGTTGGAGCTTGAGGCTGAGCAATGAGGACTAGCGGCACCTCCTCAACTACGGGGGCACACTCCTTGTCCGCGGGGACCGTGGTCCCGGCAGGAGGGTGAGGGCCGGGAAGTTGCGATTTTTTGGCAGGGTCCCTGCTAGGAGAACGAGGCTCAACCGGAACAAGCTTACCGGAGTCCATCCTTCTCCTCTTCCGGGCCATTGTTGCTGGGGATACGGAAGGCTGAGTAAGATGGAGAACAAAAGTTCCTGGTCCCACGGGAAGCTTTTGCGCGGCACACTTTGACAGATGATAAGCTATGCTATTTTCTGCACGATGTACGTGCTCTATTTGCAATCCATCAAAGCGCTCCTCCAATCATCTTACTTACTCAAAATATGCCTCCATTAATGGACTTTGATAATCCTTGTTGACTTGTCTCACCACAAGCTATGAATCTCCTTGAATAATCAGCTTCTTGATTCCCAATTATGTGGCAATCCTAGGCTCGACAAGGAGCCCTTCATACTCTACTGTGTTGTTGGTTACCTCTTCTCGGGCAAAATGCATTTGGACGACGTACTTCAAGGGCTCCCCTGAGGGTTCGACAAGAAGCACGCCAGCCCCTGCACCTTGCAGGGAAAAGGTACCATGAAAATACATGATCCATTCTTGGGGCGCCTACTTGCCGGGGATAACTATCTCTGTCAGTTGTCATCAGTGGTTGGCGTCCATTCTGCAATAAACTTTGCCAACGCCCTACTCTGAATTGTTGATGTGCTCTCAAACTCCAGACCAAAACTGGACAACTCCAAAGCCCACTCCACTATTCTCCCAGTAGCCTAAGGGTTTTGGAGTATCATTTGCAATAGGAAGCGAGTGACAACCGTAATCTCATGGGCTTGGAAGTAGTGGCGCAGTTTCCTTGAGGCCATGATGAGACCAAAGATAATTTTTTGCATGCCAGTGTACCTGGATCAAGCCCCTTGTAACAAGGATTTGACGAAGTACACTGGGCGCTGCACCACTTTCTTCCTTGTCGTGTCCTTGGGGTTGTCATCACTGTTGTGCTCACTTCTGTCCTGATCTTTATCTGACTCTGCCGGACCTTGCTCATTCTCTGCCTCGTCCACTTCCCGCTGCGCCAGCAAGGCCGCACTAACCACTTGGTTGGTTGCCGCTAAGTACAGCAGCAACGGCTCCTGTGGTTTGGGGGAGACCAATGTAGGAACAAAAGATAATTAGGCCTTCAACTCTTGTAGGTCTGTATCTGCTTCTGGGGTCCACTTCATGGGTGATGCCTTCTTCAAGATTTTGAAGAATGGCAAGGCGCGCTTGGCAGACTTGGAGATGAATCTGCTTAGTGTGGCAAGCATCCCGTTAGACGCCTCACGTCCTTAAATATCCTTAGCTTGGATCTGCTCAATGTCCATGATCTTGTCGGGATTAGCTTCGATTCCCCGATGGGACACAAAGAACCAATGTAGCTTGCTAGAGGGAACGCCAAACACACATTTCTCTGGGTTGAGCTTCAAGTTGATCTTTCATAGATTTGAAAACGTCTCCTCCAAATCCTAGATAAGAGTTGCTCTGTCCTTTGTTTTGACCACAATGTCATCCATAAAATATTCAATGTTTCTGTGCAGTTGTGGCTCAAACCCAATCTGGACTGCCCTTGGAAAAGTTGACACAGCACTCTTTAATCCGAATGACATGTGAATAAAACAGTACGTACCACATGGGGTGATGAACGAGGTCTTCTCTTTGTCTTCCTTGGACATAAAGACCTGGTGATATCCAGAATATGCATCTAGGAAGGAAAGGAAATCGTAGCCTGAAGTGGCAATCTGACCGATGCGCCGCAAGGGAAATGGGTCCTTCGGGCAAGCCTTATTGACATCTGTGAAACCTATGCAAAGCCTCCATTTCCCGTTAGCCTTCCTAACTACTACTGGATTTGCTAGCCAAGTGGGATGTAGCACTCCTGTGACCAAACCAGCTGCTTCAAGCTTCTTGATCGCCCCTGCAATAAACTGCTGCCTCTCCAAGGCCTGCTTCTGGACTTTATTTTTGACAGGTCTGGCATGTTGGCAGACAGCAAGATGGTGCTCGATGACATCCCTGGGAACACCGGGGATATCAGATGGTTGCCAGGAAAACACATCGATATTCACCTGCAGGAAGGCAACGAGCGCGCTTTCCTATTTGTCATCGAGGGTGGCGCTGATGGTGAAGGTACCGTCAACACTAGCCAGCCCTGCCAGGACCTTCTTCACTTGTGGAGCAGTAACCTTGGTCCTATTACTGTTGGAACTCTCCGGCAAAGGCGCGGCGCACTCCGAAGAGGTACGCTTCCCGGATTCTTTGCTGGTGTCCTTTCTATCCTTCTTCTTTCCTCTACTTTCCTTGGCGGGAACTGCTGCTGCCGTTGCCTCTGCCACGACCGTGTCCCGGTACATCTTGTCCACGCAAATTTTTGCGTCGTTCTCATTCGATGGGATGGAGATGATTCCAAGTGGCCAAGGCATCTTCAAGGCATAGGCACAGTGGGATGCCGCCATGAACTTGGCCAGGGCTGTTCATCCAAGGATCCCATTGTACAGCAAGGGGAGGTTGACCACATCAAACACAATCTTTTATGTCCGATAGTTCAATTCTCCTCCAAACGTCACAAGCAACATGATCTTTCCCTTAGGATGACTCCTGCCTAGGTTAACTCCTTGAAACGTGCCGGTAACCTCTAGCTCCTCTTCTAGTATCTGTAGTCTGCTGATAACCTTTGGGGAAATCAGGTTCAGCCCGGCCCCGCCATCCACCAATATATTTGTGACCTTGAGGTTGCGAATTGTTGGAGTGACCAACAACGGCAAGCATCCTACCATAGTGGTACGGTCAGGAAGATCCTCTTTGTCAAAGATGATGGGCATACGTGACCATTTGAGTGGTTTCCGGGCCTCTGGTGTTGGTTCCACGACATTGCCCTCACGTGCCCACCATTTGAGTTGCAGTAAGAGGAGTACAAGGATGCACCCCCATCAATGCACAGGGGATCAGTGGCCTTCTGAAACTCTTTCTCACTGGTTTCCTCTTCGTCCCATCCATCACTCTAATCATCATAAGCTTTCTTCTCTTGACCCATGGCGGCTTTTCCTTTGTTTCGAAAGGGTTCGTCGGGGTGATTTACTTCACTGTTGCGGCATTCTGGCCCTTTTCCTTGTCACGCTTCTCGTACTCAGCCGTCCGCCTCTTGACAAGCTGCTCAACCTGATAACACTCTTGAAGGTCATGGCCCTTGGTCCGATTGATCTTGCAATACGGCCCATCGCCATTCCTGGCCTTTTTAGCAGCCGCAGCTTCCCGGCAATCAGTGCACACGGCAGCCTCCTTGCGAGGACTTCAGCTTTGGCGGTCTTGCCAGTACTAGCCGTGCCCGATCCTTCCACAATCACCACTGCCTTATCCTTGTGCCGCTTATTGCGCTTCTTGCTCTTGTTCTGACTGGTGGATTCATCATCATCTTCTGAATCAATATTGATGCAATCCTACTCTCCGAGTGACTTCCTCCCTTCCTCCATTCAAGCACGCTTATCCACTAGGGTGTAAAGCTCCTTCACAGTCTTGGGAAACCGCACATTCATCTTGGAATGAATCTTGCGGTTGCGCACATTGGACTGGAAGGCGGCTATCACAGCTGCCGGATGGATGTTTGGGATGTTCCTGTGGACTCTGTTGAACCTCTGCAAATACTTTCGGAGTGTCTCTCCTTCTTTCTGCTAGAGAAGCTGCAAATCGCTAGGTCGGCCTGGTTCTTGATGGCCGCCAGTGAAGGCACCAATGAACTCATAGCAATGGACATCCCAAGAAGAAATGGAGTTCTCCAGCAGATGCATCAACCAAGACCTCACATTGGATTTGAGAGCCAAAGGAAACTAGTTGGTGAATACCTTCTTATCTCTTCCCCTAGTAGCTTGGATGGCAATGGTGTAGATGCTTAGGAACTCTGCCGAGTTGAGTCTCCCATCATACTTCTCGGGTATCTCTGGCTTGAACGTGCGCACAGACGGTTAACGGACTTGCCGCAGCTCATGAGTAAAGGCAGGGCATCCAACCTCAAAAGGTAGGCACTTGCTAATATCGGGCGTAGGCTCGTCAACGTCAGGACCATTGCACCCATCGGTCTGGTGGTGGTCGCTACGACATTGGTCATTGACAACACGCATGTCTTCCCTCCGCCTATCCTCCAGGGCTTGCAGTCGATCTGGGCATGCTCGAGGGTCAGAAGAGGCCATTGAGACGTCATCGGGTTCTTGGTGCTGTCGAGCTTGTGCTGATTGCCATGGCGGGGACTGCACCATGGGGGTGGCCCCTTCCGTATGACCAGTAGCACGAGCCGTTGTTGTCGCTTGGGGTGGCCGTGGCGGGTCGGCTCGCTGTAAGCCCCCAGCCTCGTTGAAACCGAGCATGCGCTGGATGGTGGCACGCCACTCGTCCATCTGATCAGCTGTTGGCGGGAACCTGAGTAGCAGCTGAGCCCGTACCATGGCATTTGTAGCCATTCTTAGCATGGGTGATGGCAACACGGATCGTATCATCGCTCGGCTTCTAATGGTGCCAGCGGCAACCGGCTGCGCCCCTGCTGTTGCCGAGCGGTCACCTGGATGGCATGGTGGTGCAGCGAACGTGCCTGAGGGCCAACGTCTCCGTCGGGCGCAACGGCTTGGTCGACTCGCCCAGGGGAAGGCGCACGCGCAGCAGTCGCTCCCATAAAAGGGGCGGCCGGAGGGCAGCGGTTCGCCCCAGACTGTCAGGCCCGGTTTTCCAATAAAACATTTATTGAGAAACCGACCCTTATATAGACCAGTATAGGAAAATCCTCCTTACTGGTAGACAAATCCTTGGTACAGAAATCCAGAAGTACTAAATATTATACAAGGTCGAGCTAAGGTTGCCCAAAAATTTATTACAAGCACGCCGATATTATACATAAAGGCGGATATGCCACAAGGGTATGGTGGCATAACTACTGACTCATAATAAAAGTGGTGGTGGATATGTCACAGTGAAGTGGTGACATGACTCCTAATCTCACAGCTCATCGAGCGTCGGAGTGAGGCTCGATGATTTTTTTTATTCGGGTAGCGGAAGCGTATATGATACAAGTGACCAATTCCAGGATCGCACGGGACTGACTAGGACTCCTCTAGGCGTCGAACTCGCTGTCGTACTCTTCATCCATAAGATCGCCTTCATCAACATCTGGCCAAATCAACAAGCCAGGTGAGTACTTTGAATGTACTCGCAAGACAGTTCGGACATAAGATATAACAAATGCAAACATGATGCACATGAGCAGTTTAGTAATGCACACTCAGATAATAAATTTGCACGTCATGTTTAAATAAAAAGGAAGTCAGGCGGTAGTCCTCCCGAAATCGCAACAAAATAACTGAAGACCGATCGGGTGTCTAAAGTGACGCCTCGAAAGGTAAAAAAATAAATTAACATGCGGCAGTCGGGCGTCAGGGCGACACCGCATAAAGGGCTTATATTGAAAGTAAATGACAGAACGTGCCTCAGTCGGACGTTTAAGCGACATCTTGGAAAGGGCTTATAATGAAGCTAAATAACAAGGATGCCACAGTCGGATGTCTGAGTGACATCACATAAAGGGCTTATATCGAAAGTAAACAACAAGAATGCCATAGTCGGACGTCTGAGCGACATCACATAAAGGGCTTATATTGAAAGTAAATAACAAGAGTGCCACAGTCGGACGTCTGAGCGACATCATATAAAGGGCATATATCAAAAGTAAATAACAAGAATGCCACAGTCGGACGTCTGAGCGACATCACATAAAGGGCTTATATTTCATCATTTGAATTCAAGAAGTTCACGAATTTAAATCATTCCAAGGAAATACTTAGTAAACGGGTTAGTCCATCCACAGGAATAACACTCAGCTGGGTTTAACACTCATGTTAATTCACCGGAGATTGTCACTGAGGCTGACACTGAGATGGACGTTGGGACTAACACTGATACTGACATAGATAAGTTGATCACAGTCCTTGACCATAGATACGGTTACTCGAATGGTTTTGACTCTACAGAGTTTGTACTCTTTAACCACAGCCAACGGATTTCGGTAGTCATGAAGGACTAGTTCCGTTTATGGTATTTTAGAAGAAAACACATCTAACCCGTACACACCCGTTCCACATCCCGTTGCCAGGGATCACCCTAGGCAACGTTCAAGAAAAACTTTAAGACGGGGGCCACAACCTCGAATAGCATGGGATCAAATTTATATCGCGCGCTCTAAGGGGTGCCCCCTCTCGGTCCCAACTGGAAACACCCATGCCCCCTGACCGGATGACGGGCTTTAATCCAGGGCCATGGAACCCTCATCACGGCCCCTCTGTTTGGTGTGTACGAGGAAAGAGGTTTGCAACCTACTAAACCGTATTCTTTGCAGAAAACATGTGGCAGCACAAAGGGGACGGACAGTGACGTGACTTGATCCATGTTAACACTGGAGTTTAACGGTTGACATAAGACTGGCATGCTTCAACAATACCGTCTTACCACCTTTCATGTCACCACATGATCATGTTATCTCCCATCAAATGACACATCAAGTTTCAAAGCTCACGTGTAGTTGCCTTGCATGCAATATTACACTTACTGATGCTTATATAAACATGCCATGAAATAACTACTCAAGCAACCATGCAAAACACTCATCATATCAAAGGTTCAAACATGCTTGCCTAGTTCGGAGTAGTCGGAGTCTAGCTCGGTGAAGTTTGCGGCTCCGTC
Source organism: Triticum aestivum (assembly GCF_018294505.1). Lineage (NCBI taxonomy): Eukaryota > Viridiplantae > Streptophyta > Magnoliopsida > Poales > Poaceae > Triticum > Triticum aestivum. Next base: position 390,480,085 of record NC_057810.1, read on the forward strand.
ACCTCCTTCGGTATCTACTGCATAAAAGAAAGTCAGATACTATGTAAATATCGTGCTGCGCAAAAAGTGTTCCAAATATTTTTAAAATAAATATGGTAAAAAACTAGACAGAAATATAAAGATGGCAGAAAAAGAATCAATTCAAAATCATCTTCCATTTAAAAGTTATTAAGGCTTTAGTCCAGGGACTCATCTGTAATGAAACAAAAAGTTTCCAGGGGTAGTCTATAAAAAGACAGAAAAACTTTTCAGTTAGAAAGCGTATTTTGCCCGAAGGCATTTTCAGAAAACAGTCCGAAAAAGAGAAAAAGCTAACAAGGGGGTCCCACCCGTCAGGTTTGAATTCAAAACAGAGCTCACTGGCGCCCCGAGGGCTGCGGTGGTCGCCGGCGTCGAAACACGGCGAGGTAGGGGGAAAGGAGGGTACCTATGGACTCATGGTTCCCTTCCACGTCTGTGGGTGGTGGAGTTGGTCGTCGGCGAGCACCACGTCGACGGCGGCCTTTTCTCCGGCGGACGGCGGTTCGGGTGGTGGTGGATCTCGCCGGGGAGAGCTGCGACCTTCAAATTGGGGCGCGGGTTAGGCTAGGTAGTGGATCATGAGGTTGCTGACGCGGTTTGGGAGGCGGAGGTGCTGTCACCAGAGGGGATCTTGCCGGAGCCCGAGGCTGCGACCGGAGTCGGGGAAGAAGGCCTCCCCGAGGTCTTCCTAGTAGCTAGGCGTGGCTCTGGTGAGCTGGAGGGGTGATGCCTGGTCGAGGTCGAGCTCGAGGCCCCCTTTTTATAGTCGGCCCGAGGCGGTTGTCGTGATCGGGATTACTCCGGCGGGGATTATGGCGAGGCAGTGGCTGAACGGGAAGTTTAGGGGTCGGGGCAGCTGCGGATAGGTTCACTGGTTCCATCCCGGGGCTAAGCTTGGAAAAACTTGGGCGCTACTCCACGCTCTCGACGGAACGGCCTCATGGGGCTCGTCGGCGGCAGAGAGCGCGCTCTGCGCCTCTCTGGCCGCGGTGACTATGCTGCAGCGTGCACAGGGGAGGGGGTGGCCACACGGAGGCTCCGGGTGGCTTGGGCGATGCTGGTCGGCGCCGAAAGGCAGGGCCGGCCCCTGCTGGCCGCCACGGGTGGCTCTGCCACCGCAGAAGACACCGGCGATGAGGTGTCGGGTCGCCACCGACACTTGCACCCGTCCAAATGATGATGCGGCGCACTGGATTAGAAGAAGGAGCAGTGAGCAACGATCCAAGGTGGCTACTGGCGAGATTGTCAACGGGTTCTGACGAAAACGACACCGTCGACTGAAACTAACAATGAAACCTGAACTTTTTTGAATTTTGACAGAAACAGTGCATGCCAGGTGTTCGAGGAAATGTTTTTGGCATGTGGAAATTTTTTCTGGAGTTGATGTTTGGTGAGGTGACCTCTCAATGCATCTGGGGGCCGCCTGGTTTATCTCAGAATTTTTGGAGAAGAAAAATAATGAATTTCACCAAAAATGGCAAATCTGGTCCAAACTTGCAGCAAGCAAATTTTGAAAAATTTGAATTGTGGATGAGTGGATCTTGATGGATCTAGGTTGAGGGCACTAAGGACTAGCCACGGGAGTTTGTCTGAGACCAAAACTCAAAAGGGATCTGGTGGTTCCTTTGTAAACCACCTAGGTCCAAAATAAATGACAGAAATTGACTTGAGGGTAAAATAAATAGAATAAAAATCAAAAATGGGTTGAACTTGCTGGGATTGGATATTTGACTTGACCCAAAGTGGAGGGAGGGTTTTGGAAAAAAAATTCAACATGTGACAAGGCAAAAGAGAAATCTTTAAAAGGGTAAAAGAATAAAAACCAAAAATCCATATGATTTCTTTTTAATAGAAATAATTGCAAAACCCTCCAATATTATTTGTGTTGAGCCAACACAATTTTGAAAAACCCTTAAGACTGAAGATCAAGGTTGAGAAGGACCTTTCTTAAAAAAATTGTCATAAAAAGAAAAGATTTGAGAAGAAGAGTCCCTCTAAAAAAATTCAAATACCCTCCTTTAATTCAAATAAAGATTTTAATGAAAACCGAATCAAATTTTTTTTGGAGTGTTACAACACCTACCCCCTTAGGAAAAAATCTCGTCCCCGAGATTTCAGCTGATCCTCATATAGGTGTGGGTGTTCTGTCCGAAGAAAATCCTCTCTTTCCCATGTTGCTTCATCTTCGGTGTGATTGCTCCACTGAACTTTGAAAATTTTAATTGTTTTCTGATGGGTTCTCCTTTCAGACTCCTCCAATATTTTTATTGGACGTTCCCTGTAGGTGAGGTCTGGTTGCACGTCAATGTCCTCATGAGATACATGCTTCTCTGGGTTGCTTACACATTTCCTCAACTGTGAGACGTGGAACACGTCATGGACGTCTGACAGCTCTTCGGGTAGGTCTAGCTGGTAGGCTAATATGCCTCTTCGCACAACCACACAGAAGGGTCCGATAAATCTTGGTGCTAGCTTTCCTTTAACTTTGAACCGTTGCAGGCCCCTCATAGGAGATACTCGTAGGTACACATATTCACCGGGTTCAAAGCTGACTCCCCGATGTTTTCGATCATAATAACTCTTTTGTCGACTTTGAGCTGTCTTGAGTTGGTCCCTGATTAGCCTAACTTTCTTCTCAGCTTCTTTGAGCATGTATGGTCTGAAGATACGACTGTCTCCTGTCTCTAACCAATTTAATGGAGTACGACATCTCCGCACGTACAAGGCTTCAAAAGGTGCCATTTGTAGGCTGGTTTGGTAACTGTTGTTGTATGCGAACTCGGCATATGGCAACTTTCTTCCCAACTGGTTCCATAGGTGAGAACACATGCTCTCAGCATGTCCTCTAGAATTTGGTTCACGCGTTCAGTTTGTCCATCAGTCTGGGGGTGGTATGCCGTACTGAATGCTAGTTGAGTTCCCAGATCTTGTTGTAATTGATCCCAAAATCTAGAGACGAATTGAGTGCCTCTGTCAGATATTATAGTCTTTGGAATTCCATGCCGACAAACTATACGGGAGAGATAAAGTTTGGCAAGCTTCTGAGTGGTGTAGGTCGTCTTTACTGGGATGAAATGTGCCACCTTAGTCAATCTATCTGTGATGATCCATATGGCATCATTTCCGTATCGTGACCGAGGTAGTCCGACAATAAAATCCATTCAATTTTGTCCCATTTCCAGTCAGGTATCTTGTTTGGCTGTAATAGTCCTGCTAGTTTTTGGTGCTCGGCTTTAATGCGCTGACACGAATCACAACATGCAATGAATGTGGCTATATCCCTTGTCATACCGTGCCACCAAAAAATTTCCTGAATGTCCTTGTACATTTTGGTCCCTCCAGGATGGATTGAATATGGAGCGGTGTGGCCTTCGGCTAGAATTTGCTGCTTGAGTTCTTCTATATTAGGTACACAAAGTCTATCTCCGTACCATAATATCTCCTTATCGTCTATGACCAATAATGAGGCCTTGCCCAAACTCACTTTTCTTTTTATGCCCTCATGCTGGGGTGTCCATGCTGAGCCTCCTTAATCTGTTCCATTAGGGTAGGCTGTATTTATAAATTTGACACATTGCCCTCTGTGGCCATCACCAAGTCGAGTTTGGCGAACTCCTGCTGAAATTCAGGTCTCAAGTTTGGTAGACCGTCGTTGCCCGAACTCGGGTTTCGGCTAGGAGCATCTGCCACAACATTCGCCTTTCCCGGATGGTAGTGAATGCCAACATCATAATCTTTCACTAATTCCAACCAGCGCCGTTGTCGTAAATTGAGCTCTGGTTGTGTGAAGATATATTTGAGGCTTTTATGGTCCGTATATATTTCACAACGATTCCCAAGTAAAAAGTGTCTCCACTCTTTTGAGTGCATGAATGACTGCTGCCAACTCCAAGTCATGAGTAGGATAATTTTCTTCATGCTTGCGTAGTTTCCTGGAAGCATATGCGACTACTTTGCCTTCTTGCATTAATACGCATCCGAGGCCCTTTCGGGATGCGTCACAATACACTTAAAAACTTTTGTGTATGTCAGGTACAACCAATACTGGTGCTATTGTTAATTTCCTTTTGTGTTCTTGGAAACTTTTCTCGCAAGCTTCAGTCCATACAAATTTCTTATCCTTCCTGAGTAGTTGTGTCATTGATTTTGCTATGGTGGAAAACCCTTCAATAAACCTCCGGTCATATCCTGCCATTCCTAAGAAACTTCATATATCTGTTACGCTGGCTGGTGGTTTCCAGCCAAGTACGGCCTTAACTTTTTCTGGGTCTACAGCAACACCTTCTTGTGTTAATACATGGCCTAGGAAACCAACCTGTCTTAACCAAAACTCACATTTGCTGAATTTGGCGTATAATTGATGCTTCCTTAATTCTCCTAGTACAATCCTGAGATGTTCTGCATGCTCTTCTGGTGTCTTGGAGTATACCAGAATATCATCAATGAACACCACAAGAAATTTGTCCATAAATTTCATAAACACTTTGTTCATGAGGTGGAAAAAATATGCGGGGGTGTTTGTCAGTCCGAATGGCATTATTGTGAATTCATATAATCTGTATCTGTAGGTCAATGCTGTCTTAGGGATATCTTCTGTCTGTACCTTTAATTGATGATACCCCGACCTTAAATCAATTTTTGAGAAAACCTTGGCTTGTGCGAGCTGGTCAAATAAATCATTTATCCGTGGCATCGGATATTTGTTTTTGATGGTGACCATGTTGTGTGCTCGATAGTCTATACATAATCTTAGTGTCCCATCCTTTTTCTTGGCAAATAATACTGATGAACCCCAAGGTGAGGAGCTGGCTCGTATAAATCCTTTGTCTAGTAATTCTTTTATTTGCTTCTCTAATTCTACCAACTCGGATGGTGCCATTCTATAGGGCTTCTTATAAATGGGGGTGGTTCCAGGTGCTAGCTCAATGATGAACTCTATTTCCCGGTCTGGTGGCATGCCTGGCTGTTCTTCGGGAAATACGTCGGGGAACTCACACACCACTGGAACTTTGCTTAACTCTGAAACGTCCACCTTGTTCAACCTTGGTTGCCGTGACATTTGTCTTTCTTGAGCTGCAAATTTTATTGTCTTCCCGTGATGATGGGTAAGAATTACAGTTTGATTAAAGCAGTCGATAAATCCCTTGTTGGTGGTTAACCAGGCCATCCCTAGGATAACATCCAGTCCCTTATTTTCCAATACAATGAGGTTTGCCTGAAACTTTTGTCCCTCAAACTCAATAACCACACCTTGGCAGTAACTCTGAGTGATTTTCTTAATCCCGGGGGACTTCATGATCATGGATTTTTCTAAGGGAAGCAGCGAGAAATCATTTTGCAAAGCAAATTTCTTTGAAATGAACGAATGAGAAGCCCCAGAATCAAACAAAACCGTGGCAGGTATTGTGTTGACAGGGAACATACCGAGTACGATATCCGGGGAATTCTGTGCTTCCTCCTTGGTTACATGGTTCAAGTGACCCTTCTTGTGATTGTTATTGGGGTTGAAGTTGTTACGCTTGGGTGTTGAATTATTTCCAACGTTCTTTGGCTTGGGAGCTGAGTTTCTTAGCTTTGGGCACTGTTTGGCAGTGCCCTTCCTCTCCACAAGCGTAGCAAGTAACACCTGGGCACTGTATGGCTTTGTCCACAAGTGTTTTGAAATCCAGAAAGGTGTGTACGACCAGCTGGCATTTAAGTGCTAGCGCTAGACTGTCCAGAAATTTTTCCATCTTTTTATTTTCAGTCATGTGTTCTTCGTTGGCATAACGAGATAACTAAGTAAACTGACTATTGTACTCAGCCACTGTCATGCTTCTCTGCTTGAGGTCATCAAATTCCCTTTTCTTGATCTTCATAATGCTTCTGGGAATGTGCGCCCCATGAAAACCTTCTTTAAATTCTTCCCAGGTGATGTTATTTTCATCGGGGTGCATGTGTAGGAAATTCTCCCACCATGATGCAGCTGCTCCAGTGAGATAGTGAGGTGCATATAGTACCTTTTCACGGTCCGAACATTGTGCAATAATTAATTTCCTTTCAATGTCTCGCAGCCAATCATCGGCCTCAAGCGGTCTATCAGTGTGAGAGAATGTTGGGGGACGTGTCTTTTGTAGTTCAGACAACTTGGAATGCTGCTGATATGTTTCCTGGTGATTTCCCATATTGATAACCTGGTTCATCATTTCTCGGTGCTGCTGCTGGCTTTGCTCATAAAGGCGGCATACTTGAGAAAACGCCGCTTCAATGTCTTGCTGACTTGACTGCCCCAGTGTGAAATTGTTACTTGTCTAGGTACCATAATTTTCTTCCGGCGGACTTGGCATGGAACGAGTCCAAGGACAAGGCATTTTTCACTCTAGGGTATTTTTGTAAAACTCATGAGAAAAACTGAGTGGCAAAATAAATAATTTTGCAGAGGCAAAAATTTAAGAACTTCAACATTTTTCAAGAAAATACTTGGTTGCGCATGGAGAAGGACTGCTCAGTACATATCTTACACGCAAGTCGTAATTATACAATACATCACTCAGGATGTGCGTACACATTCCTGACATGTTATTTAGGCTAGTGCACTTCTCCCAGTTCCTACATGATGCGCACACAAAGTACTTCTCACAACCTATATACATATAAACATATCATACATGCTGGTACATCGCACGGTTGCTAGGCGCACTCAGTCGGAGATGGTGAGAATTTCCCTCGGCCTGCCGAGGGTAAGACCCAGTGATGCTGGAGACTCAACCTCCTCCTCACTAATAGGCTCCAAGCACGAAGTACTGAGTTGAGGAGCTGGTGCGGGCGCGGCAGGTGGTGCAGCACTGACCGGAGTAGGAGCAATGACCTGGTCAAACTCCTCAGTGGTAGGCAGGCGGCGAGCGGTGGCGAAGATGGCAGGTGTATAGGATGCTGCGGACGAGACGTAAGTCAGTGGTGGTGCTATATGGAGGAGCTCCCTCCTGTTGGCGGAACAGCCCTGCACGAAGTCCATACGGGCAGCCACAAAGTCGTCCATGAGGTTATCAAAAGCTGCCTCAAGAGCCTTGAGATACTCAACCAACATCTCAATAGCCTCATCTCTCTCTCCCCTAGGGCAAGCGAATGCATAGTGACAAGTGTATGGCACGTGGCAGGGGAGGTAGCGGTAGCGACGAGCCTTCATCGAAGGAAGAGCATCCCGGAGACGAGCTATCGCCTCACGGGTAGCCATCTACATAGCATGCCTCTCCGTAGGCATGGCCCTTCCCACAAATCGGAAGCGGCATGACTCAGAACGCCCTCCCTTGAATTGCACCGCGGCCTGGTGTATAGACACGCTGTCGCTGATCTTGTGCTGGTAGAGTGTGAACTCCGGACGAGCCGATGGCCCGATCGCGACTTTGGTGATGGAGACGAGAAGCTTGATAAATCCCTTAGGTACGTTGGCGAACACCGGGGACTCACAGTCGCTGCCAGCCATCTACAAAAGTAGACAAAAATTCCGAATAGTCAAATCATAAATTTATGATGACCAACAGAAAATTGCTACATTTGCTAAATATTAAAATAGCACTCATCTACATAAGCTTAATATAATTATCTACCGGGCTTTATGCCCACTACATATGTGTCGCTTCTCCATATGTACCTTTTTTCGCCATTATATGCATCGATATGACTTATGTTTTGGCCAAGCTGGGTTGCCTGGCTCTGTGTTTATGCCCTACGTTCCCGTTAGTTCGGCTAGGGCATAAGGGGACCACCTCCGAAATTGTTACTGCCGGGTCAGCCAGATGTGTACCTCAGACTGGGTGAAGCCGAAAGCTAGTGTTCTTAAGGGAATATTCGGTCGGTGAACAAAAGATATTTCTTACTTATTGCAATACATGCCCCCAGATGTTTATATCCTGCGTCGCTTTTCGTGGTTCGGACATGCACATTAATGCATGCGTATCCAGGGAAAGGAAACCTTAACAGAACTATTCTCCCTGGAAGATGTTTCTTACTATCCATGTAATATTGTTGGGGAACGTAGCAGAACTTCAAAATTTTCCTACGTGTCACCAAGATCTATCTATGGAGAAACCAGCAACGAGGGGAAGGAGAGTGCATCTACATACCCTTGTAGATTGCTAAGCGGAAGCGTTCAAGTGAACAGGGTTGATGGAGTCGTACTCATCATGATCCAAATCATCGATGACCAAGTGCGAACGGACGGCACCTCCGCGTTCAACACACGTACAGCCCGGTGACGTCTCCCATGCCTTGATCCAGCAAGGAGAGAGGGCGAGGTTGAGGAAGACTCCATCCAGCAGCAGCACAACGGCGTGGTGGTGGTGGAGGAGCGTGGCTAGAAGAGGAGGAAGAAGAGACGCAGGGCAGCACCAACGAGAGATCGAATCGCGTGTTATGGGCAGCCCTCTGCCTCACTATTTATAGGGGAGAGGGAGGAGGGTGCGCCCCCCTCTGGGGTTCCCACCCCTAGGTGGGCGGCAGCCCTAGATGGCAAAGGGGGTGGCGGCCAAGAGGGGAGAGGAGAGGGAGGCGCACCAATATGGGCCCTAAGGCCCATATCCCCTTAGGGTTTGCCCCCTTTCCACCTCTTAGGCGCCATGGGCCCTTGTGGGAGGCGCACCAATATGGGCCCTAAGGCCCATATCCCCTTAGGGTTTGCCCCCTTTCCACCTCTTAGGCGCCATGGGCCCTTGTGGGAGGCGCACCAGCCCACTAAGGGACTGGTCCCTCACCACTCTTGGCCCATGCAAGCCTCCGGGGTTGGTGGCCCCACTTGGTGGACCCCCGGGACCCTCCCGGTGGTCCCGGTACGTTACCGATAAACCCCGAAACTCTTCTCGTGACCAAAACAGGACTTCCCATATATAAATCTTTACCTCCGGACCAATCCGGAACTCCTCGTGACGTCCGGGATCTCATACGGGACTCCGAACAACATTCAGTAACCACATACAAACTTCCTTTATAACCCTAGCGTCATCGAACCTTAAGTGTGTAGACCCTACGGGTTCGGGAGACATGCAGACATGACCGAGACGTTCTCCGGTTAATAACCAACAGCGGGATCTGGATACCCATGTTGGCTCCCACATGTTCCACGATGATCTCATCGGATGAACCACGATGTCAAGGACTTAATCAATCCCGTATGCAATTCCCTTTGTCTAGCGGTATTGTACTTGCCCGAGATTCGATCGTCGGTATACCGATACCTTGTTCAATCTCGTTACCGGCAAGTCTCTTTACTTGTTCCGTAACACATCATCCCGTTATCAACCCCTTGGTCACATTGTGCACATTATGATGATGTCCTACCGAGTGGGCCCAGAGATACCTCTCCGTTTACACGGAGTGACAAATCCCAGTCTCGATTCGTGCCAACCCAACAGACACTTTCGGAGATACCTGTAATGCACCTTTATAGCCACCCAGTTACGTTGTGACGTTTGGTACACCCAAAGCATTCCTATGGTATCCGGGAGTTGCACAATCTCATGGTCTAAGGAAAAGATACTTGACATTAGAAAAGCTTTAGCATACGAACTACACGATCTGTGCTAGGCTTAGGATTGGGTCTTGTCCATCACATCATTCTCCTAATGATGTGATCCCGTTATCAACGACATCCAATGTCCATAGCCAGGAAACCATGACTATCTGTTGATCACAACGAGCTAGTCAACTAGAGGCTCACTAGGGACATATTGTGGTCTATGTATTCACACGTGTATTACGATTTCCGGATAATACAGTTATAGCACGAATAAAAGACTATTATCATGAACAAAGAAACATAATAATAACATATTTATTATTGCCTCTAGGGCATATTTCCAACAAATATAACATAGCTAGGTGGGTAATTGTCTGTTCAAGCACTTATGACCCCTACGCCTGGTTTCCATGCGTACCCCGGTTTTTACATAACTGAGCGAGTATTCGGATACACTCCGGACTGTTGGGTCCAGAGGTTGAAGCGAAAAGGTCCGCCATGACAAATGATTTACAATACGGCTAGGGATAAAATATGTCATTTGAAGTACACAGTCACTTAGACTAACTGAATTCTTCTTCTATACCATGCAACAAGCTGTCTAGCCTACAGTCCTGTTGGGAATACTTTGCGACTAATGCTACCTAGTCATATACCAGACTAACAGGGATCTCTTTCCTATCTGACCCTATAGGTCTGACCTCGGCCATGTGATTCGGGTCAGCCTTGGTGTATCGCGTCTTCACCATGGCCCGGGCTTCCCTTGCACCTTGGCGGCAGGCCGATATCTTCCATAATTGGAAGCGCCGCCGTGCTCCCTTGAGCATCTCTACAAGCTCTCCCATGCCTCCTGGCAGGGATGCGGACGGCCACAAGGCCTAGGCAATACCATGCATCTCCTGTCGAACTTGTCCGTGCAGTTGTGAGAGCTCTTGCAGAAGATCGCCTGCAGATTCGGGCATCTCCTCTTCGGCACGACCTGTCAGCATACCTACAGACATAATTCCGTTAGCCCATTTCTTCACCGAACTGTATAAAGGTTCGTTCGAGCACTTACTAAAAATGTCGCGTCAAAGCCTCTTATTCTCCTTCACAAAGTCAGCAAGCTGGTCCTGAACATCTTTTAATTCGACGTCCAGCCGGGTATTCGCATCCTGGAGATCATTTTTCTCCCATTTAACCTTTGTAAGCACGTGCTCACCAGCCTTTAGCAGTCGTTGAGCATGTTGCTCATTCTCCGATACAATCTCCGGATTACCTCTGGGATTGTCTGCAGAATCTATTGTTAGATATGCATTCATGCCGAGTACTAACTGGTACATGTCAGTACATTCTTTTCGATCAAGACAAGTATTACCAGATGAGGCCTTCTTGGAATCCTCCATTTCGGCAACTGCGGCCCGTAGCTGTCAGGACCTCGACTCAATGCCACACCGATCTAGCATGTAACACCTCATATCACTTTGCGGCCTCACGCACGGTATTCCCATGGGTGTCGCCTTACCAGGCCCGGGACCGTTTGTGCCTTTTGGCACACGTATATGATAGTGTCGCTAGCATCCATATGACAAGGAGCCCGAGCTAACATGGCTAGTCGTGAACCCAAAGTGGCACTAACTTACAGGGACATGCATACATGACCCAGCAACGAACGTGTCGGTCATCAGCGAGTGAATCCGGGCTGTAGCAACTGGGCTAGTAGGACTCCGGTAAACCAGGCTGTAGCAGGCTAACAGGACTCCGATAGACACCGTGTGACATTTCCCCAAAGGGACAGACACGAGAACAAAGAAGGACACATGCCGGCCAGCCTAAGTCTTCTGGAGCAGTAGCAAGCTACCAAGGCTCAGTGGAAGCACTAGGAGACATTTCCTAGTAAGAGAGGCTACCAAGGATAAACAACTAGATAGTCAGATCCAACACATACCAAGCATTTCAATAACATACACACAATATGCTCGATATGTGCAAATACAACATGGAATCACAACATGACTCTACAACTCAAGTATTTTTTTCAACAGGCTCCGAGGAGCGAGATATTACAAACATGGGTCTCACGACCCAACATACAGAGCATACAAGTCAAAGCACAAGCGGAAGCTAAACATGTCTGAGTACAGACATCTATAAATGGAAAAAGGCTGAGAACCCTGACTATCTACCAGATCATGCCGAGGGCACAAGATCGTAGCTGAGGTAACAAGCTAAACGTGGGAGTCCACGTGGAACTACTAGCGAGACTGTAGTCTCTCTGCAAAAACACAAATTAAGCAAACATGAGTACAAATGTACCCAACAAGACTTACATCAGAACTAACTACAGATGCTTCATTATCAACAAAGGGGATGGTGGGGTTTAACTGCAGCAAGCCAGCTTTGACTCGGTGGCTATCCCGAACTACGACTGCAAGTAACTCTTTTGAGGTGGCGCACATGAGTCCACATATTCACCATATCAATACACCACTATGGATCCGCTCCCGTCTTCCTACGAGAATGCCATCCATAGCACTCACGCTTATCTTGCGCATTTTAGAGTATCCACTTTCACTTTTCTATGAACTGTATAGGCAACCCAGAAGTCCTTTACCGCGGACACGGCTATTTGAATAGATAATGCTAACCCAGCAGGGGTGTACTTCTTCACACACGCTCTCAGCACTTATCGCCGTTTACACGACATGTACTCAGCAACCTTCAAGCGGAAGCCCAGCAAGGGTGTCGGCCATGACCTGACTAACCACACAAGTCTCTCGTCCAGGTTTATCGCCTATTCGGGTTCCATCCACAAGGAGATCCAGCCGGGGTGTCGCTCACGGCCCCAAACGATGTGTACGGGGTTCCAAGCCCACCAAATGGGCGGCACTTGGCATACCCGACCACGGTGCCTAGTCTGACCCAATCCCACCTGTACCGGGTGCCACTTGGTAGACTACTAACACAACCTACAAACACCAGAAACTAGTTGCAACTCCTGGACAGTGATTAAGCTGATTAATAAGTTGAGAGGGGTCGAGTAACCGGAACCCAATTTGTGGTAGCAACTGTTCATGGATCACAAACACAGAACTCAGTTCCTAAGGATGGTTTCAATGAGACAACCCACCATGTACTCCTACATGGCCTCTCACCGCTACCTTGACCAAATCCTGTTCACACACTTAGCTCACACACAGTAAGACATGTTCACACACCTCCAATTCATCCCCGATGAATCAGACCTGACTCAACTCTAGCAGTAGCAGGCATGACAAACAAGCATGAATGAGTAGGCACATCAGGGCTCAAACAACTCCTACTCATGCTAGTGGGTTCCATCTATTTACTGTGGCAATGACAGGTCATGCAGAGGAAAGGGGTTCAACTACCTGTCACACCCTAGCTAGTCATGCATCAGAGTGTGTGCATCATGTTTAAAATTCCATTTAAATTGAAATGGGGATTGTGAAACCCTCAGAATCATTTCTGAAAATGATCCAAATAAAAATTTCTCCAAAAAGGTCCAAGAAAATGCTCATGTTGCTCTCTGAAAATATTGGACAGAGATAAAAATCAAACCAATATTTTTAAGAGCTCATAGGTATTTATTTTGGGCATTTGGAATTAATGCATAAATATTTGCATTGGAAATATATTAGTTATATATATTAATATATGTCCAAATATTATGCCAAATATAAAGGAGCTCTGGAATAATATATCTAGCTCCTGCAAAAATTGGCATAAGGTAAATAAATGATTTAATATATTATTTAAATCAAAACAAATGTCAGAAAATTATAAAAACAGAAAACAGAAAAAAAGGGGAAAACTTACCTGGCGCCACCACAGGCCCACCAGCCAGCCCACCTGGCCGGCCCAGCCCGGCCACCGCTCCAGCGAGCTGCTTGGCTTGCCAGGCAGGCAGCCAAGGTGCTCGGCGGCGGCACCGCAGCTCGCCACGCAGCTGCACGTCGCCCTGCTTCCCCCTCTCGCCGCCCTGCTGGCCTGGACGAGCTCCACGTCGCGCCCCGACCCCCCTGGACACCTCCATTCGCCCCCAGTTCCTCTCCCTCGCGCTCCCACGCCATGGCCGACGCCACCGTCGCCGCACCGCCGCCGTAGCCGTGCTCCCCGTCGTCTCCACGCCGCGCCACCGTGTCCAGAAGCTCCGCCGTCCTCTACTTCTTCGAGCTAGCCGAGCCCCGAGCGCTCGCGTGCCCCGAAGCCGCCGCACCAACCTCGCCCGAACCGCCATCGCCGGAGATCCCCTTCGCCGTCGCCGCCGCAGCAGCTCGTCCCCGACCACGCCGTCCTTTCCATCAAGACCGCAGTGAGCTGGGCTAACTTCCCCTTCCTCTCTTTCTCTCTCTCGTGCACCACAGCGAGCACACTAAGCTCACCCGCACGCGCCGTCGCGGACCTCTTCGCCGACGTGCTCCCGGCCATCCTCCGGCCACCTCACCTTGTCCATCGCACTCACCACGCCGCGTTGGGGCTAACCATGCACTCCCCGCACCTCACCGCACACTCTAGCCACGAGTTCGTCTTCAACCGAACTCCGGCGGCCGCCAAAGTCACCGCCGGCGCCAACTCCGGCCACCCCGAGCCCAACCACCACCACCAATAGTCGCGGCTCAACCTCAGCAACACGTAGATGCCTTCCGCCGTCCATTTGGTTGCCGGAATGGCAAAAAGCACTTTCGCCGCCGCGTCGGGCTCGCCGGCGGCTAGACGCCGGCGTGTTTGACTCTGACTTTGACCACGGGTGGGCCCCGGTTGACCCCCTGGGTCTATGACATGTGGGGCCCCCTTTGTTAATTAATCCAGTTAGTTTAAATCTAATTTAGTTAAACTAATTGAATACTGACATGCGGGACCCACTGGTCAGTTTGACCTGGACCAGCCCGTTGACCACTGACGTCATCATGACGTAGTGCTGACGCAGTAATTTAATTACTGGAATTATTTTTACACAGGAAATTCCAGAATATTATTTAAACTTCAAAAATTCATAACTTTTATTCTGTAACTCCAAATTGGACAAATTATATATGAAAAATGATCAGAAAAATCCAATCTATCCATCTGTACTATTTTCATGCATGATCAAACAAGTTAAATTGATGTTTTAAGCAGAACAAGGAAAAGCACTTTAAAAGGCCATATTTGAGTTTGAAATTTGAATCTTTGATTCAAATTTGTTCAAACCCTTCTGGTTTTAGTTGCATTAGCCCAACCCACTCATATTGCCATGTTTCATGCATGCATCATATTGTTGCACATTGTTTGGTGATGGTTGTGTATCGGTGTCCTTTGCGACAGGTTCTGCCTCCGAGGAGTACCGTGATTACCCTAACGAAGAACCGTATCAGTGCATCGAACCATCAGGCAAGCAACCAACCATTTGATCATATCGATACAATCCCATGTTCTCGCTCCTGCTCTCTTTTACTGCATTAAGACAACGCGTTTCAAACTGCTGTGTGCTACGGTAGTTGAACCCATTTCCTCTGCATGACCTGTCATTGCCACAGTAACTAGATGAAACCCACTAGCATGTGTAGGAGTTGATTGAGCCATATGTATGTGTTGTTCCTACCTTGCTATGCCTGCTATGCTTAGAGTCGTGTCAGGTCTGGTTCATCTGGGTGATGGGCTAGAGTGAAATGATTATGTCGGTAATGAGAGTGGTGTGGTGAACACGATTTGGTAAAGGTATCGATGAGAGGCCATGTAGGAGTACATGGTGGGTTGTTTCATTGAAGCCGACCCTAAGCACTGAGATCTGTATGTGTGATTTAAGATACAGCTACTACCATGCATTGGGCCCGAAACCAATGGACCCTCTCGGCTTCTTATTCACCCTAGTTCTCCGTCCAGGAGTTGCAAGTAGTTTCTGGAGTTTGTAGTCTACTGGAGGCCGTGGACAGCGCTGACCGTAGGGGTGGGCTGTGATGCGGTAGGTACGTGGCCGGGTGTACCGAATACCCGTTAGGTATCTCGGGAACCCTGTTCACATCGTTCGGGGCCGTATGGGAAACCTCGGCCGGACTCCCTGCGGATGGAACCTGAATAGGCGATAAACCTGGACTGGAGGCTTAGGTGGTTAGGTAGGTCGTGGCCGACACCCACGTTGGGCTTCCGCTTGAAGGTTGCCGAGTACATGTCGTGTAAACGACGGTAAGTGGTGAGAGCGTGTATGAAGAAGTACACCCCTGCAGGGTTAACATGATCTATTCGAATAGCCGCGTCCGCGGTAAAGGACTACTTGGTTGCCTATACAGTTCATAGACAAGTAAATGGAAACTACTAAAAGCCTCAAGATAAGTGTGAGTGCCGAGGATGGCTCTTCCGTAGGAAGGCGGAGGCGGATCCTCGGTAGTGTATTGAAGTGGTGAGCAGTGGACTCGTGTGCGCAAAACCATTTCAAGTTGAGGTACCGTAGGATAGTCTAGCCAAGAGTCAAAGCTGGCTTGCTGCAATAACTCCACCAACCCTTCTTGATAATATGCATGTATGTAGGATCTGATGTAAGTCTTGCTGAGTACCTTTGTACTCATGTTGCTATAATCTACATTTTTACAGAAGACGCTGCAACCCCTTCTGATGGGTTCTATGTAGACGTTGACATCAACGAGTAGGCTAAAGGCCCAGGTGGTGACCCTGAGCTTGTGAAGGACCACGTAGTATAGCTAGGCTTTCCAAGCCTCTTTTATTTTACTAGTTGTCTGTACCCAGACAATGTACTTCCGCTGCTGGTTTGTATGACTGTATGACTTGAGTGTTGGGTCGTGAGACCCGTACCTTTGTGTATGTTATGTATGGCTCCCTGAGCCTTAAATAAAGTACTTGTGTCGTAGAGTCATGTTGTGATGCTTCGTTGTATTTGCACATATCGAGCATATTGTGTGTATGATTGAAATGCTTGGTATGTGTGGGATCTGACTATCTAGTTGTTTATCTTTAGTAGCCTCTCTTACCGGGAAATGTCTCCTAGTGTTACCGCTGAGCCATGGTAGCTTGCTACTGCTCTGGAACACTTAGGCTGGCCGGCATGTGTCCTTCTTCGTTCCTGTGTCTGTCCCTTCGGGGAAATGTCACGCTTTGAGTACCGGAGTCCTGTTAGCCCGCTACAGCCCGGTTTACCGGAGTCCTGCTAGCCCAGTGCTACAGCCCGGACCCACTTGCTGATGACCGACACGTTCGAAGCTGGGTCATGGATGCCTGTCCCTGTAAGTCTGTGCCACTTTGGGTTTACGACTAGTCATGTCAGCCCGGGCTCCTTATCATATGGATGCTAGCGACACTATCATATACGTGAGCCAAAAGGCGCAAACGGTCCCGGGCAAAGGTAAGGCGACACCCGTGGGGATACCGTGCGTGAGGCCGCAAAGTGATATGAGGTGTTACCGGCTAGATCGATGTGACATCGAGTCGGGGTCCTGACAGCGTTGGCATCAGAGCCGGACTGCCTGTAGGTTCTCCAAGCCAAACTGGTCGATGTTGAGTCTAGAAATTCTTTAGTTATATGTAGGGGAATTGTTTGTGGGATGGAACGTAAGGCTCTTTTTACTCCTTTATCTTATGACATTCTGATCTGAGTCAGTCCATTCTTCCACCGGGGGTTAAGGAATTAGGATCTATTCTCTCTATCAGGATCACGTGTTACTAATCAGTAGTACCTTATAGGTATGATGGATACAAGCCTAGTTCAGTTCTTTTACCACATTATGTTGTTAGAATGGATTCCGAACTTTGATATGATGATGTTGAGTGTGTATGAAATCCTTTGTCAAATGTCTCAAAATCCTTCTTGAGCATTTACAGCTGTTATGCTGCCGAAATTTTGCTAGAAATTCTAATGCCTTTGCATTATGATTGTGCTTGCAGATGGCCACTCGCGACCTCAATCAAGTGGTTCGCCTGACTCGATGCCTAGATGTACCCGGCCATACTGCCAAGTTGGTCAGGGTAATGACTGAGGCTGGATACCGTTGGTATCCTGAGTACACGGTCGAAGAGCAATTTCGGGACTTCAATCAAAGCCAGTATCTCTGCACTGTCCGGATATTTCCATCTTATCCTGGATCCACCGAGCCCCTTCACTGCTCCTATGGACTCGGGGTTACTATTGAGATGGCTGTGCAGGACGCCGCCTACTCTATGATGACCATTATGCGAGTCAGATCTGGTCTATTTCGGGACTCTGATTTCCGGTATATGCCAGGATCACTTCCGGGAGCACAAGGGTATCTCCAGGCTATTTATGCTGACCCCACTCAGGAGGATTCACGGACTCGCACCACTGCTGAGATGCTCGAGGATAAGGACCGTGAAAATCGGGCCTTGAGGTTAGAGCTCTTCAATACCCGTGCTGACCACTGGGCCACTTTGACTCGGTTCGCACCCGCGGTGCAAGCTGGATATTCAGATATGCGCGATCTCTATCCTGTGAGATCTGCTCTGCCGGACGTGATGGGTTGGCGTGATGTAGGAGGCATCACCCCACCTCGCGGTCCCCGCAGGCCACCGTCTGTTGGTCCAAGGCCTCATCCTAGCCCCTATGGTCCACAAGCTCCGCGAGATCGTCTGTTTCCGGATGATCATGTTGAGCTTCCAGGCTATGGAGGTGACTTCTACGAGGACTACTACGGATCGGTCTGAGTTAGTGGTAGTATCACTAGTTCGCACTAGCTGTGTCGTCTATCGTCCTGCGTGACTCGTGGGATATGACCTAGTTTGTACTCTTTCCGGAGGTGTAGAAAAATAATGTATAGGAGCTTGGAATGCCTCCGATGAGATGTAATCCTCTTTTCACCGTAATAGTACTTTGTTTGGTCTTGTACTAAACCTTGTATGGTGTGTATGACGATGGAATAAAGAAGCAGTTTCTGTATTTACCATGTCATACGGATGATCATCTTGCATTTCGAGTTATTCCTTACATTTTATATCCTATGTTGGAATTTTATCATCCTGGCTAAATCATTGTCTTGTTTACCTAGGATGGTCAACACGCGCGCTAACCCTGCTTCTCAAGAGCAGGCCGAAGGCAGTGAAGTCAGGGATGCAAATCTGCCTCATCCTCCTTCACTAGCCGAGGTTATGATGGAAGCTGAGAGAAACAAGCGGGAGACCAACCGTTTGTTGGAGCATATTGAACAGAATACAGCACACCATCAAAGGACTAACGTGGTGTCACTCAGTGATTTTATCAAATTACATCCACCCACGTTCCACCACTCCGTCGAGCCTCTCGACGCTGATGACTGGCTTCGCAGTATCTCTCACAAACTGCGTTCCGCGCTGGTAGCGGAGGCTGACAAGGTCACCTTTGCTGCATATCATCTTGAAGGCCCCGCCAGTCTATGGTGGGAGAATTATGGAGCTATGCGCCCAGTGGGCCATGTCACTACTTGGGCTGAATTCAGCGAGGCTTTCCGTGAACATCACATTCCGGAGGGTCTCATGGACCGTAAACGTGAGGAATTTTGCAGTTTTACCCAAGGCCGACTTTCTGTGGATGCTTACAGCAGGGAGTTTGGTAATCTCGCACGATATGCGACTGAGGAAGTGTCTACTGATGCCAAGAAGCAAGCAAGGTTCCGTAAGGGCCTTAGTCCTGAGCTTCGCCGCGACCTCCGTCTGCATGAGTGCACATCTTTTCAGAAACTTGTCAACAAAGCCATCAGTGCTGAAACTGGTCAGACTGACTATGACGCAACACGCAAGCATGGCCGTGACATGGGTTCCTCATCCGGTGCTGGTCCTCAGAAGCGCCGCGTGTGGGTACCCAACACCGCCCTGCCACCCAGGTTCACACCGAGGCCATCTTTCCAGGCGCCTCGCCCTGTTCAACAGTCTGCTCCAGCCAAGCCCTATGGGGGTCCAGCTAACAATGCTCCTCCACGTACCAGTTCCGTGACTTGTTTCAAGTGTGGGGAATCTGGCCACTATATGCGTGAGTGTCCCCAGACCAACCCCAACCAGTCTGCTAAAGCTGTTGGCCGTGGCAAGCCGACAGGAAAAGTATTCCACGCCAAGCCGGTCACCGCTTCACGTGGCCATGTCAACTGTATCTCTGCCGAAGAAGCTCAAGAGGATCCCAACGTCGTTCTCGGTACGCTTCTTGTTAATTGCCACCCAGCATCTGTTCTTTTCGATACAGGAGCCTCTCATTCTTTTATATCCGAAAATTATGCTCGTTTGCATAACGTTGCATTCTGTGACATGCCATCCACTATGGAAATTTCTACTCCTGGTTCTAGATGGCAGACCTCTAGGGTAAGTTATGGAAATGAAATCCAAGTCGACAGACTTGTTTTCCTCGCGTCCTTGATAGCCCTTAAATCTTCAGATATTAATATCATTCTGGGTATGGACTGGATGTCGGCTCATCATGCCCAAATTGATTGCTTCTCTAGGACTGTTCAACTCACTCACCCTTCGGGCAAGATAGTCAATGTCTTGACCCGATTAGCCAAGCGACAGTTATATTCTCTTAACGCCAGCCCTTTGCCAGACCTTGAGGACATTCCGGTAGTCCGTGACTTCCCGGATGTCTTCCCAGAGGAATTGCCAGGTGTTCCACCTGACAGGGATGTCGAGTTCGTAATAGACCTCATCCCAGGAACCGTTCCGATTGCTAGAAGACCTTATAAGATGGCACCCCTAGAACTAGCCGAGCTTAAGAAACAACTCGATGAGTCCTTGAAAAAGGGTTTCATCCGACCTAGTTCATCTCCGTGGGCTTGCCCCGTCCTCTTCGTCAAGAAGAAGGATGGTACGGACCGGATGGTTGTAGATTACCGACCTGTCAATTTGGTCACAATTAAGAACAAATATCCACTCCCCAGGATCAACGACCTTTATGATCAGCTCGCTGGATCCTCAGTCTTCTCCAAGATGGATTTGAGGTTGGGCTACCATCAAATCAAAATCAGAAACGGGGACATTCCTAAAACGGCCTTTGTTACTCGTTATGGCCAATACGAGTACACCGTCATGTCCTTCGGTTTAACCAACGCTCCAGCCACCTTTTCTCGGTTAATGAACTCAATCTTCATGGAGTATTTGGATAAATTCGTCGTTGTTTACCTCGATGATATACTCATCTACTCCAAGAACGAGGAAGAACATGCCGAACATCTAAGGCTAGTGTTGAAGAAACTTCGAGAGCATCGCCTTTATGCCAAATTTTCTAAATGTGAATTCTGGTTGTCAGAAGTGACCTATCTGGGTCATGTAATATCTGGTAAAGGTATTGCTGTTAACCCTGAGCGAGTTCAAGCCGTCCTTAATTGGACTCCACCTGAATCGGTCAAGCAAGTTCGGAGTTTTCTGGGCTTAGCGAGCTATTGTCGTCGCTTTGTCGAGAACTTCTCCAAAGTTGCTAAACCTCTAACCGAACTCCTCAAGAAAGATAAGAAGTTCGAATGGACTCCACAATGTGACCACAGTTTTCAGGAACTGAAAAGACGCCTGACTTCTGCTCCCGTACTGGTACCGCCAGACTTCTCCAAGGACTTTGTTATCTACTGCGACGCCTCGCGACAAGGACTAGGTTGCATCCTCATGCAAGATCGACACGTAATTGCTTACGCTTCACGGCAATTGCACCCACATGAGGAGAATTATCCTACTCATGATCTAGAGCTTGCAGCCGTAGTCTATGCACTTAAGACCTGGCGACATTACCTCCTCGGTAATCGTTGCGAAATATTCACTGATCACCAAAGTCTGAAGTACATTTTCACCCAACCGGATCTGAATCTCAGGCAGAGACGTTGGGTTGAGTTGATCACAGACTTCGACTTAGGAATAACCTACACCCCAGGGAAAGCCAACGTCATGGCTGATGCGCTAAGTCGTAAATCTTATTGTAACAATCTGATGTTACAACAAAGTCAACCGCTTCTCCATGAGGAATTTCGGAAGCTTAACCTTCACATTGTTCCTCAAGGTTTTCTTTCCACCTTGGTGGCAAAACCTACCCTTACGGATCAGATTATCAAAGCACAGAAGGTAGATCCGGGAATTTCCCGCATCAAGAGAAACATCCAGAAAGGAATTGCGAATTGCTTCTCCGTTAATGATCAAGGGGTCGTATACTTCGGGAATCGACTAGTGGTTCCCAAAGTGCGCAACCTGAGGCGTTTGATCCTTAAGGAAGCTCATGAATCTCCTCTCACCATTCATCCCGGTAGTACTAAGATGTATCAGGACCTACGCCAGAGGTTCTGGTGGACTAGGATGAAGAGAGAAATTGCTCAGTTTATTGCAAATTGCGACGTCTGTCGTCGTGTAAAAGCAGAGCATCAACGGCCTGCTGGCACCCTTCAACCCTTAGCTATTCCTGAATGGAAATGGGATAAAATTGGTATGGATTTCATTACCGGTTTTCCCAGGACCAAGAGAGGGAATAATGCTATCCTCGTCGTTGTCGATCGTCTTTCCAAAGTAGCCCATTTCCTACCTGTTCGTGAGAGTATAACCGCTAGTCAGCTGGCAGACTTGTACATCTCCCGAATAGTGTCCCTCCATGGTGTTCCTTTGGAAATCAACTCGGATCGAGGAAGTCTTTTCACCTCTCGATTTTGGGAAAGTTTCCAAAATGCTATGGGGACTCGTCTCTCCTTTAGCACCGCTTTCCACCCTCAGTCAAGTGGTCAAGTGGAACGCGTCAACCAGATTCTAGAAGACATGCTTCGAGCCTCTGTTATCTCATTCGGAATGGACTGGGAGAAGTGCCTTCCATTTGCCGAATTCGCTTACAACAACAGCTATCAATCTAGCTTGGGTAAAGCCCCTTTTGAAGTTCTCTATGGACGACGGTGTCGAACACCCCTTAACTGGTCAGAGACCGGGGAAAGACAATTCTTTGGCCCGGATATGATTCAGGAAGCAGAAGAACAAGTTCGTATCGTTCGTGAAAAGTTGAAAACAGCTCAATCTCGTCAAAAGAGTCAATATGACCGAAAACATAAGGCTATGACTTTCGAGGTTGACGAGAAGGCTTATCTTCGGGTCACCCCTCTGAAGGGAACCCATCGTTTCGGTATCAAAGGCAAATTGGCTCCTCGTTACATTGGACCTTTTCGCATTCTCGCCAAACGAGGGGAAGTTGCCTACCAGTTGGAACTACCTCCGCACCTCTCCAGAGTCCACGATGTCTTCCACGTTTCTCAACTCAGGCGTTGCTTCTCGGATCCTATCCGTGGAGTGGACCACGAAACGCTTGATCTCCAAGATAATCTTACATATCGAGAGTACCCCATTCGTATCCTCGATCAGACCGAACGTACCACCCGACGTCATAATATCAAGTTTCTCAAAGTTCAATGGTCGCACCATTCTGAGGATGAAGCAACTTGGGAAAGGGAGGATCGTCTTCGACTTGAGTATCCCGCCTTCTTCCCGGAGGAACCCAAATCTCGGGACGAGATTCTTTTGAGTGGGGGTGAGTTGTCACACCCTAGCTAGTCATGCATCAGAGTGTGTGCATCATGTTTAAAATTCCATTTAAATTGAAATGGGGATTGTGAAACCCTCAGAATCATTTCTGAAAATGATCCAAATAAAAATTTCTCCAAAAAGGTCCAAGAAAATGCTCATGTTGCTCTCTGAAAATATTGGACAGAGATAAAAATCAAACCAATATTTTTAAGAGCTCATAGGTATTTATTTTGGGCATTTGGAATTAATGCATAAATATTTGCATTGGAAATATATTAGTTATATATATTAATATATGTCCAAATATTATGCCAAATATAAAGGAGCTCTGGAATAATATATCTAGCTCCTGCAAAAATTGGCATAAGGTAAATAAATGATTTAATATATTATTTAAATCAAAACAAATGTCAGAAAATTATAAAAACAGAAAACAGAAAAAAAGGGGAAAACTTACCTGGCGCCACCACAGGCCCACCAGCCAGCCCACCTGGCCGGCCCAGCCCGGCCACCGCTCCAGCGAGCTGCTTGGCTTGCCAGGCAGGCAGCCAAGGTGCTCGGCGGCGGCACCGCAGCTCGCCACGCAGCTGCACGTCGCCCTGCTTCCCCCTCTCGCCGCCCTGCTGGCCTGGACGAGCTCCACGTCGCGCCCCGACCCCCCTGGACACCTCCATTCGCCCCCAGTTCCTCTCCCTCGCGCTCCCACGCCATGGCCGACGCCACCGTCGCCGCACCGCCGCCGTAGCCGTGCTCCCCGTCGTCTCCACGCCGCGCCACCGTGTCCAGAAGCTCCGCCGTCCTCTACTTCTTCGAGCTAGCCGAGCCCCGAGCGCTCGCGTGCCCCGAAGCCGCCGCACCAACCTCGCCCGAACCGCCATCGCCGGAGATCCCCTTCGCCGTCGCCGCCGCAGCAGCTCGTCCCCGACCACGCCGTCCTTTCCATCAAGACCGCAGTGAGCTGGGCTAACTTCCCCTTCCTCTCTTTCTCTCTCTCGTGCACCACAGCGAGCACACTAAGCTCACCCGCACGCGCCGTCGCGGACCTCTTCGCCGACGTGCTCCCGGCCATCCTCCGGCCACCTCACCTTGTCCATCGCACTCACCACGCCGCGTTGGGGCTAACCATGCACTCCCCGCACCTCACCGCACACTCTAGCCACGAGTTCGTCTTCAACCGAACTCCGGCGGCCGCCAAAGTCGCCGCCGGCGCCAACTCCGGCCACCCCGAGCCCAACCACCACCACCAATAGTCGCGGCTCAACCTCAGCAACACGTAGATGCCTTCCGCCGTCCATTTGGTTGCCGGAATGGCAAAAAGCACTTTCGCCGCCGCGTCGGGCTCGCCGGCGGCTAGACGCCGGCGTGTTTGACTCTGACTTTGACCACGGGTGGGCCCCGGTTGACCCCCTGGGTCTATGACATGTGGGGCCCCCTTTGTTAATTAATCCAGTTAGTTTAAATCTAATTTAGTTAAACTAATTGAATACTGACATGCGGGACCCACTGGTCAGTTTGACCTGGACCAGCCCGTTGACCACTGACGTCATCATGACGTAGTGCTGACGCAGTAATTTAATTACTGGAATTATTTTTACACAGGAAATTCCAGAATATTATTTAAACTTCAAAAATTCATAACTTTTATTCTGTAACTCCAAATTGGACAAATTATATATGAAAAATGATCAGAAAAATCCAATCTATCCATCTGTACTATTTTCATGCATGATCAAACAAGTTAAATTGATGTTTTAAGCAGAACAAGGAAAAGCACTTTAAAAGGCCATATTTGAGTTTGAAATTTGAATCTTTGATTCAAATTTGTTCAAACCCTTCTGGTTTTAGTTGCATTAGCCCAACCCACTCATATTGCCATGTTTCATGCATGCATCATATTGTTGCACATTGTTTGGTGATGGTTGTGTATCGGTGTCCTTTGCGACAGGTTCTGCCTCCGAGGAGTACCGTGATTACCCTAACGAAGAACCGTATCAGTGCATCGAACCATCAGGCAAGCAACCAACCATTTGATCATATCGATACAATCCCATGTTCTCGCTCCTGCTCTCTTTTACTGCATTAAGACAACGCGTTTCAAACTGCTGTGTGCTACGGTAGTTGAACCCATTTCCTCTGCATGACCTGTCATTGCCACAGTAACTAGATGAAACCCACTAGCATGTGTAGGAGTTGATTGAGCCATATGTATGTGTTGTTCCTACCTTGCTATGCCTGCTATGCTTAGAGTCGTGTCAGGTCTGGTTCATCTGGGTGATGGGCTAGAGTGAAATGATTATGTCGGTAATGAGAGTGGTGTGGTGAACACGATTTGGTAAAGGTATCGATGAGAGGCCATGTAGGAGTACATGGTGGGTTGTTTCATTGAAGCCGACCCTAAGCACTGAGATCTGTATGTGTGATTTAAGATACAGCTACTACCATGCATTGGGCCCGAAACCAATGGACCCTCTCGGCTTCTTATTCACCCTAGTTCTCCGTCCAGGAGTTGCAAGTAGTTTCTGGAGTTTGTAGTCTACTGGAGGCCGTGGACAGCGCTGACCGTAGGGGTGGGCTGTGATGCGGTAGGTACGTGGCCGGGTGTACCGAATACCCGTTAGGTATCTCGGGAACCCTGTTCACATCGTTCGGGGCCGTATGGGAAACCTCGGCCGGACTCCCTGCGGATGGAACCTGAATAGGCGATAAACCTGGACTGGAGGCTTAGGTGGTTAGGTAGGTCGTGGCCGACACCCACGTTGGGCTTCCGCTTGAAGGTTGCCGAGTACATGTCGTGTAAACGACGGTAAGTGGTGAGAGCGTGTATGAAGAAGTACACCCCTGCAGGGTTAACATGATCTATTCGAATAGCCGCGTCCGCGGTAAAGGACTACTTGGTTGCCTATACAGTTCATAGACAAGTAAATGGAAACTACTAAAAGCCTCAAGATAAGTGTGAGTGCCGAGGATGGCTCTTCCGTAGGAAGGCGGAGGCGGATCCTCGGTAGTGTATTGAAGTGGTGAGCAGTGGACTCGTGTGCGCAAAACCATTTCAAGTTGAGGTACCGTAGGATAGTCTAGCCAAGAGTCAAAGCTGGCTTGCTGCAATAACTCCACCAACCCTTCTTGATAATATGCATGTATGTAGGATCTGATGTAAGTCTTGCTGAGTACCTTTGTACTCATGTTGCTATAATCTACATTTTTACAGAAGACGCTGCAACCCCTTCTGATGGGTTCTATGTAGACGTTGACATCAACGAGTAGGCTAAAGGCCCAGGTGGTGACCCTGAGCTTGTGAAGGACCACGTAGTATAGCTAGGCTTTCCAAGCCTCTTTTATTTTACTAGTTGTCTGTACCCAGACAATGTACTTCCGCTGCTGGTTTGTATGACTGTATGACTTGAGTGTTGGGTCGTGAGACCCGTACCTTTGTGTATGTTATGTATGGCTCCCTGAGCCTTAAATAAAGTACTTGTGTCGTAGAGTCATGTTGTGATGCTTCGTTGTATTTGCACATATCGAGCATATTGTGTGTATGATTGAAATGCTTGGTATGTGTGGGATCTGACTATCTAGTTGTTTATCTTTAGTAGCCTCTCTTACCGGGAAATGTCTCCTAGTGTTACCGCTGAGCCATGGTAGCTTGCTACTGCTCTGGAACACTTAGGCTGGCCGGCATGTGTCCTTCTTCGTTCCTGTGTCTGTCCCTTCGGGGAAATGTCACGCTTTGAGTACCGGAGTCCTGTTAGCCCGCTACAGCCCGGTTTACCAGAGTCCTGCTAGCCCAGTGCTACAGCCCGGACCCACTTGCTGATGACCGACACGTTCGAAGCTGGGTCATGGATGCCTGTCCCTGTAAGTCTGTGCCACTTTGGGTTTACGACTAGTCATGTCAGCCCGGGCTCCTTATCATATGGATGCTAGCGACACTATCATATATGTGAGCCAAAAGGCGCAAACGGTCCCGGGCAAAGGTAAGGCGACACCCGTGGGGATACCGTGCGTGAGGCCGCAAAGTGATATGAGGTGTTACCGGCTAGATCGATGTGACATCGAGTCGGGGTCCTGACACTACCGCAGCATGTAACAGTTGAATCGTTGTTGTCCTAATGCAGTAAAAGAGAGCAGGAGTGAGAGAGTGGGATTGTATCGGAATGAACAAGGGGGTTTTGCTTGCCTGGCACTTCTGAAGAAAGTATAGTTCTTCACCGGTGTCGTCGAACTCATCGTCGGAACATCATCTATTGAAAGGGGACAAATACCGGCAAACAAGGAAGAACACAATCAATGCAATGCACAATATGATGCATGATCATGACATGTTAATATGCTATGATTTGGGCTAATGCAACTAGCAACATGTTAAATGAAGGTTGTTTGAATCCAAGATTCAAATTCAAACTCCATATGTGGATATCCGAATGCTGTTCATATGATTTGTACTAAACAGCAGCTATAAGTTGTTCTAACAAGCATGAAAATGGTACAGATGGATTGATTGGATTTTTCTGTTCATTTTTCATATATAATTTATCTCATTCTGAGTTATGGTTGAATTTCTATGAATTTTAGAAGTTTAGAGCATTTTCTGAAATTTATAAATCATTTCTGATTTATTTTAATTCCAGAGAACAAATACCGCGTCAGCATTGAGTAAGCATGACATCAGCAAGTCAACTGTAGCTGACCGGGGTCAAACCTGACCAGTGGGGCCCACTGGTCAGTGACACATTAATTAACCCCGGTCAAAACCCGCACTGACGGGGTTTGACCCAGCGGTAGGGCCCGCTGTCAGTGGCAGTGAGGTGGCTAATGGTGGGAATTAGTCCTAATGACTGCGCCACGTCATCATCACCGGAGGTCAACCGGCAATGACCACAGTCGATGGCGGAGGGGCACTGTGCGCTCGCTACAGGGCGCCATTTTACTCGCGGTTTGCGGCTACGGCTAGCTGTGGTTCTCGCGCATCTGGTGGGGCAAACGGGAGGAACTGGGGTGGCCTGAGCTCGCCAGAGCGGAGCTTGCGGCGGCGGCCAGAGTTCGGCCAACGACGGTTTTGTCGCTACGGGGCACTACAAGGTGGGCCTACTGGGTGTTCCGAGCTCCTGGAAACGTGCTGAGCACAATGGTGTTCTCAGACGCGAGCGGCACTCGCTGTAGCCTCGGCGGCTTCATGGTCGGCAGCGAGGAGCTCTCGGCTCCGGTGGCTAGCGCGGCTAGGGTACGAGGACGAGCTTGGGGAGCAGGGGGAATAACGGTGAAGCTCACCATGGGGTTGAGGCGGAGCTCAGCTGGATCGGGGAGGCAGCAGAGACGGCGAATCAACGACGGCGGTCGTCGGTTGCAGAGGACGAGGACGACGGCGTAGTCGGCGGTGCAGGGCATTTTGGCTTGCGCTTATTGAGGGGGAGCTTCACGGCATCGAGGCGGATGGCGAGGACATTACGGAGAGGCGCGGGGACAGCTGTGGCCGCGGTGGTGCTCGTCGGCACGCTGTGCTGTGCTCGGGTGCGAGGTGGAGAGGGACCAGGGGAAGGGGTAATGACCAGGAGAAGCGAGGGAGAGAGGCGGGGAGGTATGTGGCATTGCCAGGGCCGTCTAGGCCATCGTGGGGTGAAGCAGGCAGGGTGGTGGTGGCCGTGCGCGTGCGGGCACGCTGTGGCCACACGCCTGGTGCCCACTGGCACAAGGGTGAAGATGACAGAGACGCGCTGATGGGCTGGGCTGGAAAAGCACAGTGTTGGGCTACAGAAGCGTCAGGTAAGGAAGCCCGGGTAAAGGGCTTTCCCCTTCTCTGTTTCCTTTTTCTATTTTCTGTTTTTATGTTCTGGTTTAAAATAAATACTAAACCATTTTAATAATTTCTGTAAATTATTATATGGCTTGTTAGAATACATACTAAGCCACTCTCAAACTTCCAGAATTATTGGAGATATATTTAATATATAATAAATATAAATCCAATGCAAATAATTATTGGATTAACTCAAATGCCCAAAATAAATATTTCTGAGACTCCAAAAATATTGGTTTGAATTTTACCTCTTGCCAATATTTTTATAGAATAACGGGAACATTTTCTTGGATTCATTTGAGAAGATTTTAATGTTGATTATTTCTGAAGTGATTTCTGAGGGTTTCAACTAACCTCAATTCAACTTTCAAATTTTTTAGACATGATGCATGATGATCAAGCAAAGTAAAACAAGGACTGATCTAGGGCTGTGACAGTATCTGGGCTTTGCACTCCTCCAGCTCTTGAGACAACTGGGTATTCTTCTCCGTAAGAGCCTATGCATACAATGATCCTTAAATTAGTTGCACCAACTGTTTCAAGTCTCAGGGGCTACTGATATACATAATTATCAGAATTTCTTACCTGTATGTCCTTTACATACTAGTCCGTGGCTCTAGCAAGGCCATCTTGAGAGGCTCGGATGTACGCATCTCCTGAGTTGAAGGCATTGAATGTCTCTTCAGAGAAACTAGGGTCGCGGAGTACCGCCTGGCAGTGCCTGTGATTCATGGCGCTCACCACTTCGGAATTCGTAGCGGACAGTCTATCCGCATCCTTTGTAGGAGGACCATCCAGCATTGCTCCCGCATTAGCCTCTGCCCCTAAGTCCGGCTCGTGAGTCCGGCTGGTGGAGGCGTGGCCGGCAGGCTCTCCAGACATAGTCTGGCGAGCGTTTTTTCTGCCAGAAAACCATGGACGTTATTATTTTTAAGACAATAATCATGAAGCAAGTTTTTAATCATACCTCTGCAACAGCGTATCAGTCAGGCCGCTTTACTTTTGAACCTACCCGGTTTTGGTGCCCCTTGTTGACGAGTCACCGCGGGTTCGGCACGGCGCCCCGATGGCCTTCCCTGTAAGACGCAATAAGTGTGCGGCGGGAAAGGTGCAAAAGAAGGGATACTTTTCGGAAGTTGGGACTCCGGTTTTACTTACATGCGATGCAGGGAGAAGGCCAGGGTAATCGGCTATGATGGCCACCAAGGCGCCATCACAGCTTAGCTAATAAAATGTCCTGTCAACGAGCTCCACAAATACGTCCGGATCTTCTTCAAGTCCGGGGTCGAGGGCCCGGTTGGGGTCCTCTGGCTGTGGAGACGGGTTGTGGATTTCCCCCACAGCTTTTCGCAGTTCCTGCTATGAATTAGCAAGGTAAATATTTATGATCAAGAATGCGGAAAGGACAGGAGTAAAAGATAGCAGCTCACCCAGCTTGGGGGGTTGTACATTGAGAATCCATCCTGTGGCTTGATACGAATGAACTCCTATTCTTCTCCTTTGTACAAATCGGATAGTATTTTCGCCAAAGCGGCGGCGGAGTCCGGACCTTTACGACCGCAGCGGGTGGCATCGTCTTCTCCATTGAAGTGCCACATGGGTTTCCCCCGATACTGAAGTGGCTGCACCCCCCGCATTATACATATTGACATGACCTCGATTATTGTCAGTCCTGATTTCACTAGTGTTTTTATCCTGCCCATCAGGTAAAGGACCTCTCTGTTATCTTCCTCCTGGGGGCTTCGGGGGCGCTAGCTGTGGCATTTCTTCAACGGGGCATTTGCAAACTCAGGAAGGCCCATCCGAATAGGGTCCGAAAGGGGGACGTCCTCCATGTAAAACCACTCCGAAGGCCAGCCTTCGGACGTATTCTTCGGAGTACCGGACAGGTATCCGGTCTCGGCGATGCGCCATATTTCGGCTCCGCCCACTTGATATATTGACCCCTCCTGAGTGCGGGGTACGAGGCAGAATAGCCTCTTCCATAGCTCGAAATGAGCTTCGCAGCCCATAAACAGCTCACAAAAGGCGACGTAGCCGGTGATGTGTAATATGGAGGAAGGAGCAAAGTTATGCAGCTGGAGGCCATAGAACTCCAGGAGCCCGCGGAGGAATGGATGGATTGGAAATCCAAGTCCCATCAGCATGTAAGGGACAAGGCATACCCGCTCCCCCTGGATGGGTTGGGAAAACTCTCCGCTTGCTCCACGCCATTGTAAGTGGCTAGTCTGGCTCGGACGGGGACCATATACGCCGGTGGGAGAAACCCCTGGGTCTGCAACTCTACCAATCAGCTGTGGGGGACGGAACACTTCTCCCAATCGCCTGGCTTAGTGCTACGGGAGCGAGAGGAGGAGCTGCGACAGCCGGCCATGACAGGATGGTTTCTTCCGAGCGTGCTCTGATGGATACTCGGTGGGGGAGGATGGTGTGATTTGGATCTGAGGATCCCCATCTCTTTGAATAGACGATTTACTTACATGGTCAGGGTGGCAAACGTAAAAATGCCCCGACTTCTCGCATTCGCTCGACATGTGGAGACTGCCATTATTAAGGCACAGAAGCCGAGGAACACAACATTAATGGGAAGCCGGACACTGCTCGTCACAACAGGTACTCAGGGATTTTGGAGAAGAACCCGCCTTGCAATGCCGAAGACAATCTGCGCGCCGGACTCATCGTCATTGAAGCCTGGTTCAGGGGCTACTGAGGGAGTCCTGGATTAGGGGGTCCTCGGACAGCCGGACTATATACTTTGGCCGGACTGTTGGACTATGAAGATACAAGATTGAAGACTTCGTCCCGTGTCCGGATGGGACTCTCCTTTGCGTGGAAGGCAATCTTGGCAATTCGGATACATAGATCTCCTTCTCTATAACTGACTCTGTGTAACCCTAGCCCCCTCAGGTGTCTATATAAACCGGAGGGTTTAGTCCGTAGGACAACAACAATCATAATCATGGGCTAGCTTCTAGGGTTTAGCCTCTACGATATCGTGGTAGATCAACTCTTCTAATACTCATATCATCAAGATCAATCAAGCAGGAAGTAGGGTATTACCTCCATCGAGAGGGCCCAAACCTTGGTAAACATCATGTCCCCCGCCTCCAGTTACCATTAACCTTAGACGCATAGTTCGGGACCCCCTACCCGAGATCCGCCGGTTTTGGCACCGACAACCACCAACCCCGCCAAGTTCTTGGAGCTCTACAAACTGAGCATTGAGGCGGCCAGCGGCGATGAGAAGATCATGCCAAACTGGTTCCCCATGGTCATCAAGGACGGCACACGGTCCTGGCTCCTGAACCTCCCCGTGTGATCGGTCTCCTCCTGTGATGAGATGCATGAGCGCTTCATCGCCAACTTCCAGGGCACGCGCGACCGCCCGCCGGCCATGCATGACCTTCGACGCATCAGGTAGCAGCCAGGGAGACCCTGCAGAAGTACATACAGCGCTTCAACAATGTTCGCCTCAAGGTCCCCAAGGTGTCGTACGAGGCCATCATTTCAAGGTTCACCGATGGCCTCCGCGATGTCAAGATGAAGGAGGAGCTCCCCATACATGAAGACCTATGCACAGCTTTGGAGCTGTTCAACATGGCAAACAAGTTGGCGAGGGCTGAGGAGGGACGCCTCTCCCTCCTTGAACTCCCTGATGCAGACACAGAAGACAAGAAGTCCAAGGCCAAGGACGTGAAGTGCAAGGAACTGGCTGTGCTTGCAGCCGAAACAGAGATGAAGCGCGGCTGCAATCACCCTGAGTCATCCAAGGGCGGCCATCCGTTTTGCTTCTTCCACAACTTGCACAGCCACAACACCAATGACTGTCGCGAGCTCATGGCCCTCTGCGACAGGGGCCTCGGTAGTCGCCCCGAGCTGAATGATTGAGGCTACGGCCGTGAAGGTGGCCGAGGTGGAGGACGCTGGGACGGCCTCAACCATCATCAGGAGTGGCGCGACCAGCCTCGGGAGGACCGCTGGCAGGGCCAGCCTCGCGTGGGTGCCTGGAGGGATCAACCACGTGAGGATCGGCTTCAGGGCAACGTTGGTCTTCCCTCGCTTCCTCTGCCGCGGAGAAGGAACAAAGGCCACCACCAAGATGAGGGGGCTGGGGGCTTCCAAGTGCCTCTTGGCATCGCCTGCATCTTGGGCGGCTCCCAGGCCCCAGCCTCTCATCGCGCCTTCAAGCAGTTTGTGGGTGAGGTGAACGCAGCCCTCCCCAAGCTCGAGGCAACGTGCCAGCTTAGGTGGTCCAAGTACGCCATCACCTTCGACTCCTCCAACCAGCTCAAGTGTGTGGCCACAGCTGGCGAACTCCCAATGCTCTGCTCACCCATCATCAGCAACGTACTCGTCACCAAGACACTCATCAATGTCGGAGCAGGTCTCAATGTTATCTTTGTCCAGACATTCAACAGGCTCCAAGTACCATACCACCAGCTCCAGCTGACCAAGCCCTTCTCAGGAGTGACCGACGGCTCCATGCATCCAATCGGGCAAGTCCGCCTCCCCGTAACCTTCGGCAAGCGTGAGAACTACCACACTGAGCTCATCGACTTCGACGTCACCAACATTCACCTGCCATACAATGCCATCCTCGGGTACCTAGCCCTAGCCAAGTTCATGGCAGCCACGCACCATGGCTACAACATCCTGAAAATGCCCGGGAGCGGCGGCATCATCACGGTCACCTGCGAGGAAAAGGACGCATTGTGCTCTCTTGAGCGCGCCTACCAGGCTGCAGCGGTCGAGAACCCTAAAGACGAGGTCGCTGTCCTCCCTCCTGAGATCGCCCCTAGGACAAAGAAGTAGCTGCTGGGCCAGGGATCTCAGGAGGAGGCAGCGCCTGACGGAGCTGTGTTGAGCCTCGCGTCCGTGGACGGGGCGCCTTCACCTATCGCATAGGAAGGCGCGCCCGACGCCCCTCTTAGGTTGGGCTCGGGGGGCTCTCCTCTGGAGGGCCTCTAACCTGGCCAATGTCACAAGGGAGGCGCTCGGGCACCATGTGGAGGCATGCTTCACTGCATGCTTCTGAGGGGAGAGCACAAGGTGTGAGGCACGAGGCACTCAGAAATTCATCAGCAAGGCAGTCAAGGAAATTCAGGAGGCAAGGGCTCTGCAGGGTGATCGCCGCCCACCACCAGGCTCGGCTCCTTGCCCTGGTGAGGGCAAGGAGTTGCGTGTCTGCATCGACATCCCAACGCTCAACAGTGTCGCGTCTCAAGAGCTCTTCTGGTCGTCCCATGTTAGCCAATGCGAGGGTCCCCCTCGCAGCTACATTTGCATGTCGTTCGGCTTGCTGAGCGTGGCTGTTACATCTCAGCACCACATGTGGGACATCCTAGCAGCTCAGGAGGCTAGGCACCAGGCGATCCAGGAAGAGATGGTGATGGATCCTCAAGAGCCCCCCGTTCCCCCAGAGCCTCCCAAGGTTCATGGCCAGGGCGGCTCTTGAGGAACGGCTTCAGCAATGCGCGCCTCCTGCTACCCTGACATTTCTTCAGCAACGGTGCTAGGTGACCTCTTTTAGTTCATTCAGTTGGGGGTGCCCCTCGGGCTGCACTATCCCCAAGTCACGTGAGTCTGTCCCTGTGACATGTATCCTTATTGCATCCATCAGAATTGGTTTACCTTCCTCTATGAGTTGCCTTAAGATTATCAATTGCCAGTTTGCTGCTTCATCACCATGAACATCTCACACCCTTGCAAGACCAACCACGACCACCTCATGATTAAGGACTAGCACGGGATCTATGCTCGGGTCCGTCCCTGCAACGTAGCTAAACCCAAGAGGCTGAGCTCTGGCTCACGGGCCATCTCCTGTGTACGTCACCTCCCATGGCCCTTGGTTCCTTGTTCTTGCATGAGCTAATCGCGGGCGGGTGAGTGAGGGCATGCGGCCCGGTGCCTCGTCACCACGGGAGCCGCATGTCGGTTGTTTTTCTTCAAGGCCTTTGCATGAGAAGACCGGACATGGCATATGTGCTCGATCCATCCATGTAGCATTGATAAACCCAATGGCTAAGCTCTGTCTGGCGGGCCGGCCCCGTTCACGTCACCTCCCGGGGTCGTTGGTGTCTGGCCTTCTCATGCAATAACCTCAGGAGATTCACTCGGCGCAGGTATCCTAACCATCTTATGGGACTGACACAAGTGTTCCTATTCAAATTCAGGCGCAACCCGCCTTGAGGTAGGGTCTCGTGAGTCACGCGCTGGCTCACGATTTCCCATACACAACTCCTCTAGCCCTACCATTCAAGCCACGTGTCAGGGCGGGGTTGTCCACGCCCCGGGGGTTCTCCTCGGAGGGAGCCCCCTCCCACGTACCAGTGGAAGCACCATGCTCCGTGCGGGCAGTCGAGACTGCTGAGGAGCGGCTATGCCCGTGCAAGAATTGAAGCGCCATGCTCCGCGCTGGTGATAAACAACTGAGGTTGGCCTCGCGGCTGTAGCAACCTTAGGGAGCCTCCAGGCTTAGTGCTTAGCCTCACCGCGTTGCTCTCCCTTGGGATGGTAGTGCGAGGGGACTGGGCACGGGGGCTACGCTTAGGTCACGCCTTGCGTACGCCACCCTGCCAGGTCCCACGTACCTGGTCTTCGCACGCCCCTCCCGAGCGAGAGCTCGGCGAGGAAAGGTATGATGGTCTGTTCGTCCTGGCAATCCGGATGACCCAACGGCGACTGAGGTATGCACGTCGCCGGGCCCCACTGACGCAGTACACCAAGGCTTTCTCTCGCACTCCCTTTCCCAAGTTGTACGTACGTCAAGGGGAACTCCTGAGCATCGCGTCTTAGGAGCCTAACTGGCCACGTAGCCCCTCACCCCTTGATCTCGTCCTGGCGATTCAGACGACCCAACGGCGGCTCAGGTATGCGCGGGGCCGTGCCCTGCAGACGCAGAACACCAAAGCCTGCTCTCGCACTCCCTTTCCCAAGTTGTTCGTACATCAAGGGGGACTCCTGAGCATCGTGTCTCGGGAGCCTAACTGACCCTGTAGCCCCTCACCCCTTGGCCTCGTCCTGGCGATCCAGATGACCCAACGTCGGCTGAGGCATGTGCTGGGCCGGGCCCTACCGATGCAGAACGCTAAAGAAAACGGAAAAGAGGATCGCAAAACTTTAAGCAAATTATTACAAAACACATTATCTTTTAAAAAGTACCAAGCCCAAGTTCTTACGCCTCCGCGAGGCATGATAGATGTTGCAGGATGGAAACAGCAATAGGTGGAGCCATCGAGTCTCTTCCTCAGCCTTGGACGCCGTTGACGCCAACCTTGGGAGCCCCATCATCGATGATGTCACCGTCATCCTTGCTTTCAGCCCCAGGCACGGGGCCAACGGCGAGGAACTTCTTTAGTAGGGCCTCCACCGGACCCTTCGTGGCTTTAGCAGTGGTGGCGCGGGACTAAGGGTCCGCGGGCTCGATCAAGGTGGCAAAGCGAAGCTGGTGTCCCAAAGATAGAGGTGGTTGAAGACGCGCATCAGGGCTGAGGAAGAGAGTACGTGGGCCTCCCCCTCCACCATGGAGCCGAACCCGGTGAGGACGCTCTCGAGCGCTTCAACAAGCTCGGGAAGCAGAGCGGTAGGGCCTTGATCCGGGGTCACCGCTGGATCATGGTGCTCGCTCCCGAGGAGGTCGTGCAGCGCCTTGCAGGACCTCACCTCAAGGGAGACGAAGGCGCTACACTCCATGGTGGCTCCCTCCTCAGCCTTGTAGAGGGACACCTGGGCCGCCTCCACCTCTGCCTTCACTTCTCCAGGTGGCCACGCTCAGTGGCCTGCTCCTGGGCTACTTGCACCAGCTCAGCGTCACGGTCGGCAATTTTAGCCTCTTAGGCCTAAGGCTCCTCCCGCACCTTAAGCTGACTGGCCTGGGTGGCCTGCTGATCTTGGAGGATCTTCAGTTCAGCCTCCACCGCACGGCACCACTCCAGCATGTCCTTGGCTTCCTTCAGCGCCATGTCTTGACCCCAGGCCGTCCAGACAGCTACATCAGCCCGTAGCCACCCCGAGACTAGCTAGCTTTGGGCGCCCTGACGCCCTGTGCCAGTCCGAACCTTGAAGATCATCCTAGAGTTGGTCCAGCGTGGAGCAGGCCTCCTCCAGGGCTCCGGACGCGGCGGAAGCACCACGACCCGACGACATGGTGGATGGAAGAAGAGGCGCTCCCGACACCAAGACTGGCAGAGCAGCAGTAGTAGGAAGGACCGAGGGCTCCGGAGGCCTTGGGTCCCCAGCAAGCGAGTCGGGGATAGGCGCCTCCAGGGTCTGCTCTACTACGGGAGCCATTTCCTCTTGAGGCTGGGCCCTAGAGCCTCGGGAGAGCAGTGCCTCCACATGAGCAATAGGAGCTGTTGTGCCCCTCTGCGTGGAGCTGCGGTGACCGCGGCAGCGCGCTTCACCTCGGCAGCCCCAGCATCCCCCTTCTTCTTCTTCGCTATCGGCTGCGGTCTGACATCAAATGAAGATATTAAGCACCACAACGAAATCCAAGAGCAAGGGCAAGAGGGAGCACTTAGTAGTCCATGGCGACGTAGTTCCTCTTCACGCCCATGAGCGTGGGCTTCACGGGCGCTGGCGGCGCTGCGTTCTTTGGAGCGGGCGAGCACGCGTCGGCACCGTGCTGGATGGTGGCGGCGAAGCAGGAGCGCTACTCAGGGGAACCAGTGCCGACCTGCCCCTCTTCGGGATCACTCGCCTCTGCTTCTTCGAATGGGCCCCCGGGATCTTGTGGTGACCCCGGTAGAGCGAGGCAACTCCCTGGCTGGGTGTGCACCTGCCTCGTCATCGTCGGAGAAGTCGCGGAGGCGGGCGCTCTGCCTCATAGGAGAGGTCTTCCCCTCCCCCTCCCAGGTGGCTTTGGAGGAGTGGTCGCTGGAGGACACGTCCACCATGGAGGCAGCTGGCAGGGGAGGCTCCGTGGACACGAGCCCACTCTCGTTGAAGACATGCATGGCGGCGGCTATCTTCTCCCCATCTTCTCAGCGGTACATCGGGAGGTGATCGTCTGGAGGGCCGCCCTGGTCCTTTCCAAGCGAGGAGTGCATAACCTTACCCAACTCCTCGCCGGGCAGGCTGTCTTAGCGTGGCGGGAGCTTGTCCTTTGCACCCCCAAGCTTCCACAAGGGGCGGGAGCGCTCCTGGAGCGGCGTCATGCGCTGCATCAGGAACTCATTGATGATCATGGCCCCCGTTAGCTTCTCTTCCCCCGTCAGCTTCTCCGCCTTCAAGTCAGCCTCCATCTTCTCCAGCAGCGGCCTCACCAGGGGGTCAGTGAGCTTCTCATGAGACCACCCCTTCTCGGATGTTGGGAGCCTAGTCGGCAGCTCCAGCAGGGCATGGGAGCGCTTGGTGTCCCTAAGGATCCACTTGTTCCGGAAGTCCTCCTCCTTTTTCCCGGTGAGGAAGATCGCATTGCTGCCGTTGGCCACGACAAAACAAGCACACCCTGTGCGCTGGTGGCTGTTCACCCGGAGCAAGAAGTGGCGAAACAACGCAATGGAGGGCATCCCCCCCACGAACGCCTCACAATAGATGGCGAAGATGGATACAAGGAGGATGGAATTGGGATGAAGATGGACGTCATGGATCCCATAATGGCGGAGGACAGCGTAGAAGAAGCGGGAGAAAGGAGGAATCAGCCCAGCATAGACGTTGTGCAGGAAGAAGGGGTAGAAGGTGTTGTTCGAGGATTCCGGCTTGGCAGAGCCAACCCGGAGCACTGTCTCCCCCTTCGTTGTCATCGCTCACTGTCAAGAGAAGCGCAGTCTGATACTTCTCTTCGGCGACAGTGGGCGCACTTAGCGCTGGCTCAAACCAAGCGGCAGAGCCGGCAGCCAAGGCTGGAGCTTTAGCCTTGTCGGTGGCCATCGAGCGAGTGGTTGGTGGAAGGGGTTAGTAGATCTGGGGGATTTTTCGACGTAGGAAGAGAAGGGGATTGCGATCAAGACGAAAGGAAGGCAATGAAGGCTTAGCGGCAGGTGTCAGCCTTTTTGTCAACTAGGTACGATTGTCAAGGCTAGATGAGAAAGTGGAGATGCCCACGAACCGTCAATGGCCACAAATCGTCCAAGGCCGCAGTCGGTTAGGGCCTGCGGTGCTCTGCACTTGCCTCTGGCTTTACCCAGAAGCCAGGTCCGAGCGTGCCTTGGGCCCGGGGGCTACTGTCGGTGTTCTGGATACGGCGGTACCCAGACTTGCCTACCTGCGGCCCACGGCGTGGCTCCCTCGTCAGCCTGGTACGGCCCAGCTTCAGCATCAACAATTTAAGACCCTCGCGAGGGGACCAAGCCTCGCGAGGTAGATGACACCAAGACCTCCAAGGGGATCGGCCCCCTTAGGCTGGCCTCCGAGGAGCGGAGTTTCCTATGCAAGGCGCACCTCACGAGGTTTGGCTAACGTGAGCCATGACGACCAAGGCCAGGCGGGCACCAGCGGGTGCAGAGTACCAGTTTCCTCTTTGGTGCAAAGGAGGCAAGCAGCAGACGCAGAGTCCCGAGGAATCAACCAAAGGTTTCCATTCTGGTGCAACAAGACCAAGGCCGCCATGACGGCAGACAGAGGTCACCACCGAGCCCACTGCAGCGTCACGACAAGTGGCTTTTGCAGGCGAAGAACACTTTAGTCAGGATAGGGCGTACTTGTTGTCTCCCTTCAAATTTGTTCATTGTGGAATCCCTTCCTGCCTACATTTGGTAAGAGGACCAAGGCCACTATAAATAGGACCTAGGCACAACCAAAGGATGGAGGGGATCGAGGTGGTAAGTCGAATCCATTCCACCCTCACCACCTCACCAGCCTACTTGAGCTCAAACACGCCTCCTGAAGCTGTTCTCCATTGTACTAGTTCTTCCTCAGCCCCTTGAGGCAAATCCACCACAAAGCAGGAATAGGGTTTTACACCGCAAGGTGGTTCGAACCTGGGTAAACTGTTGTGTCTTCCTTTTCCTTCGAGCTCGACGCGATAGGCTCTGAGGTTAGCGAGTAGGCAGGCTGGGCAGGTTGAGATCTCCGCACGCACCCCAGAGTTCAAACCTCTCAAGGGTATGTAGAACCCGAAATCCGACATGCCGCTCAATGTCACATTGTTGCTCCCCGGCAATCCTTGCCGGGCTTATTCTGCGAGCTCCATGCCT
Organism: Triticum aestivum; assembly: GCF_018294505.1. Lineage (NCBI taxonomy): Eukaryota > Viridiplantae > Streptophyta > Magnoliopsida > Poales > Poaceae > Triticum > Triticum aestivum. The sequence goes on from NC_057810.1 coordinate 390,519,965, forward strand.
GCTTGTTCGACAGGTTGCAGTATGGGTGTCATTTGTAGGTTTTCCTGTAGAAATGGGCCGCCATGTGGCCAGGGGTTGCCACTTAATCTCTTTGCGGCTTGACACTGCACTGATCCACGACGTGTGTCATGGGGGAGTGGTTGATGAGGTGTTTCTTGCCTCCGCGAGTCCCGCATCTTGGTTGCTTTCTTCCATGGGTGGCTCTACCCGTGCTGAGTCCTTTTACCCGGCAAGGGAGGCTTTCCTCCTGGGGGTATCTGTCTTCTCTGACTTGATCTTGGTCCTCTTGTTCTCCATGTTGGTCCTTTGAAGATCTTTATCTCTAGTACTTTGGCATAGCCTGATGCCACAATCTTGTTCTCGTGCCTGTGCATAGTCAGGGCAACATGCCCAGGGTCTGTTGCACCGACAGTGCTTCCTGCTAGTTTTTATCCTGCAGCATTTATTGTGCCTCGTAGTGGCGTAAGACTGCCTAAATTTGAAAAACATTTGGTGCTTGTAATGACTTGTTCGAACTCCATGATTTTCCTTTTCGCGCTTAGTTTTCTTCTTGTTTGCATTTGTGCTCTGCGTTGGCAGGGCCTAGCCCTGCGCATACCTCGATCGTTGTTGGGGCGTCCGAATTGCCAGGATGAACCAAGGGGCGAGGGGCTACATGACTAGTGAGGCCCCTGATCCGCGATGCTCAGTGGTCCCCCTTAACTTTCGAGCGGCACTCACGAAGGAAACATGGGCGGCAGTGAGGTCAATCCGGAGTTCCCATACCTTTCCTCGCTGGCTTTTACCTGGGAGGGGCATGAGAAGACCAGGTACGAGGGACCTGGTGAGGTGGCGTCGCTAGGCTGGGCCTAAGCGTAGCCCCCATGTCCATCCCCCTCGCGTGTGAAGGGCCGAAAGGCAATCCTGAGGTTGGTGCAGCCCCTAGGGTGCCCTTAGTTCTTTATCAACCAGCGCGGAGCATGGGGCTTCCACTTGGGCATAGGATAGCCGCTGTCCGACTTTGTCGTCTGCCAGCACGGAGCATGGGGCTTCCACTTGGGCGTGGGTGGGAATTCCGATGGTGGAGGCTCCGGGGCATGTATAGGCCCGTTCGTACATGTGGCTAGCATGGCAGAACTAGAGGAGGTGTATCTCGGCATCCGTGAGCCAGCGCGGGACTCGCGATGCCCTACCTCAGGGCAGGTTGCGCCTGAATCTTCTCGCGCGGGGAACGCTTATGAAACCTGTGTGGCGGGGGCGACCTGCGCCGAATGAACCTCTAAAGGTCATCGCATGATAAGGACAAACACCAAAGACCCTAGGAAGTGACGTGAATGGGGTCGGCCCGCCAGACAGAGCTCAGCCATTAGATTTATCTACACTACAAGGACGGACCCGAGCACAGACGTCGTGCCCAGTCTTCTCATGCAACAATCCCACGGAAAGACACCCGGCACGCGGCTCCAGCAACGGCAAAGCGCCAAACTACGTTTGTATGAACCGGGCCGCATGCCCTTACTCACCCACTCGTGATTAGCTCATGCGAGAAGAAGGCACCAAGGACCCCGGGCGCACGCGAGCTGGCCTGCGGGACAGAGCTCAGTCGCTTGGGTTTAATAACGCTGCAGGAACAGACCCAAGCACAGACGTCGTGCCAGTCCTTAATCATGCGGAGGTCTCGAGTGGGTTTGTTAGGGTGCAGCAACATTCATGGTGGCCAAGCACAAGACATGCAGGTTGGAATACTTGGGAAATTCATAAAAAAAGGCAGAGCCAGTTCTAATACATGCGCAAAACAGTACAGCTGCAGGGGCGAACCCTGATAGCCTGAGGATAATGGATCCCGAAGGGCGGCCTCAGTCTGAACAAATCAAAAAGTCACCGGGCACCATTGTTGTAGAAGCGTCGAGGTAGCTAGAGAAATATGTCACGGAAGCTGCTCCTCACGAGCTGCACAGCTCCATAGGCCTGGGGAACTCGCGAGGCTCAGCGGGCTCACAAGGGTCTGGGACCACCCCAGACATGGCCGCCTGGCCTCATGAGACGCCATAGCATGCTATGCGAGGCGATGGTACAAGGCGCACACATTCAACAAGCCAAATGACATGCGAGTTGCAGAGATAGCCCCCGCTCCGATCAACACGGGACGGCCAGAAGAGGTCCTGCGAAGCGGACCTATTGAGGCCCGAGATGTTGATGCAGACGTGCAGCTCGCTGTCCACGTCGGGGCCTGCAGCCACTATAGGTGGCGCGGGGCGGCGCTCACCATGCATAGCCCGCTCCTCCTAATGCTCCTCGATCACCTTGGTGATGAATTCTCATGCGCCCAGCACCTCGTGCCTTGCTCCGTGCTTATGGGGACATGCATTGAAGCCTGCATCCAAGTGGTGCCCGAGCATCTCCCTCGTCACACTGGTCAAGCCAGAGGCTCCCCAAATGGAAGCCCCCAAGCCTGTCCTGAGGGAAGTGCCAGGCGCACCTTCCTATATGGGACGAAGGGGCTCCCTAGCAGCGGGGAGCCTGAGGCACCGTCAGTAGGCACTCCAGCCTCCTGACGAATCTTGGGGAGAAGTTGCTTCTTCTTCTTGGGGGTTGCCTCAGGAGGCAGGACGGCGCCTTCATCGTTAGAGTTTCTAGCTGCCGCAGCTTGGTAGGCGCGCTCGAGAGAGCTGACTGTGTCCTTCTCATCGCAAGCAACTGTGATGGTGCCGCTGCAACCTGGCATCTTGAGGACGGTGTAGCCATGCCGGGTTGCCACCATGAACTTGGCGAGGGCAGGGTACCCACGGATGGCATTATACGGGAGGCTGATGTGGGCGACGTCAAAGTCGATGAGCTCAGTGTGGTAGTTGTTGCGCTAGCCGAAGGTAACTGGGAGCCGTATTTGCCATAGGGGGAGGTGGAACCGTCGGTAATTCCCAAGACTGACTTATTTGGTAGGAGTTGATCATAGGGCACCTGAAGCGTCTCAAACGTCTCGAAAGAGAGGACATTGAGCCTTGCACCATCAACGATGAGAGTCTTGTGACGAGGACGTTGTTGATGGTGGGCGTGCAAAGCATGGTAAGCGCGCCTGTTGGCGTTCTGGATATGGGGGTACCCAGACTTGCCTGCCTGCGGCCTGCAACTTGGCTCCATCGATGGCCTGGTACGGCCTAGCCTCAGCATCAACCACTCAAGACCCTCATGAGAGGCCAAGCCTCGCGAGGCGGACGACACCAAGACCTCTTAGGGGATCGGCACCCTCAGGCGCGGGTCGGATTCATCGGTAACGACAACCCAAGTCGGGTTCGGGACAGTTTCGGACGCGCTCGAGAGGGGGTCTGAGAGAGGTCGACAAGGACAAAGGGTCCCGATAAAGGTCAACGAAGATGAGGAAGAAGCGGCAAAGCGGATGCAACTTTTGAAAACATGACGGCAACGGAGTGCCGATGCAATGCGAATGATGCCATGATGAAATGATGAATGCAACAAACAAATAACACTAGAACACAGGACGGTCACGCAAAACATGGAAGGCTCTGGAGCATTAGTCTCGGGGCGTCACAACACTCCCCCACTTACAAGAGATCTCTTCCCGAGATCTAGGATGGCACCGGAGAGAAACGGAAGAGGAAGAGAAGAGGTAAACTAAGTTGCTTCTTCGACAAATGACTGAAACCAAAGAACTTTGAGAGGTTGAAAAGTGGAGAGAAAGAACACAAGAGATTTGAACAAAATCGAGAGCACTGCGGTAGAAAATAGAAACAAGGAACACCATGTGTATCTTGGAGGTTGCAAAGCTATGAATGGCGAGTACAATGGACAAGAAAGAATTGAGAACACTCTGGTTGAAATGAGATAAACAAGGAACAAGGAAGATCAAATTCGGACAGCACTCCTGTTGAAAATGGAAGGAATAGAATATGAACTTGGCAAAATGAAAGCACTTGGAGAAGATGGAACAAACACCATTGAGAAAACTTAGAATTGATCTTGCGGATGTTGAAATGATCGGATCCACTTGAAGAGAAGCACACCGGTTCGAAAGAATTGACATGACAATCTCGATGATCGAAAGGATTACTACTCCCATAGAAATATGAGAACACCGCTTGAAAGGTATGGAATCAACACTTGACATTGAAGCAACTCAAATACCACAAATAAAAATAAAACAAATGATTGGCTTGCAGAATAAGCCGAAACAAACATATGATAGACATTTCGTCCGAAGTTTTCGTTGTGGGGCCCACACGGGCTCGATTGTATAGCACCATCATGTACAAGGCAGTGCACATGACATACAAAGTGTCCCCAAACCAGCATAGCCAAGGGCTCTTTAAGACACAACGAGACCACTGTAAAAACGACTGTGGATAGGCGGACCACTAGACGTCGAACCCCAATCTCATATCATGCATCTGTCGGAAAGATGTTCTAGGAGCTACTTGAATTCCCACCTATAAACTCCTGAAACTTTCTGGCTATGTAATCTGGTGTTGGGGATACAAGGGAAGCAATATATATCTCACCCAAAACTAACAATCCCTACATCCAGTTGTATCCATCCGTCAACACATAACCAAGAAAACTCTGGAAATCGTGTACCTCAACCTTCGAAAAAGCATCCGTTATATGAGCTATGGCAATACTCTCGAACTCCCCAGTACAGGGTGGCGTCGAGGTTATCTCACCAACAATTGCATAAAAGAGATTTTCGATGTCGGCAAAACTCAGGTATTCCAGAACTGCAACGATAAAATTGTGACGACAACACCTCGGAGCTCAACTCCCCGGGACACTGCCACAACCCCTAAACGTCAGGAGGCACCAAGAACAATGTTCTCGTCACAAGAATATCGGAACGATCGCAAGATACCCGCGTGATCCTAAATTTTTTTTTGTGAAAAACTGAGGAGAGGAAAGACAAAACATCTACGTCGATAGTCCTCACGAGAGCGACGAAGGGGCTGAGGAGTAAAAAGAATCCTACTCTCCGATATATATAATCCTAAGACTCAAAATATTTTTCTTCTAGACTCAACAACGGCCAACAAACAAGGGGGCTCCTATGGTCGGTCGAGGCTCTGATACCAACTTGTCACGCCCCAGATGCGACCCTATCCTAAAGGAAATCAAAGGTCCCACCAAGGATAGAAGCGCATCTTGAAGACGCTTTTGCAAGGTGGATATCATTACATCAAACCATTACATAATAGTTGGGGATACATACATAAGGCACAAACGCCCCAAGAATACATCAACATCATACAAGAGATCAACATCTGACTACGGATGAAACACAAACAAAAACTCAAATGACATCCACCCTGCTAGCCCAGGCTGCCGACCTGGAACCTATCCCCTGATTGAAGAAGAAGCAGAAGAAGAACTCCAAAACAAGTAAACATCGCTCTCGCGTCATGATCATCGCTTTACCTGTACCTGCAACTGTTGTTGTAGTAATTTGTGAGCCACGAGGACTCAACAATCCCATTACCATGGGTATCAAGACTAGCAAGGCTTAATGGGAAAGGAAGGGGTAAAGTGGTGAGGTTGCAGCAGCGACTAAGCATGATATGGTGGCTAACTTACGCAAATAAGAGTGAGAAGAGAAACAACGGAATGGTCGTGAAGCTAGCAATGATCAAGAGGTGATCCTGAACTCCTACTTACGTCAAACATAACCCAAAACCGTGTTCACTTCCCGGACTCCGCCGAAAAGAGACCATCACGGCTACACACGTGGTTGATGCATTTTAAATCATATCTGGTGTCAAGTTATCTACAACGGACATTAACAAATTCCCATCTGCCACATAACCGCGGGCACGGCTCTCGAAAGTTTATACCCTGCAAGGGTGTCCCAACTTAGCCCATCACAAGCTCTCACGGTCAATGAAAGATATTCCTTCTCCCAGGAAGACCCGATCAGTCTCAGAATCCCGGTTTACAAGACATTTCGACAAAGGTAAAACAAGACCAGCAAAGCCGCCCGATGTGCCGACAAATCTCGATAGGAGTCGCACGTACCTCGTTCTCAGGGCACACCAGATAAGTCAAGCTACGAGTAAAACCAGACCTCAAGTTTCCCCGAGGTGGCCCCACAGGCTGCTCGGTTCGGACCAACACTCGAAGGAGCACTGGCCCGGGGGGGTTAAATAAAGATGACCCTCGGGCTCTGAAGACCCAAGGGAAAAAGGCTTAGGTAGGCAAATGGTAAAACCGGCCTTGCTGGAGGAGTTTTATTCAAAGCGAACTGTCAAGGGGGTCCCATAAATCACCCAACCGCGCAAGGAACGCAAAATCAAGGAACATAACACCGGTATGATGGAAACTAGGGCGGCAAGAGTGGAACAAAACACCAGGCATAAGGCCGAGTCTTCCACCCTTTACCAAGTATATAGATGCATTAATTAAATAAGAGATATTGTGATATCCCAACATAATCCTGTCCACCATGGAGCAATCTTCGACTTCACCTACAACTAACAATGCTATAAGAGGGGCTGAGCAGAGTGGTAACATAGCCAAGCAACGGTTTGCTAGGAAGGGTGAAAAGGTTAGAGGCTGACATGGCAGTTTGGGACGCTTGATGAACAAGTGATAGGCAGCGCAGCAAAGAGATAGAACGAAGCAACTAGCATAGTAATGATAGTAGTGAGATCCAAGGTGACGGTCATCTTTCCTGAGATCCCGCTAGGAAGAAGAACGAGTCCATGAAGAAGACGAATGGGAGTAGTCGAACGAATCCTCACAATCGCAACATTACCAGAACTAAGAAGCAACACCAGAAAGAAACAAACAACATGGTAAATGCAGAAGCATAAACATGGCATGATGCACAAACAAGTATGATGCATGACCGGTTTAATGAGGCATGGCATGGCAAAGTGCAACGAACAATACTACAAGTTAAATGGAGCTCAATATGCAACGAGTTGCATATTGACAAAACACCACATGCAATTATTTAGTTTGATCTCTTTATAAGCTACTCAACAATATTAAATGTTGTTAAACATGGCAAGAGGTGAAGCATATGAAAACTAACTATCTAGGCAAGTTTAAATGAGGCCGCAACAACAAACAACATTTCCGGAAAATTCTCATATGCAACTTATGAATTTGCTACTGTTCTGCCCTAAAACACATTTTATTTTTGTTAAACAGGAAAATAAAGTGCACCATGTTAAACTAGGCATTTTTCCACCCCATTTACATATAAAGTTTATTTAAAACCGAGCTACGATTATTTAGTTATGAAATAAATCATTTTAGCATGGCATTTATGCAAAATTAAACAAACAACATTTTAAACATTTTAAACATGTATGAAAGTGGCATATTATTAATCTACACAAAATTCTAAGCATTTTACATGTTTAAATCATTTTAATCCAATGCACGGTTTGTGAGTTATTAAATGTATGAAGCATGAGGGTTTTTCTATAAAACTACAATGCTCTGGATAATTAGTAAATTTGCAGGCCAGGAAAAAAACGCATGCGGCCGAATCTGCAGCCTTGCCCAATAGGAATAGGCGCTGGGGGGCAACTCACCATGGGCTTGGGCCCGGTCGGTGGAGCAGGAGGCTGGAAGGGGGCGCTGGGCCTGTACGTGGCCCACCTGGTGCACGACAGGGAGCAGGTTTGAGCGCTGCCCATCTCATTCGACAGAGACAGAGAGCGGCAGGTTCACTGCAGGGGCGAAGCAGGGGACAGCGGCAGCGATGGCTTGGGCGCAGGCAGGCGGAAGCAGAGCTCGGCTGCGGGACTTGGCGCTGGCGTGAGGAGGCTCGAGAGGAGGCGCCTGGTCATCAGCTGGGGCGACGGCCTCGAGGACGGGCTCTGGGATCGATCTCCTGGAACAAGAGATGGCGGGGTCAGGAGCATCAGATCCAGAGCGATAGAGAGGGAAGGGAAGGAGGCGCGGTGACCTGCTCGTCCGACGGCTCTGCTCGGAGAGGTGGCCGGCGGCGTTGCACTGTTGAGGAGGTCCTGGTGGCCTTGGTTGCCAGCGACGTGGCTGACGAGGAGGCATAGTGGCACAGGACTTGGCGGGCGACGATATGACCGAGGTGGAATATGGTGGAGGGGGGCACCGCACACGACTAAGGAACGATTCGTAGATCAACTTGTGTTGTCGTGTCTAGAGGTGCCCCCCTGCCCCCCGTATATAAAGGAGCAAGGGGGGAGGGGGCGGCCGGCCTAGAAGGGGCGCGCCAAGGGGAGTCCTACTCCCACCGGGATTGGACTCCCTCCTTCCTTGTTGGAGTAGGAGAAAGGGGAAAGAGGGGGAGAGGAGGAAGGAAAAGGGGGCCGCACCCCTTGTCCAATTCGGACCAGAGGGGGGCTGCGCGCCTCCTTCCTTTCGGCCTCTCTCCTCTATTCCCGTATGGCCCAATAAGGCTCATATACTCCCCGGCGAATTCCCGTAACTCTCCGGTACTCCGAAAAATACCCGAATCACTCGGAACGTTTCCGAACTCCGAATATAGTCGTCCAATATATCGATCTTTATGTCTCGACCATTTTGAGACTCCTCGTCATGTCCCCGATCTCATCCGGGACTCTGAACTCCTTCGGTACATCAAAACTCATAAACTCATAATAAAACTGTCATCGAAACCTTAAGCATGCGGACCCTACGGGTTCAAGAACTATGTAGACATGACCTAGAACTATTCTTGGTCAATAACCAATAGAGGAACCTGGATGCCCATATTGGCTCCTACATATTCTACGAAGATCTTTATCGGTCAAACCGCATAACAACATACTTTGTTCCCTTTGTCATCGGTATGTTACTTGCCCGAGATTCGATCGTCAGTATCCAATACCTAGTTCAATCTCGTTACCGGCAAGTCTCTTTAATCGTTACGTAACACATCATCTTATAACTAACTCATTAGTTACAATGCTTGCAAGGCTTAGGTGATGAGTATTATCGAGAGGGCCCAGAGATACCTCTCCGACAATCGGAGTGACAAAACCTAATCTCGAATTATGCCAACCCAACATGTACCTTCGGAAACACCTGTAGAGCACCTTTATAATCACCCAATTACATTGTGACGTTTGGTAGCACACAAAGTGTTCTTCCGGTAAATGGGAGTTACACAATCTCATAGTTGCAGGAACTTTGTATAAGTCATGAAGAAAGCAATAGCAATATACTAAACGATCAAGTGCTAGGCTAACGGAATGGGTCATGTCAATCACATCATTCTCCTAATGATGTGATCCCGTTAATCAAATGACAACTCTTTTGTCCATGGCTAGGAAACTTAACCATCTTTGATTCACGAGCTAGTCAAGTAGAGGCATACTAGTGACACTATGTTTGTCTATGTATTCACACATGTATTATGTTTCCGGTTAATACAATTCTAGCATGAATAATAAATATTTATCATGGAATAAGGAAATAAATAATAACTTTATTATTGCCTCTAGGGCATATTTCCTTCAGTCTCCCACTTGCACTAGAGTCAATAATCTAGTTCACATCGCTATGTGATTTAACACCAATATTCACATCTGCATGTGATTAATACCCATAGTTTACATCATCATGTGATCAACACCCAAAGGGTTTACTAGAGTCAATAATCTAGTTCACATCGCTATGTGATTAACACCCAAAAGAGTACTAAGGTATGATCATGTTTTGCTCGTGAGAGAAGCTTAGTCAATGGGTCTGTCATATTCAGAGCCGTATGTATTTCGCAAATATTCTATGTCCACAATGCTCTGCACGGAGCTACTCTAGCTAATTGCTCCCACTTTTAATATGTATCCAGATTGAGACTTAGAGTCATCTGGATTGGTGTAAAAGCTTGCATCGTTGTAACTTTTACGACGCGCTCTTTTATCACCTCCATAATCGAGAAACAACTCCTTAGTCCTCACTAAGGATATTCTTGACCCATGACCAGTGATCTACTTATTAGATCAAAATTGTATTCCTTTGCCAAACACAGAGAAAGGTATACAATAGGTCTGTTCACAGCATAGCATACTTTATAGAACCTATGACTGAGGCATAGGGAATGACTTTTCATTCTCTTTCTATTTTCTGCAATGGTCGGGTCTTGAGTCTTACTCAACTTCACACCTTGTAACACTGGCAAGAACTCCTTTCTTTGACTATTTCAAAAATTTATCAAGGTATGTACTCATTGAAAAATCTTATCAAGCGTCTTGATCTATCTATATAGATCTCGATGCTCAATGTGTAAGCAGCTTCACCGAGGTTTTGCTTTGAAAAACTCTTATTCAAGTATCCTTTCATGCTATCCAGAATTTCCATATCATTTCCAATTAACAATATGTCATCCACATATAATATTAGAAATGCTACAGAGCTCCCACTCACTTTCTTGTAAATACAGGCTTCTTCAAAAGTCTGTATAAAACCATATGCTTTGATCAACTCATCAAAGCATATATTCCAACTCCGAGATGCTTGCACCAGTCCATAGATGGATCGCTAGAGCTTGCACAATTTGTTAGCACCTTTAGGATTGACAAAACCTTCTGGTTGCATCATATACAACTCTTCTTTAAGAAAACCATTAAGGAATGCAGTTTTGTTTATCCATTTGCCAGATTTCATAAAATGCGGCAATTGCTAACATGATTCAGATAGACTTAAGCATAGATACGAGTGAAAATACTCTCATCGTAGTCAACACCTTGAACTTGTCAAAAACCTTTTGCGACAATTCTAGCTTTTGTAGATAGTAACACTATCAGCGTCCGTCTTCCTCTTGAAGATCCATTTAATCTCAATGTCTCGCCGATCATTGGGCAAGTCAATCAAAGTACATACTTTGTTTTCATACATGGATCTTATCTCAGATCTCATGGCCTCAAGCCAGTTGCGGAATCTGGGCTCACCATCGCTTCTTCATAGTTCGTAGGTTCGTCATGGTCTAGTAACATAACTTCCAGAACAGGATTACCGTACCACTCTGGTGCGGATTTTACTCTGTAAGACCTACGAGATTCTGTAGTAACTTAATCTGAAGTTTCATGATCATCATCATTAACTTCCTCACTAATTGGTGTAGTAGTCACTGGAACTGATTTCTGTGATGAACTACTTTCCAAGGGAGAAGGTACAATTACCTCATCAAGTTCTACTTTCCTCCCACTCACTTCTTTCGAGAGAAACTCCTTTTCTAGAAAGGATCCATCTTAGCAACGAATAACTTGCCTTCGTATCTGTGATAGAAGGTGTACCCAATAGTTTCCTTTGGGTATTCTATGAAGACGCACTTCTCCAATTTGGGTTCGAGCTTATCTGGTTGAAGTTTCTTCACATAAGCATCGCAGCCCCAAACTTTAAGAAACAACAACTTCGGTTTCTTGCCAAACCACAGTTCATATGCTATCATATCAACGGATTTAGTTGGTGCCCTTTTAACGTGAATGCAGCTGTCTCTAATGCATAACCCCAAAACGATAATGGTAAATTAGTAAGAGACATCATAGATCGCAGCATATCCAATAAAGTGCGGTTACGACGTTCGGACACACCATAACGTTGTGGTGTTCCAGGTGGCGTGAGCTGTGAAACTATTCCACATTGTTTTAATTGAAGACCAAACTCGTAACTCAAATATTCGTCTCCGCGATCAGATTGCAGAAACTTTATTTTCTTGTTACGATGATTTTTCCACTTCAATCTGAAATTCTTTGAACCTTTCAACTATTTCAGACTTATGTTTCATCAAGTAGATATACTCATATCTGCTCAATTCATCTTGTGAAGGTCAGAAAATAATGATACCCGTCACGAGCATCAACACTCATTGGACCGCATACATCGGTATGTATTGTTTCCAATAAGTCAGTAGCTCGTTCCATTGTTCCAAAGAACGGAGTTTTAGTCATCTTGCCCAAAAGGCATGGTTCGCAAGCATCAAATGATTCATAACCAAGTGATTCCGAAAATCCATCTTTTATGGAGTTTCTTCATGCGCTTTACACCGATATGACCCAAACAGCAGTGCCACAAATAAGTTGCACTATCATTATCAACTTTGCATCTTTTGGCATCAATATTATGAATATGTGTATCACTACGATCGAGATCCAACAAACTATTTTCATTAGGTGTATGACCATCAAAGGTTTTATTCATTTAAACAGAACAACAATTATTCTCTGATTTTAAATGAATAACCGTATTGCAATAAACATGATCAAATCATATTCATGCTCAACGCAAACGCCAAATAACATTTATTTAGGTTCAACACTAATCCCGAAAGTATAGGGAGTGTGCGATGATGATCATATCAATCTTGGAACCACTTCCAACACTCATCGTCACTTCCCCTTCAACCAGTCTCTGTTTATATAACTCCTGTTTCGAGTTACTAATCTTAGCAATTGAACAAGTATCAAATACTCAGGGGCTACTATAAACACTAGTAAGGCACACATCAATAACCTGTATATCAAATATACCCTTGTTCACTTCGCCATCCTTCTTATCCACCAAATATTCAGGGCATTTCCGCTTCCAGTGACCATTTCCTTTGCAGTGTAAGCACTCAGTTTCAGGCTTTGGTCTAGCTGTGAGCTTCTTCGCGGGAGTGACAACTTGCTTGTCATTCTACTTGAAGTTCCCTTTCTATCCCTTTGCCCTTTTCTTGAAACTAGTGGTCTTGTACATCATCAACACTTGATGCTCTTTCTTGATTTCTACCTTCGTCAATTTCAACATCACGAAGAGCTCGGGAATCGTTTTCGTCATCCCTTGCATACTATAGTTCATCACAAAGTTCTACTAACTTAGTGATGGTGACTAGAGAACTCTGTCAATCACTATCTTATCTGGAAGATTAACTCCCACTTGATTTAAGCGATTGTAGTACCCAGACAATCTGAGCACGTGCTCACTAGTTGAGCGATTCTCCTCCATCTTTTAGCTATAGAACTTGTTGGAGACTTCATATCTCTCAACTCGGGTATTTGCTTGAAATATTAACTTCAACTCCTGGAACATCTCATATGGTCCATGACGTTCAATACGTCTTTGAAGTCCCGATTCTAAGCCGTTAAGCATGGTGCACTAAACTATCAAGTAGTCATCATATTGAGCTAGCCAAACGTTCATAACGTCTGCATCTGCTCCTGCAATAGGTCTGTCACCTAGCGGTGCATTAAGGACATAATTCTTCTGTGTAGCAATGAGGATAAACCTCAGATCACGGATCCAATCCGCATCATTGCTACTAACATATTTCAACACAATTTACTCTAGGAACATATAAAAATAAACATATGAAAGCAACAACGCAAGCTATTGATCTACAACATAATTTGCAAAACACTACCAGGTACTAAGTTCATGATAAATTTAAGTTCAATTAATCATATTACTTAAGAACTCCCACTTAGACAGACATCTCTCTAGTCATCTAAGTGATCACGTGATCCAAATCAACTAAACCATAACCGATCATCACATGAGATGGAGTAGTTTTCAATGGTGAACATCACTATGTTGATCATATCTACTATATGATTCACGCTCGACCTTTCGGTCTCCGTGTTCCGAGGCCATATCTGCATATGCTAGGCTCGTCAAGTTTAACCTGAGTATTCTGCATGTGCAAAACTGGCTTGCACCCGTTGTAGATGGACGTAGAGCTTATCACACCCGATCATCACGTGGTGTCTGGGCACGACGAACTTTGGCAACGGTGCATACTCAGGGAGAACACTTCTTGATAATTAGTGAGAGATCATCTTAAAATGCTATCGTCAATCAAAGCAAGATAAGATGTATAAAGGATAAACATCACATGCAATCAATATAAGTGATATGATATGGCCATCATCATCTTGTGCTTGTGATCTCCATCTTCGAAGCACCGTCGTGATCACCATCGTCACCAGCACGACACCTTGATCTCCATCGTAGCATCATTGTCGTTATGCCATCTATTGCTTCTACGACTATCGCTACCGTTTAGTGATAAACTAAAGCAATTACAGGGCGTTTGCATTTCATACAATAAAGCAACAACCATATGGCTCCTCCCAGTTGCCTATAACTTCGGTTACAAAACATGATAATCTCATACAATAAAATATAGCATCACGTCTTGACCATATCACATCACAACATGCCCTGCAAAAACAAGTTAGACGTCCTCTACTTTGTTGTTGCAGATTTTACGTGGCTGCTACGGGCTTTAGCAAGAACCGTTCTTACCTACGCATAAAAACCACAACGATAGTTCATCAAGTTGGTGCTGTTTTAACCTTCACAAGGACCGGGCGTAGCCACACTCGATTCAGCTAAAGTGTGAGAGACAGACACCCGCCAGCCACCTTTAAGCATGAGTGCTCGCAACGGTGAAACCACTCTCGCATAAGTGTATGTGTAATGTCGGTCCGGGCCGCTTCATCTCACAATACCGCCGAACCAAAGTATGACATGCTGGTAAGCAGTATGACTTGTATCGCCCACACCTCACTTGTGTTCTACTCGTGCATATCACATCTACGCATAAAACCAGGCTCGGATGCCACTGTTGTGGAACGTAATAATTTCAAAATTTCCTACGTACACGCAAGATCATGGTGATGACATAGCAACGAGAGGGGAGAGTGTTCTCCACGTACCCTCGTAGACCGTAAGCGGAAGCGTTATGACAACGCGGTTGATGTAGTCGTACGTCTTCACGATCCAACCGATCCAAGCACTGAACGTACGGCACCTCCGAGTTCAGCACACGTTCAGCTCGATGACGATCCCCGGACTCTGATCCAGCAAAGTGTCGGGGATGAGTTCCGTCAGCACGACGGCGTGGTGACGATGATGATGTTCTACCGGCACAGGGCTTCGCCTAAACTCCGCGACGATATGACCGAGGTGGAATATGGTGGAGGGGGGCACCGCACACGGCTAAGGAACGATCCGTAGATCAACTTGTGTTGTCGTGTCTAGAGGTGCCCCCCTGCCCCCGTATATAAAGGAGCAAGGGGGGAGGGGGCGGCCGGCCTAGAAGGGGCGCGCCAAGGGGAGTCCTACTCCCACCGTGAGTAGGACTCCCTCCTTCCTTGTTGGAGTAGGAGAAGGGGGAAAGAGGGGGAGAGGAGGAAGGAAAAGGGGGCCGCACCCCTTGTCCAATTCGGACCAGAGGGGGGCTGCGCGCCTCCTTCCTTTCCTCTCTCCTCTATTCCCGTATGGCCCTATAAGGCCCATATACTCCCCGGCGAATTCCCGTAACTCTCCGGTACTCCGAAAAATACCCGAATCACTCGGAACCTTTCCGAACTCCGAATATAGTCGTCCAATATATCGATCTTTACGTCTCGAGCATTTTGAGACTCCTCGTCATGTCCCCGATCTCATCCGGGACTCCGAACTCCTTCGGTACATAAAAACTCATAAACTCATAATAAAACTGTCATCGAAACCTTAAGCGTGCGGACCCTACGGGTTCGAGAACTATGTAGACATGACCTAGAACTATTCTTGGTCAATAACCAATAGCGGAACCTGGATGACCATATTGGCTCCTACATATTCTACGAAGATCTTTATCGGTCAAACCGCATAACAACATACTTTGTTCCCTTTGTCATCGGTATGTTACTTGCCCGAGATTCGATCGTCGGTATCCAATACCTAGTTCAATCTCGTTACCGGCAAGTCTCTTTACTCGTTACGTAACACATCATCTTATAACTAACTCATTAGTTACAATGCTTGCAAGGCTTATGTGATGAGTATTACCGAGAGGGCCCAGAGATACCTCTCTGACAATCGGAGTGACAAAAGCTAATCTCGAATTATGCCAACCCAACATGTACCTTCGGAAACACTTGTAGAGCACCTTTATAATCACCCAGTTACGTTGTGACGTTTGGTAGCACACAAAGTGTTCTTCTGGTAAATGGGAGTTGCACAATCTCATAGTTGCAGGAACTTTGTATAAGTCATGAAGAAAGCAATAGCAATATACTAAACGATCAAGTGCTAGGCTAACGGAATGGGTCATGTCAATCACATCATTCTCCTAATGATGTGATCCCGTTAATCAAATGACAACTCTTTTGTCCATGGCTAGGAAACTTAACCATCTTTGATTCACGAGCTAGTCAAGTAGAGGCATACTAGTGACACTATGTTTGTCTATGTATTCACACATGTATTATGTTTCCGGTTAATACAATTCTAGCATGAATAATAAACATTTATCATGGAATAAGGAAATAAATAATAACTTTATTATTGCCTCTAGGGCATATTTCCTTCAGGTGGTTGGCCGTGTGGATGCCCTGGCGGCAGAATTCGCTCCGGAGGATGACTCGCTCGTATAGCGGCCGGAGAAGATGGCGTGGGTGACAATGATGAATAGGATAGTCGTGAAGCGCGAGCAGCTCAAACAGCGCGGACGGGGATGATGAAGAAGGCGCGTCTAGCTCGGCCCTTGTTTCTTTTGCTTTAACCTGTATGACAAAAACTTGAACGCATCCTCGTGAGAGCATTTTGAAAGGGGGGGACCCTTGCAATGTATGGGATTTTTGAAGTAGCGCTCATGGTGCAACCCAGTAGGCCTGTGGTCCCAGGCAGGGTATTTGTTGTGACTTATCTTTGGCTCCGCGGGTCTCGGGTGAGCCCGGGTGACACAGCGGCGCTTTTTCTCTTGAGGTGGGCCTTGCTAGCTAGGATATGAGCCTTCCGAGGAGCATGCTGACCTGTCCTAGAGTGCTTCGTGAGGGACCAACTGCCGGACCACGACAAGGCGCACACATGGTGGCTGCTGACCCGGCCCTCGGGGTGAACCTTTGCATGCTCGGGGCTGGCCTGGTCTTGCTTAACATGCGTGTGCTGCACCCAACCCCCGCTCATGAGGCGCTCGGTGGGGTGGGGGGGTGGGGGTGCAGTAGGCACGAGCCCTCGCTCAAAAAACATGAAACCAGAAATCGAGAGAACGACACAAGACAAGAAAACTCCCCCCCCCCGTTTTTCTTTTGGTAAACATGCAAGATTCAAATTCATTCCAAAAAGCTAGCGAATTGGGTACAGAAAGAAGGGCGAAAGTAAAAAAACCCACGTCCGGCGCCTAGCTACTCTTTGGGTCTTCTCACCAGCTCGGAGCTAAGTGATTCCACTGGGCGTGGGCATAGTCATTGGGGGACAGTGTCGACGGCCAGCGCGGAGCATGGTGCTTCCACTTGGACGTGGGCGGGAGCCCCCATGAGGCCCCAGGGCGGCACTCAGGAGACTCCGGGGCATGTACAACCCCACTCATTATTACGTGAGAGTGTCACGAGCGGAGAGCTTCACAGGCTGGAGCCTTGGTTCTTGTCGCCCGACGAGGACCCTGCTTTGCGCCGCCCCCGACCACCATTGGGGCGTCAGGAAGCCAGGACGAAACCAAGGGGCAAGGTGGACGCTCGCGGTGCCCTCAGTGAATCCAGGCCCTCCGCCGGGGGGAAGGGCTCACCAGCGCCTTCCCTGGCGGAGGACCTACCTTCGAGTGAAGCCTTGCTCCACGTAGCGCGGGGGAGGCCCTGGCCCTGGGCTCCCCCACGCTGCTCCCAAGGCCCTTTGTCCAGCTGCGGCTGAGCTGCAACCCAGGGGGCCCTGGCGGTAGCTACGGCTTGCTTCACCTGCGATCCATTGTTAGTGCAAGCGTGCTCCTAAGACGTCAGCTGTACCCGTTGGCCGTCATCATCGAAGGCATTGGTGGAGCCCTGTAGTGGCTCGCAGAGAGCCTTGACTTAGTGTACTTCCAGCGCCTAGGATGGTGTGGGGGATCGGCTGGGGCCCTCTCCCGATGTGTACCTCAGGTCCATTGCGACGGGCACATAGGCTTCCCGGCCAGCCGCGCTTGAGTCATCGCTCGGATGTCTTGCGCCGCTGCCCCCCGCGCCCGGCATCAGGTCCTGATGGCTGAGGGTTTGTGCCTCGGCGCAGCCCCATGGGAGGCCGCTCGGGATCACCCCCCGCCCTGAGCGGCTTGGTCGAAGTAGAGCGGGCCATGCTGTGGGGTAAGCCGACACCGAGGGGCTCTTCAGGGGCCCCCAGAGGGGGCGCACGGGGATCACGAGGGTGAGAGTGCGTCCCCGCCACGGCTTGCAACATGGGCAGGGTGCAGAACAGTGTCACGCCCCTACATGCAACATCCAGCAACTCGGCGACCCGTTCCAATAGGGCATTGCTGCCGCTTTCCACCAGCCTGCACCTCAGCAGCTCTCGAGCCACGATGACCGCAGCTCGCGTGTTCGCATGCTACCGGAGAGCGTGTGGTGCTGTAGCCATGGCATAGCTCAAAGACCGTGCAGCGGCGCGGTTGCGACGTGGTGCGAGAGGGAGGGTCGATGGCCCGTGCCTCCCACGGCCGACGGTACCAGGCGGAGCGTGAGCTGCGAGTAGCGCAGAGTGGAGGTCCTCCTCATCGGTTGATGCTGTCGGAGTGAACCAGACAACCCAGTGCTCAACATGGGCTCTCGGAGCATCGGCCATGGAAGCGTCAGAGTAGTGGTTGATCGATCGACGGAAGAGAAGCTCCAACGCACCCCTACCTGGTGCGCCAAATGTCGAATTTCGGGTTCCGCAAACCTGTGAGAGGTTCGAACTCTGGGGTGCAAGATCTCAACCTACCCAGCCTGCCAACTCACGAAACCTCACAGCCTAGCGCTTTGAGCTCGAAGAGGAGGAAAGACAGAAAGGCACAACAGTTTACCCAGGTTCGGGCCACCTTGCGGTGTAAAACCCTACTCCTGCTTTGTGGTGGATTTGCCTCGAGGGCTTAGGAAGAACTATAACAGTAGAAGAACAACCTCAAGAGGTGTGTTGTTAAGCTGGTTGGGGAGAGGATGATCTCTAGGGTTCGGATCTGGTAGTTTTGTCTGTCCCCTTCCACGGTGGTGGCTAGGTCCTATTTATATTGGCCTTGGTTCTCTTCCCAAATGTTGGCGGAAGGGATCCCACAACGGCCAGATTTGAAAGGAGATAACAAGTATATCTTATCCTAACTAAAGTGGCCTTCACCTGCAAAAGCCTCTGGTCATGACGCTGCGTTGGGCTCGGCGATGACCTCCGTCCTGCCGTCTTGGCAGTCTTGGTCTTGTTGCACCAGAATGGAAATCTTTGGTTGATTCCTCGGGACACCGCGCTTGCTGCTTGCCTCCTTTGCACCAAAGAGGAAGCTGGTACACTGCGCCCGCTGGTGCCCGGCTAGCACCCGCCTAGCCTTGGGCGTCATGGCTCACGTCAGGTGAGCCTCGCGAGGATCACCTTGCATAGAAATCTCTTGTGACGCCCCGAGACTAATGCTCCAGAGGCCTTCCATGTTTTGCGTGACCGTCCTGTGTTCTAGTGTTATTTGTTTGTTGCATTCATCATTTAATCATGGCATCATTCGCATTGCATCGGCACTCCGTTGCCGTCATGTTTTCAAAAGTTGCATCCGCTTTGCCGCTTCTTCCTCGTCTTCGTTGACCTTTATCGGGACCCTTTGTCCTTGTCGACCTCTCTCAGACCCCCTCTCGAGCGCGTCCGAAACTGTCCCGAACCCAACCCGGGTTGTCGTTATCGATGAATCCGGATCATCTCCAATCATCCCCTAAATATCTTCGATTTCTTATTTGTTTTCCCTAACCTATTTTTCTGATCGTCGGATCTAAATCGTTGAGTCCCTAAACCTTCTCCTCTATCTATAAATAGACCATCTACCTACATAACCCTAGAATTTAGGAGCCTTGTCCCATACACCAAATCCCCTCAGCCGCCGCCGCCAGTTCTCTTCCACCTCGGGATCCCTCCTGATCCATATCCACCCAATCAGATCGCAGCGGCCACCACTCCTGTCGTTCACCATCCGTCCTTCCCGTAGCTCCCCGCAGCCACCTCCCTCAAGCCCGAGGCCATGCGTCCTCTGCTCGATCTCCCCTGCCTAGCCCTGCCTCGTTCCCCTCGTCGCGAGCCAGGGAGAGGAGCTCCCTGCTGTCTCCCACCTCCTATCGTCCCCGCCGTCTACCACCACCAGCAGCAGCTAAGCTACGTCGCCCCCCTTCCCTTCTTGCCGCACCTCCTCTCTCTCTCCCCCTCCTGACCTCGTTTTCCCTTTCATGGTTCAACAGCAGCAGGAGTCCTGCCATGGCCGTCCGAACCCCGCTGCTGTATCGCGCTGCCGTCGGGGTCTCGTCTCCACCACCAGACCCGGCCGGCCTTCGTTGCCCTTGCCCGTTCCCGGCCGGATCCCACCGCAGGGCCCCGTCCCCGGCCACCGGTGCCCTCGCTGGAGACCACCTGCGTCGCCCGCCAAGTCCTGTGCCACTATGCCTCCTCGTCAGCCACGTCGCTGGCAACCAAGGCCACCAGGACCTCCTCAACAGTGCAACGCCGCCGGCCACCTCTCCGAGCAGAGCCGTCGGACGAGCAGGTCACCGCGCCTCCTTCCCTTCCCTCTCTATCGCTCTGGATCTGATGCTCCTGACCCCGCCATCTCTTGTTCCAGGAGATCGATCCCAGAGCCCGTCCTCGAGGCCGTCGCCCCAGCTGATGACCAGGCGCCTCCTCTCGAGCCTCCTCACGCCAGCGCCAAGTCCCGCAGCCGAGCTCTGCTTCCGCCTGCCTGCGCCCAAGCCATCGCTGCCGCTGTCCCCTGCTTCGCCCCTGCAGTGAACCTGCCGCTCTCTGTCTCTGTCGAATGAGATGGGCAGCGCTCAAACCTGCTCCCTGTCGTGCACCAGGTGGGCCACGTACAGGCCCAGCGCCCCCTTCCAGCCTCCTGCTCCACCGACCGGGCCCAAGCCCATGGTGAGTTGCCCCCCAGCGCCTATTCCTATTGGGCAAGGCTGCAGATTCGGCCGCATGCGTTTTTTTCCTGGCCTGCAAATTTACTAATTATCCAGAGCATTGTAGTTTTATAGAAAAACCCTCATGCTTCATACATTTAATAACTCACAAACCGTGCATTGGATTAAAATGATTTAAACATGTAAAATGCTTAGAATTTTGTGTAGATTAATAATATGCCACTTTCATACATGTTTAAAATGTTTAAAATGTTGTTTGTTTAATTTTGCATAAATGCCATGCTAAAATGATTTATTTCATAACTAAATAATCGTAGCTCGGTTTTAAATAAACTTTATATGTAAATGGGGTGGAAAAATGCCTAGTTTAACATGGTGCACTTTATTTTCCTGTTTAACAAAAATAAAATGTGTTTTAGGGCAGAACAGTAGCAAATTCATAAGTTGCATATGAGAATTTTCCGGAAATGTTGTTTGTTGTTGCGGCCTCATTTAAACTTGCCTAGATAGTTAGTTTTCATATGCTTCACCTCTTGCCATGTTTAACAACATTTAATATTGTTGAGTAGCTTATAAAGAGATCAAACTAAATAATTGCATGTGGTGTTTTGTCAATATGCAACTCGTTGCATATTGAGCTCCATTTAACTTGTAGTATTGTTCGTTGCACTTTGCCATGCCATGCCTCATTAAACCGGTCATGCATCATACTTGTTTGTGCATCATGCCATGTTTATGCTTCTGCATTTACCATGTTGTTTGTTTCTTTCTGGTGTTGCTTCTTAGTTCTGGTAATGTTGCGATTGTGAGGATTCGTTCGACTACTCCCATTCGTCTTCTTCATGGACTCGTTCTTCTTCCTAGCGGGATCTCAGGAAAGATGACCGTCACCTTGGATCTCACTACTATCATTACTATGCTAGTTGCTTCGTTCTATCTCTTTGCTGCGCTGCCTATCACTTGTTCATCAAGCGTCCCAAACTGCCATGTCAGCCTCTAACCTTTTCACCCTTCCTAGCAAACCGTTGCTTGGCTATGTTACCACTCTGCTCAGCCCCTCTTATAGCATTGTTAGTTGTAGGTGAAGTCGAAGATTGCTCCATGGTGGACAGGATTATGTTGGGATATCACAATATCTCTTATTTAATTAATGCATCTATATACTTGGTAAAGGGTGGAAGACTCGGCCTTATGCCTGGTGTTTTGTTCCACTCTTGCCGCCCTAGTTTCCATCATACCGGTGTTATGTTCCTTGATTTTGCGTTCCTTGCGCGGTTGGGTGATTTATGGGACCCCCTTGACAGTTCGCTTTGAATAAAACTCCTCCAGCAAGGCCGGTTTTACCATTTGCCTACCTAAGCCTTTTTCCCTTGGGTCTTCAGAGCCCGAGGGTCATCTTTATTTAACCCCCCCGGGCCAGTGCTCCTTCGAGTGTTGGTCCGAACCGAGCAGCCTGTGGGGCCACCTCGGGGAAACTTGAGGTCTGGTTTTACTCGTAGCTTGACTTATCTGGTGTGCCCTGAGAACGAGGTACGTGCGACTCCTATCGAGATTTGTCGGCACATCGGGCGGCTTTGCTGGTCTTGTTTTACCTTTGTCGAAATGTCTTGTAAACCGGGATTCTGAGACTGATCGGGTCTTCCTGGGAGAAGGAATATCTTTCATTGACCGTGAGAGCTTGTGATGGGCTAAGTTGGGACACCCTTGCAGGGTATAAACTTTCGAGAGCCGTGCCCGCGGTTATGTGGCAGATGGGAATTTGTTAATGTCCGTTGTAGATAACTTGACACCAGATATGATTTAAAATGCATCAACCACGTGTGTAGCCGTGATGGTCTCTTTTCGGCGGAGTCCGGGAAGTGAACACGGTTT
The DNA here is from genome assembly GCF_018294505.1 of Triticum aestivum. Classification (NCBI taxonomy): domain Eukaryota; kingdom Viridiplantae; phylum Streptophyta; class Magnoliopsida; order Poales; family Poaceae; genus Triticum; species Triticum aestivum. The sequence goes on from NC_057810.1 coordinate 390,542,602, forward strand.
TGGGTTATGTTTGACGTAAGTAGGAGTTCAGGATCACCTCTTGATCATTGCTAGCTTCACGACCATTCCGTTGTTTCTCTTCTCACTCTTATTTGCGTAAGTTAGCCACCATATCATGCTTAGTCGCTGCTGCAACCTCACCACTTTACCCCTTCCTTTCCCATTAAGCCTTGCTAGTCTTGATACCCATGGTAATGGGATTGTTGAGTCCTCGTGGCTCACAAATTACTACAACAACAGTTGCAGGTACAGGTAAAGCGATGATCATGACGCGAGAGCGATGTTTACTTGTTTTGGAGTTCTTCTTCTGCTTCTTCTTCAATCAGGGGATAGGTTCCAGGTCGGCAGCCTGGGCTAGCAGGGTGGATGTCATTTGAGTTTTTGTTTGTGTTTCATCCGTAGTCAGATGTTGATCTCTTGTATGATGTGCCTCAGTCATAGGTTCTATAAAGTATGCTATGCTGTGAACAGACCTATTGTATACCTTTCTCTGTGTTTGGCAAAGGAATACAATTTTGATCTAATAAGTAGATCACTGGTCATGGGTCAAGAATATCCTTAGTGAGGACTAAGGAGTTGTTTCTCGATTATGGAGGTGATAAAAGAGCGCGTCGTAAAAGTTACAACGATGCAAGCTTTTACACCAATCCAGATGACTCTAAGTCTCAATCTGGATACATATTAAAAGTGGGAGCAATTAGCTAGAGTAGCTCCGTGCAGAGCATTGTGGACATAGAATATTTGCGAAATACATACGGCTCTGAATATGACAGACCCGTTGACTAAGCTTCTCTCACGAGCAAAACATGATCATACCTTAGTACTCTTTTGGGTGTTAATCACATAGCGATGTGAACTAGATTATTGACTCTAGTAAACCCTTTGGGTGTTGATCACATGATGATGTAAACTATGGGTATTAATCACATGCAGATGTGAATATTGGTGTTAAATCACATAGCGATGTGAACTAGATTATTGACTCTAGTGCAAGTGGGAGACTGAAGGAAATATGCCCTAGAGGCAATAATAAAGTTATTATTTATTTCCTTATTCCATGATAAATATTTATTATTCATGCTAGAATTGTATTAACCGGAAACATAATACATGTGTGAATACATAGACAAACATAGTGTCACTAGTATGCCTCTACTTGACTAGCTCGTGAATCAAAGATGGTTAAGTTTCCTAGCCATGGACAAAAGAGTTGTCATTTGATTAACGGGATCACATCATTAGGAGAATGATGTGATTGACATGACCCATTCCGTTAGCCTAGCACTTGATCGTTTAGTATATTGCTATTGCTTTCTTCATGACTTATACAAAGTTCCTGCAACTATGAGATTGTGTAACTCCCATTTACCGGAAGAACACTTTGTGTGCTACCAAACGTCACAATGTAATTGGGTGATTATAAAGGTGCTCTACAGGTGTTTCCGAAGGTACATGTTGGGTTGGCATAATTCGAGATTAGGTTTTGTCACTCCGATTGTCGGAGAGGTATCTCTGGGCCCTCTCGATAATACTCATCACCTAAGCCTTGCAAGCATTGTAACTAATGAGTTAGTTATAAGATGATGTGTTACGTAACGATTAAAGAGACTTGCCGGTAACGAGATTGAACTAGGTATTGGATACTGACGATCGAATCTCGGGCAAGTAACATACCGATGACAAAGGGAACAAAGTATGTTGTTATGCGGTTTGACCGATAAAGATCTTCGTAGAATATGTAGGAGCCAATATGGGCATCCAGGTTCCTCTATTGGTTATTGACCAAGAATAGTTCTAGGTCATGTCTACATAGTTCTTGAACCCGTAGGGTCCGCATGCTTAAGGTTTCGATGACAGTTTTATTATGAGTTTATGAGTTTTGATGTACCGAAGGAGTTCAGAGTCCCGGATGAGATCGGGGACATGACGAGGAGTCTCAAAATGGTCGAGACATAAAGATCGATATATTGGACGACTATATTCGGAGTTCGGAAACGTTCCGAGTGATTCGGGTATTTTTCGGAGTACCGGAGAGTTACGGGAATTCGCCGGGGAGTATATGAGCCTTATTGGGCCATACGGGAATAGAGGAGAGAGGCCGAAAGGAAGGAGGCGCGCAGCCCCCCTCTGGTCCGAATTGGACAAGGGGTGCGGCCCCCTTTTCCTTCCTCCTCTCCCCCTCTTTCCCCTTTCTCCTACTCCAACAAGGAAGGAGGGAGTCCAATCCCGGTGGGAGTAGGACTCCCCTTGGCGCGCCCCTTCTAGGCCGGCCGCCCCCTCCCCCCTTGCTCCTTTATATACGGGGGGCAGGGGGGCACCTCTAGACACGACAACACAAGTTGATCTACGAATCGTTCCTTAGTCGTGTGCGGTGCCCCCCTCCACCATATTCCACCTCGGTCATATCGTCGCGGAGTTTAGGCGAAGCCCTGCGCCGGTAGAACATCATCGTTGTCACCACGCCGTCGTGCTGACGGAACTCATCCCCGACACTTTGCTGGATCGGAGTCCGGGGATCATCATCGAGCTAAACGTGTGCTGAACTCGGAGGTGCCGTACGTTCGGTGCTTGGATCGGTTGGATCGTGAAGACGTACGACTACATCAACCGGGTTGTCATAACGCTTCCGCTTACGGTCTACGAGGGTACGTGGACAACACTCTCCCCTCTCGTTGCTATGTCATCACCATGATATTGCATGTACGTAGGAAATTTTGAAATTACTACGTTCCACAACACCACCCACCTGGCCAGTTTGTCCTGGATGGCCGTGGGCACGGTGGCTAGCACAACATTGAAGTCAAAGTGGGAATCGCGGTCGAGGAGGTTGCTGAAGACACGAGAGAATGCACGCCCAAGAAGACCCCGACTCCTCTCCACAACAATCTCTTAAGCCCTCACGACCTGATCCTCCAGGCTGGTCACGGTGCTGATGAAGAAGTTGAGGTGGCTTGCTTAGTCATTTTCATGCGGGTGAGGAGCGCTCTCGTTGCAGATGGTGCCCAAGGCAAGGTTAGCCATGATTCTGAGATCTTGGAGCATTGAGGCGTGCTCGCGCTGCAGCGTAAGGTGGTGATTCACTGTGTTCGTGGTCCTCTTTGCAAGGGATGCGGTATCCTTAATATGTTATCAAAGGGAAGACAGATCAGCGCGGGCGGAGGCCAAGGCAGACTCGGAAGCAACCTGAGCTTCTTTGGCAGCCCTCTGATGTTGTTCAACAGATTCCAGCTTCACCTTCAGGGCGGTGGTCCTGCCCTCGAGCTCAGCTTCAATCAGCTCTAGCTTCAGGCGATGCTCTTCAGCCACGTCCGCATGTGCCTTTGCCACCCTCTCCTCGACCTCCTGCTAGACCCGGGCCTCTTTGGCGGCGACGGCATCCTCAGCCGTAGCCGCCTGGCGGTCCCTCACTTCCAGCTACTCCGATGCCAGGCTATGCTCCATAGCCTCCAGCACCAGGTCTTCTTGCCGTCTCAGAAGCTCCGCCTTGATGAGAGGCGCTTTGCCCAGCGATGCGGCCAGGAGGGCCCGCCGCGCCTCGATCTCCCTCTCAAGGGCAGCGTTTGAAGTTAGGAGCTCCCTCTCTCGCTCCTCGACCTCCTCATGACGGCAGTTGGCAGTGTCGGCCACCTCCAGGGCGCGGGTGCAAGACTCGCGAGAAGTTGCAAGGGAAGCCGCAGCGCGTGCATCGGCCCGATCGCGCTGAAGCTGCCCGAGGCTAATGGCGACTTTCAGCTGGTGTCATTCGCGCGCCAATCGGTGGTCCTCTGCATCGAGATGGGTGTTGACGTCGGCAAGCTCTCCACCAAGCCGGATCATCGCGTGCATCGCCTCGCCGAAGAGCTCGAAGCAGACAGCACAGCGCTCGCGCGTGAACTCTAGCGCACGGCCAAGCCCGTCTTCGGCCCTAGGAGCTGCCTGAGGGGTACAAAGCGTCTTGTCTGCCTCCGGCTGGGGGCTGGCCGATGAAGTTTCGCAACCTGAAGATGAAGAAGGCCCAAGGGGCGCATAATCGCCAGCAGTAATCAGAGGGGGAGCCGGCGGCATGCACTCTGCTCCCAGGCCAGGTTGCGGAAGAAGGAGGCAGGAGGCTCAAGCTCGAAGCCCACTGGCAGTGCATCTGCTGCCTGAGCTGGCCTCATGCCTTGTGCGGGAGCCGGGAGCGGGGAGCTGTCCGTCGGGATCAAGCCAGAAGCTCCCAGAGGATGCCTCTCCTAAGGCTTCACCGCCACGTGGACCCTGTGAGGCCTTGGTAAGGAAAAAGCATGGCACGTAGGAGATCACTAGAATGAGGTACTTACTCGTCCACGGCTATGTACTTCCTCTGCTTTAGCGGCCGGTGGGCATCACCATTGCAGCTCGGAAACCCCTTGCTCTTGCAGAGTGCTTCAAGATTCATACGAAGCCAGCCGGGCTTCGAGGGACGGTCCGCAGGAGTAGGAGCGCTTGGCGGGGCCCCTGTACAGGAGCCTCGGGAGCACCAAGGGGCACCTCCCCTTCAACAGCCGCCTTGGAGCTATTTCCCCGAGCCTTAGACGAGGCTGCCTCATGAGCAACTGGTCGCGCCGACCCAACGGTGGCCCCTCTCGGGGCCTCAGGAGCCTTTGCCTACGGAGGACCTGATGGCGCAGGACCTCCGGAGGTCACCTCGGTAGCACTGGTGGCATGTGCCCTCCTGCTTCCACACTTGGGGCTCGCGCCGCGGGGTCAAGAAGCAAAGGAGCCATGAGGATATGATTCTTGCGAGGCCCTTCAAGGCCCGCTGGACATAACCCCCACTGTGAAGAGGGGCATCTGCTCCATGAATGCCACATTGTTCGAGCATTGGTAAAGGAGGCAACCCTTTCCTGGAAGCTCGGCAGGCTTGGAGACGCCCGTCAAAAGCTCGAGCACCTTGCTCAGCGTCTTGGAAGGCAGCACAGGCGCTTGGAGCCTCATGGAGTCCTTGGTGCCGGTGAAGGCCACATTGGGCGAGAATGGCGCTGGAGTGGGGGATGCACCATTGGATGAATTCCTGCACCACCATTGGCACCGTCACCCCTAGCTTCTATAGCCCGGCTAGCTGCTTCCAGACATGGGCAAACCTACATTTGACAAGCTTCACGTTCCCCGAACCGGAGCTGGGCACCGCTGGCGCACAAGGGGTCAGAAGCAGGGGGCTGCGCGTGCCGGCATCTACAAACAACCACTGCTTCCGGAACCCCTTCGTGTCTGGCGATAGCTCGAAGTCGGTCCCCAAGCCGTCCGTCATAGCAACAGCTTCGAAGGCCACGCACCTCGAGCGCTAGCGGGCGTTGACTAGACGGAGCAAGAAGAAATGGCGAAACAAGGCTACGGAAGGAGTGATGCCGACCATGGCTTCGTAGAGGAAAGTGAAGATGGCAAGGAGGAGGATTGGGCGGGGATCCAGGTGCAGCAGGTGGATCTAGTAGTGCGAGATTATGGCGTTGAAGAAAGGAGAAAAAGGGTGGATTAGGCCTGTGAAGAGGGCATGAAGATGGATGGGAATCCCGGTGGCGCACATGTCATCCGCGAGCCAAGATGCGGGCCAAGCAGTCGTTGCCTTCGACTCACTGGAATCGGCTGCAAGAGCGGGGCGGACCTTGTCCAGCCCCTCCCGATTGTTCATCGTCGACCGCTCAAGAGCTGGCTCCAAGGTCGGTGGGGATCCAACCGGGGCGCGCGACCTCCCCTTCTTCTTCCTCTGCTGTGAGGCCATGGCGGAAGGAAGGATGAAAGGGGGAACGACGCTGGTGCTGGATCAGCAAGGAGGATTGCGATCCAAGGGAGGAAGGAGACCGAGGCTAAGCGCACAAATCTACAGGGGCGGGCTGCTCTGGCAACGGGCGGCCGCCAGGCTCAGCGGATTTCAAGGCAGCATGGGGAAGTGGAGATGCCCATGTCTCATCAATCGCCACGCGTCGTCCAAGGCCGCAGGCGGTTAGGGCCTGTGGCGCTCCACACTTTACCATTGGCTTCACCTAGAAGCCAAGTCCGAGCGCGCCTTGGGCCCGGGGGCTACTGTCGGCGTTCTGGATACGGGGGTACCCAGACTTGCCTGCCTGTGGCCCATTGTGTGGCTCCATCAACGGCCTGGTACGGCCTAGCCTTAGCATCAACCACTCAAGACCCTCAAGAGGCGGACAACACCAAGACCTCTAAGGGGATCGGCCTCCAAAGGCTGGCTCCCTAGGAGTGGAGATTTCTATGCAAGGTGCACCTCGCGAGGCTCAGCTGACGTGAGCCATGACGACCAAGGCGAGGCGGGCGCCAGGAGTGCACCAGCGGGCGCAGTGTACCAGTTTCCTCTTCGGTGCAAAGGAGGCAAGCAGCAGGCGCAGAGTCCCGAGGAATCAACCAAAGGTTTCCATTTGGGTGCAACAAGACCAAGACCGCCAGGACGGCAGGACGAAGGTCATCACCGAGCCCACTGCAGCATCACGACCAGAGGCTTTTGTGTCGGCGTTCTGGGAACGGGGGTCCCCATACTTGCCTGCCTGCGGCCTACGGCGTGGCTCAAAGGGGGGCCCAGCACGGCCCATCTTCATCAACATAAGCTCAAGACCCTCGCGAGGGGCCAAGCCTCGCGGGGCGAACGATAAGGAGCTTCCTCAGGCACGGCCTCATCAGGCTGGCTCACTAGGAGGCGGAGAGATCAAGGCGGGGTACCTCACGAGGTGCCCATGACGCAAGCCATGACGACCAAGGGCACCAGTCGGGCGCCAGCCCGCGCAGTGTCCTCCTTTCCTCCTTGGTGCAAAGGGAGCAAGCGCAGGCGAAAGCATCAAGCAAAGGCATCCATTTCGGTGCAACAAGACCAAGACCAGCCCAACGGTAGGAAGGAAGTCATTGTGGAGCCCAAGCAGGCGTCACCACCAGAGCCTTTAATAGGCGAGGACCAACTTTAGTCAGGATAAGTGTACCCAATGTTCCCCTTCAAAATGGCCAATTGTTGGCGCCCTTCCCGCTCAATATTTGGGAAGAGGCCCAGGGCCTTTGCCTATAAATAGGACTAGCCACCCCTAGGGTAGAGGCATCGAGAATCGAGGAGCTAGAATCAAGTAGCATCATAGAAAGAGAGAAGGGCAACTGAACTTCTCCTAGCAGTTCACCCCCCCCCAGCCAAGAACAAGCCCTCACGAGGCTGCTCCTCCTTGTATTGTCCATCATCAGCCCAAGAGGCAATCCATCACACCACACACTGGAGTAGGGTATTACACCGCAATGGTGGCCTGAACCAGTATAAACCTTGTGTCTCTTGTGTTGTTCCTTTCGTAGTTTAGATCCTAGCGAGGCAGCGAGGAGCAGGTAGGTAGAGGGCGAAATCTCCGCGCGCACCCTAGTGTTTGAACCTTAAGGGTCTGCCGGAACCCGAAATCCGACATTTGGCGCGCCAGGTAGGGGTGCGCCAGGATCCACCTTCTGCCACTTCGCATCCCGTCGCATCATCATCACCATGTCCGGCGACCAGGCGGGCAACCCTGATCCCTGAGCGGCTTGGCCCGCTCGCGCAGAGCCGCTCGCCTCGGGCGACCCCGTGCCCCAGGTGGCTCGTGGTCCGCAGGGCGCTGCGGGCCACGGGTGGCGCGGACAGGCTTCGACAGCTCTCACGCCGCGGCAGGCGCGGTCGGCAGCAAGGGCCTCCAATCACGCCACGGCCATGACGCCGTACACCCGCCGGGAGTAGGCGAACTCAAGGGCCGCGCTCACAGTGGCCCGAGAGCTACTGCAGTGCAGGCTGATGGAAGGCGGCCGCGACATGCTGCTAGAGCGGGTGACAGAGCTCCTCGGCTTTGCCGCCTCGGGGGCTCACCCCTTCTGCACCCAGCTCCCATCTCAGGTCCAGGGCGGCCTGTGCGGGGGCTCCACGTGGGCCCGCGGGCTCCAAGGCTACTCCAACACCAGTGAAGCTGTCAGCACCGGGCCAGCGGCAGCGCTGACTCCGCCCCCGGCCAGCGAAGAAGGACTCGTCGCGACCCACGGCCCTAGTGGGCCGCCGTGCTACCACCCCCAGGTGGGCGAATCAAGCAGAGCTGCATGGCACGCGGAGCGCTACGGCGCGGCCTTCAGGATGGCAGCCCCAGAAGAATACGTGCCCCACATGATGGACCAAGGGCACCCGCATGAGGGCGAACAAGGCTCGCTCCTCAGCCCAAGCTGGGGGGATAAGGCGCCAGAATCTGAGCTCTTCCAGGAGCCCCGGGACGGCCCCACCGGCCACGCTGGAAGCGACGATTATTGGGTACCGCTAATTCCTCAGGAGCAGGCATAAGCTAATCATGGATCGCAGGAGGTGCAGGTCGCCGCAGCGAGCAACTGCCCCGCTCTCGCGGTCTCCTACCCCTCAGGAGGAGGGCATCGGGGGCTGCAGGAGAGGGGCCGGGATCCGGCATCACCACCACGGTGTTCGGAGCAAGGCATTCTCAGGAGGTAGGCCCTCTGCTGGGGAGGTGCCTTAGGGCCTGCCCCTGGCGGAGGACCCATGGTCATCGGGGGAACCGCTGGCGACCGCTGGCGACCGCTCTACCCCATCGTCGGCGTCCTGGTTTCCGGTCGTCGTTGATGGCACTAGAGTGTGGCGTAAGGCGGGGTCCTCATCTGGCGATATGAAGCAAGGCCGGTACCTGTGAGGAAGGCCCAGTGCCTGTGAAGCTCGCCGCCCCGTGACACTCTCACGTAATAATGAGTGGGGCTGTACACGCCCCAGAGTCTCAGGGGTGCCGGCCTCAGGCCCTGGGGCTCCCTCCCAGGCCCAGTGGCAGCACTTAGCTCCGCGCTGGTGAGAAGACGTCCAAGACTAGACTAGGTGCCGAACGCGGCCTTTTTTCTGCTTTCATTGCTTTTCCCTTGGTTGTCGCTTTCCCCCGCTGGATTTAAGTTGGACTCGAATTTGAGATTTGCGTGTGTTTGGGGAAGGGGTGCTTAGTCTCATTCGAGCAATCTCTCGCGTTTCGGTTACCACTTCGCCTCTGCTGCCTCCCCTCGTGAGCCCCTCGCGAGCCGGGTCTGGCCTAGCTTGCGTGCAGCCCAGACTGCCATCGTCGTATCCTCTCAGGAGGCTTCTACTGCGGATCCTACGGATTCGATCAGGAGACACTCGAGACACCACAGCCTCACACAAGCTATCTCAAGGCCCGCACGGGACAAAGGTAAACTAGCCAGCCGGCTCGTCGCCTAGCCAACCGCTTGGCGCGGGCGTACGGGTGATGTAGCATCCAGTAGTACGCTGAACATGAGTTTTACATGGGGGGCACCCCCTTCCAAAATGCTCTCACAACCATCAGGTCAAAACCTGAGTTCTATTCATGCAGGGTAAGGAGACAGGAACGATACGCAGTCAGTCGGATAAATCCCCCAATGCATCCTCAGGAGCACCGCCCGATTTGTTGCTGGTGTCGCTGGCCTCGCCATCGCCCTCTGTGTTGCCATCAGCGGCGTCAGGCCCGTTCACCACGCCGCCCTCATCAGCGGCCACGATCGCGTCGTCGTTATCTGAAGCGAAGGCCCTGACAAGAGTGTCCATGTTGTCTTCCACCCAGTGCGCCAGGTCGTCCCGGACGGCCTGGGGGACTGGGGCGATGGCAGCGTCGAAGTCGAAGTGGGGATCCATGTTCTGGAGATGGCTAAAGACGCGATAAAAGACGCGCCCGAGCAGGGCGCGGCTCCTCTCCTCCACCAACCTGTCGGGTCTGACCGACCGCGCCTCCAGCTGTGTCACCACGTCGGTGAAGAACTGAAGGTTGCTGGCGTAGTTAACTGCATGCGGCTCGCCAACAGCCGCCTCGCAGATGTTACCCAAGGCTGTGCTGGCTCTCTCCCGAAGCGTGGTGATCATGGGGCCGTTCTCATGCTCCAGGATCCGCCGCTGGTGTATCTCGTCCGCATTCTGGCGCGCGACGGCCTCAGCCTCGTCCACCCGTTGGCGAAGGAGAAGCACCTCGGCATGGGAGGTAGTTGACTCCCCCTGCGACACCTCAAGTGTGGCCCGCAAAGCATTGACCCGCCGCGTCGCTTCCTCCAGCTTGACCCTCAAGACAGCGGTCCTACCTTCAGCCTCGGTCCGGATCAACCCCAGCCTCTCCTCGAACTCCCGCTCGAGGTTCAAGCGCGTCGTCGCCACCCGGCGTCCGACCTCCTCCAGGACACGGGCTTCCCACGCAGTGACATCATCCTCCGCCTGCATCACCAAGTGCTCCCTCATCTCCAGGCGTTCATACTCGCGTGCGCGTTCAGCGGCTTCCAACGTCAGCGCCTCCTCACGCTTCTGGAGCTCTGCTGGGTCGCGTGAAGCCACCTTCATCGACGCGAGGGCCGCCTCGCACAGCTCCACCTGCTCCTCCAGTGAGCGGCACCGGGCCAGGAGTTCCCGCGCCCGCTCCTCCGTCACCTCTCACCGCCGGTCAGCTTCCCGGGCCTCCTCGACGGCCCGGGAACGGACCTCCCGAGAGGCCGCCAGCGTCGCCTTGGCCTCCTCACCGTCAAGATCACGCTGATTGCGCGCGAGGGCGACAGCCGCCTCCAGCTTGCGCCTCTCTGCAACCAGGCGCAGGCCCTCGGCCTCAAGGCGCGCGTCCTCATCAGCGAGCTCTTCACCAAGCAGGCTCACCGTGTCAGCCGCCCTCTGAAGAAACCCTTGGCGAAGAGCGCGACGCTCCCGGGCGCGCTCGAGTACGTCTTCCGCACCATCATCCGCCCCAAGCGAGCGCCGGGGGGCACGAATCAACACTCCCCCTCCGGGCAGGGGGCTGGGGGTTGGCGCCCTCAAGGCGACCGGGCACGCCTCGCCAGAATCCCGACATGGAGCCAGTCCATCCCCAAATGAAGAGCACAGGGAGTACCCCAGCCAATCACGGCCCACGACCAGACGAGAAGTCCACGGCAGGCTGGCTATGCCACGAGAAGGCTCGCGAAGAAAGGTTGTGAGGCGCGCAGGGTCGCGATGCGCCTCAGGATGGTTTGTCTCTCCAACCGGCCCCACCGCAAGGGCTCTGCTGCTCGGGGTGCTCAAAGACGGTGGAGAGGGCGGAGACAAGGGGGATGGCTCCTCAGTCATCTCCGTGAGCTCGGCGGGAAGGGCCCTGCGGAGCAAGAATCAGGAAAAGCAACGGAAGGATCAGGAGCTGGGAAGGGAGAAGGCTTACTCATCGGTGGCGAAGTACTTCCTACGCTTCAGCAGGCGACAAGGGTAATCGTCACCCAGGGCCTCCCTTCTCTTCCGGAGGGCCTCGAAGTCCATGCGGAAGCGACCCAAGAGTCGAGCGCAGGGGCCAGCCTGCGACGAGGAAGAAGCGTCAAGGCGCGTCTGGGGCGTCCGCCTGATGCGCGCTGCCGGTCGCCTCACCAAGAAGAGCAGTTGGGGCCTCAGGGGCCTCAGCCGCAGGCTCTGGCGGCTGCTCGCTGCCCTTAGCCACAGCAGCACGGGCCTCAGGGGTTGCTCCCTCATGAGCACCGCCCAGTGCTGTCACCTCGGCGGGGCCCCCCTCGGCCTCCGGCAGCTCATGCCTCCCTGCTCCGCCACTTGAGGAGGAGTCGCCTTGGTCGTCTGCAAGAGCGGCCACCACCACTGGGTTCTCGTGAGGCCCCTGGAGGCCAGCGGGGCGCAGCCCCCATTCGTCAAAGATGGGCATCTGATTCACAAAGTCGCTTCTATTCGGGCAGAGGTACAGCAAGGCCCCACCTTGCCGGATGCTGCCAGGGGTGGGGTCCCCAGTCAAGACCAAGAGCACCTTCCTTAGTGCTTTAGGCATCAGGTCCTCTTCCTGGAGCCTCATACGATCCCCACGCCTGCTGAAGGGCCACATCCGGTGAGAATGGCGTTGGAGAGGGGCAACACGGCGTAGCAGGAACTCCTTCACCACCTTGGGCGCCGTCACGCCGAGCGCCCTCAAGAACGCGAAGCGACGCCAGACGAAGACAAGCCGAGAATTTGTGAGTGCCTCCTGGCCCCAACCTGAGTTGGGGACAGCGGGCGAAGATGGCTCCGACAGCAAGGGGCTAGGCACCCCTACGTCCACATACAGCCACCGCTCGCGAAACCTAGGTGCGGGCGGAGGAAGACTGAAGCCGATCCCTGAAGCCGCTGTCTCGGGTGCAGCAATGAAGCTCACGCACCCCGAGCATTGGGTGGGGTCGACAAGGCGCAGAGAGAAGAAGTGGTGCAGCAAGGCAACCGAAGGAAGGATGCCCATCATCGCCTCACAAACAAAGGCGAAGACCGCAAGAAGAGTGATGGATTCAGGACCCAGATGCATCCTGTGGATCTGATAGTGGGAGAGCACGGCGTTGAAGAAATCAGAAAAGGAGGGAACTAGTCCCGCCCACAGGGCGTCGGAGAAATACCGGACCTCAGTGATTATCCTGTCGATGGAGAAGCAAGACGCGGGCCAGGCCATCGTCCTCTCGCATTCGTTGAAGATGGTGGCCAGAGCCGAGCTGACCTTGCCCAAGCCCTCTCGATTGATTATGATCGCCCGGTCGATGGCGGGGGCCACTAGCGACGGTGAGCGAGGCGGAGGCATGGGTTCTTCCCCCTTCCCTTCTTCATCGGAGCCATGGCAGCAGAAGGGGGGAAGGTTCGAGATTGGATTGAGATCGGAAGCTGGAGTTCGAGAGGAGGAAGGGCAGAGGACGCTCGGGCGGCGAAAAGGGGAGCGGCTGTGTGTGACTACGAGTCTGCCTAGCATGGCACAAAATAAGGAGGCGTGGGGGAACAGTGCCGCCCACGTCCAATCAACCACCATGCGGCGCCCAAGGCCGCAGGCTGTTAGGGCCCGCAGTGCTTCGCACTTGCCCTTTCGCCTCTCTGCTCGGCCAAGACCGGGCGCGCCTTGGGCCCAGGGGCTACTGTCGGTGTTCTGGGAACGGGGGTCCCTAGACTTGCCTGCCTGCAGCCTGCGGTGTGGCTCAAAGGGGGGCCCAGCACGGCCCATCTTCACCAACACAAGCTCAAGACCCTCGCGAGGGGCCAAGCCTCGCGGGGCGAACGACAAGGAGCTTCCTCAGGCACGGCCTCATCAGGCTGGCTCACGAGGAGGCGGAGATATCAAGGCGGGGCACCTCACGAGGTGCCCATGACGCAACCATGATGACCAAGGGCGCCAGTCGGGCGCCAGCCCGCGCAGTGTCCTCCTTTCCTCTTTGGTACAAAGGGAGCAAGCGCAGGCGAAAGCATCAAGCAAAGGCATCCATTTCGGTGCAACAAGACCAAGACCAGCCCAACGGCAGGAAGGAAGTCATTGTGGAGCCCAAGCAGGCGTCACCACCAGAGCCTTTGACAGGCGAGGACCAACTTTAGTCAGGATAAGTGTACCCGATGCTCCCCTTCAAAATGGCCAATTGTTGGCGCCCTTCCCGCTCAATATTTGGGAAGAGGCCCAGGGCCTTTGCCTATAAATAGTACTAGCCACCCCTAGGGTAGAGGCATCGAGAAACGAGGAGCTAGAATAAAGTAGCATCATAGCAAGAGAGAAGGGCAACTGAACTTCTCCTAGCAGTTCATCCCCCAAGCCAAGAACAAGCCCTCACGAGGCTGTTCCTCCTTGTATTGTCCATCATCAGCCCAAGAGGCAATCCATCACACCACACACTGGAGTAGGGTATTACACCGCAATTTTGGCCTGAACTAGTATAAACCTTGTGTCTCTTGTGTTGTTCCTTTCATAGTTTAGATCCTAGCGAGGCGGCGAGGAGCAGGTAGGTAGAGGGCAAAATCTCCGCGCGCACCCCAGTGTTCGAACCTTAAGGGTCTTCCGGAACCCGAAATCCGACATTTTGTATGCGATGACCACTTTAGTCAAGATAAGATATACTTGTTGTCTCCCTTCAAATCTGGCCATTGTGGGATCCCTTCCCGCCAACACTTGGGAAGAGCACCAAGCCCACTATAAATAGGACCTAGCCACCACCGTGGAAGGGGACAGACAAAACCACCGGATTCGAACCCTACAGATCATCCGCTCCCTTACCAGGTCAAGAACACACCTCTTGAAGTTGTTCTTCCACTGTACTAGTTCTTCCTCAGCCCTCGAGGCAAATCCACCACAAAGGAGGAGTAGGGTTTTACACCGCAAGGTTGCCGGAACTTGGGTAAACTGCTGTGTCTTTCTATCTTTCCTCCTCTTCGAGTTCGACGCACTAGGCTGTGAGGTTTCGTGACTTGGCAGGCTGGGTAGGTTGAGATCTCCACACGCATCCAGAGTTCGAACCTCTCAAGGGTTTGTGGACCCCGAAATCCGACAGCACCCGCGGCGGCTGAGCACTTGAGGTGGTCCTTGGATTCGAAGGTAATGGTGTACTATGACCATTTGAGGGGACACGTGGCCTTAAGCCTTGGGAGGGCCGCGTTCACCTCACGAGAGAAATTCTTGAAGATGCGGTGGGAGGCAAGGGTCGGAGCACCATCCAGGATACAGGCGATCACACGAGGCTCTTGGAAGCCCCTAGCCCCATCATCCTGTCGGTTGTCGTCATTCCTCGTTGGCGGCGGCGGCGGCGGCAGCGGAGGGAGGCCAGCGTTACCCCAAGGACGGTCCTCACGAGTCTTGTCCGCCAGGGGCCATCGCGAGGCTGGTCCCGCCAGCGGTCTTTGCGAGGCTGGTCGCGCTAGTCCTTGCAAGGGTCGTGGTTATCCCAATGGCCTCCTCCATGGCCATACACGCGGTTGCCGTGCTCGGGGAGGCATCCGAGGAGCCCATCGTCAAAGGCCGTGAGCTCCTGGCAGTCATTGGTGTTGTTGTTGTGTACGTTGTGGAAGATGTAGAACGGGAGGTTTCCCCTAGGAGGCTCATCGTGATCGCGGCCACGCTTCATCTCAGGCTCAGCCGCGAGCATGGCGGGGACCTTGTGCTTGGCCTCCTTAGCCTTGGCCTTCTTATCCTCTGGGTCGGCCTCAGGAAGCTCTAGGTGGGAGTGGCGGCCCTCCATGGCCCTTGCGCACTTCTTCACCAGGTTGAAAATTTACAGGGCAGAGGACAGGTTCTTGTGGATGGCGAGCTCCTCTTTCATCTGACGTCCCAGACGCCATCAGTGAACGCTGAGATGATGGACTCGTCCGATGCCTTCGGGATCATGAGGCAGACATTCGTGAAGCCTTGTATGTACTTGTGCAGGGTCTCGCCTGGCTGCTGCTTCACATGTCACAGGTCACCCACCGCAGGAGCACAGTCGCAGGTGTCCTAGAAGTTGGTGATGAAACGGTCGGGAAGCTCATCCCGGGAGGAGATCGATCTGTCTGGGAGGTGAAGGAGCCAGGAGCGTGTGCCATCTTTGAGGGCCATGGGGAGCCAGTTCGCCATGACCTTCTCGTCACCATTTATCGCCTCGATGCTAAGCGAGGAGAGCTGGAGGAACTCCGCAGGGTCGTGGGTGTCCCCATAGTGTGGAGGTAGGTCTAGTTCGAACTTGCTGGGGTAGACGATGCGGCGCAGCTCCGAGGTGAAGGCATGGAAGCCCGTCGCGCTCACCGGCGCTACGCATCTGTGTGGAGCTCGGTCCTGACACCCACGCGCCGCAGCCTCCGATGGTGCGTGATCTTTATGCTAGCGCGACAATGTTGGGAGTACAAGCCCGTCACCTTGGGGCCGTGGCACCACCCTACAGCTTGCCTCATCTTGCACTGGCGCCACACGCGGCGGGTCGCGCGGTTGCGCATAACGCCTGGGCTCGCAGTCAGCGTCACGCAAAGGAGGAGGGGAGGAGCGCCACGGGCTAGGTCACCCGCCTGGTATGGCGGTGGAAGAAGCGAGCGGGATGGCACTGGGACGTCGCCGGCGGTGTTGACGAGCTCGGCGTTGTGGCCAAGCCGGTCTTTGTAGTGGTCGTTGGCGGGCCGGAAATGCAACAGCTCGCGCACCATGAGCAGTGCAGCCTATGCATTCGCCGGCCCGCGGCGGGCGTGGGAGGACGACGCCATGGTGGGAGTGGGCGACGGAGTGGCGGTGCGGCCATTGCGCCGCACGAATGGTGGCAGTGATGAGTCCTGCTACTCGTGAGCAACAGGGTCAATGGTAACATTAGCCACGGGAGAGGTAGAGCGGCGGGGAGTGTCATTGCCCACGGGCACCGTCAGGGCAACACAAGCGGCCCAACTTTCGGCGCGGACCCGGCGTGCGTCGGCCATGGAAGTGACAAAGTGGAAAGGAAGCAAAGGTGGAAGAAGGACTTCAACACGCCCCTACCTAGCACCCCAAATTTTGGATTCAGGGCTCCGTAGACCCAAGAAGGTTCAAACTCTGGGGTGTGTGCGAAGATCTTAACCTCTCAAGTCTCAAGCTCGTCACCCTATAGCCTAGCCTCGTCGAGTACACGCTCGAGCGGGGAAGAAGATGAACACAGCAGTTTACCCAGGTTCGGGCCGCCTTGTGGTGTAAAACCCTACTCCTGCTTTGTGGTGGATTGGCCTTGCAAGGAGGCTGAGGATGAAGAAGTATAATGGATGAACATCTTCGCGAGGGCTCTGGTGGTGAGGGTGGAAAGGATCTGGTCTGGTCCCTCTCTATGGTGGTGGCTAACCTATATTTATAGTTGCATTGGTCCTATTCCCTCGAAACTTAGGAGGGAAGGGATCCCACAATGGCCAATTCGAAAGGGGACAAGTAGTACATCTTATCTTGACAAAAGGTGGTCTTCGCCTCCAAAGCTTCTGGTCGTGACGGAGCGGTGGGCTCGGTGATGACATCCATCCTATCGAGATCGTGGTCTTGGTCTCGTTTCACTAAAACGGAAACCTTTGGCGGACTCCTCTAGAACTTGCGTCTATCCTTGCTCTCGTAGCACGGAAAGGGAAACTATCTCCTCTGCGGCCGCTGGCGCCCGCCTAGCCTTGGTCGTCATGGCTTATGTCATCGCAGCCTCGTGAGGCTGGGTACCTGCATAGAAATCTTTGCTTCTCGGGAGGCAACCTTGGCAGGCCGCCCCTTTGGAGATCTTGGTGTTGTTCTCCTCGCGGGGTTGGGGCCCTCGTGAGGGTCTTGTCTTGGAGGCCTTGCCGCTGGGCCATACCAGGGCGTTGAGGGAGCCACGCCATGGGACGTAGGCAGGAAGATTTGTGTACCCCCATTCCCAGAATGTCAACATCTACTGCATTCGCTAGGGGGCTTACCTTCCCGGTCCTTGGTGACCGGGGCCTCAACCTCAGTGATGACTACGTCATTCCCCTTCCCCGTGTTTGGGCGGGGAAGGGTGCTTCAGGACAACACCTCCCAAATTTCTTCAGGAATCTGGCAAGGTGCAGAGCGCGGCGCCGATCCACAGTCCCCTAGCTCGGCCAGTAGAGATGTCCCCTCTGAGGACGGTTCGGCGGGGTGGCCGCGTGGCGGGCTGCGACACCAGACAGTCGGTCTCCATTTGTAAAGGACTATTAGAAATAAAGCAATTAAAACAACCAAGGAATATACCTGGCAGCTGGGAACTTGACCCTAGGTTCCCTCTCTGGAACCTTTTCATATGCTTTGGGCTCCTCATCGGAGTCCGATCTGACAACCAGGATTAGCTTAGGCTGACACTGCCTCTTTGAGGCCTGACGGGGTTGTACCTCCTCGACGTCTTCGGACGCCACCCTCTTCTTGGAGTGTGAGGAGGCGCTTTCCTCCTCGTCCTCTTCTTCGTCCACGTCATGAGCATACGGGGCTGCAGAATCTCCAGACCGGGTGTCCAGAAAAGCTGTTCGGTGGAGGTCCTTCCTGACCTCCAGTACATCCATCTTCTTCTTTCCCTTCTTGTCGGGCGCCTTGTAAGGCACCACGACCAGCAGCCTCTCTAGTTGGGGCAATCGGGGCCCTTCTGGTAGTGGCGCCGGATTGCTGATCTTCTCAGCCTTTCCAAGCCAGCCCTGCAAAAATCCATGATATATCTCCAATGTATCAATAATTTTTGATTGTTTCATGCTATTATATTACCCACTTTGGATGTTTATGGGCTTTATTTTATACATTTATATCATTTTTGGGACTAACCTACTAACTGGAGGCCCAGCTCGTATTGCTGTTTTTTTGCCTATTATAGTATTTCGAAGAAAAGGAATATCAAACAGAGTCCAAATGGAATGAAACCTTCGGGAGCATGATTTTTGGAACGAACGTGATCCAGAGGACTTGGAGTGCAAGTCAAGAAGCAGCCGAGGCGGCCACGAGAGGGTTGGGCGCCCCCCTATAGGGCGCACCCCCTGTCTCATGGGCCCCTCGGGCAGCCACCGATGTACTTCTTCCTCCTATATAAGCCTACGTACCCCGAAAACATCCAGGGAGCCAACAAAACACAATTTCCACCACTGTAACCTTCTGTATCAGCGAGATCCCATCTTGGAGCCTTCGCCGGTGCTCTGCCGGAGGGGGAATCGACCATGGAGGGCTTCTACATCAACACCATAGCCCCTCCGATGAGTTGTCAGTAGTTTACCATAGACCTTAGGGTCCATAGTTATTAGCTAGATGGCTTCTTCTCTCTTTATGGATCTCAATACAATGTTCTCCCCCTCTCTTGTGGAGATCTATTCGATGTAAACTCTTTTTGCGGTGGGTTTGTCGAGATCCGATGAATTGCGGGTTTATGATCAAGTTTATCTATGAGAAATATTTGAATCTCCTCTGAATTCTTTGATGTATGATTGAGTTATCTTTGCAAGTCTCTTCAAATTATCAGTTTGGTTTGGCCTACTAGATTGATCTTTCTTGCCATGGGAGAAGTGCTTAGCTTTTTGGGTTCAATCTTGCGGTGTCCTTACCCAGTGACAGAAAGGGTTGCAAGGCACGTATTGTATTGTTGCCATCGAGGATAAAAAGATGGGGTTTATATCATATTGCATGAGTTTATCCCTCTACATCATGTCATCTTGCTTAAGGCGTTACTCTGTTCTTATGAACTTAATACTCTAGATGCAGGCAGGAGTCGGTCGATGTGTGGAGTAATAGTAGTAGATGCAGGCAGGAGTCGGTCTACTTGTTGCGGACGTGATGCCTATATACATGATCATGCCTAGATAATCTCATAATTATTCAATTTTCTATCAATTGCTCAACAGTAATTTGTTCACCCATCGCAATACTTATGCTATCTTGAGAGAAGCCACTAGTGAAACCTATGGCCCCGGGGTCTATCTCTTATCATATTTTCTTCCAATCTACTTTTATTTGCATCTTTACTTTTTGCATCTATATTATAAAATACCAAAGATATATATATCTTATCATACTATCTCTATTAGATCTCACTTCCGCAAGTGGCCGTGAAGGGATTGACAACCCCTTTATTGCATTGGTTGCGAGTTCTTTGTTTGTTTGTGTAGGTGCGTGGGACTTTTGAGGAGCCTCCTACTGGATTGATACCTTGGTTCTCAAAAACTGAGGGAAATACTTACGCTACTATTGCTGCATCACCCTTTCCTCTTCAAGGAAAACCAATGCAAGCTCAAGACATAGCAAGAAGGATTTCTGGCGCCGTTGCCGGGGAGGTCTTCACTCAAGTCAAGACATACCAAGTACCCATCACAAACTCATCTCCCTCGCATTTACATTATTTGCCATTTGCCTCTCGTTTTCCTCTCCCCCACTTCGCCCTTGCCGTTTTATTCGCCCTCTCTTTCCCAATCTCCTCCTCTCTTTTCGCTTACCCTTTTTCTGTTTGCTTGTGTGTTGGATTACTTGTTGCCATGGTGCAAGATAATACCAAATTGTGTGATTTCTCCAATAACAATAATAATGATTTCCTTAGTACTCTGATTGCTCCTCTTAATGATTTGAATCTTGTGAAATCAATACTGCTTTCCTGAATCTTGTTATGAAAGATCAATTCGTCGGCCTTCCTAGTGAAGATGCCGCTACTCATCTAAACAACTTTGTTGATTTGTGTGATATGCAAAAGAAGAAAGATACGGATAACGATATTGTTAAATTGAAGTTATTTCCGTTTTCACTTAGAGATCGTTCTAAAGTTTGGTTTTCGTCTTTGCCTAAAAATAGTATTGATTCTTGGAACAAGTGCAAAGATGCTTTTATCTCTAAGTATTTTCCTCCCGCTAAGATTATCACTCTTAGGAACGATATTATGAATTTTAAACAACTTGATGATGAGCATGTTGCCCAATCTTGGGAAAGAATGAAATTGATGATTCGCAATTGCCCTACTCGTGGTTTGAATTTATGGATGATCATAAACAAAATTATGCCGGTTTGAACTTTGCTTCTAGAAATCTCTTAGATTCGGCCGCGGGAGGCACGTTTATGGAAATCACGATAGGATATGCTACAAAACTTCTTGATAATATTATGGCTAATTATTCTCAATGGCACACCGAAAGATCTTCTAGTAAAAAAGTGCATGCTATGGAAGAAATCAATGTTTTGAGTGGAAAGATGGATGAACTTATGAAATTGTTTGCTACTAAAAATACTCCTCTTGATCCCAATGATATGCCTTTGTCTACCTTGATTGAGAATAATAATGAATCTATGGATGTGAATTTTGTTGGTAGGAATAGTTTTGGAAACAATGCTTATAGAGAAAACTTTAATGCTAGACCGTTCCCTAGTAATTCCTATAATAATTATGGAAATTCGTACAATAATTCTTATGGTAATTTTAATAAGATGCCCTCTGATTTTGAGAATAGTGTGAAAGAATTTATGATTTCTCAAAAGAATTTTAATGCCTTGCTTGAAGACAAATTGCTCAAAGTTGATGATTTGGCTAGGAATGTTGATAGACTTTTGCTTGATGTTGATTCTCTTAAACTTAGATCTTCTCCTCCTAAGCATGATATCGATGAGTCTCTCAAAGCAATGAGAATTTCCATTGATGAGTGCAAGGAAAGAACCGCTAGATTGCGTGCTAAGAAAGATTGCTTTATAATGGTGTGTTCTTCTAGTTTCCATGAAAATAATGATGAAGATCTCAAAGTTATTGATGCGTCTCCTATTAGATCTTTGTTTTGCAATATGAATCTCGATAATTATGGGACTGATGATGAGTCAACTTTACCTAGAAGGCGTCCCAAGAATTCAGAGTTTTCAGATCTTGATGGTAAATTTGGTAAAAGTGGGATTGGAGAGGTCATGACTTTAAATAGCATTGAACCCACTATCTCGGATTTCAAGGAATTTGATTATGATAATTGTTCTTTAGAAGGTTGTATTTCCTTGTTGCAATCCGTTGTTAATTCTCCTCATGCTTATAGTCAAAATAAAGCTTTTACCAAACATATCGTTGATGCCTTGATGCAATCTTATGATGAAAAACTTAATTTGGAAGTTTCTATACCTAGAGAACTTAATGATGAATGGTAACCTACTATAAAGATTAGAATTAAAGATCATGAGTTTTTTGCTTTGTGTCAATTGGATGCTAGTGTTTCCATGATTCCGAAAACTTTATGTGATATTCTAGGTTTCCATGATCTTGATGATTGCTCTTTAAATTTGCACCTTGCGGATTCCACCATTAAAAAGCCAATGGGAAGGATCAATGATGTTTTCACTATTGCAAATAGAAATTTGGTGCCCATAGATTTTATCGTTCTTGATATAGATTGCAATCTTTCTTGCCCTATTATTCTTGGTAGACCTTTCCTTAGAACGATTGGTGCGATTATTGATATGAAGGAAGGGAATATTAGATTCCAATTTCCATTAAAGAAAGGCATGGAGCACTTTCCAAGAAAGAAAGTCAAATTACCTTATGAATCTATCATGCGAGCTACTTA
Organism: Triticum aestivum; assembly: GCF_018294505.1. Lineage (NCBI taxonomy): Eukaryota > Viridiplantae > Streptophyta > Magnoliopsida > Poales > Poaceae > Triticum > Triticum aestivum. The sequence goes on from NC_057810.1 coordinate 390,564,290, forward strand.
TGAATTTAGTGCCAAAGATAATACTACTTAGATCTATCTTGGTTTTTATGCCTAGCTAGGGGCGTTAAACGATAGCGCTAGTTGGGAGGCAACCCAATTATATTTGTGTTTTTTGTTTTTGTTCCTGTTTAGTAATAAATCTTGCATCTACCTTCTGTTTAGATGTGTTTTTATCTTTTAATTAGTGTTTGTGCCAAGTAGAACCTATAGGATAACCTATGATGATAGTTGATTTGATTCTGCTGAAAAACAGAAACTTTGCACGCACGAATTTAGTTTCTTTAAATCACATAAACGTGCTTTTGCGTTGATTCGTTTTGCTGATGATCAATAGACAAATTTTCCAGGACTTCCTATTTTTGTAGGATTTTTAGAGTTCCAGAAGTTTGTGTTTGTTACAGATTGCTATAGACTGTTCTGTTTTTGATAGATTCTGTTTTTCGTGCGTTGTTTGCTTATTTTGATGCATCTATGGCTAGTAAAATAGTTTATAAACCATAGAGAAGTTGGAATACAGTAGGTTTAACACCAAAATAAATAAATAATGAGTTCATTACAGTACCTTATGTAGTGGTTTTGTTTTCTTTCACTAACAGAGCTTATAAGATTTCCTGTTGAGTTTTGTATTGTGAAGTTTTCAAGTTTTGGGTAAAGCTTTTATGGACTATGGAATAAGGAGTGGCAAGAGCCTAAGCTTGGGGATGCCCATGGCACCCCAAGATATTCAAGGATAGCCAAAAGCCTAAGCTTGGCGATGCCCCGGGAAGGCATCCCCTCTTTCGTCTTCGTTCATTGGTAACTTTACTTGGAGCTATATTTTTATTCGCCACATGATATGTGTTTTGCTTGGAGCATCGTGTATTATATTAGTCTTTGCTTTTTAGTTTACCACAATCATCCTTGCTGTACACACCGTTTGGGAGAAACCTACTTGATTAGAATTTGCTAGAATACTCTATGTGCTTCACTTATATCTTTTGAGCTTGATAGTTTTTGCTTTAGTGCTTCACTTTTATTTTTTTAGAGCACGGTGGTGACTTAATTTTGAAGAAATTGCTAGTATGTCATGCTTCACTTATATTATTTTGAGTCTTTTAGAATAGCATGGTATTTTCTATGGTTACAAAGTTGGTCCTAGAATGATGAGCATCCAAGTTGGGTATAATAAAAACTATCATAGAAAAAGAATTGGATGCTATGATCAATTTGATGCTTGATAATTGTTTTGAGATATGGAGGTAGTTATATTAAAGTCATGCTAGTTGGGGTGATTATGAAAAATACTTGTGTTGAGGTTTGTGATTCCCGTAGCATGCACGTATGGTGAACCGCTTTGTGATGAAGTTGGAGCACAATTTTATTTATTGATTGTTTTCCTTATGAGTGGCAGTCGGGGACGAGCGATGGTCTTTTCCTACCAATCTATCCCCCTAGGAGCATGCGCGTAGTACTTTGTTTTTGATGAATTCTAGATTTTTGCAATAAGTACATGAGTTCTTTTGACTAATGTTGAGTCCATGGATTATACGCACCCTCACCCTTCCACCATTGCTAGCCTCTCTTGTGCCACGCAACTTTCGCCGGTACCATACACCCACCATATACCTTCCTCAAAACAGCCCTACCTATTATGGCATTTCCATAGCCATTCCGAGATATATTGCCATGCAACTTTCCACTGTTCTGTTCATATGACACGCATTACTTTTGTCATATTTCTCTTTGCATGATCATGTAGTTGACATTGTATTTGTGGCAAGGCCACCTTCATATTTCCATACATGTCGCTCTTGATTCATTGCATATCCCGGTACACCGTCGAAGGCATTCATATAGAGTCATATCTTGTTCTAGCTTTGAGTTGTAATTCTTGAGTTGTAAATCCATAAAAGTGTGATGATCTTCATTATTAAAGCATTGTCCTAGTGAGGAAAGCATGATGAAGACTATGATTCCCCCACAAGTCGGGATGAGACTTCGGACTTTACAAAAAAAGAGAAAGGCCAAAAAGAAAAGAAAAAGAAAGGCCGAAGAAAAGAAAAAAAAGGGAAAAAGGAAAAAAAAAGAGAGAAAAAGAAAAAAAATAATGAGAGAAAAAGAGAGAAGGGACAATGCTACTATCTCTTTTTCCACACTTGTGCTTCAAAGTAGCACCATGATCTTCATGATAGAGAGTCTCCTATGTTGTCACTTTCATATACTAGTGGGAATTTTTCATTATAGAACTTGGCTTGTATATTCCAATGATGGGCTTCCTCAAAATGCCCTAGGTCTTCGTGAGCAAGCGAGTTGGATGCACACCCACTTAGTTTCTTTAGTTGAGCTTTCATATATTTATAGCTCTAGTGCATCTGTTGCATGGCAATCCCTACTCACTCATATTGATATCTATTAATGGGCATCTCCATATCCCGTTGATACGCCTAGTTGATGTGAGACTAACTTCTCCTTTTTTGTCTTCTCCAGAACCACCATTCTATTCCACATATAGTGCTATGTCCATGGCTCACGCTCATGTATTGCGTGAAAGTTGAAAAAAGTTTGAGATTATTAAATTATGAAACAATTGCTTGGCTTGTCATCGGGTTTGTGCATGATTAAATACTTTGTGTGATGAAGATAGAGCAATAGCCAGACTATATTATTTTGTAGGGATAACTTTCTTTGGCCATGTTATTTTGAGAAGACATGATTACTTTGATTAGTATGCTTGAAGTATCACCATTTTCACGTCAATATGAACTTTTATTTTGAATCATTTGGATCTGAACATTCATGCCACAATAAAGAAAGTTACATTGAGAATTATTCTAGGTAGCATTCCACATCAAAAATTCTGTTTTTATTATTTACCTACTCGAGGACGAGAAGGAATTAAGCTTGGGGATGCTTGATACGTCTTCAATGTATATATAATTTTTTATTGTTTCATGCTATTATGTTACCCCTTTTGGATGTTCATGGGCTTTATTTTACACATTTATATCATTTTTGGGACTAACCTACTAACCGGAGGCCCAGCCCGTATTGCTGGTTTTTTTTGCCTATTTCAGTATTTCGAAGAAAAGGAATATCAAACGGAGTCCAAATGGAATGAAACCTTCGGGAGCGTTATTTTTGGAACGAACATGATCAAGAGGACTTGGAGTGCAAGTCAAGAAGCAGCCGAGGCGTCCACGAGAGAGTAGGGCACCCCCCCTATAGGGCGCGCCCCCTGTCTCGTGGGCCCCTCGGGCGGCCACCGACGTACTTATTCCTCCAATATAAGCCTACCTACCCCGAAAACATCCAGGGAGCCACCGAAACACAATTTCCACCACCTTAACCTTCTGTATCCGCGAGATTCCATCTTGGAGCCTTCACCGGCGCTCTGCTGGAGGGGGAATCGACCATGGAGGGCTTCTACATCAACACCATAGCCCCTCCGATGAGTTGTGAGTAGTTTACCATAGACCTTCGGGTCCATAGTTATTAGCTAGATGGATTCTTCTCTCTTTTTGGATCTCAATACAATGTTCTCCCCCTCTCTTGTGGAGATCTATTCGATGTAATCTCTTTTTGTGGTGTGTTTGTCAAGATACGATGAATTGTGGGTTTATGATCAAGTTTATCTAGTTGGGGCAATCGGGGCCCTTCTGGCAGTGGCACCGGATTGCTGATCTTCTCAGCCTTTCCAAGCCAGCCCTGCAAAAATCCATGATACGTCTCCAACGTATCAATAATTTTTTATTGTTTCATGCTATTATATTACCCACTTTGGATGTTTATGGGCTTTATTTTACACATTTATATCATTTTTGGGACTAACCTACTAACCGGAGGCCCAGCTCGTATTGCTGTTTTTTTCCTATTATAGTATTTCAAAGAAAAGGAATATCAAACAGAGTCCAAATGGAATGAAACCTTCGGGAGCGTGATTTTTGGAACGAACTTGATCCAGAGGACTTGGAGTGCAAGTCAAGAAGCAGCCGAGGTGGCCACAAGAGGGTAGGGCGCCCCCCCTATAGGGCGCACCCCCTGTCTCATGGGCCCCTCGGGCAGCCACCGACGTACTTCTTCCTCCTATATAAGCCTACGTACCCCGAAAACATCCAGGGAGCCAACAAAACACAATTTCCACCACCGTAACCTTCTGTATCAGCGAGATCCCATCTTGGAGCCTTCGCCGGTGCTCTGTCGGAGGGGGAATCGACCATGGAGGGCTTATACATCAACACCATAGCCCCTTCGATGAGTTGTCAGTAGTTTACCACAGACCTTAGGGTCCATAGTTATTAGCTAGATGGATTCTTCTCTATTTATGGATCTCAATACAATGTTCTCCCCCTCTCTTGTGGAGATCTATTCGATGTAAACTCTTTTTGTGGTGTGTTTGTCGAGATCCGATGAATTGTGGGTTTATGATCAAGTTTATCTATGAGAAATATTTGAATCTCCTCTGAATTCTTTTATGTATGATTGAGTTATCTTTGCAAGTCTCTTCAAATTATCAGTTTGGTTTGGCCTACTAGATTGATCTTTCTTGCCATGGGAGAAGTGCTTAGCTTTTTGGGTTCAATCTTGCGCTGTCCTTACCCAGTGACAGAAAGGGTTGCAAGGCACGTATTGTATTGTTGTCATCGAGGATAAAAAGATGGGGTTTATATCATATTGCATGAGTTTATCCCTCTACATCATGTCATCTTGCTTAAGGCGTTACTCTGTTCTTATGAACTTAATAATCTAGATGCAGGCAGGAGTCGGTCGATGTGTGGAGTAATAGTAGTAGATGCAGGCAGGAGTCGGTCTACTTGTTGCGGACGTGATGCCTATATACATGATCACGCCTAGATAATCTCATAATTATTCGCTTTTCTATCAATTGCTCGACAGTAATTTGTTCACCCACTGTAATACTTATGCTATCTTGAGAGAAGCCACTAGTGAAACCTATGCCCCCCCCGGGTCTATCTCTTATCATATTTGCTTCCAATCTACTTTTATTTGCATCTTTACTTTTTTCATCTATATTATAAAATACCAAAAATATATTTATCTTATCATACTATCTCTATTAGATCTCACTTTCGCAAGTGGCCGTGAAGGGATTGACAACCCCTTTATTGCGTTGGTTGCGAGTTCTTTGTTTGTGTGTGTAGGTGCGTGGGACTTTTGAGGAGCCTCCTACTGGATTGATACCTTGGTTCTCAAAAACTGAGGGAAATACTTACGCTACTATTGCTGCATCACCCTTTCCTCTTCAAGGAAAACCAATGCAAGCTCAAGACGTAGCAATCCACAATGAGAGGCTTTGACCAAATCATGCATGGTATGATTATCCGAACACATGTCAGGTGAAAGACCACTCACCTCCCTCGAGGGGTTCGCGGTGTTGAGGCTGATGTCCTCATCCTTGACCGGCCACGCCTCTTGAGGCTTGAACAGCAGACCCCATGCCTTGTCATGGGTTGTGCCAAAGAGGTACTGCATGGTGGCCGGGTCTTCAGACTTGTATGCCCACATCGGTTTGGCCCTTTGCTGGCAAGGCAGGAGCTGGCGCTTGAGAATTATTTGGACCATGTTGTCCAGCTTGGCGCCGGTCTCCATCATGTTGACGACGCACTTCTGCAGTAGCTTCACATCAGTAGTGGACCCTAGTCCATACTTTTTGTTATCCATGAGGCCAATCTCGCTAGGGGTCCAGATCTGAATTCAGGAGCCGCCTTCCAGGCAGCATCCCTTGGTTCGATGATGTAGAACCACTCTTTTTGACACACCTTGACGGTGTTAATGAACCTGCCCTCCGGCCATTGGACCCATGTCACCTTGCTAATCATGGCCCCGTCGCAGTCCTCCTAAGGCATCGCGAACCACCTTGCGATTTACGTTGAACACTTTCAGCCACAGGACAAATGGCCCAGACGAAAGGATCCCTGGCGTCTGGCTCCTAGCCTTCGCAAAACTTCCTTTTGCACCTTCCTAAAGCCCCATGGGCTTTACCCCTTGGCCCAAATAAAGTGTTCTCACACTAGAACATTTCGGGAAACATCCGAAACCCCTTTCGAAGACCAAACAATATTATCCCATATATCAATCTTTACCTTTGGAGCATTCCGGAGCTCCTCATCATGTCTGTGATCTCATCCGGGACTCCGAACAACATTCGGTCACCAACATACACTCATATAATACCATATCGTCAATGAACGTTAACCATGCGGAACCTACGGGTTCGAGAATGATTTAGGCATGACCGAGATGCTTCTCCGGTCAATAACCAATAGCGGGACCTAGATGCCAATATTGGTTCCTACGTATTCTACAAAGATCTTTATCAGTCAAACCTTTATGTCGACATCTGTTGGTATGTTACTTGCCTGAGATTCGATCGTTGGTATCTCCATATCTAGTTCAATCTCATTCCCGGGAAGTCTCTTTACTCGTTCCGTAATACATCATCTCGTAACTAACTCCTTAGTCACTTTGCTTGCAAGCTTCTTGTGTTGTATTACCGAGAGGGCCTAGAGATACCTTTCCGTAATATGGAGTGACAAATCCTAGTCTCGATCATGCCAATTCAACAGGCACCTTCAGAGATACCTGTAGAGCACCTTTATGATCACCCAGTTACGTGGTGACGTTTGATGGCACACAAGGCATTCCTCCGGAGTCCTGGAGTTGCATGATCTCATGGTCGAAGAAACATGTATTACACATTAAGAAAGCAGTAGCAATAAACTGAACGATCATATGCTATGCTAACGGTTGGGTCTTGTCCATCACATCATTATCCTAATGATGTGCTCCCGTTATCTAATCACAATTCATGTCTATGGTTAGGAATCCCTAACCATCTTTGATCAATGAGCTAGTCTAGTAGAGGCTCACTAGGGACACGGTATTTGTTTATGTATCGACACATGTATTTAAGTTTTTGGTCAGTACAATTCTAGCATGAATAATAAACCTTTATCATGATTAAGGAAATATAATAATAACCACTTATTATTGCCTCTAGAATAAATTTCCATCAGTCTCCCACTTGCACTAGAGTCAATAATCTAGTTCACATCACCATGTGATTAACACCCAAAAAGTTCAGTAGAATCAATAATCTAGTTCACATTTAACACCCAAAGAGTTCAAAGGTGTGATCATATTTTGCTTGTGAGATAGGTTTTTAGTCAACAGGTCTGCAACATTCAGATCCATGTGTACTTTGCAAATATCTATGTCTACAATACTCTGCATAGAGCTACTCAAGCTAATTGCTCTCACATTCAATATGTATCTAGATTGAGACTCAGAGTCATCCGGATCAGAGTCAAAGCTTGCAATGATGTAACCCTTTATGTTGAACTCTTTTTATCACCACCATAACCTAGAAAAAATTCCTTAGTCCTCTTTAGGTACCTAAGGATAATTTTGACTGTTGTCCAGCGATACACTCCTGGATCACTGTTGTACCTCCCTGCTAAACTTATGGCAAGGCACACATCAGTCTGGGTACACAACATGCATACATTATAGAACCTATGACTGAGGCATAGGGAATGACTTACATTTTATCTCTATCTTCTGTCGTGTTCGAACTTTGAGTCTTACTCAATTTTGCACCTCGCAACATAGGCAAGAACCCTTTCTTTGACTAGTCCATCTTGAACTTCTTCAGAACTTTGTCAAGGTATGTGCTTTGTGGAAGTCCTATTAAGCATCTTGATCTATCCCCATAGATCTTGATGCCCAATATATAATCAGCTTCACCGAGGTCTTTCATTGAAAAATTATTTTTCAAATTTCCTTTTATGCTATCCAGAAATTATGTACCATTTCCAATCAGCAATATGTCATCCACATATAATATTAGAAATGTTACAGAAGTCCTACTCACTTTCTGGTAAATAAAGGCTTCACCATAAGTCTGTATCCAAACCAAATGCTTTGATCACCTCATCAAAGCGTTTATTCCAACTCCGAGATGCTTGCACCAGTCCATAGATGGATCGCTGGAGCTTGAACACTTTGTTAGCACCTTTACGATCGACAAAAACTTTCGGTTGCATCATATACAACTCTTCCTTAAGTAACTCGTTAAGAAATGTAGTTTTGACGTCCATTTGCCAAATTAAAATGTGGCAATTGCTATCATGATTTGGACAGACTTAAGCATAGCTACGGTGAGAAAGTGTCATCGTAGTCAACCCCTTGAACTTGTTGAAAACCTTTTGTGACAAGTCGAGCTTTGTAGACAGTGATATTACCATCAACGTATGTCTTCTTCTCGAAGATCCATTTATTCTCAATGGCTTGCCGATCATCGGGCAAGTCCACCAAAGTCCATACTTTGTTCTCATGCATGGATCCTATCTCAGATTTCATGGCCTCAAGCAATTTGTCGGAAACTGGGCTCATCAAAGCTTCTTCATGGTTCGTAGGTTCGCTGTTGTCTAACAACATGACTTCCAGGACAGGATTACCAAACCAATCTATTGCGCTACGTGTTCTGGTCAACCTACGAGGTTCAGTATGTTGGATTATGGGTTCCGCAAGCCCTTGAGAGGTTCGAACTCTGGGGTGCATGTAGAGATCTCAACTTACCCAGCCTGCCTACTCACAATCCTCCTAAGCCTAGCGCGTCAAGCCCAAAGAGACAAAGAGACACAACAGTTTATCCTAGTTCGGGCCACCTTGCGGTGTAATACCCTACTCCAGCGTTTTGGTGGATTGCCTCGGAGGGCTGAGGATGAACTAGTACAATGGATGAACTGGCCTCAGGAGGTGAGCATTCTTGAGCTCGAGTGAGCTGGTGTGGTGTGAGCTAGTTCGACTTGTCTTCCTCTCTATGGTGGTGGCTAGTCCTCTTCTAAAATGTTTGCGGGAAGGGATCCCACAACGGCCGGATTTGAAAGGGGAAAAGTAGTACAGCTTATCCTGACAAAAGTAGTTTTAGCCTGCGAAAAGCGTCTGGTCGTGACGCTGCGGTGGGCTCGTCGGTGACCTCCGTCCTGCTGTCCTAGCAGTCTTGGTCTCGTTGCACCAGAATGGAAACCTTTGTCTGATTCCTTCGGACTCCGCGCCTGTGGCTTGCCTCCTATGCACTAAAGAGGAAACTTGCGCTCTGCGCCCGCCTGGCGCCCACCTGGCCTTGGTTGTCATGTCTCACGTCAGCTGAGCCTCATAAGGTAAACCTTGCATAGAAATCTTCGCCCCTCGGGAGCCAGCCTGAGGAGGCCGATCCCCTAGGGGGTCGTGGCGTCGTCCGCCTCGTGAGGCTTGGCCCCTCGCGAGGGTCTTGAGTTGTTGATGTTGAAGCTATCCAAGACGCCGATAGTAGGCCCCAGGCGCAAGGCATGCTCGGACTTGGCTTCCAGGCGAAGCCAAAGGGCAAGTGGGGAGCGCCGCGGGCCCTAACCGCCTGCGGCCTTGATGACACGTGGCGGTTGATGCAACATGGGCGTCTCCACTTCCCCATGCCGCCTTGATATCTGGCAGGCCCGATAGTCGCCTGTTGCCAGTGCAGGTCGCCCTTCATAGATTACCGTGATCGGCCCTTGTTTCCTCCTTCCCAATCTTGCCGCCTTGTCCATAGTTCTGGCGCCGGTGCCTCATCCTTCTTTTGGGCGCTCGTCATGGCCCCCAGCTGAGGAAGAAGAAGGGGAAGCCGCGCGCCCTAGCCAGTCCTCCACCGGCCTTGGAGCCAGCCCTCGAACAGTCGACGGTGATCAACAAGGAGGGGCTGGACAATGTCCGACACGCGCTCGCCGCCGACTCCAATGAGTGGAGGGCGATGGCCGTCCACCCTGCATCTTGGCGAGTGAAAGAGATGAGCGCCATCGAGATCCCCATCTATCTCCATGCTCTTCTCACGGGGCTGATTCCTCCCTTCTCCCCTTTCTTCAATGCTGTGATATCGCATTACCAGATCCACCTGCTACATCTGGACCCCCGCTCTGTTATCCTTCTCGCCATCTTCGCCTTCCTCTGTGAGGCCATGGTCAACATTACTCCTTCCGTGGCCTTATTTCGCCATTTCTTCTTGCTTCGGTTGCTCAACGCCCGCCAATGCTCTTGGTGCGCGACCTTTGAAGCTGTGGCCGCAACCGCCGGTTTGGGAATCGACTTGGAGCTCTCGCCTACTTCGAAAGGGTTTCTGAAACCAGTGGCTGCTCATGGACGCCCACGCGTTCAGCCCCCTGCTCTTGACTCATGGGGCACCGTCCTCGCCTAGCTCCGGTTGGTGCCATGAGAGGCTCTCCGACCGGAGTCTTGCTTTCGTTTGGAAGATATTGGCGAGGCTTCAGGAACTGGAGGTGACAGCACCAATGGTGGTGAAGGAGTTTGTCAGGCAGCGCATCACTCCCCTTCAGCGCTACTCTCGCCCAACGTGGGACCTTGCGGGCGTCGAGGATCCAATGAAGTTGCAGAGGCCATCACTGGCGGCTGGGACCCTGAGTATGGTGCTCAAACTCCTAATAGGCGAACCCGAGCCTGCTGACCTTCCGGGGGGTGGCTGCCTCCTCTATCAGTGCTCGAACAAGGTTGCCTTCGTTGGGCAGATGCATCTATTCGATGAGTGGGGGTTTCTTCCGGAGGGCCTTGAGGGGCCCCGCGAGAACCCCCTCTTCGTGGCTCCTCTCTTGGTCGATCCTGCCACGTGCGCCCCGAGTGTGGAAGCAGGGGGGGCGCTCACCTCCAGCAGTTGTCGAGGGCTCCTCCGGAGGCCTGGCGCCGATAGTGGCCTAGGAGGCCGAGGCTCCTGAGGCCCTGGAAGGAGTTGCCGTAGAGCTGACGCGACCCCAAGCCATGGAGGCAGAGGCCCCTGATGCCCTAGGTGGTGGCTCCAGAGTGGCTGCTGATGGCGAGGAGCCCATCAATGGCTCCAGAGCCGTAAGCTAGAAGATCTCGCCGGGCGCCCCTGCTCTCGGGGTCCCTGCCCCGGCTGCCCCGTCGAGCGCTCCTCCTCCCGAGGATCACCCGCCGGGGTCTGGTCGGCCCCGCCTGTGCCTTGAGTCACTCCTGAAGAGGAAGAGGTCCCCGTGCCACAGCGATGGCACCCTTCGACCATTGATGCCAAGGAGATATGTGCCTGCCGATGAGTAAGTATCTTTGCCCCTCATTCCTAGTGCGCTATGTTTTCTCACGACTGGGGTCTTGTAGGGCTCCCATGAAGGCGAAACCTTGGGAAGCAAGCGCCCCCAAGGATTCCAACTTGACGCCCCTGCACAGCCCTCGGCGCCCTAATCCTGCGTAGGGCGTGGGGCTGACTCCAATTGTCGCAACGCCGCGAGGGTGCCCCGAAACCTGGCTCCTTGCTCCCTGATAACCCACAAGTATAGGGGATCACAACACTTTTCGAGGGTAGAGTATTCAACCGAAATTTATTGATTCGACACAAGGGGAGCCAAAGAATATTCTCAAGTATTTGCATTTGAGTTGTCAATTCAACCACACCTGGATAACCTAGTATCTACAGCAAAGTATTTAGTAACAAAGTAATATGGAAGTAACGGTAACAGTGGCAAAAGTAACAGTAGCAGTTTTGTAGTGATTGTAATAACAGCAACGGTGAAGTAAATAAGCAAAGAACAATACGTGAAAAGCTCGTAGGCATTGGATCAGTGATGGATAATTATGTCGGATGTGATTCCTCATGCAATAGTTATAACATACGGCGACACAGAACTAGCTCCAGTTCATCAATGTAATGTAGGCATGTATTCCGAATATAATCATACGTGCTCATGGAAAAGAACTTGCATGACATCTTTTGTCCTGTCCTCCCGTGGCAGCGGGGTCCTAATGGAGACTAAGGGATATTAAGGCCTCCTTTTAATAGAGTACCGGATCAAAGCATTAACACTTAGTGAATACATGAACTCCTCAAACTATGGTCATCACCGGTAAGTATCCAGATTATTGTCACTTCGGGGTTAATGGATCATAACACATAATAGGTGACTATAGACTTGCAAGATAGGATCAAGACCTCACATATATTCATGAAAACATAATATTTTCAGATATGAAATCATGGCACTCGGGCCCTAGTGACAAGCATTAAGCATAGCAAAGTCATAGCAACATCAATCTCAGAACGTAGTGGATACTAGGGATCAAACCCTAGCAAAACTAACTCAATTACATGGTAAATCTAGTCCAACCCATCACCGTCCAGCAAGCCTACGATGGAATTACTCACGCACGGCGGCGAGCATCATGAAATTGGTGATGGAGGATGTTTGATGATGACGACGGCGATGGATTCCCCTCTCCGGAGCCCCAAACAGACTCCAGAGCAGCCCTCCCGAGAGAGTTTAGGGCTTGGCAGCGGCTCCATATCGTAAAACGCGATGAATCTTTCTCTCTGATTTTTTTCTCCGTGAACGTGAATAGATGGAGTTGGAGTTGAGGTCGGTGGAGGTCCAAGGGGCCCATGAGGCAGGGGGCGCACCCCCCACCCTCGTGGACAGGGCGTGGGGCCCCTGGTGCTGATTCTTTCGCCAGTTAATTCCAAAATGTTGATCCATGGATTTTCAGGTCATTCCGAGAACTTTTATTTCTGCACAAAAATAACACCATGGCAGTTCTGCTGAAAACATCATCAGTCCAGGTTACTTCCATTCAAATCATGCAAGTTAGAGTCCAAAACATGGGCAAAAGTGTTTGGAAAAGTAGATACGACGGAGACGTATCAAACTCCCCCAAGCTTAAACCTTTGCTTGTCCTCAAGCAATTCAGTTGACAAACTGAATGTGATAAAGAAAAAAATTTACAAACTCTGTTTGCTCTTGTTGTTGCAAATATGTTAAGCCAGCATTCAAGTTTTCAGCAAAGATTATGAACTAACCATATTCACAATAACACTTAGGTCTCATGTTTACTCATATCAATGGCATAATGAACTAGCGAGCAATAATAATAAATCTCAGATGACAACACTTTCTCAAAACAATCATAATATGATATAACAAGATGGTATCTCGCTAGCCCTTTCTGAGACCGCAAAACATAAATGCAGAGCACCTTTCAAGATCAAGGAATGGCTAGACATTGTAATTCATGGTAAAAGAGATCCAGTCATAGTCATACCCAATATAAACTAATAGTAATGCATGCAAATGACAGCGGTGCTCTCCAGCGGATGCTTTTTAATAAGAGGGTGATGACTCAACATAAAAGTAAATAGATAGGCCCTTCGCAGAGGGAAGCAGGGATTTGTAGAGATGCTAGAGCTCGATTTTGAAATAGAGATAAATAACATTTTGAGCGGTATACTTTCAGTGTCAACATAACACCTGAGAGATCTCGATATCTTCGATGCTACACACATTATAGGCGGTTCCCAAACAGAATGGTAAAGTTTATACTCCCCCTCCACCAACAAGCATCAATCAATGGCTTGCCCGAAACAATGGGTGCTTCCAACTAGCAACAATCCTGGGGGAGTTTTGTTTGCAATTATTTTGATCTGATTTGAGCATGGGAGTGGGCATCCCGGTGACCAGCCATTTTCTCGTGAATGAGGAGCGGATGCCACTCCTCTTGAGAATAACCTGCTTAACATGGAAGATACAGACAACCCTAGTTGATACATGAGTTGTTCGAGCATACAAAACATAATTTCATTTGATGGTTTGGAGTTTGGCACATACAAATTTACTTGGAACGGCAGGTAAATACCGCATATAGGAAGGTATGGTGGACTCATATGGAATAACTTTGGGGTTTATGCAGTTTGGATGCACAAGCAGTATTCCTGCTTAGTACAGGTGAGGGCTAGAAAGAGACTGGCAAGCAACCAACTAGAGAGCGACAACAGTCATGAACATGCATTAAAATTAATCAACACTGAGTGCAAGCATGAGTAGGATATAATCCACCATGAACATAAATATAGTGAAGTCTATGTTGATTTTGTTTCAACTACATGCATGAACATGTGCCAAGTCGAGTCACTCGAATCATTCAAAGGAGGATACCACCCTATCATACCACATCACAACCATTTTAATAGCATGTTGGCACGCAAGGTAAACCATTATAAGCTCCTAGCTAATTAAGCATGGCATAAGCAACTATAGTCTCTAATTGTCATTGCAAACATGTTTATTCATAACAGGCTGAATAAGGAACGATGAACTAATCATATTTACAAAAACAAGATAGGTCGAGTTCATACCAGCTTCTCTCATCTCAATCATTTCATCATATATCGTCATTATTGCCTTTCACTTGCACGACCGAACAGTGTGTATAATAATAATAATGCATGTGCATTGGACTAACCTGGAATCTGGAAGCATTCAATTCAAGGGAGAAGACAAGGTAATATGGGCTCTTGGTTAAATCAACAATAATGCATATGAGAGCCACTCAACAATTTTCATTATGGTCTTCTCCTCTCGGCCCCCAACGAAAAGAAAAGAAATAAAACTATTTACATGGGAAAGCTCCCAACAAGCAAAAGAAGAACGAGAAATCTTTTTGGGTTTTCTTTTAATTACTACCACTATAGGCATGGAAAGAAAGCTAGCTAATTTTTTTGTTTTTCTTAAGGTTTATCAAACACACAAGAAGAAAGCAAGAAAAGAAAATAAACTAGCATGGATTGTACAATGAAAAAGTATGAGCACCGACAACTAGAATGAGTGTGTGAACATGAATGTAATGTCGGTGAGAAATATGTACTCCCCAAGCTTAGGTTTTTGCATAAGTTGGTCTATGCCCATGGATAGCCTGGCGGATATCTGAAGTTGTAACTAGGGTCATACTGAGATGCAGCAGCCATTGCCTCCTGAGCTGTAGCTTGGAGGCGAGCTGCCCCCGTCCTGCTCTCGTACTCGTTCGTCTCCTCCCTGGTGATAACATATCTTCCTTTTGCCTGATAGTCAAAGAACATAGGAGCAGGGAGAGTAATATGGACAGCGCGACGTCTATCAAAGATTAGTCGATACTGGAGGATTTGTTCATTCCTCTCAAGAAAATGATGATTAACCATGGCATTATAATCTAAATAAGCGGGAGGTGACTCCCTATCATTTGCATGTGCGGGTATACCAAGATAATTAGCCACACGGGTCACGTAAATCCCACCAAACAAATCTCCAGTTAAACCATTATTATGCAACCTACGTGCAACAATTGCCCCCAAGTTATATTGTCTATCACCTAATACAGCACTCTTGAGAACACTAAGATCCGGGACACACATGTGACAAGCTTCATCTTTATCGTTAATGCATCTACCTATGAAGAGAGCAAAATAATGTATAGCAAGAAAATGAATGCTCCCTATGGTAGCTTGTGCTATTTCTCTGGATTCTCCCACAGTGATATTAGCAATAAAGTCTTTATATTCAGATTTACGAGGTTCATTAACACTGCCCCACTGCGGGAGTTTACAAGCAGTAGTAAAATCTTCTAAGTCCATGGTATAAGATTTATCATAAAGATCAAACAGGAGATTGTGAGAATTACGCGAAGATGTAAATTTAAACCTTCTCACAAAGGAATCAGTTAAATGGTAGTATTGAGGGCACTTATCTTGCATGAAGTCCTCAAGATCAGCATTACGCACATATGCATCAAATTCATCCTTGATGCGTGCTTTGACCATAAACTCCTCTAACAGCAATTCACAAGGCCGCACGTAAGCTTCCCTTGATGGTTCCTCGTCCTGCTCACGTATTGTGAGCCTGGGTCCTTGCTTCCTTGAAGAGCCACCTTGATACATTTTCCTAGACATATTTCCTCCTGTGAAAAATTTCTGAAAATTTTAGTAACTCAAAATAAAAGTGAACCAAACTCAACAAAATTGATAGCAACTACTCCCACAAGTGCCTAGAGACTATATCATGCATTAGAACTACTTGGGACCATATAAATTTGACATGCAAGCTCAAGAACAGGGTCACCTAGGCAGCAAAAATTTGTAATGAATAAAGCACTAGAACAAAACTGGACCTTTGGAGGAGTTACATACCAAAGAACAATCCCCCAAAGTAGTTTTGTGAATGAAGCTTTGAGCAAGGAGATAAAAAATGGCAGCAAAATGAGCTAGAACTCGTGCTTGAGCTGGATAGTGATTTTTTTGGGAGGTAGAAGAAGAGCATGGGTGCAGGAATAAGTGGAGGGGGCCACCATGGGCCCACGAGGTAGGGGGCGCGCCCCATGGGGTTGGGCGCGTCCTGGACCCCCATGGCCAGGTGCTTGCTCCCCCTGTTGTGTTCTCAGTGCCAGATATTCTCAAATATTCCAGAAAAAATCATACTAAATTTTCAGGGCATTTGGAGAACTATTATTTTCAAGGTATTTTTTATTGCATGGATAAATCAGAAAACAGACAAAAAAATACTACTTTTGCTTTATTTAATCTAAATAACAGAAAGTAAAAATAGGGTACAGAAAGTTGTGCTTTCTAACTTCATCCATCTCATCAAAAGGAATCCACTAACAAGGTTGATCAAGTCTTGTTAACAAACTCATTCCGAATTGCATGAAACTGGAGAAATTTCGAATAACACTAGGTTATCTCAATGGGGATATGTACATCCCCAATAATAAGAATATCATATTTCTTCTTGATAGTAAGAAGAGGAAAGTCAAAATCTCCAATAATAATCGATGGAATTTTTCCAATAGAATTGATACTGTGAACTTGAGGTTGTTTCCTCGGAAAGTGTACCGTATGCTCATTACCATTAACAAGAAAAGTGGCATTGCCTTTGGTGCAATCAATAACAGCCCCTGCAGTATTCAAAAAGGGTCTACCAAGGATAATCGACATACTATCGTCCTCGGGAATATCAAGAATAACAAAGTCCGTTAAGATAGTAATGTCTGCAACCACAACAGGCACATCCTCACAAATACCAACAGGTACAACAGTTAATTTATCAGCCATTTTCAAAGATATTTCAGTAGGTGTCAACTTATTCAATTCAAGTCTATGATATAAAGAGAGAGGCCAAACACTAACACCGGCTCCAAGATCACATAAAGCAGTTTCAACATAGTTTCTTTTAATGGAGCATGGTACAGTTGGTACTCCTGGATCTCCAAGTTTCTTAGGTATTCCACCCTTAAAAGTATAATTGGCAAGCATGGTGGAAATTTCAGCTTCCGGCATCTTTCTTTTATTTGTAATAATATCTTTCATGTATATAGCATAATGATTCACTTAAGCATATCAGTCAAAAGCATTCGCAAAAAGATAGGTCTAATCATTTGAGCAAAGCGCTCAAAATTCTCCTCATCCTTTTTCTTGGATGGCTTAGGAGGGAAAGGCATGGGTTTCTCAACCCATGGTTCTCTTTCTTTAGCGTGCTTCCTAGAAACAAAGTCTCTCTTATCATAACGTTGATTCTTTGATTTTGGGTTATCAGGATCAACAGCAGGTTCAGTCTCTACATCTTTATTATTGCTAGGTTGAGCATCAACATGAGCATCATTATTAACATTATCACTAGGTTCATGTTCAACACCAGATTGTGTTTCAGCATCAGAAATAGAAATATCATTGGGATTCTTAGGTGTGTCAACAACATGTTCACTAGAAGCATGCAAAGTCCTATCATTTTTCTTTTTCTCCCTCTTAGAAGGACTAGGTGCATCAACATTATTTCTCTAAGAATCTTGCTCAATTCTCTTAGGGTGGCCCTCGGGATACAAAGGTTCCTGAGTCATTTTACCCGTTCTAGTTGCTACTCTAATAGCAAAGTCATGTTTATTATTCAATTCATTGAGCAAATCATTTTGGGCCTTAAGCACTTGTTATACTTGAGTGGTAACCATAGAAGCATGTTTACTAATGAGTTTAAGTTCACCCTTAACTCTAGACATATAATCACTCAAGTGTCCAATCATATAAGCATTACTTTTCAATTGTCTACCAACATAAGCATTGAAGTTTTCTTGTTTAGCCATGAAGTCATCAAATTCATCCAAGCATTGGCTAGCAAACTTAGTAGACGGGATTTCAGATTTATCATATCTATAGAGAGAATTTACCTTTACTACCTGTGTCGGATTATCAAGACCATGTATTTCTTCGATAGGTGGTATATTAAGGCCATGTATTTATTCAACAGGAGGTAAATTCTTAACATATTCAGCTTTAATACCTTTTTCTTTCATAGATTTCTTTGCCTCTTGCATATCTTCAGGACTGAGAAATAGAACGCCCCTTTTCTTCGGAGTTGGTTTAGGAGTTGGCTCAGGAGTTGGCTCAGGAAGTGTCCAATTGTTTTCATTAGTCAACATATTATTCAATAGCAATTCAGCTTGATCGGCTGTTCTTTCCCTGAAAACACAACCACCACAACTATCCAAGTGGTCTTTGGAAGCATCAGTTAATCCATTATAAAAGATATCAAGTATTTCATTTTTCTTGAGAGGATGATCAGGCAAAGCATTAAGTAATCGGAGGATCCTCCCCCAAGCTTGTGGGAGACTCTCTTCTTCAATTTGCACAAAATTATATATTTCCCTCAAGGCAGCTTGTTTCTTATGAGCAGGGAAATATTTAGCAGGGATGTAAT
Organism: Triticum aestivum; assembly: GCF_018294505.1. Taxonomy (NCBI): domain Eukaryota; kingdom Viridiplantae; phylum Streptophyta; class Magnoliopsida; order Poales; family Poaceae; genus Triticum; species Triticum aestivum. The sequence continues at coordinate 390,582,808 of NC_057810.1, forward strand.
AAATCATATCCTGGGGACTACGCCAACAACCAGGATCAAGAGAGTTAGACCAAGTTTTAGCATCACCCTTTAATGAGAATGGAAATATCTTAAGGATATAGTAATAGCAAGATTTCTCATCATTAGTGAATAGGGTGGCTATATCATTCAATTAAGTAAGATGTGCCACAACAGTTTCAGATTCATAGCCATAGAAAGGATCAGATTCAACCAAAGTAATTATCTCAGGATCGACAGAGAAATCATAATCCTTATCAGTAACAGAGATAGGTGAAGTAGCAAAAGCAGGGTCATATTTCATTCTAGCATTCAGAGATTTCTGTTTCAGTTTAGTTAATAACTTCTTAAGATCAGATCTATCATTGCAAGCAAGAAAATCTCTAGCAGTTTCTTCATCGATAACATAACCCTCAGGAACAACAGGCAATTCATATTTAGGGGGAGAACCTTCATCATCACTATCTTCAATAATATCAATTTCAAGAATTTCATTCTCTCTAGCCCTATCAAGTTTTTCATCAAAAAATTCACCTAATGGCACAATAGTATCAACCATAGAAGTAGTTTCATCATAAGTATCATGCATAGTAGAAGTGGCATCATCAATAACATGCGACATATCAGAATTCAAAGCAGAAGCAGGTTTGGGTGTCGCAAGCTTACTCATAACAGAAGGAGAATCAAGTGAAGAGCTAGATGGCAGTTCCTTACCTCCCGTCGTAGTTGAGGGATAAATCTTAGTTCTTTCATCTTTCAAGTTCCTCATAGTGACTAGCAGATATAAATCCCAAGTGACTCAAAGAATAGAGCTATGCTCCCCGGCAACGGCGCCAGAAAATAGTCTTGATAGCCCACAAGTATAGGGGATCGCAACAGTTTTTTAGGGAAGAGTATTCAATGCAAATTTATTGATTCGACACAAGGGGAGCCAAGGAATATTCTCAAGTTTAGGAGTTGAGTTGTCAATTCAACCACACCCGGATAACTTAGTATCTGCAACAAAGTATTTAGTAGCAAAGTAATATGGAAGTAACGGTAACAGTGGCAAAAGTAACAGTATCAGTTTTGTAGTAATTGTAACAGCAGCAATGGTAAAGTAAATAAGCAAAGAACAATATGTGAAAAGCTCATAGGCATTGGATCAGTGATGGATAGTTATGTCGGATGTGATTCCTCATGCAATAGTTATAACATAGGGTGACACAGAACTAGCTCCAGTTCATTAATGTAATGTAGGCATGTATTCCGAATATAGTCATACGTGCTTATGGAAAAGAACTTGCATGACATCTTTTGTCCTACTCTCCCGTGGCAGCGGGGTCCTAATGGAAACTAAGGGATATTAAGGCCTCCTTTTAATAGAGTACCGGACCAAAGCATTAACACTTAGTGAATACATGAACTCCTCAAACTACGGTCATCACCGGTAAGTATCCCGATTATTGTCGCTTCGGGGTTAACGGATCATAACACATAATAGGTGACTATAGACTTGCAAGATAGGATCAAGAACTCACATATGTTCATGAAAACATAATAGGTTCATATCTGAAATCAAGGCACTCGGGCCCTAGTGACAAGCATTAAGCATAGCAAAGTCATAGCAACATCAATCTGAGAACATAGTAGATACTAGGGATCAAACCCTAACAAAACTAACTCAATTATATGGTAAATCTCATCCAACCCATCACCGTCCAGCAAGCCTACGATGGAATTACTCATGCACGGCGGTGAGCATCATGAAATTAGTGATGGAGGATGGTTGATGATGATGATGGCGACGGATTCCCCTCTCCGGAGCCCCGAACGGACTCCAAATCATCCCTCCCGAGAGAGTTTAGGGCTTGGCGGGGGCTCCGTATCGTAAAGCATGATGAATCTTTCTCTCTGATTTTTTCTCCACAAACGTGAATATATGAAGTTGGAGTTGAGGTCGGTGGAGATCCAGGGGGCCCACGAGGCAGGGGGCGCGCCCTAGGGGGCGCCCCACCCTCGTGGACAGGGTGTGGGCCCCCTGGTGCTAATTCTTTCGCCAGTATTTTTTATTAATTCCAAAAGGTTGCTCTGTGGATTTTCAGGTCATTCTGAGAACTTTTATTTCTGCACAAAAATAACACCATGGAGTTCTGCTGAAAACAATGTCAGTCCGGGTTAGTTCCATTCAAATCATGCAAGTTAGAGTCCAAAACAAGGGCAAAAGTGTTTGGAAAAGTAGAGACGACGGAGACGTATCTCTCCCCCTCCCCGCGACTCAGCCCGTGAGATGGGGATGCTCCGGCGATCCTTCCTCTTGTCATTGTCGGCAGAGGGGTGCCCCCTGGGCGGCCTTCGTCTTCAAGTTGTGGGGCTACACGGGCCAGCCCCCGGCCGGTGGCTCGCAGGGAGCCCAGCGCCTCCCGGGCAGCCTCCGGGGCCGACAAAGGTCTTGGCGATGAGCTTGCGCTCGCTCGTGGGTGCAGTACCATGCGCTTTGGCCTCTTCGGTGAAGCGATGCATGTGATGATCCATCTTTGCGGGGAGCTCGCCAATGTCGACACCAGGCTCGAGGCGGAAAACCACCGCTGGAGCATGAGTGGCATCGGCTGAAGGTTGCCATTAACCTTGAGAGACTTCAGCGTAACGAAGCCAAAGTGCGCGCAGCGGCCTCACTCAAGAATTCATTTGAGGCTTGCACCCGTGCCATGGAAGAGGTCGAGGCAGCCAACCATCAACTTGAGGCGGACAAGGAGCGGGAGCGAGATCTTCTGTCTTCAAATGTGGCTCTTGAGCGCGAAGTCAAGGAGCATCGCGCCCTTCTGTCCTCCTCACCAAGCGAGGCGGCCCTTGCTGAGGCGGAGCTCCTGAGGTGCCATGAAGATTTGATGTTGGAGACCATGGAGCACAGGATGGCGTTGGAGAGGCTGGACGTGAGGAGCGGCAGGCTGCCGTGGCTGAGGACGCCATCGCCACCCGAGAAGCTCAGGTCCAGCTGGAGGTGGAGGAGAGGGTGGCGAAGGCGCGCGCTGAGTTGGCTAAGAGGCACGGCCTGGATCTGGAGCTGCTCGAGGCCGAGCTTGAGGGCCGGACCTCTGCCCTGAAGGCTAGGCTGCAGTCTGTGGAGCAGCCTAAGAGCGCCACCCGAGAAGCCCTAAACTCCTCTGAATCTGCCCTGAATTCTGCCCGTGCCGAGATATCCTCTCTCCAGAAGTAAGTCGAAGACACCGCCTCCCTCCTGAAGAAGGCTTCGAGTGAAAAGAGCAGCCGCCTGACATTGGAACGCGAGCACGGCTCCGCACAAGAGCAACTACGCCAGCCATCTCAACTTCTTCACTGATATCGTGACCCGCCTGGAAGATCAGGCTGCGAAAGCTCGCCAGCTTGTTGAGGAAAGGAGCCGAGGCCTCCTCGGGCGTGCACTCTCGCGCATCTTCAGCAACCTCCTGAACCTTGATTTCCACTTTAATTTCAGCACCGTGCTAGCCCCCGTGCCTGCGGCCACCCAAGACAAGCTCGCCAAGTGGGTGGATGGCCATGTGGACGCCTTGGTGAAGGAGCTGACTCCTGAGGACGACACGGCTGTGCTCGCGGCCAAAGAAGCTGGCGTAGGTGGCGATGACGAGGAGGATGGCAGTGACGACGCAAGCAGCATGGATGGGTGTGACGAAGAAGGCGCGTCCAGCTAGGCCCGTGTTTATTTTTGCTTTGGCCTGTATGACGAAAACTTGAACGCATTCTGGTGAGAGCATTTTGAAAAGGGGGTGCCCCTTATGACGTATGAGATTGTGAAATGCTTTTGAAGTAGCGCCCGAAGCGGGGCCCCGCGGGGCTGCGGGTCACCAAGCGAGGTAGTTGTTTATGACTTATCTTTGGTTTCGTGGGTCTCGAGTGAGGCCTGGTGTCGCGACGGTGCTCCTTCTCCTGAGGAGAGGCTGCTGCGAGCTCGCGAGGTTCTATGCCTCCCGAGGGGCCTGCCGGCCTGCCGTAGAGTGCCTCGTGAGGATCCAATTGCCAGGCCGTGGCGAGGTGGGCACGCGGGGCGGCCACACCCTTGAGCCCCGCGGGGGGCGATCAGCACCAGCGCGTGCACCGTACCCAGCCCCCGCTCGCGAGGCACTTGAGGGCAGGGCAACGGTCACGAGCTCCAGAAAGAATGCAAGAACTGAAGGCAAGAGAGCGACTGTAAACAAGAAAACTTCCCCCATTTTTATAAACGCACGGAAGTCAAATTACTCCAAAAAGTAGTCGAGCAGGTATAGAAAAGAGGCAAAAGCAAATGGCCACATCCGGCGCCTAGCTAGTCTTCAAGTCTTCTCACCAGCGCGGAGCTAAGTGCTTCCACTGGCTGGGCATAGTCATTGGGGACAGTGTCGACGGCCAGCACGGAGCATGGTGCTTCCACTAGGACATGGGCGGGAGCCCTGATGAGGCCCCAGGGTGGAACTCAGGAGACTTCGGGGTGTGTACAACCCCACTCATTATTACTTGAGAGTGTCACGAGCGGAGACCTTCACAGGCCGGAGCCTCGCTTCATGTCGCCCGACGAGGACCCCGCCGTGCGCCACCGCTGACCACCGTTGGGGAGACAGGAAACAAGGACAAGACCAAGGGGCCAGGGGGATGCTGGCGGCATCCTCGGCGACCGCAGGCCCCCCACCGGGGAGAAGGGCTCGCCGGCGCCTTCCCCAGCGAGGAACCTACCTCCAGGCAGGGCCCTGCTCCGCGCAGCGCGACGAGGGATGATGACCCACAAGTATAGGGGATCTATCATAGTCCTTTCGATAAGTAAGAGTGTCGAACCCAACGAGGAGTAGAAGGAAATGATAAGCGGTTTTCAGCAAGGTATTCTCTGCAAGTACTGAAATAAGTGATAACAGATAGTTTTGTGATAAGATAAATTGTAACGAGCAACAAGTAACAAAAGTAAATAAAGTGCAGCAAGGTGGCCCAATCCTTTTTGTAGTAAAGGACAAGCCTAGACAAACTCTTATAATAGGAAAAGCGCTCCCGAGGACACATGGGAATATCGTCAAACTAGTTTTCATCACACTCATATGATTCGCGTTCGGTACTTTGATAATTTGATATGTGGGTGGACCGGTGCTTGGGTACTGCCCTTACTTGGACAAGCATCCCACTTATGATTAACCTCTATTGCAAGCATCCGCAACTACAACAAAAGTATTAAGGTAAACCTAACCATAGCATGAAACATATGGATCCAAATCAGCCCCTTACGAAGCAACGCATAAACTAGGGTTTAAGCTTCTGTCACTCTAGCAACCCATCATCTACTTATTACTTCCCAATGCCTTCCTCTAGGCCCAAATAATGGTGAAGTGTTATGTAGTCGACGTTCACATAACACCACTAGAGGTTAGACAACATACATCTTATCAAAATATCGAACGAATACCAAATTCACATGACTACTAATAGCAAGACTTCTCCCTTGTCCTCAGGAACAAACGTAACTACTCACAAAGCATATTCATGTTCATAATCAGAGGGGTAATAATGTGCATAAAGGATCTGAACATATGATCTTCCACCAAATAAACCAACTAGCATCAACTACAAGGAGTAATCAACACTACTAGCAACCTACTAGCACCAATCCCGGACTTGGAGACAAGAATTGGATACAAGAGATGAACTAGGGTTTGGAGATGAGATGGTGCTGGTGAAGATGTTGATGGAGATTGCCCTCTCCCGATGAGAGGAGCGTTGGTGATGATGATGGTGATGATTTCCCCCTCCCGGAGGGAAGTGTCCCCGGCAGAACAGCTCTGCCGGAGCCCTAGATTGGTTCCGCCAAGGTTCCGCCTCGTGGCGGCGGAGTCTCGTCCCGAAAGGTTGCTTCTTATTTTTTTCTCATCGAAAGACTTCATATAGGAGAAGATGGGCGTCGGAGAGCCACCAGGGGGCCCACGAGGTAGGGGGCGCGCCCAGGGGGGAGGGGCGCGCCCCCCACCCTCGTGAGCAGGGTGTGGGCCCCCTGGCCTTCATCTTTGGCGACGATTTTTCTTTATTTATTTTAAGATATTCCGTGGAGTTTCAGGACTTTTGGAGTTGCGCAGAATAGGTCTCCAATATTTGCTCCTTTTCCAGCCAGAATTCCAGCTGCCGGCATTCCCCCTCTTCATGGTAAACCTTGTAAAATAAGAGAGAATAGCCATAAGTATTGTGACATATCATGAAATAATAGCCCATAATGCGATAAATATCGATATAAAAGCATGATGCAAAATGGACGTAACAACTCCCCCAAGCTTAGACCTCGCTTGTCCTCAAGCGAAAAGCCGATAACAATAAATATGTCCTCATGTTTAGAAGTAGAGGCGTCGATAAAAATAAAATACGGACATGAAGGCATCATGATTATTTTCATAACAGCAACATATATAGATTTGTCATATGATTACTTATGTTCAAGTGATGATCTTTTCACAAAGCCAAAGTATGAATCATAAACCTTATTGAGCACCAACAAATTATACCCTCAGTCATTGAAGCAATTGCAATTTATCATAACATCGGAAAGAGTCTATGTCAGAGCTTAAAAGCAAGTCCACATACTCAACTATCACTTAGTCCTTCATAATTGCTAACACTCACGCAATACTTGTGGTTACGGAGTTTTAACCGGACACAGAGAAAGATAGGGGCTTGTAGTTTTGCCCCACAACCTTTTACCTCAAGGGTAATGTCAACAATAATAATTCATGCTCCCCCACATCCAATTAGATATATATATATATCATGTTCTTTCCAACATGCTGAGCTTGCCAAAGGATAAAATGAAAAAGGAAAGGTGAAGATCACCGTGACTCTTGCATAAAGTAGAGGATAATAATAAAAGATAGGCCCTTCGCAGAGGGAAGCAGAGGTTGCCATGCGCTTTTATGGTTGGATGCACAAAATCTTAATGCAAAAGAACGTCACTTTATATTGCCCCTTGTATGTGAACCTTTATTATGCAGTCCGTCGCTTTTATTGCGTCCACAACAAGTTCGTACAAAGCTTATTTCTCTGCACTAATAAGTCATGCATATTTAAAGAGCAATTTTTATTGCTTGCACCGATGACAACTTACTTGAAGGATCTTACTCAATCCATAGGTAGATATGGTGGACTCTCATGGCTAAACTGGTTTAAGGGTATTTGGAAGCACAAGTAGTATCTCTACTTGGTGCTGAGAATTTGGCTAGCATGAGGGGGAAAGGCAAGCTCAACACGGTAGAGGAACCATGACAACATACTTTATCTCAGATGTAAGAAAACATAACTCATTATGTTGTCTTCCTTGTCCAACATCAACTCTTTAGCATGTCATATTTTAATGAGTGCTCCCAATCATAAAAGATGTCAATGATAATATATCTATATGTGAAACCTCTCTCTCCTTATTACTTCCTATTAATTGCAACGATGACCAAAGCTATATTTGCCAACTCCCAACAACTTTTAATCATCATACTCTTTCTATGTGGAGTCATTACTTTCACTAAGATCAATATAAACTCTTTGTTTCTTTTTATTCTTTTCTTTATTCACCCAAGATCATGGCAAAGTAATCAAGCCCTTGACTCAACACTAATCTTTATTATATATAGCTCACGGACTCGATTGCATAGAGGGATCATAAAGCAAAACTCAAAACTAGATCGTGCCATGACTTTATTCTACTAAATCAAGATACTACTAATAGGATCGAACTAAGAAAAACGGTAAAGATAGGAGTTGTGATGGTGATACGATACCGGGGCACCTCCCCCAAGCTTGGCAGTTGCCAAGGGGAGTGCCCATACCCATGTGATTATATCTCCTTCTTTGTTGTTGGCGGTGGAGGTGTTGTTGATGATGGAAGCTTGTCGTCCACCTTCCATGGCATAGGCTCACCCTCATAGAAGGATGATCGAGTCTCCGGAATCCTCAAATCTGCAACGGAAACAGCTCGAAACGAAAACAGAGGATATTTGCGTGATACGGTCGTCAAAACCTTCGGGAGAATATATAATGAATTTTTACCGACCAAAATACGTATCGTGCAAGAAAACGGAGTCCGGAGGGCACACGAGGTGCTCACGAGGTAGGGGGGCGCGCCCAGGGGGTAGGGCGCGCCCTCCACCCTCGTGGAGGCCTCGTGTCCTCCCCGGACTGCTACTTATTTTTCTATTTTTCTAAATATTCCAAAACGGAGAAATATTGCTTTAAAAATTGTTTTGGGGTCGGTTTACTTACCGTACCACATACCTATTCCTTTTCGGAGTCTGGAACGTTCTGGAAAGTGTCCCTTATGTATTCCTCCGGGGTTACGGTTTCAATAATATTGGTTTCAACATTTATGGGATTACCTGAGATATAATGTTTGATTCTTTGACCGTTTACCACCTTCGGATTTGTGCCTGCGAAGTTGTTGATTTTTATGGCACCGGAACGATAGACCTCCTCGATAACGTAAGGACCTTCCCATTTGGAGAGAAGTTTTCCTGCAAAAAATCTTAAACGAGAGTTGTATAGCAATACATATCACCTACATTAAACTCACGCTTTTGTATCCTTTTATCATGCCACCTTTTAACTTTTTCTTTAAACAGCTTGGCATTTTCATAAGCTTGGGTTCTCCATTCATCAAGTGAGCTAATATCAAACAACCTCTTCTCACCGGCAAGTTTGAAGTCATAATTGAGCTCTTTGATAGCCCAATATGCCTTATGTTCTAGTTCAAGAGGTAAATGACATGCTTTTCCATAAACCATTTTATACGGAGACATACCCATAGGATTTTTGTACGCAGTTCTATAGGCCCATAATGCATCATTCAGTTTTTTGGACCAATTCTTTCTAGACCTATTGACAGTCTTTTGCAAAATTAATTTGAGCTCTCTATTGCTCAATTCTACCTGACCACTAGACTGCGGGTGATAAGGAGATGCAATTCTATGATTAACATCGTATTTAGCAAGCATCTTACGGAAAGCACCATGAATAAAGTGTGAACCACCATCGGTCATTAAATATCTAGGGACTCCAAACCTCGGAAAAATAACTTCCTTAAGCATTTTAATAGAAGTGTTATGATCAGCACTACTAGTTGGAATAGCTTCTACCCACTTAGTAACGTAATCAACAGCAACTAAAATATGAGTGTAACCATTAGAGGCAGGAAAAGGTCCCATATAATCAAAGCCCCAAACATCAAATGGCTCAATAACAAGTGAATAATTCATAGGCATTTCTTGACGTCTACTGATATTACCAATTCTTTGACATTCATCGCAAGATAAAACAAACTTATGGGCATCCATGAAGAGAGTAGGCCAATAAAAACCAGATTGCAATACCTTATGTGCAGTTCTATCTCCAGCGTGGTGTCCTCCATAGGCTTCGGAGTGACACTTGCGTAGGATCTGTTCCTGTTCATGCTCAGGTACACAACGTCTAATAACACCATCTACTCCTTCTTTATAAAGATGTGGGTCATCCCAAAAGTAATGTCGCAAGTCATAGAAAAACTTTTTCTTTTGTTGGTATGTGAAGCTAGGCAGTATAAATTTAGCAACAATATAATTAGCATAATCAGCATACCACAGAGTGCTATGAGAAGTACTTATGACACTTAATTGCTCATCAGGAAAGCTATCATCAATAGGTAGTGGGTCATCAAGAACATTCTCTAGCCTAGACAAGTTGTCTGCAACGGGGTTCTCAGCTCCTTTTCTATCAACAATATGTAAATCAAATTCTTGGAGCAAGAGAACCCATCTAATGAGTCTAGGTTTTGCATCTTTCTTTTCCATAAGATATTTAATAGCAGCATGATCTGTATGAATAGTTACTCTAGAATCAACAATATAGGGTCTGAATTTATCACAAGCAAATACAACTGCTAAAAGTTCCTTTTCGGTAGTAGCATAATTTCTTTGAGCATTGTCTAGAGTCTTACTAGCATAATGGATAACATTTAATTTCTTATCAACTCTTTGCCCTAGAACAGCACCTACAGCATAATCACTAGCATCACACATAATTTCAAAGGGTAAATTCCAATCAGGTGGCTGAACAATAGGTGCAGAGACTAATGCTTTCTTAAGTATTTCAAATGCTTCTACACAATCATCATCAAAGACAAATGGTACATCTTTTTGTAATAAATTAGTCAGAGGCCGAGAGATTTTTGAGAAGTCCTTAATGAACCTCCTATAAAATCCGGCGTGACCAAGGAAACTTCTTATACCTTTGATGTCCTTGGGACATGGCATCTTTTCAATAGCATCAACCTTGGCTTTATCAACTTCAATACCTCTTTCAGAAACTTTGTGCCCCAAGACAATACCTTCATTAACCATAAAGTGGCACTTTTCCCAATTCAAGACAAGATTAGTTTCTTCACATCTCTGCAAAACTCGAGCAAGATTGCTCAAGCAATCATCAAAAGAGGAACCATAGACGGAAAAGTCGTCCATGAAAACCTCACAAATCTTTTCACAAAATCAGAGAATATAGCCATCATGCATCTTTGAAAGGTAGCAGGTGCATTACATAAACCAAAAGGCATACGTCTATAAGCAAAAGTACCAAAAGGGCATGTAAAAGTAGTCTTTGATTGATCTTTAGCCGACACAGGTATTTGAGAGAAACCAGAATAACCATCTAGAAAGCAATAATGTGTATGTTTGCATAATCTTTCTAGCATTTGATCAATAAAAGGTAAGGGGTAATGATCTTTCTTAGTAGCTTTATTTAATTTGCGGAAATCAATTACCATCCTATAACCTGTGATAATTCTTTGTGGGATCAATTCATCTTTATCATTAGGGACAACAGTAATACCTCCCTTCTTTGGGACACAATGGACAGGACTTACCCACTGACTATCAGCAACGGGATAAATTATACCTGCCTCCAGAAGCTTGAGTATTTCCTTTCTTACCACTTCTTTCATTTTAGGATTCAAACGTCGTTGAGGATCACAAACTGGTTTGGCATCAGCTTCCAAATTTATTTTATGTTGACATAGAGTGGGACTGATGCCCTTAAGATCATCCAGAGTATATCCTATAGTGGTACGGTGCTTTTTCAGAGTTTTCAATAATCTTTCTTCTTCATGCTCTGAAAGGTTAGCACTAATAATAACAGGATATATTTTCTTTTCATCAAGATAAGCATACTTAAGATTATCAGGCAACGGTTTAAGCTCAAACACGGGATCACCCTTGGGTGGAGGAGGATCCCCTAGGATTTCAACAGGCAAATTGTGTTTCAGAATAGGTTCTGTTTAAAGAATACTTCATCTATTTCCCTTCTTTCATTCATGAACATCTCATTTTCATGGTCTAGCAAATAGTGTTCTAAAGGATCACTAGGAGGTACAGCAATAGAAGCAAGACCAATAATTTCATCCTTACTAGGCAATTCTTCCTCACGATGTTGTTTACTAAATTTAGAGAAATTAAACTCATGAACCATATCATCCAAGCCAATAGTAACAACATTCTTTTCGCAGTGTATCTTAGCATTAACGGTATTCAAGAAGGGTCTACCAAATATAATGGGACAAAAGCTATCTTGTGGGGAACCAAGAACAAGAAAATCAGCGGGATATTTGGTTTTCCCACACAAGACTTCAACATCTCTAACAATTCCCATTACAGATATAGTATCTCTATTGGCAAGTTTAATTGTAACAACAATATCTTCTAACTCAGCAGGTGCGATATCATACATAATTTCTTTATATAAGTCAATGGGTATAACACTAGCACTAGAACCCATATCACATAAGCCATGATAACAATGATCTCCTATTTTAACAGAGATAACAGGCACGCCTACCACAGGTCTATGTTTATCTCTATCACAGGGTTTAGCAATTCTAGCAGTTTCACCAGAGAATTGAATGACATGCCCATCAATATTATCGGACAAGAGAATAGAAATATTAGGTTCTACTTTGACTTGCTCAGGAGGTGTAAAATTTATAGTATTGCTTTTACGAACAACAGTTGAAGCTTTAGCATGATCCTTTACTCTAGCAGGGAAAGGTGGTTTCTCAACATAAGAGGTGGGAACAATAGGATCATTATAAGTGATGGTCTTTTCTTCAACTTTAATAGGTGCATCTACTTTTACTTCTATGGGAGGATGATATTTAAACCACTTCTCCTTGGGGAGATCAACATAAGTAGCAAAAGATTCATAGAAAGAAGCTACTATCTCAGAGTCAAGTCCATATTTAGTGCTAAATTTACGGAAAATATCGGTATCCATACAAGATTTAACACAATCAAACTTAGGTGTCATACCTGACTCCTTACCTTCGTCGAGGTCCCAATCTTCAAAGTTGCGTTTAATTCTATCCAATAAATTCCATCTGAATTCAATAGACTTCATCATAAAAGAGCCAGCACAAGAAGTATCGAGCATGGTTTGATTATTATCAGAAAGCCGAGCATAAAAATTCTGGAGAATTGTCAATTTTGAGAGCTCATGACTGGGGCATGAGTTTAACATTGATTTAAGCCTCCCCCAAGCTTGAGCGATGCTTTCTCCTTCGCGAGGCCAAAATTATATATATAATTGCGATCACGATGAACAAGATGCATAGGGTAATACTTTTGATGAAATTCCAATTTCACTCTTTTATAGTTCCATGATCTCGTATCATCACATAGCCTATACCATGTCGATGCGTCTCCCTCCAAAGATAAAGGGAAAGCCTTCTTCTTAACAACATCATCGGGTGTACTTGCAAGCTTAAATAATCCACAAATATCATTCAAATAGCATAGATACTCGTCGGGATGCTTTGGCCCATCTCCTGTAAAAGTATTAGCCAGCAGTTTTTGCATAATACCCAAAGGAAATTCAAAAGGAGTCTCATTTTCAATAGGTTCAGTAGGTTGAGGAGCAACTCTTTGCTCTACTGGACGGGGTGAAGATACCCCGAACAAGCCCCTCAGAGATTCACTTTCCATAGTAACAAGTGACAGAAAATTTCAGCACACTATATAAATTTTTCCTTACCAAATTCCACTTACCAAAGGCGCTACACTCCCCGGCAACGGCGCCAGAAAAGAGTCTTGATGACCCACAAGTATAGGGGATCTATCGTAGTCCTTTCGATAAGTAAGAGTGTCGAACCCAACGAGGAGCAGAAGGAAATGATAAGTGGTTTTCAGCAAGGTATTCTCTGCAAGTACTGAAATAAGTGGTAACAGATAGTTTTGTGATAAGATAAATTGTAACGAGCAACAAGTAACAAAAGTAAATAAAGTGCAGCAAGGTGGCCCAATCCTTTTTGTAGCAAAGGACAAGCCTGGACAAACTCTTATAATAGGAAAAGCGCTCCCGAGGACACATGGGAATATCGTCAAGCTAGTTTCCATCACGCTCATATGATTCGCGTTCGGTACTTTGATAATTTGATATGTGGGTGGACCGGTGCTTGGGTACTTCCCTTACTTGGACAAGCATCCCACTTATGATTAACCTCTATTGCAAGCATCCGCAACTACAACAAAAGTATTAAGGTAAACCTAACCATAGCATGAAACATATGGATCCAAATCAGCCCCTTACGAAGCAACGCATAAACTAGGGTTTAAGCTTCTGTCACTCTAGCAACCCATCATCTACTTATTACTTCCCAATGCCTTCCTCTAGGCCCAAATAATGGTGAAGTGTTATGTAGTCGACGTTCACATAACACCACTAGAGGTTAGACAACATACATCTTATCAAAATATCGAACGAATACCAAATTCACATGACTACTAATAGCAAGACTTCTCCCTTGTCCTCAGGAACAAACGTAACTACTCACAAAGCATATTCATGTTCATAATCAGAGGGGTAATAATGTGCATAAAGGATCTGAACATATGATCTTCCACCAAATAAACCAACTAGCATCAACTACAAGGAGTAATCAACACTACTAGCAACCTACTAGCACCAATCCCGGACTTGGAGACAAGAATTGGATACAAGAGATGAACTAGGGTTTGGAGATGAGATGGTGCTGGTGAAGATGTTGATGGAGATTGCCCTCTCCCGATGAGAGGAGTGTTGGTGATGATGATGACGATGATTTCCCCCTCCCGGAGGGAAGTGTCCCCGGCAGAACAGCTCTGCCGGAGCCCTAGATTGATTCCGCCAAGGTTCCGCCTCGTGGCGGCGGAGTCTCGTCCCGAAAGGTTGCTTATTATTTTTTTCTCATTGAAAGACTTCATATAGGAGAAGATGGGCGTCGGAGAGCCACTAGGGGGCCCATGAGGTAGGGGGGCACGCCTAGGGGGGAGGGGCGCGCCCCCCACCCTCGTGAGCAGGGTGTGGGCCCCCTGGCCTTCATCTTTGGCGACGATTTTTCTTTATTTATTTTAAGATATTCCGTGGAGTTTCAGGACTTTTGGAGTTGCGCAGAATAGATCTCCAATATTTGCTCCTTTTCCAGCCAGAATTCCAACTGCCGGCAATCCCCCTCTTCATGGTAAACCTTATAAAATAAGAGAGAATAGCCATAAGTATTGTGACATATCGTGAAATAACAGCCCATAATGCGATAAATATCGATATAAAAGCATGATGCAAAATGGACGTATCAAGGGCCCTGCCGCCGGGCTTCCCCCATGCTGCTCCCAACGTCATTCGCGCTCCTGCATAGGATCCGTCGTCCTGAGTGTCCTGATGGCAGCTGCGTCCTGATCCACCTGTGATCCATGGTCAGCGTAAGGGTGCCCCTGCGGCGTTAGCTGTACCCAGAGGTTGTCGCTGTTGGAGATGTTAGCGGGGCTTTGTGGAGGCTCAAAGGAGAGCTCGGCCTCGTGTATGTCCAGCACCCAGCCTGCCGTGGAGGGTCGGCTGGGGCCCTCTCCAGGCGCGTGCCTTGGGTCCATCGCGACGGGGACGTAGGCTTCTGGGCTGGCCGTACCAGAAACGCCACCCGGCTGCCTCACGTTCCCGTCCTCTTCAGCCGCCCTCTGGTCCTACCGGCCAGGAGCCGATATTCCAGCGTGGCCCATGGTGATGTCGCCAGGAGCAGCCCCGCACCGAGGTAGCGCCTGCTGAGTGGCGCGGGCTGCTCCGCGGGGCTGGTCGGCATCGTGAGCCTCCCCAGGGGCCCTGGGAGGGGCGTGCGGTTGTGTCGGGGATGAGCGCCCCCCCCCCACTGCCTGCGACATGGGCAGGGTGCAGAACAGCGCCGCCCCCCTGCACGCCGCATCCAGCAGCTCGACGACTGCTACCTCTTGAGCACTATGTTGGTTTTCCCTAGAAGAGGAAAGGGTGATGCAGCAAAGTAGCATAAGTATTTCCCTCAGTTTTTGAGAACCAAGGTATCAATCCAGTAGGAGGCTCCTCACAAGTCCCTCGTACCTACACAAACAAACAACAACCTCGCAACCAACGCAATAAAGGGGTTATCAATCCCTTCATGGTAACTTGCGAAAGTGACATCTAAGAGAGATAATAAGATAAGATAAATATTTTTGGTATTTTTATGATATAGGTTGGAAAGTAAAGATGCAAATAAAAGTAGATCGGAAACTTATATGATAAAAGATAGACCCGGGGGCCATAGGTTTCACTAGTGGCTTCTCTCAAGATAGCATAAGTATTACGGTGGGTGAACAAATTACTGTCGAGCAATTGATAGAAAAGTGCATAGTTATGAGAATATCTAGGCATGATCATGTATATAGACATCATGTCCGCGACAAGTAGACCGACTCCTGCCTGCATCTACTACTATTACTCCACACATTGACCGCTACACAGCGTGCATCTAGAGTATTAAGTCCATAAGAACATAGTAACACATTAAGCAAGATGACATGATGTAGAGGGATAAACTCAAGCAATATGATATAAACCCCATCTTTTTATCCTCGATGGCAACAATACAATACGTGCCTTGCTGCCCCTGCTATCACTGGGAAAGGACACCACAATATTGAACCCAAAGCTAAGCACTTCTCCCATTGCAAGAAAGATCAATCTAGTAGGCCAAACCACACTGATAATTCAAAGAGACTTGCAAAGATAACCAATCATACATAAAAGAATTCAGAGGAGATTCAAATATTTCTCATAGATAAACTTGATCATAAACCCACAATTCATCGGATCTCGACAAACACACCGCAAAAAGAGTTACATCGAATAGATCTCCAAGAAGATCGAGGAGAACTTTGTATTGAGATTCAAAGACAAAGAAGAAGGCATCTACCTAATAACTATGGTCCCGAAGGTCAGTGGTAAACTACTAACAACTCATCGGAGAGGCTATGGTGTTGATGTAGAAGCCCTCCATGGTCGATGTCGGTGTCAAAATCGGCGGATCTTAGGTAGGGGGTCCCGAACTGTGTGTCTAAGGCAGTATCAGGATGCGGGGGACACGATGTTTACCCAGGTTCGGGCCCTCTCGATGGAGGTAATATCCTACTTTGTGCTTGATTGATCTTGACGATATGAGTATTACAAGAGTTGATCTACCACGAGATCGTGGAGGCTAAACCCTAGAAGCTAGCCTATGATTATGATTGTTGTTGTCCTATGGACTAAACCCTCCGGTTTATATAGACACAGAGGCTAGGGTTACACAGAGTCGGTTAAAGAGAAGGAGATCTACATATCCGATTTGCCAAGCTTGCCTTCCACGCAAAGGAGAGTCCCATCCGGACATAGGACGAAGTCTTCAATCTTGTATATTCATAATCCAACATTCCGGCCAAAGTATATAGTCCGGCTGTCTAAGGACCCCCTAATCCAGGACTCCCTCAGTAGCCCCTGAACCAGGCTTCAATGACGATGAGTCCAGCGCGCAGATTGTCTTCGGCATTGCAAGGCGGGTTCTTCTCCAAAATCCCTGAGTACCTGTTGTGACGAGCAGTGTCCGGCTTCCCATTAATGTTGTGATCCTTGGCTTCTGTGCCTTAATAATGGCAATCTCCACATGTCGAGCGAATACGAGAAGTTGGGGCATTTTTACATTTGCCACCCTGACCATGTAAGTAAATCGTCTATTTAAAGAGACGGGGATCCTCAGATCCAAATCACACCATCCTCCCTCACCGAGTATCCATCAGAGCACGCCCGGAAGAAACCATCCTATCATGGCCAGCCGACGCAGCTCCTCCTCTCGCTCCCGTAGCACTAAGCCAGGTGATTGGGAGAAGTGTTCTGTCCCCCACAGCCGATTGGTGGAGTTGCAGACCCAGGGGTTTCTCCCGCATGTGTATATAGTCCCCGTCTGAGCCGGACTAGCCACTTACAATGGAGGGGAGCAAGCGGAGAGTTTTCCCAACCCATCCAGGGGGAGCGGGTATGCCTTGTCCCTTACTTGCTGAGGGGACTTGGATTTCCAATCCATCCGTTCCTTTGTGGGCTCCTGGAGTTCTATGGCCTCCAGCTGCATAACTTCACTCCTGCCTCCATATTACACATCGCCGGCTACATCGCCTTTTGCGAGCTGTTCCTAGGCTGCGAAGCTCATTTCGAGCTATGGAAGAGGCTATTCTGCCTCGTACCCCACACTCAGGAGGGGTCAATATATCAAGTGGGCGGAGCTGAAATATGGCGCATCAACGAGACTAGATACATGTCTGGTACTGCGAAGAAGACGTCTGAAGGCTGGCCTTCGGAGTGGTTTCACATGGAGGACGTCCCCCTTCTGGACCCTATTCGGATGGGCCTTCCTGAGTTTGCAAATGCCCCGTTGAAGAAACTCCACAGCTGGCGCCCCCGGAGCCCCCAGGAGGAAGATAACACAGATGTCCTTTACCTGATGGGCAGGATAAAAACACTAGCCAAATCAGGACTGACAATAATCGAGGTCATGTCAATATGTATAATGCGGGGGGTGCAGCCACTTCAGTATCGGGGGAAACCCATGTGGCACTTCAATGGAGAAGACGATGCCACCCGCTGCGGTCATAAAGGTCCGGACTCCGCCGCCGCTCTGGAGAAAATACTATCTGATTTATACAGAGAAGAAAAGGAGTTCATTCATATCGAGCCATGGGATGGATTCTCCATGTACAACCCCCCAAGCTAGGTGAGTTGTTATCTTTTACTGCCGTCCTTTCCGCATTCTTCATCATAAATATTTACCTTGCTAATTCATAGCAGGAACTGTGAAAAGTTGTGGGGGAAATCCATAGCCCGTCTCCACAGCCAGGGGACCCCGACCGGGCCCTCGACCCCAGACTCGAAGAAGATCCGGGCGTATTTGTGGAGCTCGTTGACAAGGCGTTTTAGCAGCTGAGCTATGATGGCGCCTTGGTGGCCATCATAGCCGATTACCCTAGCCTTCTCCCTACATCGCATGTAAGTAAAACCGGAGTCCCAACTTCCGAAAAGGATCCCTTCTTTTGCACCTTTCCCACCGCACACTTATTGCGCCTTACAGGGAAGGCCATTGGGGTGCCGTGCCGAACCCGCGGTGACTCGTGAACAAGGGGCACCGAAACCGGGTAGGCTCAAAAGGAAAGCGGTCAATACTGAGACGCCATGGGAGAGGTATGATTAAAAACTTGCTCCGTGATTATCGTCTTAAAATATAATAATGTCTGTGGTTTTCTAGCAGAAAAAATGCTCGCCGGACTGTCTCCCGAGAGCGTGCCGGCCACGCCTCCGCCAACCAGACTCAAGAGCCGGACTTAGGGGCAGAGGCTAATGCGGGGGCAACGCCGGATGGTCCTCCTACAGAGGATGCAGATAGACTGTCCGCTACGAATTCCAAAGTGGAGAGCGCCATGAATCACAGGCGCCGTCGGGCCGTACTCCGCGACCCTAGTTTCTTTGAAGAGGCGTTCAATGCCTTCAACTCAGGAGAAGCGTACATCCGAGCCGCTCAAGATGGCCTTGCCAGAGCCACGGACCAGTATGAACATACAGGTAAGAAATTCTGATAATTATGTATATCAGTAGCCCCTGAGACTTGAAACAGTTGGCGCAACTGATTTAAGGATCATTGTATGCATGGGCTCTTACGGATAAGAATACCCAGTTGTCTCAAGAGCTGGAGGAGTGCAAAGCCCAGCTACGGGCCGCAGATGCTGGAATGGAGGAGTCCAAGAAGGCCTCATCTGGTAATACTTGTCTTGATAGAAAAGAATGTTCTAACATGTACCAGTTAGTATTCGGCATGAATGCAAATCTAACAATAGATTCTGCAGACAATACCGGAGGTAATCCGGAGATCATATCAGAGGATGAGCAACATGCTCAACGACAGCTAAAGGCTGGCGAGTGCATTCTTAGAAAGGTTATATGGGAGAAAAATGATCTCCAGGATGCGAATACCCGGCTGGACGTTGAATTAAAAGATGTTCGGGCCCAGCTTGCTAACTCCGTGAAGGGGAATAAG
This sequence comes from Triticum aestivum, assembly GCF_018294505.1. Taxonomy (NCBI): domain Eukaryota; kingdom Viridiplantae; phylum Streptophyta; class Magnoliopsida; order Poales; family Poaceae; genus Triticum; species Triticum aestivum. The sequence goes on from NC_057810.1 coordinate 390,602,159, forward strand.
AGGCTTCGACGTGGCATTTTTAGTAAGTGCTTGAACGAACCTTTATACAGTTCGGTGAAGAAACGGGCTAACAGAATTATGTCTGTAGGTATGCTGACAGGTCGTCCCGAAGAGGAGATGCCGGGATCTGCAGGCGATCTTCTGCAAGAGCTCTCACAACTGCACGAACAAGTTCGGTAGGTGATGCAGGGTATTGCGCAGGCCTTGTGGCCGTCTGCATCCCTGCCAGGAGGCATGGGAGAGCTTGTAGAGATGCTCAAGGGAGCACGACAGCGCTTCCGATTATGGAAGATATCGGCATGCCGACAAGGTGCAAGGGAAGCCTGGGCCATGGTGAAGACGCGGTATACCAAGGCCGACCCGAATCACATGGCCGAGGTCGGACCTGTAGGGTCAGATGGGAAAGAGATCCCCGTTAGTCTGGTATATGACTAGGTAGCATTAGCCGCAAAGTAATCCCAATAGGATTGTAGGCTAGACAGCCTGTCGGATGGTATAGAAGAAGAATTCAGTCAGTCTAAGTGACTATGTACTTCAAATGACATATTGTGTCCCTAGCCGGATTGTAAATCATTTGTCATGGCGGACCTTTTCGCTTCAACCTCTGGACCCAATAGTCCGGAGTGTATCCGAATACCCGCTCATTTATGTAAAAACTGGGGTACGCGTGGAAACCAAGCGTAGGGGTCATAAGTGCTTGAACAGAGAAGTACCCAACTAGCTATGTTATATTACATGGATAGTAAGAAACATCTTCTAGGGAGAATAGTTCTGTTAAGGGTTCCTTTCCCTGGGTCCGCATGCATTAATGTGCATGTCCGAACTACGAAAAGCGACGCGGGATATAAACATCTGGGGGCATGTATTGCAATAAGTAAGAAACATCTTTTGTTCATTGACCGAATATTCCCTTAAGAACGCTAGCTTTCGGCTTCACCCAGTCTGAGGTACACATCCGGATGACCCGACAGTAACTAACGGGAACGTAGGGCATAAACACAGGAGCCAGGCAACCCATCTTGGCCAAAACTTAAGTCATATCGATGCATATAATGGCAAAAAAGGTACATATGGAGAAGCGACACATATGTAGTGGGCATAAAGCCTGGTAGATAATTATATTAAGCTTCAGTATAAGAAGCCCCCAGGTATAGTGAGCGCGCGTAGCGCGTCAAGATTGTGTAGTCAAGACACACTTCAAGCTTTTAAGGCCATTAAAAGGAAGAAAGAAAAAAGAGGATATAACTTGAAAAAGAAAGGCGGAGGTAAGGAGACAAACACAGAGTTCGGCACTAGGCGTAGAATCTTCAGAGTCTGGCCGCGTTCCATGGGTTTGGCTCGAGTCGATTATCAGATGCATCACGCAGACGGTATGCCCCTCCGGTGAGAACTTTATCAATGATGAAGGGACCCTCCCACTTGGGCTTGAGCTTGTCCTTTTTCTTCTCCGGTAGGCATAGAATGAGTTCACCAATGTTATAAGTTTTGGCCCGTACTTCTATGCTTTGATACCTGCAAGCCTGTTGCTGATAGAATGCGGAACGGGCTTTTGCGACGTTGCGCTCATCCTCCAGGGCATCCAAAATGTCCTGCCGATCAAGCTCGACTTCTTTCTCTTCGTACATGCGCACTCAAGGTGAGTCATGAATGATATCGCAGGGAAATACCGCCTCTGCGCCGTACACCATAAAAAATGGTGTGTATCCGGTAGTGCGATTCAGCGTGGTCTGCAGCCCCCATAGTATGGAGTCGAGCTCCTCGACCCAGTGCGTATTTGATTCCTTCATGGATCGCACTAGTCTGGGTTTGATGCTGCTCATAATAAGATCGTTTGCTCGTTCGATTTGCCCTTTCATTTGGGGGTGATTGACGGAGGCGTAATCGAGCCTAATGCCCATGTTGCCACACCAAGTTTCCACCTCGTCAGCTGTGAAGTTTGAGCCATTATCGGTGATGATGCTATGGGGGACACCGTAGCGGTGTACAACCCCTGATATGAAGTCAATCACTGGTCCGGATTCGGCCGTTTTAACTGGTTAGGCTTCTATCCACTTGGTGAATTTATCCACCATGACCAACAAGTATTTTTTCTTATGGCTTCCTCCTTTAAGGGGTCCAACCATATCGAGCCCCCAGACCGCAAAGGGCCAAGTTATGGGGATTGTTTGGAGAGCGGTAGGTGGCATATGGCTTTGATTTGCAAAAAGGTGGCAACCGACGCAATGTTGGACAAGGTCCTGTGCGTCTGCTCGTGCTGTCGACCAGTAGAAACCTGTACGGAAGGCCATTCTTACAAGTGCCCGAGCTGCGGCGTGGTGGCCGCCGAGTCCGGCATGAATTTCGACCAAGAGCTGCCGCCCTTCCTCTTCGGAGATGCACCTTTGGAGCACTCCAGTCACGCTTTTCTTATAAAGCTCTCCCTCGTGGACCTTGTAGGCTTTAGAGCGCCGCACAATGCAATGTGCATCATTTTTGGTCCCCAGGGAGTTCTTGCCTATTTAAGAAGGCTAAGAAGGGTTCAGTCCACGGGGCGATGGCAGCCATAATCACGTGGGCCGAAGGTGTTATTTCGGTGGCGGAGCCTTTGATTACGTCAGAATGTTTGGGATTTGGGGTTGTGTTCGGATCCGGACTAGTATTGTCGGTCTCCCTTTCCCATACCACGGATGGCTTGAACAACCTTTCCAAGAAGATATTAGGTGGGACGGGGTCGCACTTTGCGCCGATGCGTGCGAGGATATCCGCCGCTTGATTGTTTTCTCGGACCACATGGTGGAATTCAAGCCCCTCGAACCGAGCTAACATTTTGAGGACAGCATTGCGGTAAGCCGCCATTTTGGGGTCCTTGGTGTCAAAGTCTCCATTTATTTGAGATATTAGGTTTGAATCCCCACGCACTTCTAGGCGTTGAATGCCCATGGAAACTGCCATCCGAAGACCATGCAATAGAGCCTCATATTCGGCTGCATTGTTGGAGTCTCTGTATAGTATTTGGAGTACGTATTGGACAGTATCTCCGGTGGGGGATGTCTGGACAACGCCTGCCCCAGACCAGCCAGCATCTTAGAGCCGTCAAAGTGCATGATCCAATTGGAGTATGTGCCACACTCTTTAGGGAGTTTGACTTCTGTCCATTTGGCGATGAAGTCAGCCAGTACTTGCGACTTAATGGCTCGCCGTGGTTTATATGTTATGTCAAACGAGAGGAGCTCGATAGCCCATTTAGCAATCCGGCCCATGGCATCGCGGTTATTTATTGTATCGTTCAGTGGTACTTTAGAGGCCACCGTGATTGAACACTCTTGAAAGTAGTGTCGTAATTTCCGGGATGCCATGAAGATCGTGCTATGTCTTGAGCTTGCGTTGATTTTCCTCGAAGAGGAGAGGGTGATGCAGCAGAGTAGCGTAAGTATTTCCCTCAGTTTTTTGAGAACCAAGGTATCAATCCAGTAGGAAGCTCCTCAAAAGTCCCATGCACCTACACAAACAAACTGAGAACTCGCAACCAACGCAATAAATGGGTTGTCAATCCCTTCACGGCCACTTGCGAAAGTGAGATCTAATAAAGATAATAAGATAAGATAGATATATTTTTGGTATTTTATAATATAGATGCAAAAAGTAAAGATGCAAATAAAAGTAGATTGGAAGCAAATATGATAAGAGATGGACCCGGGGGGCCATAGGTTTCACTAGTGGCTTCTCTCAAGATAGCATAAGTATTACGATGGGTGAACAAATTACTGTCGAGCAATTGATAAAAAAGCGAATAATTATGAGATTATCTAGGCATGATCATGTATATAGGCATCACGTCCGTAACAAGTAGACCGACTCCTGCCTGCATCTACTACTATTACTCCACACATCGACTGACTCCTACCTGCATCTAGAGTATTATGTTCATAAGAATAGAATAACGCATTAAGCAAGATGACATGATGTAGAGGGATAAACTCAAGCAATATGATATAAACCCCATCTTGTTATCCTCGATGGCAAAAATACAATACGTGCCTTGCAACCCTTTCTATCACTGGGTAAGGACACCGCAAGATTGAACCCAACGCTAAGCACTTCTCCCATGGCAAGAAAGATCAATCTAGTAGGCCAAACCAAACTGATAATTCGAAGAGACTTGCAAAGATAACTCAATCATACATAAAAGAATTCAGAGAAGATTCAAATATTGTTCATAGATAAACTTGATCATAAACCCACAATTCATCGGATCTCGACAAACACACCGCAAAAAGAGTTTACATCGAATAGATGTCCACAAGATAGGGGGAGAACATTGTATTGAGATCCAAAAAGAGAGAAGAAGCCATCTGGCTAATAACTATGGACCCGTAGGTCTGTGGTAAACTAGTCACAACTCATCGGAGGGGCAAGGATGTTGATGTAGAAGCCCTCCGTGATCGATTCCCCCTCCGGCAGAACGCCAGAGAAGGCTCCAAGATGGGATCTCGCGGATATAGAAGGTTACGGTGGTGGAAATTGTGTTTCGTCTGCTCCCTGGATGTTTTCGGTACGTAGGCTTATATAGGAGGAAGAAGTACGTCGGTGGACGCCCGAGGGGCCCACGAGACAGGGGGCGCGCCCTATAGGGGGCACGCCCTCCTATCTTGTGGGAGCCTCGGCTGCTTCTTGACTTGCACTCCAAGTCCTCTGGATCACATTCGTTCCAAAAATCACGCTCCCGAAGGTTTCATTCCATTTGGACTCCGTTTGATATTCCTTTTCTTCGAAATACTGAAATAGGCAAAAAACAGCAATACGGGGTGGGCCTCCGGTTAGTAGGTTAGTCCCAAAAATGATATAAATGTGTAAAATAAAGCCCATAAACATCCAAAAGGGGTAATATAATAACATGGAATAATCAAAAATTATAGATACGTTGGAGACGTATCAAGCATCCCCAAGCTTATTTCCTACTCATCCTCGAGTAGGTAAATGATAAAAAAGAAATTTTTGATGTGGAATGCTACCTAGCATAATTCTCAATGTAATTTTATTTATTGTGGCATGAATGCTCAGATCCAAATGATACAAAACAAAAGCTTATAAAACATAAAAATAATAATGCTTCAAAGCATACTAACAAATAATCACGTCATATCAAAATAGCATAGCCAAAGAAAGCTTATCCCTACAAAATCATATAGTTAGGCCATGCTTCATTTTCATTACACAAAATACTCCCATCATGAACAACCCCGATGACGAGCCGAGCAATTGTTTCATACTTTTTAACGCGCTTTAGCTTTTTCAACTCTTACGTAATACATCAGCGCAAGCCATGGACATAGCACTATGGTGGTATGTGGTGGTGGTTGTGAGGACAAAAAGGGAGAAGATAGTCTCACATCAACTAGGCGTATTAACGGGCTATATGAAGATGCCCATTAATAGATATCAATGTGAGTGAGTAGGGATTGCCATGCAACGGATGCACTAGAGCTATAAATATATGAAAGCTCAACAAAAGAAACTAAGTGGGTGTGCATCCAACTCGCTTGCTCATGAAGACCTAGGGCATTTTGAGGAAGCCCATCATTGGAATATACAAGCCAAGTTCTATAATGAAAAATTCCCACTTAGTATATGAAAGTGACAACATAGGAGACTCTCTATCATGAAGATCATGGTGCTACTTTGAAGCACAAGTGTGGAAAAAGAGATAGTAGCATTGTCCCTTCTCTCTTTTTCTCTCTTTTTAATATTTTCTTTTCTTTTTTTATTTTCTTTCTCTTTTTTTCTTTGGCCTTTCTTTTTTTTTGGCCTTTCTCTTTTTTTCTCATTTTTTCTTTTTGTAAAGTCCGAAGTCTCATCCCGACTTGTGGGGGAATCATAGCCTTCATCATCCTTTCCTCAATAGGACAATGCTCTAATAATGAAGATCATCACACTTTTATGGATTTACAACTCAAGAATTACAACTCAAAGCTAGAACAAGATATGACTCTATATGAATGCCTCCGGTGGTGTACCGGGATATGAAATGAATCAAGAGTGACATGTATGAAAATTATGAAGGTGGCCTTGCCACAAATACGATGTCAACTACATGATCATGCAAAGAGCAATATGACAATGATGGAACGTGTCATAATAAATGGAACGATGGAAAGTTGCATGGAAATATATCTTAGAATGGCTATGAAAATGCCATAATAGGTAGGTATGGTGTCTATTTTGAGGAAGGTAAATAAAGGGTTCATGATACCGGCGAAAGTTGCGCGGTAATAATAAAGGCTAGCAAAGTGGAAGGATGAGTGTGCGTATATCCATGGACTCACATTAGTCAAAAAGAACTCATATACTTATTGCAAAAGTCTACTTAGCCCTCGAAGCAAAGTACTACTACGCATGCCCCAAGAGGGATAGATTGGTAGGAAAAGACCATCGCTCGTCCCCGACTACCACTCATAAGGAACACAATCAAAAGAGCACCTCATGCAACAAATTTGTCACACAACTTTTACCATACATACATGCTACGGGACTTGCCAACTTCAACAAAAGTATTTATCAATTTCATATTTACCCACTAGCATGACCCTAACATTACTACCTTTATATCTCAAAACAATTATCAAGCATCAAATTGATCATAGCATCCAATTCTCTTCCTATGATAGTTTTTATTATACCCAACTTGGATGCTCATCATTCTAGGACCAACTTTGTAACCATAGCAAATACCATGCTGTTCTAAAAGACTCTCAAAAAGATATAAGTGAAGCATGAGAGAGTAGCAATTTCTTCAAAAATAAGCCACCGCCGTGCTCTAAAAAATATAACTGAAGCACTAGAGCAAAAACTATCAAGCTCAAAAGATATAAGTGAAGCACATAGAGTATTCTAGCAAATTCTAATCAAATAGGCTTCTCCAAAAAGGTGTGTACAACAAGGATGATTGTGGTAAACTAAAAATCAAAGACTAATATAATATATGACGCTCCAAGAAAAAGACATATCATGTGGCTAATAAAAATATAGCTCCAAGTAAAGTTACCAGTGAATGAAGACGAAAGAGGGGATGCCTTCCCGAGGCATCCCCAAGCTTAGGCTTTTGGCTATTCTTGAATATATTGGGGTGCCATGGGCATCCCCAAGCTTAGGCTCTTGCCACTCCTTATTCCATAGTCCATAAAAGCTTTACCCAAAACTTGAAAACTTCACAACACAAAACTCAACAGAAAATCTTATAAGCTCTGTTAGTGAAAGAAAACAAAACCACCACATAAGGTACTGTAATGAACTCATTCTTTATTTATTTTTGTGTTAAACCTACTGTATTCCAACTTCTCTATGGTTTATAAACTATTTTACTAGCCATAGATGCATCAAAATAAGCAAACAACACATGAAAAACAGAATCTATCAGAAACAGAACAGTCTGTAGCAATCTGTAACTAACGCAAACTTATGGAACTCTAAAAATCCTACCAAAATAGGAAGTCCTGGAAAATTTGTTTATTTAACAGCATAAAAAATAATCAACGCAAAATCACGTTTATGTGATTTAACAAAATTATATTCGTGCGTGCAAAGTTTTTGTTTTTCAGCAGAATCAAATCAATTATCATCATAGGTTATCCTATAGGTTCTACCTGGCACAAACACTAATTAAAAGATAAAAACACATCTAAACAGAAGGTAGATGCAATATTTATTACTAAACAGGAACAAAAACAAGGAACATAAAGAAAATTGGGTTGCCTCCCAACTAGCGCTATCGTTTAACGCCCGTAGCTAGGCATAAAAGCGAAGATAGATGTAACGAGTGCCATCTTTGGCACTAAATTCATAAGTAGCCCGCATGATAGATTCATAAGGTAATTTGACTTTATTTCTTGGAAAGTGTTCCATGCCTTTCTTTAATGGAAATTGGAATCTAATATTCCCTTCCTTCATATCAATAATCGCGCCAATCGTTCTAAGGAAAGGTCTACCAAGAATAATAGGGCAAGAAAGATATCAATCTATATCAAGAACGATAAAATCCACGGGCACCAAATTTCTATTTGCAACAATAAGAACATCATTGATCCTTCCCATAGGTTTTTTAATGGTGGAATACGCAAGGTGCAAATTTAAAGAGCAATCATCAAGATCATGGAAACCTAGAATATCACATAAAGTTTTCAGAATCGTGGAAACACTAGCACCCAAATCACACAAAGAAAAACACTCATGATCTTTAATTCTAATCTTTATAGTAGGTTCCCACTCATCATTTAGTTTTCTACATATAGAAACTTTTAAATTAAGTTTTTCATCATAAGATTGCATCAAGGCATCAAAGATATGTTTGGTAAAAGCTTTATTTTGACTATAAGCATGAGGAGAATTAACAACGGATTGCAACAAGGAAATACAACCTTCTAAAGAACAATTATCATAATCAAATTCCTTGAAATCCGAGACAGTGGGTTCAATATTATTTAAAGTTGTGGCCTCTCCAATCCCACTTTTACCAAATATAGCATCAAGACCTAAAAACTACGAATTCTTGGGACGCCTTCTAGGCAAAGTTGATTCATCATTAGTCACATAATCATCAAAATTCATATTGCAAAACATATATCTAATAGGAGACACATCAATAACTTTAAGATCCTCATCATTATTTTCATGGAAACTAGAAGAACACACTTTTATAAAGCTATCTTTTTTAGCACGCAATCTAGCGGTTCTTTCCTTGCACTCGTCAATGGAGATTCTCATTGATTTGAGAGACTCATTGATATCATGCTTAGGAGGAGAAGATCTAAGTTTAAGAGAATCAACATCTAGCGAAAGTCTATCAACGTTCCTAGCCAAATCATCAACTTTGAGCAATTTTTCTTCAAGCAAGGCATTAAAATTCTTTTGAGAAATCATAAATTCTTTAACACTATTCTCAAAATCAGAGGGCATCTTATTAAAATTACCATAAGGATTATTGTAGGAATTTCCATAATTATTAGAGGAATTACTAGGGAACGGTCTAGCATTGAAGTTTCCTCTATAAGCATTGTTTCCAAAACTATTCCTACCAACAAAATTCACATCCATAGATTCATTATTATTCTCAATCAAGGAATACAGAGGCATATCATTGGGATCTAGAGGAGTATTTTTAGTAGAAAAAAATTTCACAAGTTCATCCATCTTTCCACTCAAAACATTGATTTCTTCTATAGCATGCACTTTTTTACTAGAAGATCTTTCGGTGTGCCATTGAGAATAATTAGCCATAATATTATCAAGAAGTTTGGTAGCATCTCCTAACGTTATTTCCATAAACGTGCCTCCCACGGCCGAATCTAAGAGATTTCTAGAAGCAAAGTTCAAACCGGCGTAAAATTTTTGTATGATCATCCATAAATTCAAACCATGAGTAGGGCAATTGCGAAACATCAATTTCATTCTTTCCCAAGATTGGGCAACATGCTCATGATCAAGTTGTTTAAAATTCATAATGTCGTTCCTAAGAGTGATAATCTTAGTGGGAGGAAAATAACTAGAGATAAAAGCATCTTTGCACTTGTTCCAAGAATCAATACTATTTTTAGCCAAAGACGAAAACCAAACTTTAGCACAATCTCTAAGTGAAAACGGAAATAACTTCAATTTGACAATATTGTTATCCGTATCTTTCTTCTTTTGCATATCACACAAATCAACAAAGTTGTTTAGATGAGTAGCGGCATCTTCGCTAGGAAGGCCGGCAAATTTATCTTTCATAACAAGATTCAGCAAAGTAGTATTGATTTCACAAGACTCAACATCATTAAGAGGAGCAATCGGAGTACTAAGGAAATCATTATTATTGGTATTCGAGAAATCACACAATTTGGTATTATCTTGCGCCATGGCAACAAGTAATCCAACACACAAGCAAACAGAAAAAAGGCAAGCGAAAGAAAGAGGAGGATATTGGGAAATAGAGGGCAAATAAAATGGCAAGGGTGAAGTGGGGGAGAGGAAAACAAGAAGCAAATGGCAAATATTGTAAATGCGAGGGAGATGGGTTTGTGATGGGTACTTGGTATGTCTGGACTTGAGCGAAGACCTCCCCGGCAACGGCGCTAGAAATCCTTCTTGCTACGTCTTGAGCTTGCGTTGGTTTTCCTCGAAGAGGAGAGGGTGATGCAGCAGAGTAGAGTAAGTGTTTCCCTCAGTTTTTGAGAACCAAGGTATCAATCCAGTAGGAGGCTCCTCAAAAGTCCCACGCACCTACACAAACAAAATGAGAACTCGCAACCAACACAATAAAGGGGTTGTCAATCCCTTCACGGCCACTTGTGAAAGTGAGATCTAATAAAGATAATAAGATAAGATAAATATATTTTGGTATTTTGTAATATAGATGCAAAAAGTAAAGATGCAAATAAAAGTAGATTGGAAGCAAATATGATAAGAGATGGACCCGGGGGCCATAGGTTTCACTAGTGGCTTCTCTCAAGATAGCATAAGTATTACGGTGGGTGAACAAATTACTGTCGAGCAATTGATAGAAAAGCGAATAATTATGAGATTATCTAGGCATGATCATGTATATAGGCATCACATCCGTAACAAGTAGACCGACTCCTGCCTGCATCTACTACTATTACTCCACACATCGACCGACTCATGCCTGCATCTAGAGTATTAAGTTCATAAGAACAGAGTAACGCATTAAGCAAGATGACATGATGTAGAGGGATAAACTCAAGCAATATGATATACAACCCATCTTGTTATCCTCAATGGCAACAATACAATACATGCCTTGCAACCCTTTCTGTCACTGGGTAAGGACATCGCAAGATTGAACCCAAAGCTAAGCACTTCTCCCATGGCAAGAAAGATCAATCTAGTAGGCCAAACCAAACTGATAATTCGGAGAGACTTGCAAAGATAACTCAGTCATACATAAAAGAATTCAGAGAAGATTCAAATATTGTTCATAGATAAACTTGATCATAAACCCACAATTCATCAATCTCGACAAACACACCGCAAAAAGAGTTTACATCGAATAGATCTCCACAAGAGAGGGGGAGAACATTGTATTGAGAACCAAAAAGAGAGAAGCCATCTAGCTAATAACTATGGACCCGTAGGTCTGTGGTAAACTACTCACAACTCATCGGAGGGGCAAGGATGTTGATGTAGAAGCCCTCCATGATCGATTCCCCCTCCGGCAGAACGCCGGAGAAGGCTCCAAGATGGGATCTCACGGATATAGAAGGTTACGGTGGTGGAAATTGTGTTTCGTCTGCTCCCTGGATGTTTTTGGGGTACGTAGGCTTATATAGGAGGAAGAAGTACGTCGGTGGACGCCCGAGGGGCCCACGAGACAGGGGGCATGCCCTATAGGGGGGCGCGCCCTCCTATCTCATGGGAGCCTCGGCTGCTTCTTGACTTGCACTCCAAGTCCTCTAGATCACGTTCGTTCCAAAAATCACGCTCCCGAAGGTTTCATTCCGTTTGGACTCCGTTTGATATTCCTTTTTGTTCAAAATACTGAAATAGGCAAAAAAACAGCAATACTGGTTGGGCCTCCGGTTAGTAGGTTAGTCCCAAAAATGATATAAATGTGTAAAAATAAAGCCCATACACATCCAATAGGGGTAATATAATAGCATGGACCAATCAAAAATTATAGATACGTTGGAGACGTATCAGGCCGCGTACGCTATCTTTTGATAATGTGCGTACCGTGACTTGCATGGAGTGAGGACAGTGGATACGTAGTATACCGGCTTTTGAAGAGGGAACTTATGTCCGTCCGTCTCTCGTTCGACGACGAGCGCTGTGCTTACAACCTGGTGTGTTGCAGCTATATATAACAGCATAGGTTCGTCGATATTTGGCGTGGCCAGGATTGGATTGCTGGCCAAGAGGGCCTTTATTTCTTCAAGTCCAGCCGTAGCCGCATCCGTCCACTCGAAGTGTTCGGTGCACCGAAGAAGGCGATAGAGAGGCAGTGCCTTTTCTCCTAATCGGGAGATGAAGCGGCTTAGGGCAGCCACGCATCCATTTAATTTCTGGATTTGCTTGAGGTCTGTTGGGGTAGCCAACTGTGACAGAGCTCGGATTTTAGCCGGATTTGCTTCAATTCCTCTATTGGAAACAATGAAGCCCAAGAGCTTTCCGGCAGGTACGCCGAAGATGCATTTTTCCGGATTGAGCTAGATGTCATATGTTCGTAGATTGTCGAACATAAGCCTCAAGTCGTCTATTAAGGATTCATCGTGTCTAGTTTTGATGACCACATCGTCTACGTATGCCTCCACTGTTTTGCCGATTTGTGTTTCCAGGCATGTCTGAATCATGCTTTGATAGGTTGCACCAGCGTTTTTGAACCCGAAAGGCATGGTATTAAAACAGAAGGGGCCGTATGAAGTGATGAATGCCGTCGGCTTGATCGGACTCCACCATCTTGATTTGATGGTATCCGGAGTATGCGTTGAGGAAGCACAACGAGTTGTGTCCTGCGGTAGCATAGATGATTTGATCGATGCAGGGGAGGGGAAGGGATCCTTAGGGCAAGCCCTATTGAGGTCCTTGAAATCGACACATAGGCGCCAGGATTTGTCCTTCTTAGGTACCATCACCAGGTTTGCTAGCCAGTCCGGATGTTTTATTTCTCTGATGAATGCGTCGAGGATGTCTTAGGTACCATCACCAGGTACGCCAACCCCCTAGCGCGCGCCCTCCTGCCTCGTGGCCGCCTCGGTTGCTTCTTGACGTCCACTCCAAGTCTCTTGGATTGCATTTGTTCCAAAAAGATCGCTCCTGAAGGTTTCATTCCGTTTGGACTCTGTTTGATATTCCTTTTAAATAGGCAAAAAAACAGCAATTCGGGCTGGGCCTCCGGTTAGTAGGTTAGTCCCAAAATGATATAAAAGTGTAAAGTAAAGCCCATAAACATCCAAAACGGGTAATATAATAGCATGGAACAATCAAAAATTATAGATATGCTGGAGACGTATCAAGCATCCCCAAGCTTAATTCATGCTCGTCCTCGAGTAGGAAAATAATAAAAACAGAATTTTTGATGTGGAATGCTACGCAGCATATTTCTCAATGTAATTTTCTTTATTGTGGCATGAATGTTCAGATCCAAATGATTCAAGATAAAAGTTCCTAAAACACAAAAATAATAATACTTCAAGCATACTAACAAGTAATCATGTCTTATCAAAATAGCATAGCCAAAGAAAGCTCATCCCTACAAAATTATATAGTTAGTCCATGCTTCATTTTCATCACAGAAAATACTCCCATCATGCACAACCCCGGTTTCAGCCAAGAAATTGGTTCATACTTTTTAACGCACTTCAGCTTTTTCAACTCTCACGCAATTCGTGAGTGCAAGCCATGGACATAGCACTATATGTGGAATAGGGTGGTGGTTGTGAAGACAAAAAGGGAGAAGATAGTCTCACATCAACTAGGCGTATCAACGGGCTATGGAGATGCCCATTGATAGATATCAATGTGAGTGAATAGGGATTGCCATGCAACGGATGCACTAGAGCTATAAATATATGAAAGCTCAACAAAAGAAACTAAGTGGGTGTGCTTCCAACTTGCTTGCTCACGAAGACCTAGGGCATTTTGAGGAAGCCCATCATTGGAATATACAAGCCAATTTCTATAATGAAAAATTCCCACTAGTATATGAAAGTGACAACATAGGAGACTCTCTATCATGAAGATCATGGTGCTACTTTGAAGCACAAGTGTGGAAAAATGATAGTAACATTGTCCCTTCTCACTTTTCTCTCATTTTTTTATTTGTGGGCTTCTTTGTTCTCTCTTTTTTTTGGGCTTCTTTGGCCTCTTTTATTTTTATAAAGTCCGAAGTCTCATCCCGAATTGTGGGGGAATCAGAGTCTTCATCATCCTTTCCTCACTTGGGACAATGCTCTAATAATGAAGATCATCACACTTTTATTGATTTACAACTCAAGAATTACAACTCAATACTTAGAACAAAATATGACTCTACGTGAATGCCTCCGGTGGTGCCAGGATATGCAATGAACCAAGTGTGACATGTATGAAAAATTATGGAGGTGGCCTTGCCACATATACGATGTCAACTACATGATCATGCAAAGAGCAATGACAATGATGGAGCGTGTCATAATAAACGGAACGGTGGAAAGTTGCATGACAATATATCTTGGAATGGCTATGGAAATGCCATAATATGTAGGTATGGTGGCTGTTTTGAGGAAGGTAAATGGTGCGTGCATGATACCGGCAAAAGTTGCGCGGCATAATAGAGGCTAGCAATGGTGGAAGGGTGAGAGTGCGTATAATCCATGGACTCACATTAGTCATAAAGAACTCATATACTTATTGCAAAAGTTTACTTACCCTCGAAGCAAAGTACTACTACGCATGCTCCTAGGGGAAGGGTTGGTAGGAGTTAACCATCGCGCGATCCCGACCTCCACACATAAGGAAGACAATTAAAAGAGCACCCCATGCAACAAATTTGTCACACAACTTTTACCATACGTGCATGCTACGGGACTTGCCAACCTTAACACAAGTGTTTCTCAATTTCATAATTACCCAACTAGGATGACTCTAACATTACCACCTTTATATCTGAAAACTATTATCAAGCATCAAATTGGTCATAGTGTTTAATGCACTTTCTATGATAGTTTTTATTATACCCAACTTGGATGCCCATCATTCTAGGACCAATTTTATAACCATAGCAAATACCATGCTATTCTAGAAGACTCTCAAAATAATATAAGTGAAGCATGAGATATCAATAATTTCTACAAAATAAAAGCACCGCCGTGCTCTAAAAAGTATAAGTGAAGCACTAGAGCAAAAATTGTCTAGCTCAAAAGATATAAGTGAAGCACAAAGAGTATTCTAATAAATTCCAAATCATGTGTGTCTCTCCCAAAAGGTGTGTACAGAAAGGATGATTGTGGTAAACTAAAAATGAAAGACTCATATCATACAAGACGCTCCAAGCAAAACATATATCATGTGATGAATAAAAATATAGCTCCAAGTAAAGTTACCGATAGACGAAGATGAAACACGGGATGCCTTCTGGGGCATCCCTAAGCTTATGCTTTTGGTTGTCCTTGAATTATCTTGGGGTGGCATGGGCATCCCCAAGCTTAGGCTCTTGCCACTCCTTATTCCATAGTTGATCAAATCTTTACCCAAAACTTGAAAACTTCACAACACAAAACTCAACAGGAAACCTCATGAGCTCCGTTAGTGCAAGAAAGAAAAATCACAACTTAAGGTACTGTAATGAACTCATTATTTATTTATATTGGTGTTAAACCTACTATATTTCAACTTCTCTATGGTCCATACCCCCCGATACTAGCCATAGATTCATCAAAATAAGCAAACAACAGATGAAAAACAGAATCTGTCAGAAACAGACCAGTCTGTAGCAATATGTAACTTTCGAATACTTATGGAACTCTAAAAGTCCTACCAAAATAGGAAGTCCTAGGCAATTTGTCTACTGATCTACTGCAAAAAGAATCAACTCAAAATGTGATTTCTTAAAATTATTCTCGTGCATGCAGAAGTTTCTGTTTTTCAGCAGAATCAAATTAACTATCACACAAGATGATCCTATAGGTTCTACTTGGCACAAACACTAATTAAAACATAAAACCACATCTAAACAGAAGCTAGATTATTTATTATTACTAAACAGAAGCAAAAATCAAGGAACAAAAATAAAATTGGGTTGCCTCCCAACAAGCTCTATCGTTTAACACCCCTAGCTAGGCATAAAAGCGAGAATAGATCTAAGTATTTCCATCTTTGGTATTCAATTCTTCAATAGAGCACTCGTAACCCTTAAGCAATGATTAAACTCCTAGGCAATAAATCAAGAAATTCATTTGTGGCAAAAGGTTCCTTAGTGATAGCGAGAAAATTGGGATGAACACTTATTGATTTGAGATCCGCATTTTCCTTACTAGAAGATTCACTCTTATTTTTAGGAACGTACATAAATTTGGCAATTTTGGTAGGAGGAGTTGGAGTATTTTTCACGGATAAAAAGGCAGACCTTAAGTTGGTAATAATATCCTCAAGTTTACCGATTTTTGTAGAATCTAGATCTATTCTTTCGTTAACTATAGGTTCTTTCTCTTTAAAAAAATTCAAAGTAAATCCAACCCTAGATCCATATTGGGTAATTTGGTTGTGGATCTTTTTATCCAAATTTTCAATTAACTCAACAGTGGCAACTTTATTTTCAATAATTTCAAGCCTTTGCTTCACATGTTCCAAAGTTAAAACAGTCCCATTAACCAAAAGAGGGGGTGGACCAAACAAATCTAACATAGCATTATAAGCATCAAAAGTATGGCTACCCAGGAAATTCCCTCTGGTAATGGTATCAAGAATTCATCTATTCCAAGGGGTAATGCCTACATAAAAATTGCAAAGAAGAAAGGAAGTAGACAGCTTCCTAGTAGATCTATTTTGAGCATTGCAAATTCTATGCCAAGCGTCTTTTAGATTTTCTGCCCCCCTTTGTTTAAAGTTGAGAACTTCATGCTCGGGAGTAATAACGATGATAGGGGGACTAGGCATGACGACAAGATAAATGATCTAACACACAATCACACAAGAGGCAAGCGAAAAAGAGAGGCGAAAGGGAAAGAGAGGGCGAATAAAACGACAAGGGTGAAGTGGGGGAGAGGAAATCGAGAGGCAAATGGCAAATAATGTAATGCGAGGGAGATGAGTTTGTGATGGGTACTTGGTATGTCTTGACTTGAGCAAAGACCTCCCCGGCAACGGCGCCAGAAATCCTTCTTGCTACCCCTTGAGCACTGCGTTGGTTTTCCCTTGAAGAGCAAAGGGTGATGCAGCAAACTAGCGTAAGTATTTCCCTCAGTTTTTAAGAACCAAGGTATCAATCCAGTAGGAGGCTCCTCACAAGTCCCTTGTATCTACACAAACAAACAAGAACCTCGCAACCAACGTGATAAAGGGGTTGTCAATCCCTTCATGGTAACTTGCAAAACTGAGATCTGAAAGAGATAATAAGATAAGATAAATATTTTTGGTATTTTTATGATATAGATTGGAAAGTAAAGATGCAAATAAAAGTAGATCGGAAACTTATATGATAAAAGATAGACACGGGGGCCATAGGTTTCACTAGTGGCTTCTCTCAAGATAGCATAAGTATTACGGTGGGTGAACAAATTACTATCGAGCAATTGATAGAAAAGTGCATAGTTGTGACAATATCTAGGCATGATCATGTATATAGGCATCACGTCCGCGACAAGTAGACTGACTCCTGCCTGCATCTACTACTATTACTCCACACATCGACCGCTATCCAGCATGCATCTAGAGTATTAAGTTCATAAGAACAGAGTAACGCATTAAGCAAGATGACATGATCTAGAGGGATAAACTCAAGCAATATGATATAAACCCGATCTTTTTATCCTCGATGGCAACAATAAAATACGTGCCTTGCTGCCCCTACTGTCACTGGGAAAGGACGTTGCAAGATTGAACCCAAAGCTAAGCACTTCTCCCATTGCAAGAAATATCAATCTAGTAGGCCAAACCAAACTGATAATTCGAAGAGACTTGCAAAGATAACCAATCATACATAAAAGAATTCAGAGGAGATTCAAATATTTCTCATAGATAAACTTGATCATAAACCCACAATTCATCGGATCTCCACAAACACATCGCAAAAAGTGTTACATCGAATAGATCTCCAAGAAGATTGAGGACAACTTTGTGTTGAGATTCAAAGAGAGAGAAGAAGCCATCTAGCTAATAACTATGGACCCTAAGGTCTGTGGTAAACTACTAACAACTCATCAGAGAGGCAGTGGTGTTGATGTAGAAGTCTTCCATGGTCGATTCCCCCTCCGGCACAGTGTCGGCGAAGGCTCCAAGATGGAATCTCGCGAATACAGAAGGTTGCGGCGGTGGAAATAGTTTTTCGTGGTGCTCCTGGATGTTTTCGGAGTACGTAGATATATATAGGCGAAGGAGGTAGGTCAGGGGAGCCACGAGGGGCCCACGAGGGTGGGGGGCGCGCCCACCCCCCTAGGGCATGCCCTCGTGCCTCGTGGCCGCCATGGCTGCTTCTTGACGTCCACTCCAAGTCTCCTGGATTGCGTTTGTTCCAAAAAGATTGCTCCCGAAGGTTTCATTCCGTTTGGACTCCGTTCGATATTCCTTTTCTTCGAAACACTGAAATAGGCAAAAAAACAGCAATTTGGGCTGGGCCTCCGGTTAGTAGGTTAGTCCCAAAAATGATATAAAAGTGTAAAGTAAAGCCCATAAACATCCAAAACGGGTAATATAATAGCATGGAACAATCAAAAATTATATATACATTGGAGATGTATCAGCGACCCGTTCCAGTAGGGCGTCGCGGCCACTTTCCAGTAGCCTGCACCGTAAGAGCTCTCGGGCCACGATGACCGCTACCCGCATGTTTGCACGTTCCCTACGCGTGTGTGGAGCGGTTGCTGCAGTGTAGTTCGCAGATAGCGCGGCGGCGCGGCTACGTCGCTGCACCAGTGGAGAAGGTTGCGTCGCGCGCCCCCCACGGCCAGTCGCCCCCGGCGGAGCGTGGGCTGCGAGCAGAGGGGAGTGGAGGTCTTCCTCATCGGTGGGCGCTGCCGAGGAGGCCTGGAAGACCCGGTGCTCGATGTGCGCTCTCAGGGCGTCAGCCATGGCGACGATGGAGCGGCGGAGGACTGGTCGACGGAAGAGAGGATCCAACGCCCCCCTACCCGGCGCACCAAATGTCGGATTACGTGTTCCGCAAACCGTTGAGAGGTTCGAACTCTGGGGTGCGTGCGAAGATCTCAACCTACCCAGCCTACCTACTCGCGATCGTCCTAAGCCTAGCGCGTCAAGCCCAAAAAGACAAAGAGACACAACCGTTTATGCTGGTTCGGGCCACCTTGCGGTGTAATACCCTACTCCAGCGTTTTGGTGGATTGCCTCTGAGGGCTGAGGATGAACTAGTACAGTGGATGAACTGGCTTCAGGAGGTGAGGCATTCTTGAGCTCGAGGGAGCTGGTGTGTTGTGAGCTAGTTCGACTTGTCTTCCTCTCTATGGTTGTGGCTAGTCCTATTTATAATGGCCTTAGTCCTCTTCCCAAATTTTGGTGGGAAGGGATCCCACAACAGCCGGATTTGAAAGGGGACAAGTAGTACAACTTATCCTGACAAAAGTAGTCTTCGCCTGCGAAAAGCCTCTGGTCGTGACGCTGTGGTGGGCTTGTCGATGACCTCCGTCCTACCGTCCTGGCAGTCTTGGTCTCATTGCACCAGAATGGAAACCTTGGCTGATTCCTCGGCACTCCGCGCCTGTGGCTTGCCTCCTTTGCACCGAAGAGGAAACCTGCACTCTGTGCCCGCTTGGCACCGAAGAGTCAAATAAAATTACTGTAGGTATGTTATTAACAGGGAACATACCAATGAAGACCTCGGGATTTTCTTGGGCTTCGTCGGCTAAAATGTGATGAACGTATCTCGTGACGTCGTGCTGACTTGGACCAGCTTCCAAATAATGGATTTGAGGCTTGAACGTAGCATTGGTCCAAGTGTTCTTGGGACACTGTTTGGCATAATGTCCGGTTTGTCCGCAACTATAACAGGAATTGTTGCACAGACGATTCTCCATAACTGGGTTGAGCACATCATTCTTCACTTGGGTGGTGGTCTTGTTAACATTTTGTTGCCAACTGGGCTGGTATGCCATTGGAGTTGGCTGCCAGCTACGAACCTTTTGCACTGGTTGCATTTCCTTCTTGGGATCAAATTTGCGTTTGTGATCATTATAGGCAGACTTAGTATCTGACACGAGCTTGTGCTCCCTTTCAGCAATGAAAGCCTTGTTCACCGGGGTTTGAAAATCTGGAAAATCGAACATACTGAGAGCGCAGAGAAGTTGCGGGTTTAATCCACCAAGAAAGCGGTCCATCTTCCTTTCTTCAGTGGCCACGTCATATTAAGACTAACGTGATAGGTGATTGAATTTTTGTAAATATTCTCCCACTGACTGACTTCCTTGGAGGAGCGCGAGAAATTCACGCTGCTTGGTCTTCATAATTCCCACAGGGATGTGATATTTTCGAAAGTGCTCCTTGAATCTTGGCCAGGTAATTGCTTCATTCTCAATCGCTATAGCTTTCTCACTTTCCCACCATATGGCAGCAGCGCCTTCCAGATAATGTGTTACAAATGGAACTTTATCTTCTTCATCAGTTCAAGCAACCTCAAGTGTCTTTTCCATAGTTCTTAACCAGTCATCTGCATCCAGTGGATTGATGGCCTGACTGAAACTCGAAGGCTTAGTCCTTTGAAAATCAGATAGCTTGGAGTGGGAGGTAGGCTGATTCCCATTCTGTCCAACCATTGCTTGAATACTTCTGAATATTTCCATTAGATCATTGTTTCGTCGTTCCTCGAACATACGCATAATTTGCTCGGTGGAGGGCGGATTTGGCGGTGGAGGCGGTGGTGGAACGTACGGCTCGGGTGATTGTCCTGCCTGCCGTGCGGAACGCCGAATAGGGGAACCCTCGTGAACGTTGCTACTGCAGCCTCCCCGCGTCATCCTAATATGATTTTTCCCAAGTCAACGCAACCAAGATGAGAAGCATTCAACAAAAACTGGGGAGAAGCTAGCAACAAAAACCAAGCGAAACCGAAAAGACGAAGAAAATACGGCGAATAAAATAAAGTCCAACATAATTATACATAGACTCATACATGAAAGATAACAACATGCCAGGTCCAACTACCCTCATACATGAAATGAAATAGCATGACTAGTACGATTACAACCATACTCCATCCCGACAACTGAGAATACTCGAAAGCTCTACTGCTCAGTTGGCGCTGTGGTGTCCTCTCCTGATGCGGACTCAGATCCGGAACTAACGGGGTTAACGGAGACCTCCGGGTTAAAAGTGACACGACGACGCTACCTCGAGGGCTCTCCTCAGGGGCAGGTGAAGGGCGGATCATCAGGGTTGCAGGAGTGGCGAGGAGTGAAACCCACTCTGCAAGAGCACTAAGAGGACTCGAAGTCGCGGTGTCCGAGCTACTTGGGGGAGTAACAGGGGAAACAGGGGATCTAGAACTGGCAGGAATGTAGGGAATAAATCCCACAGATGGAGAAGCAGTGGCTGAGCGAGCAGTGACTAAAGTAGAGGCTAAAGCAGTACGGGCATGACTCAGCTCACGAGCCAGCTCGTAGATCAGAAGATAACTAGCAATGATGTAGCAAGTAAGGTGGCTAACGACACTATCAGACTCCGGATCAATGACAGGAAAACAAACACTACCATTATCGTGGAGAGAGGGGTAGTAGTGGAAACCTGGGTGGTTCTGCATCCGAACCTCATTGTAGCGGAGCTCAACAAGTACCTCGAATGCAGCAAACTGGACAGCCTGAGAAGCGGAAGAAGCGTAGCCGCTATGAGAGGTACGAGTGTAAGAACTGGAATCGGAACTAGTGCGCAGAGTAACCATGGTGTGATACTCATACACCGAGTCAGCTAGGCGCTCCCGGTACACACGATATACTGGATCGTCTCCGTCAGGGTACAGCCGACTCCACACGTTGCGAAGAAGATGCGGCGACGTGTACGGCATCAGCCGCAACTTGCACGGATACAGCAACGGAGCCATCTACACTCACAACCATTAGCAGGTTAGCATAGAAAAATAAATATAATCAGCGCATGCAATGCAACAACCTGCTACAGTTATTACCGACACTCAGCTACAACTCGTATCTAGCGTCCAGTTAACTCGGCTTAGTCTAGCATGGCCTACAGTCAGCGTGGCTCTGATACCAAGCGTTGTGGCACCCCAGCTCAGAGCGACCGGTTTACCCTGCATTGCCAGCCCAGAGACCTTGTCTTCTGGCAACACACAACAACATGGCATAGAATACAACCACTTTATTCATGCTAGTGAAACATAGTTCATATTACAACAGTTAGCGAGGCCAAGCGGCACACACGGTGCAGCTGAACAATATGTACATTATTAAGTGAGCATAAAGGGGCCTCGATCATGACAACTACTCGGCAGCGGAACAACGTCGTAGCGGGACTCCATAGCACAAGGACACCGACGTGGACACGGTCTAGACTCAGACAACACTCCTTTCCAACGGGACTTTCCTGAAATCTGGCATGACACGCCAGGTCAGTACATTGAATGTACTTGCAAGCTCACAATAAGCATAACAAGATGACAGACAATATTATGATATTTATCCAGTTTTAATCAACAATGCAGCTATATAACCAACATGATGTGACTATGCTCAACAGGTACTCATTCTCCCAACTTGCTTACCAGATGTGACCAACAAACATAATATTACCAACACATACCCGTGATCCTTACGGCGATCACAACCCGACCATCTCATGGCCCGTGATCCTTACGGCGATCACAACCCGACCAACTCGTGGCCCGTGATCCTTACGGTGATCACAACCCGACCAACTCATGGCCAACTCAACACGATGACCTCACTGTCATCCTTAGTGCAATTTAGTGTGCATATTTATTAAGTGTTGACCCATGGTGTACCTTACTTTCGAGTGTGTCCGTATCCATGGACTCGGCTATCGATAGATTAAATACACTCTACAGAGGTTAGTACATTGTACCCACACTACAGAACCCATGGCCTCACTCTCCCATCCGAGTGGACCAACAGCGTTCCGACGAAACCATTTCACTGTCATGACACTCTCTTGGCCCCTCCGACTCAGACCCCACTAGGCTAGTCCTGGGTGGCCTCGTGTCTACCTCCAGACACGTCGACCACCGTCATGGCCACGATCCACACTGGGATTCGGTACCAAAGTTAACTTAACAACGGGCTCACAAGGTTATGCTTGCCTACCGGGCCAGGGTATAGCACGCCCATAACCTTCCCTAATTTGAGGTACCGACCAGAGGCACGACAATGAAACGCATTAAGGCCGTCCCATATCGGCAAATGTGGTTGCACTAGGAAAGACTCATTTCAGTGGAACCACAACCCGGTCAACAACATGTTCAAGTTGAATATTAATCAGGTTCAACTTTTAATGTGAAAAGAAAATAACCGGTGTCATACTGCCATACCATGCATCACTTGACATATGCATCACAGAACCGTGCAAAACTGCACCAACTACGCTCCCACGGAGCCAACATAAAATCATGCTACTATACTGGTAAAAACCTTTCTTTACTTATACCAGAACCATTTCTAGCAATTATCATCATTATACCTCATGCAAAAATAATATCCAGATTACTCATCAATTCTATGACCATATTATTTACTTAACTCTAACAACTAAGTTCTCATCACCTTACCAACAATATTTACTTCAAACATACTGAAGTTCAAGCATTTTAACATAACAGCCATATAACAGAATATATTTATTATATAACTAATTAAAGTGCATCAATATTCATAAGTTCAAGTATGAAAATCAATAATATTGTAGTGGCACCATGAAAATGTTACTGTGGCTTGCCTTAGTACTGATGAGGGTCACAAGGCTCCTGTTGATCCTCAAGACAAGTTGGTTCCTCTGAAAACATTCAAAAACCACAAAAGAAAATTATCAAGAAACCTTCTGAAAATTGTCAGAAAATCTAGACAGCAAGGAAAAATCCCATCTTTTGGGAGCTGTTAGATTTTTAGACAAAGAACACAATGCAAAAAAGAATCACTGCATTTGGACTTGTAGAATAAAAGTTATGGTTGTTTGAATGCTCCTGGAATTTAAATAAATTTGAAAAAAAAAAGAAAAACAGAGAGGGGCTGACGTCGATGGCGTATTTTCCCGGGGCGCCACCACTCATACCGCTTCACGCGCGTTATGAGTGGCTGACTAGCAGGCCCCGCTAGTCAGGCCGGAGGGGAGGGAAGAAAATAGAGACGGGCGGCAGCTCGCCGGAGCGTTCGCCGACGTTGAGGCCTCTTGGGGGAAGATGAGAGGGAGGGATCGACAGAGAAGGTTCTTGCGCACCTGCCCGTACCTGTGGCGTGGCAAATGGTGACCGAACAGTGTCGGTTTCTTCCTCGCAAGCGGAGGCAGAACACGGTGGTCGCCGGAGATGAGGAAGACGGCGGCTAGAGGCGGCTCCAGGGGCTCGGGCTTGGCTCGTTGGCTTCACGGAGGAGAGGTGGAGGCCCTGGCGGGGTTGCCTCGGCTTGGGAGTGGCCGGAGCTGCGGGGTCGATCCAGGGGGATCGCCGGCGAGCTCGGCTCGGGGACGTCAGCCCGCGGCCTTCCCGGCCGGGCTGCAGCTTCTAGTGGCTATGGGAGGGAGGTGTGGTGAGGTACGGTGCTCCAGGAGGCTGTGGAGGGGGCTATTTATAGGCGGGGCGGCGAGGAGGGCTCGGGCTCCGCCGGAGGACAGCTATCGCCGGCGCCCGGTGATGAATGGTGCCAGAGAGACAGGGAGAAGGCGACAGGGTTCACGCGGGAGCTGTGCACGGACGCGGACGAGCATAGGAGCCATGAGGAAGGGGACGAACAAAGTGCGTGGGCACTGTGCCGTTGGCCGGACCGTGCCCGTGCTCGCTGCGGCGAGCTCCGGTGTCGGCGAGCGGCAGGGAGGAGTTAAGGGGGTGGAGACAAGGATGGTGGCACGGGGGGCACGCCCGGGCTGGCCAAGCAGCGGGCACACGCGCCACAGAGGCGCTGGCGACGCGCAGAGCGCGCGTTTGGCATGCCAGCACCCTCGGACGAACGCGGTCACTGCGTGCACCATGACATCAGGCCACATATGCACTAACCATGATGCCTGGTGTGTAGTCCTTAGTAACTCTAGGTGTTACCACGACTCGGTTGGTTTCCAGGTGCAGTAGAAGTGAAATGGTGAAGATGTTTAGTTACTGGACAGAAACTTTGAGCAGTTACTGTGGTCAAACCACAGTGATTCAAGGGCTGATCTTTGGGGTTTTACTGACTCTTACTAAGGTGAATAAGCATAGGGAAAACCAGCTGCATTGGAGCTAGTAAAAAGGTAGTTGATGTAGAAACTACCATTTCGGCCCAGAAGTGAAAATATTTTCTGTAGCAAAAATACTCCAAAAAGTGGTGAAACATTTTTTCTCAGAAATGCGCCCTAGGGTCCAAAGAATATTTGGGATTTTTCTCAGGATTTTTGGGGCAATAGAAATGAGGGTTGCTTTGGAGGTCAAAGATTTTAGCTAGGGTTTAGGAGGCAAAATGAATATTTTTCATTTAAGAAAAATATTCCAAGCAATTTTGTTGGGTTGTACAGGAGTGAAATGATGGATTAGAAGAGGAGAGGAGGCACTTGGGTTGAAAATCAAGGGATACCCAAGTGATCAAGTCCAAATGGAATGATTCAAAACTCCAAATTCAAACCAACTCAGATGAAAATCAGGCAAAGAAAAGAGGGCAAAAACCAGGCTATGACAGGTAGTGAGCGCGGAGCCTGAGGCGTCACCAGCAGGCTTCTTGGCCTTCGGACGGCTCTTGGGGATGAGCTACTTCTTCTTCGTGGGGGTAGCCACAGGAGGTAGGATGCCACCCTCATCATCAGAGTTTTCGGCCGCCATGGCACAGTAGGCATGCTCAAGGGAGCAGATACGTCCTGCTCATCTTAGGCGACCGTGATGATGCTGCTGCACTGTGGCATCTTGAGGACATTGTAGCCATGGTGGGTGGCCGCCACGAACTTGGTGAGGGCAGGGTACCCAAAGATGGCGTTGTATGCGAGGCTGATGTGGGCCACATCAAAGTCGATGAGCTTGGTGTGGTAGTTGTCGTTCTTGTCGAAGGTGATAGGAAGGCGCACCTACCCCAAGGGGGTGGTGGAGCCGTTGGTCACCCCAGAGAATGGCTTGGTGGGCATGAGCTAATCATAAGGCACTCGTAGCCTCTCGAAGGTCTCGACGGAGAGCATATTGAGACCAACGCCGCCATTGATGAGAGTCTTGGTGATAGAGACATCGCTGATGGTGGGCGTGCAGAGCATGGGGAGCGTGCCAGCACTAGTCGTGCACCTGAGGTGATCCTTGGAGTCGAAGGTGATGGCATAGTGTGACCACCTGAGGGGGCGCACAACCTCGAGCTTCGGGAGGGCCACATTCACCTCACGAGAAAACTGCTTGAAGATACGGTTTGAAGCAGGTGCATGGGCACCGCCGAGGATGTAGGCAATTGCGCGAGGCTCCTGATAGCCCCCAGCACCCCCCCCCCCCTCCCCCGTCCTAATGATTGTCATTGTTCCTCCTTGGTGGTGGTGGCAGTGGAGGGAGTCCAGCATTGCCCTGAGGATGGGCCTCATGAGGCTGATCAAACCAAGGGCCATCACGAGGCTGATCGCTCCAGCCACCCTCGCGAGGCTGGCCACACAAGCCCTGACGAGGGTTGCGGTTGTACCAGCGGCCTTCACCGTGGCCTCCTGCGCGGCCGAAGACACAGTCACCGCACTCTGGGCGGCTGCCCAGGCGCTCGTCCTAGAGTGCCCTGAGCTCCTGGCAGTCATTGGTGTTGTGGGCGTGAACATTGTGGAAGACACACAATGGGCAGCTATCCTTGGCGGGCTTGTCGTAGTCACGGTTGCGCTTCATCTCTGGCTCTGCTGCCAGCATGGTGGGGCCCTTGTGCTTCACTTCCTTGGCCTTGTCCTTCTTGCCTTTAGGGTCGACGTCAGGGTGCTTGAGGAGGGAGAGGCGGACCTCCTCGGTCCTGACGCACCTTTCTGCTAGGTTGAACATCTCCAGAGCCGAGCATAGATCGTCCTGGATGGCAAGCTCGTCACTCATCTTGACATCTGTGACATCCTTGGTGAATGTCGAGATGATGGCCTCGTCTGAAGACTTCGAGATCTTGAGGCGGACCTGGGTGAAGTGCTGAATGTACTTGCCGAGAGTCTCGCCCGACTGCTGCTTCATGGGGCGCAGGTCGTTGATGGTGAGGGTGCGGTCACGGGTGCCTTGGTAGTTGGCGATGAACCTCTCGCGGAGCTCATCCCATGAGGAGATCGCCCCTCCTGGAGCTGCATGAGCTAGGAGCATGCGCCGTCCTTGAGAGCCATGGGGAACTAGTTAGCCATGACCTTGTCATCGATGTTCGCCGCCTCAATCCTCAACGAGTAGACCTGGAGGAACTCCACAGGGTCAGGGATGACGTTGTTGCGTGGGGCAGATCTGGCTTGAACTTGTCGGGCCAGACTACGAGGCATAGCTAATAGGTGAAGGCGCGGAAGCTCACCGCGCTCATGGGCACGACCCGCGCAAGGGGACATGGTTATGATGGCCATGCGCCGCGGCTTCTAGAACTGCCCGGTCTTTGTGTTGGCGCGGCGGTGATGGGAGCGCCCGCGCATCATACTGCAACTACTATATGACCTAGAAGCTGGCTTCATCCCGGGCAGGTACCAGTGCTCCATGTGGCAGACTGTGCGGACGCGCGTCACGCCTCGGCTCCGTGTGTAGGATCGAAAGTATGTCTAGAGGGGGGTGATTAGATTACTTGACCAAATAAAAACTTAACCTTTTCCCAATTTTAATTCTTGGTAGGTTGTAGCAACTTAGCACAAGCCAAGCAATCTCAATACAATTCAAGCAAGCATGCATAGAGTATATGGGCAGCGGAAAGTAAAGCATGCAACTTGCAAGAAAGTAAATGGGGGGAGTTTGGAGGGAGCAAACGCAATGTTGACATGGAGATTTTCGGTGTGGTTCCGATAGGTGGTGCTATTGTACATCCACGTTGATGGAGACTTCTACCCACGGAGGGTAACAATTGCGCGAGTCCACGGAAGGCTCCACCCATGAAGGGTCCACGAAGAAGCAACCTTGTCTATCCCATCATGGCCATCGCCCATGAAGGACTTACCTCACTAGGGTAGATCTTCACGAAGTATACGATCTCCTTGCCCCTACAAACTTCTTGGTTCAACTCCACAATCTTGACGGAGGCTCCCAAGTGACACCTAACCAATCTAGGAGACACCACTCTCCAAAAGGTAATAGATGGTGTGTTGTTGATGAACTCCTTGCTCTTATCCTTCAAATGATAGTCTCCCAAACACTCAACTCTCTCTCACAGATTTTGCTATGGTGGAAATATGATTTGAGTGGAAAGCAACTTGGGGAAGGCTACAGATCAAGATTCATATGGTTGGATTGGAATATCTTCGCCTCAACACATGAGTAGGTGGTTCCCTCTCAGAAAATGAGTAGTGGAAGTGTAGGTTTGTTCTGATGGCTTTCTCCATGAATGAAGAGTGGGTGGAGGGGTATATATAGCCTCCACACAAAATCTAACCGTTACACACAGATTCCCAAACTCAGTGGGACCGAATCAGCAAACTCTCTCAGACCGATCCAGGTACAAATGTGAATGTTAGGATTTTTGGTGGGACCGATATAGAAATCCCGGTGGGAGCGATATGCTAGGGTTAGGGCATAACTTAATCTTGGTGTGACCGATCGCATAAACTCGGTGGGACCAATTTTAGCAATAGGTACACAGAGGGTTGGTCAGGCAAACTCGGTGGGACCGATTCACTCACTTCGGTGGGACTGAAGTGTTATGAAAAGGAAACAGGAAGTTTGTAATGCAGACTTGGTGGGACCGATTTGCACATTTCGGTGACACCGAAATGTTACAAGAAGGAAACAGAGAGTATGCAATCCCATCTCGGTGAGACCGAGATCCCTATCGGTGAGACCGAAGTTACTAGGGTTTGTGGCAGCGGCTATGTCAAATGAAACTCGATGGCGCCGGAAAGATCAAATCGGTGGGGCCGAATTTGACTTTAGGTTTAGGACATATGTGGAAATGAGAAAGTGGTTGAGGGTTTTGGAGCATATCAATAAGCATTT
This sequence comes from Triticum aestivum, assembly GCF_018294505.1. Taxonomy (NCBI): domain Eukaryota; kingdom Viridiplantae; phylum Streptophyta; class Magnoliopsida; order Poales; family Poaceae; genus Triticum; species Triticum aestivum. The sequence continues at coordinate 390,631,068 of NC_057810.1, forward strand.
TGAGCAAGTAAGCCATTAAGCAACACCTCATTCCCTTTTAATAGTATTGGCTTTCCTATTGACTCAATGTGATCTTGGATCACTTAAATGAAAAAATGTAGAGTCTTGAGCTTGTTGCCAATATGTGCCCTTAGCATTTTTGAGGGGTCCACATCTCTAGTCCATGCCATGCCATTCATTGAACTTTCTGAAATGATCATCTTGAAAGTGCATTAGTTCAATGAACTATATGTCGTTAAAAATTACCAAAACCACCAAGGGATTAGTTGCACTTTTTGCCGTCTTCTAGGAGGCGGTCGCATGGTTCTGGTCGGCCCTGGAAGCCGGCCTCGTGACCAGTCAGCCTGAGGGGCTCTGCTAGCCCCGACGTCTTGAAATATCCTTGGGTTTGGATGAGGTGTTGCTTAATGAGTTTCTTTCTCCATAGTGCTTAGTGATATGCTCCAAAACCCTCAACTACTTTCTCATATCCACATATGACCTAAACCAAAAGTCAAATTCGGCCCCTCCGATTCTTTCTACCCGGTGCCACCGAGTTCAGATGTCATAGCCACTACCACAAACCCTAGGAAAATAGGTCTCACCGATAGGGATCTCGGTCTCACCGAGATGGGGTTGTAATCTCTCTGTTTCCCTTCGTAACGTTTCGGTATCAACGAGATGAGCGATCGGTCCCACCGAGATTGCAATGTAAACTCCCTGTTTCCTTTTCGTAACACTTCGGTCTCACCGAAATGAGCGAACCGGTCCCACCGAGTTTACCTGACCAACTCTTTGGTTAGCTTATTACCAAAATCGGTCTCACCGAGTTTGTGTAATCGGTCTCACCGAGATTACGTTATGCCCTAACCCTAACCATATCGGTCCTACCGAGTTGCATGTCGGTCCCACCGAAAATCCTAACGGTCACTAGATTTGCTAAATCGGTCCGACCGAGTTTACCAATTCGGTCCCACCGAGTTTGGCAAGTTTTGTGTAACGGTTAGATTTTGTGTGGAGGCTATATGTACCCCTCCACCTCCTCTTCATTCGTGGAGAGAGCCATCAGAACAAACCTACACTTCCAACTTGCTATTTCTGAGAAGGAACCACCTACTCATGTGTTGAGGCCAAGATATTCTGTTCCTACCATATGAATCTTGATCTCTAGCCTTCCCCAAGTTGCTTTCCACTCAAATCTTCTTTCCACCAAATCCAAATCCTATGAGAGAGAGTTGAGTGTTGGGGAAACTATCTTTTGAAGCACAAGAGCAAGGAGTTCATCATCAACACACCATTTGTTACTTCTTGGAGAGTGGTGTCTCCTAGATTGGCTAGGTGTCACTTGGGAGCCTCCGACAAGATTGTGGAGTTGAACCAAGCAGTTTGTAAGGGCAAGGAGATCGCCTACTTCGTGAAGATCTACCGCTAGTGAGGCAAGTCCTTCGTGGGCGACGGCCATGGTGGGATAGACAAAGTTCCTTCTTCGTGGACCCTTCGTGGGTGGAGCCCTCCGTGGACTCGCGCAACCGTTACCCTTCGTGGGTTGAAGTCTCCATCAACGTGGATGTACGATAGCACCACCTATTGGAACCACGGCTCAAAAATCACCGTGTCTTCGAATTGCGTATGAATTCTCCAAACCCTTCCCTTTATATTCTTGCAAGTTGCATGCTTTACTTTCCGCTGCTCATATACTCTTTGCATGCTTGCTTGAATTGTGTTAAGATTGCTTGACTTGTGCTAAGATAGCTAAAATCTGCCAAAGACTAAAATTAGGAAAAGGATAAGTTTTTATTTGGTCAAGTAGTATAATCACCCCCCCCTCTAGACATACTTTCGATCCTACAAGTGGTATCAGAGCTTTGTTCACCATTTTCTTTGATTTTCATAGCTTTTGGTGGTCATAGCCTTGGTTTCACAACCAAGAAGAGTATGGCGTCTAGCGAGGGAAATTATCACCATAGAGGTCCTTACTTTGATGGTACTAATTTTGCTAGTTGGAAGCATAAGATGAAAATGCATATTCTTGGACATAACCCCGCCGTTTGGGCTATTGTGTGTATTGGCTTGCAAGGTGAATTCTTTAATGGGAGAGAACCAAACCGTGAAGCTAGTGCGGAAGAGTTGAAGATGCTGCAATACAACGCTCAAGCTTGTGATATCCTCTTCAATGGATTGTGCCCCGAAGAATTCAACAAAATCAGCCGTCTTGAGAATGCAAAGGAAATTTGGGATACTTTGATTGATATGCATGAAGGTACTGACTCCGTCAAGGAATCCAAGTTGGATGTGCTCCAAAGCCAACTTGACAAGTTAAAAATGAAGGATGGTGAAGGTGTCGCTGAAATGTACTCTAGGCTTGCTCTTTTCACAAATGAGATTGCCGTCTTAGGAAGTGAAGAGATGACCGACAAATTCATCATCAAGAAGATCCTAAGAGCTTTGGACGGAAAATATGATATCGTGTGCACATTGATCCAAATGATGCCCAATTACAAAGATCTCGAGCCAATGGAAGTCATTGGAAGAATTGTTGCTCATGAGATGTCACTCAAGGATAAGGAGGAACTTCACAACAAGTCAAGTGGTGCTTACAAAGCCTCATGTGAAGCCCCCACATCATCAAGTGAGAAACAAACCTTCAATGAAGAATTGAGCTTAATGGTGAAGAACTTCAACAAGTTCTACAAGAGTAGAAGCAAAGAAAGAAGCTCCAAGTTAAGGTCCTACAATGACAAAAGATCTTCTAGTCAAGAGCGCAATTTCTATAATTGTGGGAGACCCGAACACTATTCCAATGAGTGTACGACACCCCACAAAAGAAGAGAAGAATCACCCAAGAGGAGAAGTAGAAGAGAAGAATCACCACCAAGAGAGAGGAGGAGTAGAGATGATCGTTATGAATGAAGAACATCCCGAAGAAGCAAGGATTCGGAAAGGAAGGACAAGTCATCAAGGAGCTACACAAAACGAAGATATCAAGCTCATGTTGGTGAATGGGTATCCGGCTCTGACTCCGACAATCACTCCGAGAGAAGCTATCACTCCGACTCCGAATATACTCAAGATGAAGGTGTTGCCGGTCTAGCACTCGTGTCAACCAACTCCTACGACATATTTGATTCACCAACTGAAGGACTTGTAAGATGCTTCATGGCTAAAGGCCCAAAGGTAACACACCCCGAGTATGTTGATTTCAATAGTGATGAAGATGACTTGATAGGTGATGATGATTTTCTTGTTGACAACTCTAGTGATGAATACTATGATGAAACGTCAATTAATCATGCTAATCAAGATAAAACAAATGACAATGACAAGGAGAAGATTGAGCTTCTAACTAAAGAACTAAACACTCTTAAGTTAGCTCATGAAACTATCTTAGAAGATCATCGAGAACTTTTAAGGACTCATGAGAAGTTACGCTTTGAACAGATCAACCTTGAGCAAGAGCATGAGTTCTTAAAGGCAATCAATGATGATCTCTGTAAGAAAAGTTCTTCTTACATTGCCAAGCGTTTACTCTTATCTACTTACATGCCTCAAGTCAAGTCCATTAACAAGAACAAGAAGGATTCTTCCTCTAGTAGTAACAATAATCATGCTAAATCCAATGTTGTTGCTTCTAGTAGTTCTCTTGATTACACTAATGATTCTCTTAGCCAAGTTACACTTGAGCAAGAAAATAGCTTATTGAAGGGAATTATAGAGAAAGGTGTTTATGAGAGCCTTGCCGGGATTAAGAAATTTGAGGAAACTGTACGCATGCTAGGAAGGCACCGGAAGAACCAAGGTGTTGGTTTTGAACGAAAGTTCAATGCCAATGGAGTTGAGTGGGAAGAAGATCAATATCCCAAGACGAAGTTTGTTCCTCAACAAGAGAAGTATGATCCTACTTCCTTCAAGGGAACACAAGCTCAAGATGATCTTCCACCACAAGACCACAAGCAAAAAGGCAAGGATAAGCTTCAAAAGGAGATTGCTGCATTTGAAGAAGCTCCTAAGGCCTTGGTCAAGTGGGTTCCCAAGACTACGTCAAGTTCTACTTCATCAAGTACAACTACAACTCCAAGGATTCCCATCAAGATGATGTGGATACCGAAGAAGAAAAACTAGAGAGTTCTTGAGGGTGACTCCGCCAACATATTTCACTCATATCATTTTTGCAACAACAAGTGCAATCAACTTCCACATCTTGCACTAGTTCAAGGAGTCACAAACCCTCTTGTTGGTAGGACAAGGGACAAGGTAACCTAATGCTTTCATAGACATCATCTTGTGTGTGCTTAACTCTATGTCTACGGATATCCTTGTTTGTTCCTTGTGGGACTAACCCGTGTAGGTATTGAAAGTGCAACTCACTCCAAGGGATTGCTCCAAATGATCTACATCAACATTGAGCATCCACATCTTCAACACCTACATGAAGTCATCATCGACAAAACCCAAGGTTAGTTTATTCCTATAAGGGGGGATCTCACATCTAGGGGGAGCTTAACTCTAAGAATTGAGTCAAAGCAACTCTAATGGTGTGAACACATTAATGCATTATGTAAAAGTGGTAACCCCACTTGAGCTTAAACGATGAGTATGACCTATGATCAAATGTTCTCATTTGACTCCTAAGTCAATATACTCATATATAGATGACCTAGTCATCGCCAATTGTTTGATAGATGCTAGAATTGGTTGTGCATGCTTTGCCACATATTTCATTTGCCATTTTATTGTGTGAGCATGTTGGTTGCATATTTTACTCATTCAAGGACATCCACTTGTTGCTTTGATTGATTGGTTTCCTTTTCTTTTGCCAAGTGGATGGACAAGAATGCCTAAGAACCTTCTCTAGCTATCTATGCTTTTCTTGTCTCAAACTCTATTCATGCTACATCACATAATTTGATCAAGTCAGATTCGAACCACTCTGTGTGAGGAGCACTCGGAGTCCCCAATTCATCATAGACTTAAACTTCCAAAACTTCTTTGTGCGTTTCGGTCTGACTGATTCTTCCATTTCGTCATAGCGAGATCACTAAGTCGATCTAGGTTTTCAATCTCGGTGCAACCGATTTGAAAATTTCGGTCACACCAAGTTGCTGTAACTATCAACAGTTATGCATCTCGGTGCCACCGAGTTGTTCCACTCGGTCACACCGACAGGGTCGGGCTATATATACTCACGGGCAAAATTTTGGAATCCAAACCCCTTCGCCCGCGCATAGCTCTCTCTGCCTCCAGGGTCTCCGAATCGCCCTCCTCGTCGCCAGCCGCCTCCAGTCGCTGGTCTCCATCGCCGTCAATGGAATTCACCCCCGCCATTGCCGCTGTAGTGAGTTCATCGCCAAGCTAGGGTATGGACTCGATCACAGTGCTATCCCCGTCCGATTCCTAGCACATTGTGTTCATCATGATTCTTGCCACATTTGAAACGACTCTATCCAGTCAAAACAATCCTTAGATTAGAAGTGAATTGAAAATTTAGGGTTAGGTTTCCGCCGAAACCATCTCGGACCAACCGAGTTGTAGAACTCAGTTCCACCGATTTGGCGAATGCCATTGCACAAGTGATTCTCGGTCTGACCGAGAATTGCAAATAGGTGTGACCGAATTCAGGACTTTGTGAAACCCTAGCAGTCTCGGTGCCACCAAACTTTGACGCGGTCTGACCGAGTTCACTAGTTTAGGTTCCAAAAGCTGCTACGGTATCACCGAGTTTGCAAATCAGTTGATCCGAAATGCTTTCTGTGGAAAACTAAAACTAAGTTTTTGAATCATTCTTTTGCAAAAACCTCTGTATTTTGTGATGCTCATCCACTCTATCTCATCTACATATATTCACAGGGTCAGCAGTTAGTGTTTGCAACATGTCTGATCAAAGTGACAGCCAGAACAGGGACAAAGAAGGCTACCAAGATGCCAACAATGGAAGAGGCATCTCAGTACTTTCTGAAGAGCAAACAGGATCAGCTAGGCTACTTGATTGCCTCCACTCTAAGGATTGAGAAGGGGCTGGCCACCTTAACTCAAAACCAGGAGAGCCTGGAGAGGATCATGGAGCAGAAGTTCTATAACTTGGATGTGAAGGTAACTGAGATCCAGTCTGTTGTTGAGCAGCTTCAGGATGACATGGAGGAGAGGAAGGGCAAGACAACCACTGATGCATTTGCCAGAGTGCCTAGAGCTCAGAGATCAGCTGCAGTGCCAGTGACAGACACCAAAGCCACTTCATCTGCACCAGCCACAGCTCCTACAGCTCCAGTGCAACCAGCTTCAGCACCCACACCTCCAGCTCCATCTACATCAACTGATGCTTTTGTCCTTGGCATTTTATCTACACCACCACCTGAAGATCAAGCCTGAGAGTCGATCTAGTGCTATGCATTTTCTATGAACTTTTTGGTAAGTTGTTGCCAAAGGGGGAGAAAAATGTATAGATCATAGGCTTCGCCAGAGAGTGTTGCTTTTTGTTCTCTCTTGCTTTGGTGGTTAAACTCTATTTGCTTGTTTGAGATACTCTATGTCTGTGTGATACTTGATGATCATGTGTTTGATCATATGCTACATCTATGCTTGTTGGATGACATTATCTCGTTTATCTCTATATGATCATTCACTTTGCTTGGTGATGAGTGCATGTATTCAGTTATTATCATTTTGAGCGCTCAATCAAGATGTATGTGACATGGAAGAGTTACCCATGAGCCTAACTCCTTGTGCATTTGCAATCCAAAGCAAATCTTAAACTATGCACAAATTTAGGGGGAGCTCTTGCTTATCACATACTTCTCAAAGTGACTATGTTTTTCACTCTTATTATCATTTGTCGAAGCTTTGATCTATATGTTGTCATCAATTACCAAAAAGGGGGAGATTGAAAGTGCAACTATCCCTAGGTGGTTTTGGTAATTCCTAACAACATACAGCTCATTGAGCTAACATCATTCCAAGATGAATATTTCAGGAAAAGCTCAATGAATGGTATGGCATGGATGAGAAAAGTGGATCCCTCAAAATGCTAAGGATAAAAAGATTGGCTCAAGCTCAAAAGCTCAAGACTCTACATTTTATATTTTAGTGATCCAAGATCACATTGAGTCTATAGGAAAAGCCAATACTATCAAGGAGGGATGAGGTGTTGCTTAATGAGTTTCTTGCTCCACAGTGTTTAGTGATATGCTCCAAAACCCTCAACTACTTTCTCATATCCACATATGACCTAAACCAAAAGTCAAACTTGGCCCCACCAATTCTTTCTACCCGGCGCCACCGAGTTCAGATGTCATAGCCACTACCACAAACCCTAGGCAAATCGGTCTCACCGATAGGGATCTCGGTCTCACCGAGATGGGGTTGTAATCTCTTTGTTTCCCTTCGTAATGTTTTGGTACCACCGAGATGAGCGATCGGTCCCATCGAGATTGCAATGTAAACTCCCTGTTTCCTTTTCGTAACACTTCAGTCTCACCGAAATGAGTGAACCGGTCCCACCGAGTTTACCTGACCAACTCTATGGTTAGCTTATTACTAAAATTGGTCTCACCGAGTTTGTGTAATTGGTCTCACCGAGATTACATTATGCCCTAACCCTAACCATATTGGTCTTACCGAGTTGCATGTCGGTCCCACCGAAAATCCTCACGGTCACTAGATTTGCTAAATTGGTCCGACCGAGTTTACCAATTCGGTCCCACTTAGTTTGGCAAGTTGTGTGTAATGGTTAGATTTTGTGTGGAGGCTATATATACCCCTCCACCTCCTCTTCATTCATGGAGAGAGCCATCAGAACAAACCTACACTTCCAACTTACTGTTTCTGAGAAGGAACCACCTACTCATGTGTTGAGGCCAAGATATTCCATTCCTACCATATGAATCTTGATCTCTAGCCTTCCCCAAGTTGCTTTCCACTCAAATCTTCTTTCCACCAAATCCAAATCCTGTGAGAGAGAGTTGAGTGTTGGGGAGACTATCATTTGAAGCACAAGAGCAAGGAGTTCACCATCAACACACCATTTGTTACTTCTTGGAGAGTGGTGTCTCCTAGATTGGCTAGTTGTCACTTGGGAGCCTCCGACAAGATTGTGGAGTTGAACCAAGGAGTTTGTAAGGGCAAGGAGATCGCCTACTTCGTGAAGATCTACCGCTAGTGAGGCAAGTCCTTCCTGGGCGACGGCCATGGTGGGATAGACAAGGTTGCTTCTTCGTGGACCCTTCGTGGGTGGAGCCCTCCGTGGACTCGCGCAACTGTTACCCTTCGTGGGTTGAAGTATCCATCAACGTGGATGTATGATAGCACCACCTATCAGAACCATGGCTCAAAAATCGCCGTATCTCCAAATTGTGTTTGAATTCTCCAAACCCTTCCCTTTATATTCTTGCAAGTTGCATGCTTTACTTTCCATTGCTCATATACTCTTTGCATGCTTGCTTGAATTGTGTTAAGATTGCTTGACTTGTGCTAAGATAGCTAAAATCTGCCAAAGACTAAAATTGGGAAAAGGATAAGTTTTTATTTGGTCAAGTAGTCTAATCACCCCCCTCTAGACATACTTTCGATCCTACACATAGACATAAAGTATCTCACAAGCAAACAAAGCAAACAAAGCGAATAAGTAGCAAAAAGAGACAACTCTTTCTCTCTCTCCGAAGCCTATGACCTATACACTTTCTCCCCCTTTAGCAACAAGTTACCAAAAAGCTCGAAAATGCATAGTAATATGCGTCTCTCTAGGCTTGATCTTCGGAAGGAGGCATTGAGATTACTCAAAGGATGAATGCATCTGTAGATGATGTTGGAGCTGGAGGGGTTGCCACTGGAGGGGCAACAGGAGTTGTGGGAGCTGTGGTTGTAGGTGTTGAAGTTGTAGCTCTAGTATCTGTCACTGGCACTGCTGCAGACCTCTGTGCCCTAGGCACTCTGTGGAACACCTGTGTAGTATCTTTGCCCTTCCTCTCCTGAGCTTCTTCCTGGAGTTCTTCAACAGCTGTCTGAATCTCAGTCACCTTCAAGTCCAGATCATAGAATTTTGTCTCTATTATCCTCTCCTAGCTCTCCTGGTTCTGAGTCAGGGTAGCTAGTCCTTTCTCAACCCTCAGGATTTCTTGAATTAGAAACCCAAGCTGGTCTTGTTTTGACTTGAGAAAGACTTCTGAAGCCTCTGCTGCACTTGGCATCTGTGCTGCTTTTTCTACCCTGGCTTTCTCCTTCTTCTCATGAGCTGCAACTTAGGATGGATCTTCAGCATCCATGACAACTGTGTTGTCCTCAAATTCAAGCAACAAAGGAAGATATTCTTTGTCCAAAAGATACACTCATATCTTCATCTTGGAATTGATTAGCTCTTGGATGTGTGGAGCATATCCACAAGATCTCTTCTGGTCAGCTGTTGTCCTTTTGATTGTCTCAACAATCAAGCTCATGACCTTGAACTTCTGTGGCACAACATCAAACAACTGCAGCAAGTTGATGGAATAGCCTCTGATCATCCTGTCATCTCCAGATTTGGGCAACAAAATGTGCCTCGAGATAGTGTTTATGGTGGCCAAACCAGAGAACAAATAATAGACTGACCCAAATTTATGTGTCTCCAGGGCCTTATCTGGTATCTCCTTATACATATTGGCCATGGTGATGTGATCTTTCTTCTTCTCAGCATACACATCCATGTCATTTTCTTCTTCTTCACGGGCGTTTATAAGCCTATCCCACTCATCAAAAGTCGATTGGTGCCTCTTCCTTTCTGTCATCCACACAATTCTTCCATCTGTATAGAAGTGAGTTGTTGAGTAGAATTGCATTATGAGCTCATCATTCTATTTGGTGAGCTTCTGACCAACAAAGTCATCAACACCATTTGCTTTGAAGCTTTCATGCACACCTGGGAAATTATTAGCATTAGCATCAATGAATTTCAAATCCACCCATCTCATATCACTGACTATAGGTTTCTTGTCCAGCAACACTGTCTCATAAAAATCATCTTGCTCTTTGGTGTGGAACATGTAGTCCACTTCAGTACTCCTCCTCACAACATATAGATCTGCTTGTCTCCATTTCCTGAGACCAACATCCTTTCTTACCTTCATGCTTTCATCCATTAGGTGACTGTCATTGTGGTCTAGAATCTTGGGCTTGAGCTTCCTAAGCACTTGGGCTTCAGCTTCTTCTGTAGCTTCAGGCACTGGCGCCTTGTTCTTCTCTATTTTAGGTATGTTTCTGGTGCTTCTCTTTGGAGCTTGAGCTGGAGCTTTGGGGGCTGTCTTGGGCTTAGAAGGAGCTTCCCTAGACTTGATAGCATGCCCCATCAGCTTTTGTGCCTTAGTAGGAGGTGCTTGAGCAGCAACCTCTTCTTCCTCTTCCTCTTCCTCTTTACTTGTAGAATATTTCCTCATAGATGGGTCACCAATCACTCTAGTTGTAGTTTTCCTGACCCTCTTCTTCCCTTCTTCACCTGCTCTTAGATAAAGTGTGAAGACCATAGTTTCCTAAGTGGAAGTTCTGGCCTTAGACATGGGAACTCCCCGGGCAGGTGCCTTCTCGGGCATACCAGGTTTTGTTGCAGCAACAGTTCCATATTCCTTTTTCAGCATGTTCTTCTTAGAGCTTACTTCCTCCTCAGCAGCCACATAGTCCTCATCCTCTGAACCTGAGGTTCTCTTCTTCCTTGTCCTTGTAGATGCCTTGGGAAAATTGCTTGGAGTGCTCCTACTGCCATCATCAGAGCTACTAGAGGGACTAGTGCCCTCACTCATGTGCTATCACTCTCATCAGACATTCAGCAAAGCTAACTGACAGCAGACCCTGTGAGTAGATATAGATGACGTAGAGTAGATGAGCATCACAAAGTGCAGAGTTTTGGCAAAAATAATGAGTCAAAAACTTAGTTTTAGTTTTCTACAGGAAGCATTTCAGAGCTACCGATTTGTAAAACTCGATGACACTAAAGAAACTTTGGAGTCTAAACATGTGGAATCAGTCAGACCGAGACACAGCTCGGTGACTTTGAGTTTGCTAGGGTTTCACAAAGTCCTGGTATCGGTCACACCGATTTGCAACTTTCGGTCAGACCAAAAATCACTTGTGCTTTGGCCTAAGCCAAATCGCTGGAACCGATTCCTACAACACGGTTGGTCCGAGATGAGTCCGACAGAAACCTAACCATAAATTTTCAATTTAAATCTAGTCTAATGGAGATTCTCGATGGATGGATCGATATCATACGTGGTAAAGAACATGGCGTTGACCTTGTGCTCACAATCAGAGGTAAAAAGAATGCATAAGGGGTCGAACTCATACCCTAGTTCGGCGGTGAGTTTGCTACGGTGACAGGTGGTGGAGAAATTCGTTGACGGTGCCGGAGACCAGTGGCGGGAGGTCGCTAGCGATGTGGTGAAGATCCGGAGACCCGAGAGGCACAGCAGGACACGCACGGGCGAGGAGGTTTTGAAGTGACTTCCAAAATCTAGCCCATCAGTATATATATATATATATATATATATATCTTGACTCTGTCGGTGTGACCAAGTGGAACAACTCGGTGCACCGTGACGTAGAATCGCAAGCGGTTACTGCAACTCAGTGAGACCAAAAGGTTCTAATCGATTGCACTGAGATTGAAAACTTGATTAACCCAGTGAACTCGGTGTGACCGAAATGGAGGAGTCGGTCAGACCAAAATACATAGTGAGGTTTTGGAAGTTTTCAGTCTATGACAAAATGGGACTCCGATTGCTCCTCACACAAAGGGTTTGAATTTGACTTAGATCAAACTTTGTGATGTAGCATGAATAGAATTTGAGAAGACAAAATCATATATAGCTAGAGGGAGTTCTTAGGCATTCTTGTACATCCATTTGGCAAAAAGATGAAACTCCAAACAATCAAAGCAACAAATGGATGTCCTTGAATGAGAAAAGTATGCAACCAACATGCTCACACAATAAAATGGCAAATTCAATATGCGACAAAGCATGCACAATCACTCTAGCATCTATCAAACAATTGGCGATGACTAGGTCATCTATATACGAGTATATTGACTTAGGAGTCAAATGAGAACATTTGATCACAGGTCATACTCATCGTTTAAGCACAAGTGGGGTTACCACTTTTACATAAAGCATTGTTGTGTTCACACCATTAGAGTTGCTTTAGCTCAACTCTTAGGGTAAACCTCCCCCTAGATGTGATATCCCCCCTAAAGAGGGATCAACTAACCTTGGGTTTTGTCGATGATCACTTCATGTAGATATCGAAGATGTGGGTGCTCATTGTTGATGTAGATCATTTGAACAATCCATTGGGATGAGTTGCACTTTCAATACCTAAATGGGTTATTCCCACAAGGAACAAACATGGATATCCATAGACATAGAGTGAAGCATACACATGATGATGTCCATGAAAGCATTAGGTTACCTTGTCCCTTGTCTTACCAACAAGAGGGTTTGTGACTCCTTGAACTAGTGCAAGATGTGGAAGTTGTTTGCACTTGTCCTTGCCAAAATAGTATGAGTGAAGTATGTTGGCGGAGTCACCCTCAAGAACTATCTAGTTCTTCTTCTTCGGGATCCACATCATCTTGATGGGAATCCTTGGAGTTGTAGACGTACCTGATGAAGTAGAACTTGATGTAGTCTTGGGAACCCACTTGACCAAGGCCTTCGGAGCACCTTCAAATGCATCAATCTCTTCTTGAAGCTTGTCCTTGCCTTTTAGCTTGTGATCTTGTGGTGGAAGATCATCTTGAGCTTGTGTCCCCTTGAAGGAAGTAGGGTCATACTTCTCTTGTTGAGGAACAAATTTTGTCTTGGGGTATCGATCTTCTTCCCATTCAACTCCATTGGCATTGAACTTTCGTTCAAAACCAACACCTTGATTCTTCCAGTGCCTTCCTTGCTTGCGTACAATCTCCTCAAATTGCTTACTCCCGGCAAGACTTTCGTAAACACCTTTCTCTATAATTCCCTTCAATAAGCTATTTTCTTGCTCAAGTGTAACTTGGCTAAGAGAATCATTAGTGGAATCAAGAGAACTACTAGAAGCAACAACATTGGATTTAGCATGATTATTGTTACTACTAGAGGAAGAATCCTTCTTGTTCTTATTACTAGACTTGACTTGAGGCATGTAAGTAGATAAGAGTAAATGCTTGGCAATGTAAGAAGAACTTTTCTTACGAAGATCATCATTGATTGTCTTTAAGAACTCATGATGTTGCTTAAGATTTAGCTTTTCAAAGCGTAACTTCTCATGAGGTTTTAAAAGTTATCGACGATCTTCTAAAGTAGTTTCATGAGCTAACTTAAGAGTGTTTAGTTCTTTAGTTAGACGCTCAATATCCTTCTTATCATTGTCATTTGTTTTATCTTGATTAGCATGATTAATTGACGTTTCATCATAGTATTCATTACTAGAGTTGTTAACAAGTAAATCATCATCACCTATCAAGTCATCTTCATCACTATTGAAATCAACATACTCGGCGTGTGTTACCTTGGGGACATTAGCCATGAAGTATCTCCCAATTCCTTCATTTGATCAATCAAATATATCACAGGAGTTGGTTGACACGAGTGCTAGACCGGCAACACCTTCATCTTGAGTATATTCGGAGTCAAAGTGATAACTTCTCTCGGAGTGGTGGTCGGAGTCGGAGCCGGATACCCATTCACAAACATGAGCTTGATGTCTTTGTTTTGTGTAGCTCCTTGATGACTTGTCCTCCCTTTCTGAATCCTTTCTTCTTCGAGTGGTTCTTCGTTCATAGCGATCATCTCTACTCCTTCTCTCTCTTGGAGGTGATTCTTCCCTTTTGCTTCTTCTTTTAGGTGAGTCTTCCCTACTTTTGTAGGGAGCCATGCACTCATTGGAGTAGTGTCTGGGTCTTCCACAATTGTAGCAGTTTTGCTCATGACTAGAAGATCTTTTGTCATTGTAGGACCTTGACTTGGAACTTCTTTCCTTGCTTCTACTCTTCTAGAACTTGTTGAAGTTCCTCACCATTAAGCTCAATTCTTCATTGAAGGCTTGTTTCACATTTTATGATGTAGAAGCATCACATGAGGCTTTGTAAGCACCACTAGACTTGTTGTTAAGCTCTTCTTTGTCCTTGAGTGACATCTCATGAGCAACAATTCTTCCAATGACTTTGGTTAGCTTGAGATCTTTGTAATTTGGCATCACTTGGATGAATGTGCACATAGTATCATATTTTCCATCCAAGGCTCTCAAGATCTTCTTGATGATGAATTTGTCGTTCATCTCTTTACTTCCTAAGCCGACAATCTCATTTGTGATAAGAGTAAGCCTAGAGTACATTTTGGCGACACCTTCACCATCCTTCATCTTGAACTTGTCAAGTTGACTTTGAAGCACATCCAACTTGGATTCCTTGACGTAGTCGGTACCTTCGTGCATATCAATGAAAGTATCCCAAATTTCCTTTGCATTCTCAAGACGGATGATTTTGGTGAATTCTTCGGGGCACAATCCATTGAAGAGGATATCGCAAGCTTGAGCATTGTATTGCAACATCTTCAATTCTTCCGCGGTAGCTTCACGGTTTGGTTCTCTCCCATCAAAGAATTCACCTTGCAAGCCAATACACACAATAGCCCAAACGTCGGGGTTATCCAAGAATATGCATTTTCATCTAATGTTTCCAACTAGGAAAATTTGTACCATCAAAGTAAGGACCTCTTCCCTCGCTAGACACCATACTCTCCTAGGTTGTGAAACCAAGGCTATGATCACCAAAGCTATGGAAATCAAGGCAAATGGAGCCCACATCTCTGATACCACTTGTAGGATCGAAAGTATATCTAGAGGGGTGGTGATTAGACTACTAGACCAAATAAAAACTTCACCTTTTCCCAATTTTAATTCTTCACGGATTTTAGCAACTTAGCACAATTCAAGCAAGCAAGCAAAGAGTATATGGGCAGCGGAAAGTAAAGCATGCAACTTGCAAGAAAGTAAATGGGGGAGTTTGGAGGGAGCAAATGCAATGTTGAACGGAGATTTTTGGCGTGGTTCCGATAGGTGGTGCTATCATACATGGACGTTGATGGAGACTTCAACCCATAGAGGGTAACGGTTGCGCGAGTCCACGGAGGGCTCCACCCATGAAGGGTCCACGAAGAAGCAACCTTGTCTATCCCATCATGGCCATAGCCCACGAAGGACTTGCCTCGCTAGGGTAGATCTTCACGAAGTAGGTGATCTCCTTGCCCTTACAAACTTCTTGGTTCAACTCCACAATCTTGACAGAGGCTCCCAAGTGAGACCTAACCAATCTAGGAGACACCACTCTACAAAAGGTAATAGATGTTGTGTTGTTGACGAACTCCTTGCTCTTGTGCTTCAAATGATAGTCTCCCCAACACTCAACTCTCTCACACAGATTTGGCTATGGTGTAAAGATGGTTTGAGTGCAAAGCAACTTGGGGAAGGCTAAAGATCAAGATTCATATGGTAGGATTGGAATATCTTGGCCTCAACACATGAGTAGGTGGTTCTCTCTCAGAAAATGAGTAGTGGAAGTGTAGGTTTCTTTTGATGGCTCTCTCCACGAATGAAGAGTGGGTGGAGGGGTATATATAGCCTCCACACAAAATCTAACAGTTACACATAGATTCCCAAACTCGGTTGGAACGAATCAACAAACTCAGTCAGACTGATCCAGGTAAAAATGCAAACGTTAGGATTTTCGGTGGGACCGATATAATCATCTCGGTGGGACCGATATGCTAGGGTTAGGGCATAACGTAATCTCGGTGTGACCGATCGCATAAACTCGGTGGGACCGATTTCAGCAATAGGTACACAGAGGGTTGGTCAGGCATACTCGGTGGGACCGACTCGCTCCCACCGAAGTGTTATGAAAAGGAAATAGGGAGTTTGCAATGCAGACTCGTGGGACCGATTTGCTCATTTCGGTGAGATCGAAATGTTATAATAAGGAAACAGAGAGTTTGTAATCCCATCTCGGTGAGATCGAGATCCCTATCAGTGAGACCGAAGTAACTAGGGTTGTGGCAGTGGTTATGTCAAATGAAACTCAGTGGTGCCGGATAGATCAAATCGGTGGGGCCGAATTTGACTTTAGGTTTAGGACATATGTGGAAATGAGCAAGTGGTTGAGGGTTTTGGAGCATCACTACGGGAAACAGGAGATTTGCCATTAGTACTGTCTTTGCCGTCAGCATTTCGTTAGGGCAGATGACAAAGAAAGTGTTTGCCGTCATAAACAGACGGCAAAGAAAAACTATCGGCAAAATATACTTTGCCGTCTGCAAAAAAAATTAGACGGCAAAGAGCTCACTTTGCCATCTGCAAAACAAACTACAGATGGCAAAGATCTTTGCCATCTGCGTTTTTTATTACAAACGGCAAAATATGCCTTTGCCGTCTGTACTAATAAATGCAGACGGAAAAGATCATATTTTGCTGTCTGTAATAAAAAAGGCAGACGGCAAAGATTTTTGCCATCTGTAGTTTGTTTTGCAGACGGCAAAGAAAAGAAGCACACCTCTTGGATCCATCCCAAGGATCGATGACATGGCATGATCCACAGTACGGTGCCTCTCTTTCCATCCACCACGCCAGACCCCACCCACTCATCCCACCACAGCACCTTATCCCCACGTCCCCACCCACATGCTTGTGGCGAACCTACCTCTCTCCCACTCCGACACCATCTCTCCCCCTCGATCCCGTCTTCTATGCTATCGGCAGTGCATCGCCACCAGTTGGTCCCGCCTCGCCGTCGCCGCCCAGTCGACACCGCCTCCCCATAGGCGACCCCACGCCTCATGGCCCTGCCATGCCGCCGCCGCCGGGTCGACCCCGCCCCCTATCCGCGACCCTGAGCCACCTGGACCTGCCTCGCCGCCGCCGCCTCCCTATTCGCGACGCCCGGCTTCACGCGCCACCTGCCTCCATGTCTGCTCCTCTCCTTCGCCCCCGCCTTCCCACGCCGCGGGCCTCCGCCTCCTCTCCTCTTCTATGCCGGTGGCGGGTCTTAGTGCTGACAGAGTTGGCGGGGTAAAGTGGATCCAGCGCTCGGATGAGTCACCTGGCCCCGCCTCGCCACCGCCGCCCGGTCATCCCTGCCTCCCCATCTGCGCCGCCCGGCTTCGCGCCGCCCGGCTTCGCGCCGCCCGCCTCCATATCTGCTCCTCTCCTTCACCCCTGCCTTCGCATGTCGTGTGCCTCCGTCTCCTCTGCTCTCCTCTGCCACCGACGGGGCTTGGCACTGACAGAGTTGGCGGGGTCAAGTGGATCCAACGCCCGGACAAGGGTGGCGAGCTCCTGCGCAGTGCGGACGGCTTAAGCTCCTCGGACATCGATGTGTTCCTAATCCTATGCATGGTGAAAGGAAGGAGAAGGGAGAGAGGTGCAGCTGCTGCTCCAGCGAGGCGTGGGTGTATAGATCTAACTCCTGTATTGTAACGTAGTGTAATCTGTTGGTGTGTAATCCGTTCATCTTGTTAAAGAGAGTAGTTTTGTTTTGTCTTGTGAAATCCATTCGTTCGTGTTTGATTCTTAGAACAACAGTGTTGATGGATACTGTCGAGTTCTTTGTCAGTTTGTTCCTGGTCGCCTCTGCACTTGTTTGTACGATATATTTTTTAAATAAAAATATTCTTTGCCGTCTGTGATGTTTGAGGATGACGGCAAAGATGGATTCTGGCTAACGGCAAAGCACTGATGCCGTCCGTCAGTTCGTCCGTTCCGTCTGTTGCCATTTTTTGCCGTCTAATTTTACCGGCTGACGGCAAACAATATAGACTGACGGCAAAGTCTTTGTCGTCATCCAAAAAAAATAGCAGACGACAAAGTATTCTTTGCCAATTTATCTTTGCCGTGTGACTTTGCCGTCTACTTCCTAACGGCAAACTCTTTGCCGTCTGGATTTACGTCTTTGCCGTGTGTGATCCACAGACAGCAAATTACCTGTTTCCTGTAGTGCATATCACTAAGCATTTTGAGCAAGCCATTAAGCAACACCTCATCCCCTATAAATAGTATTGGCTTTCCTGTGGACTCAATGTGATCTTGGACCACTAAAATGAAAATGTAGAGTCTTGAGCTTGTTGCCAATATAGGTCCTTTGCATTTCGAGGGGTCCACATCTCTAGTCCATGCCATGCCAATCACTGAACTTTCTGAAATGATTATCTTGAAATAGCAATAGTTCAATGAACTATATGTTGTTAAGAATTACCAAAACCACCCAGGGATTAGTTGCACATTCACTGTGTCGGTGCTGCACAGAGGAGGAGGCGGGGCCGCGCCATGAGCCATGTCGCCTGCACGAGGTGGCAGGGGACAGAGCGAGTGGGAAGGCACCGGTGCCTCACCTGCGGCATTGACGAGCTTGCTGATGCGACCAAGGCAGACATCATAGCCCTTGTTGGTAGGACGGTAGCGCAGAAACTCATGCGCCATGATTAGCGCGGCCTACGCGTTCACTGGCCCATGAGGTACACGGGAGGACGAGGCCATGACGGGGGTGAGGGAAGGCGTGGTCGTGCGGCCATCGTGTTGCACGAAGGGCGGCACCGAAGAACCCTGCTGCTCGCGAGCAGCAGGGTCGATGGTGGCGTTGGCTACGGGAGAAATAGAGTGGCGGGGAACGACACGACCCATGGGCGCCGTCTGGGAGATGCGAGCAGCCCGGCGCTTGGTACGAACTCAACGGGCGTCAGTCACGAAAGCGGCGAGGCTAGGACGGAGCGAAGAAGAAGGAAGAACTTTGGCATGCCCCTACCTGGCATGCCAAATGTCGAGTTAGGGGCTCCGTGGACCCAAACAAGGTTTGAACTCTGGGGCGTGTGCGAAGATCCAACCAAACTACAGCTCTCTGCTCACTACCTCATGGCTAGGCCTCGTCGGGTTCGAGCGAGCAGGAAGAAGAAGTGGACACGGTGGTTTACCCAGGTTGGGGCCACCTTGTGGTGTAAAACCCTACTCCTGATTCATGGTGGATTGCCTCGCGAGGAGGATGAGTATGAACTAGTACAAGTGTGAGCTACCTCGGGAGAGCTCAATGGCCGAAGCTTTCTCCCTCTCTACGGTGGAGTCTAACCTATATTTATAGTGGCCTTGGTCCTCTTCCCTCATAGCTTAGGCGGGAATGGATTCCACAATGGCCAATTTGAAAGGGGACAAGAGTACACCCTATCCTGACTAAAGGTGGTCTTCGCCTGCAAAGCTTCTGGTCGTGACACAGCGGTGGTCTCGGTGATGACCTCCATTCTGCCGAGCTCGTGGTCTTGGTCTTGATGCACTGGAATGGAAACCTTTGGGGGATTCCTTGGGAACCCACGTACGTCACTGCCTCCTTAGCACTAAAGAGGAAATTGTCCTCTGTTGCGCCTGCTGGTGCCCGCCTGGCCGTGGTCGTCATGGCTCACGTCATCGCACACCTCACGAGGTGGGACACTTGCCTAGAGATATATGCTCCTCGGGAGGCAGCCTCGGGAGACCATTCCTCGGGGAGCCTTGATGTCGTTCTCCTCCCGAGGCAAGGGCCCTCGCGAGGGCCTTGCTCGTGACACCTTAGAGTTGGGCCGCGCTGGGCCATCAATGGAGCCACGTGCTGGGCCACAGGCAGGCGGGTCTGGGTACCCCGATCCCAGAAAGCCGACAGGTTTTCCTATGGATTTGTGGGAGGGAGAGCTGGCGATGGAGACTGGGTGGACTGCGGAGTGAAACGGGGCGGGCGGTGGGGAGGTGTTGGCTGCCTAGGTGAAAAGGGTGAAAAAAGATCTCCGGTCACCACGCAGAAAGGCCTATGCAAACGGTTGCCTCTAAGCGCCCGTGTGCACAAACATCATAATTTCATTCGAAATGAAGATGTGCTAATTTTGAAATGAAGACGTGAGTTCATCGTTCCGCCTCGATTTTTTTCCACGGTAAGCAATCACCATTGTGCCACATGTTTGATTTTCTAGTGCACTTCGGGTCTACTTTGCTATATTTTAGACATTTTTGGCATTTACCATGCATTTAGCATATAAATCAAGTCCTAGCCGCAACTACATGTGCTGATTAACGGATGAGGACTATCGTTCAATCTGGGAGCATCCAACGGTGCAGAAGTATGATCCGTGGGGCTTAAGTTCTTGCTAATCAGAATGCACGACTCACATCGCACACGCAGTAGGGGAGTCATCAGCCAAGGTTTGGTAGGCACAGGGCTTTCATGAAATAACCGTGTGCAATTTGAAAAAATCATTTACATCAACTAACATCATATATATATAGTATTACTATTCATCACCCAAGGTGCAGAATAAGTTATTCTTCACCCGAGGTAATCTTACAATCGTTTTGTAAATAAATTATATTTCGCATACAAATAGTTACATCCATATTAGTATACTAGGTAAACACTACTAGGAAAACCCTTACCAGTAGCGCTGGTTTTTTGGCCATTAGTAGCGCGGGCAGGCGCGCCACTGCTACGGCGCTACAGCTATTTTTTAGCAGTAGCACTTGTTTCAACCAGCACTACTGCTACCTACATCTAGTAGTAGCGCACCTCTGTCCATCGCTACTGCTAATAGTAGTAGCGTGGCTCTACAACCAACACTACTGGTAAAGCAGCGGTGCTACTACTCCAAAACCACACGCTACTGCTGGTATTTTCTTTCTTTTTTATTTTGCTATATTCGTATTTTTACAGGTTCTATACAATTACAACATACACATACACTGAAACTACATGAAAAATGAATGTCTCATCATCATCATCGAAGTGGCACAACATAGTCTCATCATATCATCATTATCGAACATAAATGATGTCGATCTCATCATCATCTCGAAATAGCGATACAAGTTAATGATCACATGTCTCTTACATTGTCACCGTAGACACATGTTTCATCATCTACCTAAACTATGTCATACGAGATAAGAGAGATCACGATGATCAAAAGTGGTATTATGTAGTAGTTTTTGAAGCGGCGCTGGTTCTGAATCCCCTGTTGTGCCATGAATCTCAAGTAACTAGCTTCGGATTCCGCTCTGCTATCAAACCCTTTCTGGCTTCTGCCGGAGAAGCCAGAGACATGGGTCTGACACTCTGGCCACTCATCATACACACCCGGAACATGCCCTACATACACAGCATACCACTTCCTCGCCATCGTTGATCTATATACCTGTCAGAGATGCATACATATATCATGAAGCGAATTGAACGAAACAGTTATGAAATAGAAGCAACATATATAGTAAACATCGTTAACAAATTTCATCATACCGAAAGTAATTAACTAGAGCGCGGCACCATACAACTAATAGTTTCGTTGTACCGAGACATTCGAAGTTTCATCATGCAGAGAAAGTAACAAGTAACTAAACATACACATTGTTTTTAAGCAGTGCACTCTTCCCATCTGTGCATATCCAGGAGGACGGACCCAAGCTTAGTGAAAGGCGTCATGTCCTGAGGTTGTAGGGCAATGCGGGTTCAAATGTCGTCTTGCGATATTTGGCCACCGTAGAACATCCCATTCTCTTCGAGGACATCTTTCATGATGATGGATGCAATTTCCTGCTGGATCCAGTAGAAATCATTTCGAAGTTGATTATCCAGCACGGCTCCAAAGGCTTCGGCCCATCTCTCGATATGGGTATCGGATGAAGATTTCATGCAAAGTGATTGCACATCCCTTATGTACTCCATCATTAGATGGATGACGTAGAATCCACCATTCTCACTTCTTGCTGGTTGCTGAATGCAACATAAGTCAGTCTTGTGGCTGAAACAGACCCCGGCCTTATAGCTCTGTCCAGAACATACTTTATGTGTGTGTAATCTTTCTTCTATATGTTCTTCAACAGGTCCAAATATAGAGCGCGGGAGTAACGAGGGTAAAGAAGGATGAGAACGGCATGACAGCCCCCGCTGCACAAAATACACGATGAAGTTAGCCTCCATGCGTGCAAAGTAATTATTGAAGTGCACGAAAGGATGTATGTGTTATAGTGCTATCCGCGGATGACTTACCAGGGATGATAAGGTAGGAGAATCATTTCTTTGTCCTTATTGCTGACCAAGAATTCTTCTATGTACTGACTAACATATTGACGGTTGGCATCATTGATTGACAAGAAGCCCTCGTGCATGTAGTATGGGTCCGCGACCGCAAGACCGGTGACTTGCTCTCTGCTGACGATGTAGTTCATGTGTAGTGCATACAGGCGGACGAACGTAAAATCGAGTGTCCTCATTTGATACATCTGGAAGATGTAATCAAACCTCAGGAAGAAGAGGTCCGCGGGGCATGTGTGTACGTACATCTTGCAACTGCTCAGCACATGAACCATATAAAGTGGGTATCCTGGATCATCCGAGGCGAGGAGGCTTCTCTCTATCGAAAGCACATGGTCATGGAGTCTCCTTAGATCCCCTGTTATGGCAGCTAGTGCATTCGCCGGTACCATTGGCTCTCCCGCGACATGGATTAATGGCGCATGTTTCATCGGTACACCGTCAACCTTGGTCGAAGGCAGCTGGCTACTAGAACCAACATTGCCAGCTTTATTGGATTTCTCGCCATCGGTCTCTTCCTCTGCTTCTTCTTAGTGTGTTGAGGTGCTGGTGGGTCTATCAGACCCTCCCTGAGCACCACCCCTAGTGTTGCCGGGCTCAGCATTGGACGACTCTGGCTAAGTAGTTGAGCTTGGGTGGAACCGGCATCTGGAGGCGTGTCCTGCGAGGATTGCATGAACAAAGACTTCTTGCACTCCCGAGGACGTTCCGGCTCTGGTACATGCATCTCATATTCATATGGTTGACTCAGTGTTACTTCTATGTCATAGCCGGTATTGATATACTGGAGCGGGTCCTCGACCTCCTCCATGTCATCATCCATATCCTTTTCCATGGGGCAGATGGCATCATTTGCCAGAATGGTTGGACCTCCTTCCTCGTGTCTCTCGATCTCAGCAAGCAGCACAGATGATGGTTGTACTTGTGTAGGAGGGGTTGTGGTCATACCTTCCTGAGGTCCCGTTGGTGTGCTCCCGGCCACCTCGACACGAAGTAGATTTTTCAGCCACAGGATCGACCAATTTTTGCATTGGCCAAGCTATGTGGGGGTCTCGTCATCATCTCCATTGGTTTGTATCGGACAAGGGAAACCCTCATAGCCCGCTTTCACACTCGCCACGAAGACCCTTAAGGCGTTATCGGGCATCTGTCGGCGGTGGAACAATCGATCCTTGGGCTTCACTATAGTACCCTTCCCCACATCCACCAACCCACCCTTCATGTGGTAAAGGAGGGTGCACAGAGTGGAGTCGGCCTACAAAGACATATATGTGCGGCGTCAGAGATCCAAAAAGAATGGCAACTGAAGATTAATTAATTAGTTCAGTTGATGAAGGTGTGACGCGTATTTACCGTGAGGGCTTCGAGCTCAGCCAATGTCGATGGCCCGGCGTTCAAGCCAGAGATGGAGCTAGGGCTGCTATGATAGCTGGGTGCAGGAGCAGGTGCTGGAGGAGGTGCGGGTGCGGGTGAGGGTGCGGGTGTGGTTGCCATACTAGGTACGGGTATTGGTCCGGTGTTCATTGAGTTGCTCCCGGTGAAGCTGGGCATGGGAAAATCACTTGGTGGCGCGTTTGGGTTTTGTTGCACCCATGTGACCACAGTTGGAATCAAGCTTGCAAAGGAGCCGCCATATCATGTCTACAGGTAGCCATTATCTCAGCTTTGGTCTCAGCTTTTGCTTTCTCCATTGCCCGCACCACCTTCTTGTCGATAGTCACTTGACTGAACTTTTTTCTTTGTCTTTTGGCCTCGGGGTCCTTGCTATAATAGTACTTCCACGTGGCCCCATCCTCGGTGCCGTGCACACGTCCATATTGCGGCCGCTGGCTGGGCAGGTGTCCCATCATTATGTTCATGGCACAGTTGAAAGGAGTGTCCCACTTGTACTTCGCCGACGACTGAGTCGACGAGTCGCTCTCGGCCGCAAGCTTGTGTTGCTCTCTCTGCAAAATGGACCGTGAATCATTTACGAATGTGACTAGAATGTAGTAGACTTCAGTGGTTAGAACCTAATATGTAAGGTGGTAAAAGGATAATTACCAGTATTCTCATGATTTTCCTAGTCGGCTCGTCGATGAAAAAAATCTTTTTCTTGGGGTCCACGAGAATCGGGCCCTGATGAAGTCGTGCTCCTGCTGGTCGGTGAACTCAGCCAATGGGTCTGGGATCTCCTGACGTTCACGTTCTGCGTCCTCCTTAGCCCACACGGGCCTCTTTCCCGTGTAACCACGACTTCCAAGGCGGTGGTTCCCCATGTTCTTTGCCTGCAGCTGCTTGCCTCTCTCCGACCTGGCCTTGGCAGCTTCTTCATTGCAAGTCTCCTTGAACTTTTCAAAGTCCTCTGTCGTAATTTTCAGATTGTCTGCAACAATCTCGGCGTTGGTTTCATGGTCTACTTGAATCGCCTTTTTCACCCTAGTTTTCCAAGCGCTCAATGCGTTGCTGAACTTCCCTAGGGCTTTGTTGTTGATTTTTTTCATGGCATCATCATCCCATGGGTCGACATCGTCATTCCGACCGGGGAACAGGAATCTTGCGTGCAACCTAGTTAGGAGCAGCTTCTTCAAATGTTCATTCTTCCGTATTTTTGTGGTGTTGATGTTAGCGGTATCCCGTAGGGTGCATGCTAGTTGGTTGCCGTAACACGCTACAACTTCTCACGGCTCTATTGGCTCGAACTCGCCAGGGTGCACCGCCGTGACCACTAGTCTTCCAGTGTCGAGCTCATTTGGGCGTCGTGTCCTCTTTTCCTTCTTTCCCTCACTGGCTTGGGAGGTCCCACCTTCCGTGTTGTAGTTAGCAACATCATCAGTGCCAGTCTCAGTGCCAGTGTCGTTGGTGGCATCAGTGTCGGTGCCGGCGCCACCACCGTCGTCCTCCGTCATGACAAGGGGGTCTTGACTAGCTTGTTGTCTCTCCTAGTCCGCCAGAAAGTCGAGGTAGGCGTGTGCTCGACCTAATTGGGACTGAGAATCTCCGACCTCGTCGGTGTCGGTCATGTTTCCTAGGGTTCAATGTCATAGTCATTTAATTATCGAGCTTTATATAATAAAGTGAATAATGACAAAAAAGTGACCTTTGTTTTGCCAGAAATGTCGTTTCATTCCTTTCGCGACAAATCTCGAGCACTCGATATGTCCAACTTTCTAGCACAAGTCATGCTGAAATTCACGGAAAATTTCGGCATGACCTTTGCTAGAAAGTGCACATATAGAGCGCATGAAATTTGCCAGAATGGAAATGAATCAACATTTCCGGCAAAACATAGGTCACTTAGCAATCGGTTTTCCTGCAAATGACAATAAGCACTATGTGCTGAAGTGATGTGTGTCATCACATGGGTGTGAAGTGGATTCACATTACCCAGAGGTGTGCAGCAATGATGAAGTCTCACAACATCATGTGCATCACTTTAGTTTAGGCAACAGAAGAATTTTTAAAAATCCTTAATTGGCCCTAACTAAAGAACAACAGGAAAGGAGGGGATGGCTCACCGCGCGTCGGGGTCAGGGTCGCCGGGGCTGAGGGGGTGGCGTCGGGGTCAGGGCTCGCCGGGGTTGAGGGAGTGTCATCGAGGTCGCCAGGGTAGAGGGGTCCTACTCCTCCTCATCGATCTGCAGAGAGACCAAATTTACTCTATCAACAAACTAAACACTCATTTTCATTTACTCTAGAAACAAAATAAAAAACAAGCATATCAACATGCATATCCTTCCTAGAAACATATCGGTACTTTAATTTTTCTCCAAATCAGAGACTGTACATGCCTGAACTCTTAGACAATATTCAACTGATAATGGGCAATATAAGTCCCTTTTTGCACCAAAAAAAGCACTAGGTATTGAGAATGCAGCTAGCTCTTCAGCTCTGGACAAACACTCGTGAGCTAGTGTTTGTTTACAGTTCAGTTCATAGTAGAAGGTTTATTCCTTGCATTACTATTGCCAAGTGAAGAAACATTAGAAAAAACAGAGTTCAAGTCTTACACCTACTGTGGTCATCCCATTTTTAGTGACTGAACCTGGCTGTGAGGCAAAACACCCAGCAAGTGCATGATCTACATTCAGAGTTATACTCCGAACGAATGCGAAATGCACATTTCACACTGTTTCAGGTTGGCCTAGGTAGCTACTGGATATATTTAGAGGCAAACTGCAAGTTCCTGACAAACCAACCATGGGGTCATTTGATCAAATCAAAACTCTTCTATAGACAAGAAAACAACTGCACCAACAAACATGAATTTACTAGTGCTACAAAATTGTAGTCAACCAAGTTAAATTCATAATGCCAGCAATCCTTGCTTGCTCAAACCTCAGCTCGCATCGATCACAATCCATTGGATCAAATCAAGTAAGAACATTCTAACAATAAGGGAGGGGAGGGAAAGGCACCTGTCCACGAAGTGCTCGCTGGCATTGCCGGCTGCTTCACGGAGGGAGGCGCTGAGGGGTCGGGGTCGGGGTTGGGGTCGGTGGCCGGCGTCGGGGTCGCCAAGGCTGAGGGGTCGGGGTCGCTAAGCCTCTGCAGAGACATACCGGAGCGGGAGGGGGTTGGAGAGAGAGAGAGCCGGGGCTAAGGGGTCAGAGAGGAAGGAAGAGGGGGCGGGGGCCATGCCGGAGTGGGAGGGGGTCGGTGGCCGGCGTCAGGGTCGGGGCTGAGGTCGAGTCCGGCGTCGGTGGCGGCGTGGGCGGGGCAGCATCGGCGGCAGCATGGGCGGTGCGGCGTCGGCGGCGGCGTGGGCGGCGGCATGGGCGGTGTGGTGTCGGCGGTGGTGTCAGAGAAAAGGGGATCAACGAGCGGCGCGAGTGAGAGACATGAAAGAGGGAAGCTAGCGGACCAGTGCTGTAGGCAACTTAGGTATAGCGCGTGTTGGCAAAACGCGCTATAGCTAAGTTAGCTATAGCGCTGGCCTAGCAAAAACGCGCTACTGCTAATTTTTTTTCTTTTTTTTCTTTTTCTTAGCTATAGCGCTTCCCAGGATAAAACGCGCTACTGCTAACTTTTTTTTCTTTTTCTTTCTTTTTCTTTTTCTTAGCTATAGCGCCTCCCAGGGCGAAACGCGCTACTGCTAAATTTTTTATTTCTTTTCTTTATTTTTTTTATTTTTATCTTTCTTTCTTTTTTTTTATTTTTCTTGCATTTCATTTTCCACAACTTATTAGTTCCTTTTTCTTTTTCTTTTCATTTCATTTTGCAAAACTTCCTTTCTTTTTCTATTTCTTTCATTTGCACTTTTCTTTTTCTTATCTTTCTTTTGCACTTTCCTTCCTTTAATTTGGTCTATCGTTTGAGCAATACCACTGTTACCCTCCGGATAATAATTAGTATAATATATCTTACATCATTTGACCACTATCGGTGGTATACAAAATAGCTAGACACACACAAACTTTGGGGAATAGTTTGTCAGCTTGGGCGATGACGACGCTTCAGACTGATCTTCTTCCCTCTTTTGTTCATTGTCAAATAATTGAGCCCATGGTCGTGACTTTTCCTTCTCTAGGGATTATGATCTCTTGTAGGTAATGTAGTATTCATTCTTCTTTTGACGTATGTTTCGTCATCATCAGCATCATCTTCCCTCATCGGATCACTGTACTGGTCATAGTCTTCCTCGTTGGCGACTCCATCCATTCCAGCGATGCTCCTTTTGCTTCTCCTCACGACAACACGACTGGGATTGATCGGATCAGTTATGAAGAAACATTGTGTCCCGTGTTTAGCGTGTAACCATGGCTCATTTTTGGCGATGGCGTTGATGGTACCGCTATCAGTCGGGTATACACATGGTAGTGAAATGTCGGTTTTCTCTTTGTACATTCTTAGCCCATCTGACACGGAACATCATCGCTCTATGCAATCTAGAGTAGTTAAGCTCCCATATCTCTTCGACCTTCCGTAATATCTTTCAATTACATTCCCGGTCATGGCTTCCATCGTCACCCCTAAGTTTTGGTCATCACTGTTTATATCTTTCTCCTCCGTGTAGAACGTGTATCCGTTGATATCGTATGCTTGATAAGTCGCGAGGTTGGTCGAGGGGCCATGTGCTAAGGCGTATATGAGTGTTCCATTCGGACAACCCTCTTCTGGGGGATTAGCCAGAACTCGCTCTTTGAACCAACGCACGAAAGTGGAGTTGTGCTCTCTAATAACTTCAGCTTCCGTCTTGTGCACCCCACGGTCACGGTACTTCTTTGCGATGGTCTCTTTGTGCAGTGTCACGAAATCTTCTAGCACATCTAGGTGTTGTAGCATTACTAAGTTTGCCTTGTCAAGGTCGTTTTGTCGGCCCGAGTGTAACACATTCACATCCCTATGACCGTTGGTGTGACCTCCGCCTTCAAGCCTTCCATAGTGCTTGTTGACGAGCAAACCAACAACAGGGTCTTTGGTCAGATAACTCACAGAAAGAGATGCACTCTTTGGTCAGAAATCCCTGGGCTATGCTTCCATCTGGGCGGGACATGTTACAAACGAATCATTTGATGACCCCATTCATCCTCTCGAACGGCATCATGCTATTCAGGAATGTCGGCCCTAGGTCGATGATGTCGTCCACGATGTGGACACATAGATGCACCATGACACCAAAGAACGTGGGCGGGAAGTACATCTCTAGCTCATTCAGTATGACAACAATCTCTTCTATAGCCTATGGAGTTGCTTCACACTGATCGACTTTCGAGAGATAGCATCAAAAAACTGGCATAGGTCAGTAAGCGTCTCACGCACATGTGTGTCCATAATCCCACTAAGTGCAACCGGGAGTAACTGTGTCATCGTCACATGACAGTCGTGAGACTTCATCCCACTGAACCTTTTTTCTTAGTGTCCAGATATGTGCTTATCTTCCCACAGTATCCGGAACTAACTTTGATTCCGGCAAGGCACTTGAACAATTGATCGACCTCCTTCGGATCTAAGGTGAAGCAAGAGGGGGGCAATATTGTTCTTCCTTCTTGTTTACTTTTTTGCCCCTGTCTTTCGTCTCCGTCTCCGTCTTGGTCTTCTCTGACCTTTTATCGGGCATTTGGAGATCTTTCCTGATATTCAAAAATTCTAAGTCTTTTCTTGCCTTTGGCCCATCCTTGGTCCTCTCCGGCATGTTCATCAATGTTCCAAGCAAACTCTCAAGGATAGTTTTTGTGATATGCATTTGATCAAGGCTATGAGGCGTGTCGAGTATGGGCCAGTATTCCAAGTCCCAGAAAACAGATCTCGTCTTCCATATCTTCAGCAGGGCCTCCGACGCCTTTTTCTTCGCCTTTTCCGGCGAGGGGCACTCTTCCTAGTTCTTCAATAACTCATATATTTCTGCACCGCTACGCTTACGTGGAGGACCTCGATGCTCAGCCTTACCATTGAATAGATCTCCACGCTTTCACCATGGGTCATCCTTCTCGAGCCATCTTAGATGCCCCATGTACACGATTTTTGAAGACCCGCCATCTTTTGATAGCTGCAGAGAAGTTGTATCATCCATGCACCTCGTGCATCCGCAATATTTGTGGCACACATGGCCGGAGAGATAGCCGTAACCGAGATAGTCCTGCACCATCGTGATTAGCGCGGCTCTCATGTAGAAATACTCTCCTTTGCTTGCATCCCATGTCTTGGTCGGCGTTTTCCATAAGGTATGTAGCTCCTCTTTTAGTAACCTGAGATACAGATTTATATCATTTCCCGGTTGTCTCGGCCCTTGAATAAGCATAGCCATGTGTATGTATTTTTCCTTCATGCACAACCAGGGGGAGGTTGTACATCCATACAAACACGGGCCATGTGCTTGCTACGTCTTGAGCTTGCGTTGGTTTTCCTTGAAAAGGAAACGGTGATGCAGCAATAGTAGCGTAAGTATTTCCCTCAGTTTTTTAGAACCAAGGTATCAATCCAGTAGGAGGCTCCTCAAAAGTCCCACGCACCTACACAAACAAACAAAGAACTCGCAACCAACGCAATAAAGGGGTTGTCAATCCCTTCACGGCCACTTGCGAAAGTGAGATCTGGTAGAGATATTATGATAAGATAAATATATTTTTCGTATTTTATAATATAGATGCAAAAAGTAAAGATGCAAATAAAAGTAGATTGAAAGCTTATATGATAAAAGATAGACCCGGGGGCCATATGTTTCACTAGTGGCTTCTCTCAAGATAGCATAAGTATTACGGTGGGTGAACAAATTACTGTCGAGCAACTGACAGAAAAAGCGAATAATTATGAGATTATCTAAGCATGATCATGTATATAGGCATCACGTCCGCGACAAGTAGACCGACTCCTGCCTGCATCTACTACTATTACTCCACACATCGACCGCTATCCAGCATGCATCTAGAGCATTAAGTCCATAAGAACAGAGTAACGCATTAAGAAAGATGACATGATGTAGAGGGATATACACAAGCAATATGGTATAAACCCCATCTTTTTATCCTCGATGGCAACAATATAATACATGCCTTGCTGCCCCTGCTGTCACTGGGAAAGGACACCGCAAGATTGAACCCAAAGCTAAGCACTTCTCCCATGGCAAGAAAGATCAATCTAGTAGGCCAAACCAAACTGATAATTCGAAGAGACCTGCAAAGATAACTCAATCATACATAAAATAATTCAGAGAAGATTCAAATATTTCTCATAGATAAACTTGATCATAAACCCACAATTCATCGGATCTCGACAAACACACCGCAAAAAGAGTTTACATCGAATAGATCTCCACAAGAGAGGGGGAGAACATTATATTGAGATCCAAAAAGAGAGAGGACCATCTAGCTAATAACTATTGACCCGAAGGTCTGTGGTAAACTACTCACAACTCATCGGAGGGGCTATGGTGTTGATGTAGAAGCCCTCCATGGTCGATTCCCCCTCCGGTGGAGCACCGACGAAGGCTCCAAGATGGGATCTCGCGGATACAGAAGGTTACGGCGGTGGAAATTGTTTTTCGTTGGCTCCCTGGATGTTTTTCGGGGTACGTGGGTATATATAGGAGGAAGAAGCAGGTCGGTGGCCGCTCATGGGGCCCAGGAGACAGGGGGCGCGCCCTCCTCTCTCCTGGCCGCCTCGCAAGCTTCTTGACTTGCACTCCAAGTCCTCTGGATCACGTTCGTTCCAAAAATCACGCTCCCGAAGGTTTCATTCCGTTTGGACTCTGTTTGATATTCCTTTTCTTCGAAATACTAAAATAGGCAAAAAAACAGTAATACGGGTTGGGCCTCCGGTTAGTAGGTTAGTCCCAAAAATGATATAAATGTGTAAAATAAAGCCCATAAACATCCAAAAGGGGTAATATAATAGCCTAGAACAATCAAAAATTATAGATACGTTGGAGACGTATCAAGCATCCCCAAGCTTAGTTCCTGCTCGTCCTCGAGTAGGTAAATGATAAAAATAGAATTTTTGATGTGGAATGCTACCTAGCATAATTCTCAATGTAATTTTCTTTATTGTGGCATGAATGTTCAGATCCAAATGATTCAAAATAAAAGTTCATATTGACAAAAGAAATAGTAATACTTCAAGCAAAGTAATCAAAGCAATCATGTCTTCTCAAAATAACATGGCTAAAGAAAGTTCATCCCTACAAAATCATATAGTTAGGCTTTGCTTCATTTTTGTCACACAAAAATGTTCCTAAATTCTACACCCCCGATGACAAGCCAAGCAATTGTTTCATACTTAAATAATCTCAAACTTTTTCAACTTTCACGCAATACATGAGCGTGAGCCATGGATATAGCACTATGGGTGGAATAGAATAGGATGATGGGGATTGTGTGGAGAAGACAAAAAGGGAGAAAGTCTCACATTGACAAGGATAATCAACGGGCTATGGAGGTGCCCATCAATTGATGTCAACATGAGGAGTAGGGATTGCCATGCAACGGATGCACTAGAGCTATAAATGAATGAAAGCTCAACAAAAGAAAACTAGTGGGTGTGCATCCAACTTTCTTGCTCACGAAGACCTAGGGTATTTGAGGAAGCCCATCGTAGGAATATACAAGCCAAGTTCTATAATGAAAAATTCCCACTAGTATATGAAAGTGACAACATATGAGACTCACTATATGAAGAACATGGTGCTACTTTGAATCACAATATATGAGACTCGCTATATGAAGAACATGGTGCTACTTTGAAGCACAAGTGTGGAAAAAGAGATAGTAACATTGCCCCTTTTTATTTATTTTTTTCTTCCTTTTTTTCTTTTTCTTCTTTTTCTTCTTTTTTTCTTTTCTTTTCCTTTTTTTTCTTTGGCCTTTCCTTTTTTTTCTTTTTTGGCCTTTTTTTCTTTTTTTGGCAATGCTCTAATAATGATGATCATCACACTTTTATTGATTACAACATATGAATTACAACTCAAAACTAGAACAAGATATGACTCTATATGAATGCCTCCGGCGGTGTACCGGGATGGTGCAATGAATCAAGAGTGACATGTATGAAAAATTATGCATGGTGGCTTTGCCACAAATACGATGTCAACTACATGATCATACAATGGCAATATGACAAAAGTAATGTATGTCATGATGATGAACGAAACGGTGGAAAGTTGCATGGCAATATATCTCGGAATGGCTATGGAAATGCCATAATAGGTAGGTATGGTGGCTGTTTTGTGGAAGATATAAGGAGGTTTATGTGTGATAGAGCGTATCATATCACGGGGTTTGGATGCACCAGCGAAGTTTGTACCAACTCTCAAGGTGAGAAAGGGCAATGCACGGTACCAAAGGGGCTAGCAATGATCGAAAGGTGAGAGTGCATATAATCCATGGACTCAACATTAGTCATAAAGAACTCACATACTTATTGCAAAAATCTACAAGTTGTAAAAACCAAGCACTACACGCATGCTCCTAGGGGAAGGGTTGGTAGGAGTTAACCATCGCGCGATCCCGACCTCCACACAAAGGATGACAATCAAAGAAATACCTCATGCTTCAAATTTGTTACACAACGGTTACCATACGTGCATGCTATGGGACTTGCAGACTCCAACACAAGTATTTCTCAAATTCACTATTACTCAACTAGCATGACTCTAATATCACCATCCTCATGTCTCAAAACAATCATCAAGCGTCAAATTGATCATAGCGTTTAATGCATTCTATATGATACTTTTTATAACCAAAGCAAATTACTCTGCTGTTCTAAAAGACACTCAAAATAATATAAGTGAAGCATGAGAGTTCATCTATTTCTTCAAAATAAAGCCACCACCGTGCTCTAAAAAGATATAAGTGAAGCACTAGAGCTAATGACAAACTACTCCCGAAGATATAAGTGAAGATCAAAGAGTAGTTGAATAATTATGTAACTATGTGAAGAATCTCTAACATTTATGAATTTCAGATCTTGGTATTTTATTTAAACAGCAAGCAAAACAAAACAAAATGAAATGACACTCCAAGCAAAACACATAACATGTGGTGAATAAAAATATAGCTCCAAGTAAAGTTACCAATGAACAAAGACGAAAGAGGGGATGCCTTCCGGGGCATCCCCAAGATAGCATAAGTATTACGGTGGGTGAACAAATTACTGTCGACCAATTGATAGAAAAAACGAATAATTATGAGATTATCTAGGCATGATCATGTATATAGGAATCACGTCCGCGACAAGTAGACCGACTCCTCCTGCATCTACTACTATTACTCCACACATCGACCACTATCCAGCATGCATCTAGAGTATTAAGTTCATAAGAACAGAGTAACGCATTAAGAAAGATGACATGATGTAGAGGGATAAACTCAAGCAATATGATATAAACCCCATCTTTTTATACTCAATGGCAACAATACAATACGTGCCTTGTTGCCCCTGCTGTCACTAGGAAAGGACACCGCAAGATTGAACAAAAAGCTAAGCACTTCCCCCATGGCAAGAAAGATCAATCTAGTAGGCCAAACCAAACTGATAATTCGAAGAGACTTGCAAAGATAACTCAATCATACATAAAATAATTCAGAGAAGATTCAAATATTTCTCATAGATAAACTTGATCATAAACCCACAATTCATCAGATCTCGACAAACACACTGCAAAAAGAGTTTACATCGAACAGATCTCCACAAGAGAGGGGAGAACATTGTACTGAGATCCAAAAAGAGAGAAGAAGCCATCTAGCTAATAACTATGGACCCGAAGGTGTGTGGTAAACTACTCACAACTCATCGGAGGGGCTATGGTGTTGATGTAGAAGCCCTCTGTGGTCGATTCCATCTCCGGTGGAGCGCCGGTGAAGGCTCCAAGATGAGATCTCACGAATACAGAAGGCTATGGCGGTGGAAATTGTTTTTTGTTGGCTCCCTGGATGTTTTCGGGGTACGTGGGTATATATAGGAGGAAGAAGTAGGTCGATGGCTACTCGTGGGACCCAGGAGACAGGGGGCACACCCAGAGGGGGTGGGCGCGCCCTCCTATCTCTTGGCCGCCTCGCAAGCTTCTTGACTTGGACTCCAAGTCCTTTGGATCACGTTCGTTCCAAAAAATCACGCTCCCGAAGGTTTCATTCCATTTGGACTCAGTTTGATATTCCTTTTCTTTGAAATACTAAAATAGGCAAAAAAAAACCAGCAATACGGGCTGGGCCTCCGGTTAGTAGGTTAGTCCAAAAAATGATATAAATGTGTAAAATAAAGCCCATAAACATCCAAAAGGGTTAATATAATAGCATGGAACAATCAAAAATTATAGATACGTTGGAGACGTATCAGTGTTATGATTGTTGTTCTAGTTGCCAAATGCATTCATGCCATCACTACTAGCGCCAAGCATGATCTTCCTTGGATCATTTGCGAAAAATTCAAATTCAGCATTTAATACTCTGTAACCATTGAGGCATGTGTGATATCTAATATGTGGCAGATTAAGAGGGCACACGATTTTCTTTGCCTCCTCGACACTAGTAGGACACATCCTTCCCGCGAGAAGAACCTTCTTTAGATACTTCAGAAACTCATCTAGGCTTGTATCTGTCCATTTGTTTTTTGCCTTCGTCTTTAGAAGTTATAGTGTGAAACTCAAGCGGGTCACCTCGGGATTGCAACCATCATACAAAGGAGTCATCGAGTCTACCTCCAGTTGCGCCAGTTTGGCCTCCTCTCTTGAAGCAGCTCTGTAGCTAGTCGTCTTCTTGTGAAGCAGGTCTCGAACATGTGGGTCCCACATGGCTGAACCTAGTAGCGACGAAGACGGCGGCGTGTCCGCGTCTTCTCCACCTTGAACTGCCTCTTCGCCATCGACATTTCCAAGGCCGTCTTCCTCTTCGGTCACATAATCGGTCATCTCTTCATCTGGTGGCCCCATGTCGTTATTTCCTGCCCCGTCGACCTCCTCCTCCTCCTCCTCATCATCATCATCTTCTTCACTTATCCACCGAGTATGGCCATGCATGAAACCATGCATGAGCAGGTGCGCCTTGAATTTACCACCCTGAAAGGGGTCGAGCCTGACTCTTCCTTTGCATTTTCGACACGGACATAAAACATCCTTCAGTCTTTTTCCATACATGTCATCCACAGCGGATTGCCAGTATCTTTCCACCATCCTTCCATTGACCTTCATGATCACCTGCGCACAGAGCAAATATTATAACCACGTATATATGCATGCATGGATCAAATTCATACAAAATTTTGGCATGACCTTCCCTAAACATAGGACATATTGAGTTTGCCCAAAATTCACCGAACGGAATTGAATCGACATTTCAGCAAAGCATAGGCAACTCATGTCACTCACATGCCACACACAATTCGGTATATTCATATCGCACATAGTTTCGGTCCTAATCGCAAACACACATATTTCCATTCTTGCACAACTCTTTTTTTGCTCACCTATTTGTCGAGAGGGATATCGAGCACCTTCTTATAATAAATATAGCTCCAACTAGCTAGGGAGAGGAGAGAGCTATGAGAGGGAGGAGGGAGGGCATTAATGGAGGGGGTGGTGGAGGGGCAAAGAAGAGAAGGGGAGAAGGGGCAAAAGAAAGGAAGAGGGAGGAGGGAGGGCATTAATGGAGGGGATGGTGGAGGGGCAATGAAGAGAAGGGGAGGAGGGCAAAAACAAGGAAGAGAAAGGAGGGAGGGCATTAATGGAGGGGGGAGGAGGGGCAAAGAAGAGGGGGAAGCATTGAAGAACAAGCAAGTGCAAGAGGGAAGGGGGAGAAAGAAAGGGGTAGGAAGAAGAGGGGGGGAAAGGTGGCAGATATTTTGGCTGGCGACCATAGCAATAGCGTGGGGCACCAAAGCGCGCTACTGCTATGTGTGCCAGCCAAAATATCTACTCGTACATAAAACTAGCTATAGCACTTGCCCAAAAAACACGCTACTGGTAAAAGATTACACATAGAAGAAGTAGCAGTAGCGCTTCTTTGTTGTCCGGCGCTACTACTATTTTATTAACAGTAGCGCTAGTTAGGGTACCAACGCTGCTACTATGTTTTGGCCGGGGGGTGTGGTGTGGCTAACATACCAGTAGCGTGCTCTCTAGAAACCAACCTTGCTGCTAAGTCGTACCAGTAGTGCTGTTTGTAACACACGCTACTGGTAATTATCAGTAGCGTGGGCGCCAAAACACACGCTACTGGTAAACTTCTATGTATAAGCCTTTTCCTAGTAGTGAAAATTTGGCATAAAAAACAAAAATATAGGTCATAAGGCAAGACAAATTACATTTTCTGTATATTTTACATTATGTTTTTACGTTCTTAACTTTACATAACATAAAATACTTTGTACGGCGATTATAAATTTTCTTACGTTCGCCTTTTACTTATGAAATAAGACAAAATTTACGGAACATAAAATTACGGTGCATTGATTATGAAATAGAGGGGGTGAAGAATATCCAATCCCTTTATACATGCCGTCTATTCTACAATCGATGATAGAATAATATTTTGCAATAATCTCGTACTGCCCGGAATAAAGATCTGGTACTCCTTCTGCATAACACAACCGTACTTCTTTTTCGTAAAGTCGGTACTGCTCTTCTGTACTTGCATAGTAATTCACTAATAGATTCTAAACCGTT
Source organism: Triticum aestivum (assembly GCF_018294505.1). Taxonomy (NCBI): domain Eukaryota; kingdom Viridiplantae; phylum Streptophyta; class Magnoliopsida; order Poales; family Poaceae; genus Triticum; species Triticum aestivum. The sequence goes on from NC_057810.1 coordinate 390,668,195, forward strand.
AATCGGAATAGCGCAAATGATATACCGTTGGAAAGCTACAGAAAATTCTCAATTCTTATATATTGTAACTTGCTTCACTTTTTTTATTTTTTTATGAATTTTCAAAAAACAGAAATCATCACAAGCTGAATGAAAAGTGTTTTGAACGAAATTCTTTAACCACTTATCGAAATATAGCAAATTATATACCATTGAAAAGCTACTGAAATTTACAAACATTTTCATGTTTTAAGTTTTTTCAAATTTTGCACAGTTTTGGAACAGTTTTGAAAATACTAAAAATCTGTTTTTATTAAAAGATGATCATGGATCATTTTTGGATATCGAAATGATGCAAATGATTTGCCGTTGGAAAGGTACTAAAATTCCCATCTTTTTCATGTATTAATGTTTTTCAAATTTTACATAATTTTTGAGCAGTTTTGAAAATATTGAGATTCATTCAAAATAGACAAACAGTAATTATATATTATTTTTTTAACCACTTCTCGGAATAGCGCAAATGATATACCGTTGGAAAGCTACTGAAATTTACAAACGTTTCTTTTTTAAGTTTTTTCAAATTATGCATAGTTTTGAAACAGTTTTCAAAATACTAAATTTTAGATCTACTAAAATACGATCATTGATGTTCTTTGGATCTCAGAATGATGCAAATGATATGGCGTTGGAAAGGTATTGAAATTTAGCAAATTTTTGTGTTTTAACATTTTCTAATTCTTCACGGTTTTTGAACAATATTCAAAATACCAAGATTTTTCATGTTACAAGGAAACATAGTATTGTACTTCTGTGGAATATGAGTTTCGTACTGCCCGACAATAAAGAAGTTTCTATACGTCTCAAAGTGATTAAATTGTACTGCCAATAATTTTTTTTCCAGAGAACTCAAATTCCCTCCACATGTACCTTGTACTTCTGTGGAATATGAGTTTCGTACTGCTCGTTAATAATAATAATAATTGTACTGCTCGAAATAAATAAATTGTACTGCTTGGATTTTTTAAGAGAACACAGCTTTGCCTTGTACTTCTGTGGAATACAAGTTTCGTACAGCTCTGCAATCATTTTTTTGTATTACTCAAAACGATTAAATTGTATTGCTCGTAAATTATTTTACATAAGTCAGTTTTCTTCGACATGTATCTTGTACTTCTTGGGAATATCAGTTCCGTACTTCTTGATCTTATAGAGTTTGTACTTCTCATTTACACAATTTTCATTAAGGCTAGTTTTGCATTTTTATCTGCACTGCTTCTTCAAGATATTATGTACTACAACTCTTCACTATAGAGATACTTTTTGCACTTCCCTAAGCTTGCTAATTCCACAGCTCCAAGTAGCAGCTGCAAAGCATGAGTACCAAATTAGCATAAAGGACACCCTGTACTGCTACTTCAAACTACTCGGTACTTCTCTCAGTGTAACTATGGTACTGCCTCCCTAGCAGGAATAATTCTCAGCAGGTACTTCCTTGCTCGCATGTTGTACTGCTATGAACTTCTACCTAAATATTGTATGTACTTCCCATTACTGCTATCTTTGTACTTCCCGTAATTCTCCACTCAGCAGGTCAAAATTTCATTCAATCTCCTCACCGCCCGCCGGAGTAAACAAAATGCCACGATGAAGAGAAGTACATTTTACCCTCGCACCTCTCGCTGGAGAAGGATCTCATGCTTGTGCTCGACGTTGGAACCCGTAATAACCCCGCACCCATAGAATACGAGTTTCGTACTGCTCTGCAATAATATATTTTTTGTATTACTCAAAATGATTAATTTGTATTGCTCGTAAATTATTTTACATACGTCAGTTTCCTTCGACATGTATCTTGTACTTCTTGGGAATATCAGTTTTCGTACTTCTTGATCTTATAGGGTTTGTACTTCTCAATTACACAATTTTTATTAAGGCTAGTTTTGCATTTTTATCTGCACTACTACTTCAAGATATTCTGTACTACTACTCTTCACTACAGAGAACCTTTTTGCACTTCCATAAGCTTTGTTGATTCCACAGCTCCAAGTAGTAGCTGCAAAAGATGAGTACCAAATTAGCATAAAGGACACCCTGTACTGCTACTTCAAACTACTCGGTACTTCTCTCACTGTAACTATGGTACTGCCTCCCCAGCGGGAATAATTCTCAGCAGGTACTTCCTCGCTCGCATGCTGTACTGCTCTGTACTTCTACCTAAATATTGTATGTACTTCTCATTACTGCTACCCTTGTACTTCCCGTAATTCTCCACTCAGCAGGTCAAAATTTCATTCAATCTCCTCGACAGCGAGAGGAGAATAATACAACTTGGAGAGACCGGGCGCGGAGTCAGCGGAGAGGAGGAGCACGCGGAGCGAGGACTGCGTGGCCGGGGCGAGCGCCGGGTAGACGAAGGCCTGGGAGCCTGGGAAGATGAAGCAGAGGAGGAGCACTGTGACGCCCTCGATTCAATCGTACACTAATCATACACGCAAATGTGTACGATCAAGATCAAGGACTCACGGGAAGATATCACAACACAACTCTAGACACAAATTAAAATAATACAAGCTTTATATTACAAGCCAGGGGCCTCGAGGGCTCGAATACATAAGCTCGAAAACAAAAGAGTCAGCGGAAGCAACAATATCTGAGTACAGACATGAGTTAGACAAATTTTGCCTTAAGAAGGCTAGCACAAAACAACAACGATCGAAAAGGCAAGGCCTCCTGCCTGGGAGCCTCCTAACTACTCTTGGTCATCGGCGTCCGTCACGTGGTAGTAGGCACCCTCGGGGTAGCAGCAGTCGTCAAAGGTGGCATCTGGCTCCTGGACTCCACCATCTGGTTGCAACAACCAGAAAGAAGAAAGAAGGGGGAAAAGGGGGAGCAAAGCAACCGTGAGTACTCATCCAAAGTACTCGCAAGCAAGGATCTACACTACATATGCAACATTATCAAAGGAAGGCTGTATATGTGGACTGGGCTGCAGAAATGCCAGAATAAAGAGAAGGTCTAGTCCTATCGAAGACTAGCATCTTCTGGAAACCACCATCTTGCAGCAAACAGGAGGGTGTAGAGTAGCATAAAGTAAAGTGGTAGTAGTGTTATCAACCTCGGCCAGAGATCCTTTCTCGACTCCCTGCGAGAAAGCAATCCTAGAGCCATACTATCCAGTTATCATCACAATCAAATCCTCATCACCATCCAGTTCTCATCACAAGTATCCAGTTCTAGTTGTATCGATCGGGATACAACTCCAAGTGTCCGTTACCGTAGGACAGGCTATCGATAGATGTTTTTCTTCCCTGCAGGGGTGCACCAACTTACCCACCACGCTCGATTGACTCCGGCCGGACACACTTTCCAGGGTCATGCCCGGCCTCGGCCAAACAATACGCCGCAACCCGACCTAGGCTTAATAGAGAGGCCAGCACGCCGGACTAAACCTATGCCCCCAGGGGTCATGGGCCATCTCCCCGGAAACTCCTGCACGTTGCGTACGCGGCCGGTGAGCAGACCTAGCTACCTCCCTAAAAAGGCAGGAGCTTACCAGTCCAACCCGGCGCGCGCTGCTCCGTCGCTGACGTCTATTAAGCTTTGGCTGATGTATACGACGCAGAACGCCCATACTATGCCCACGTGATGGTTAGTGCTATCAGGCCAGAGGCCCCTCGGATCAAATATCCAAATCGTAGTGGATTAGGAACGCGCGGTAACAAGTAGAGCCTCACGAAAGAGGTGACCCCGTTGCCCCGTCTCGAGGACTTGCGGCAAGGGCTAAGAATGCCCGACCACGCCTCGTAATTATCTCACGGGCACCTTCCAGGTCAACCCGTCTCCACATCACTTTCCAAGTAACAGTTGTAAAGTCCAAGTATCCGTGTGTCCAAACATCAAGAGGAAAACCCAAGGAATCACCCCGGTGGGTTCCACTCAATGTAATCATCAAGGTGAACGTAGAGGAATCACCCTCGAGGTTCACACTTGAGGGGTTGCACGACAGAGCCGTATCGGAAGTGGTTAAGGAGGAAATCACCCTCGATGACCACGACCGAATAGCTACACTACAGGTTAACATCAGAAGTGCTGTAGAGGTCTCACCCTCGGCACTCGATAGTAACCCAGCAGTGTCGAGCAACTAAGGGGAAAGTGATGTGCGGTGTCGGGGCCTGGTCTTCGATCCCGTTGATCGGGTCTTCAATGATGAAGCAGGGGCAACAAGGACAAGGTGGGGGTCACTGATGGATCACTAACCAACCTATACTAAGCAGTTTAGGATAAGCAGGTAAGGTACAACAGTAGGTACAAAAGCAGGCTATGCATCAGAATAGGTGCAAACAATAACAGTAGCAAAATCTAATGCAAGCATGAGAGAATGGAATGGGCGATATCGGGATGATCAAAGGGGGGGCTTGCCTGGTTTCTCTGGCAAGGAGGGGTCGTTGTCAACGACGTAGTCGATCACCGGGGCATCAGCGGCCTCGGGGCCTACCGGAGAGAAGAGGGGGAAGAAACAGTAAATACATAGCAAACAGAGGGAACACTAAGCAAGACATGACGATACGTAGCGCTAAGCGTGCTCTAACGCGGTCCTAGACGTTATAGATGAAGGGGAAAAACAACCGGGAAGGTGTTCCCGGTTCCGGACCTGTGTCAGACAGATGACCGGAGGGGGAAAGTTCCATGTTCAGCATGCTAGGGGCATGTGACAGATGAACGGACCGCGTATTCGGATTCGTTGGATTTTTCTGAGCAACTTTCATATAGAAAACATTTTCATCGGAGTTACGGTTTATTTTCTATGAATTTTTAAAGTTTAAACAATATTCTGGAATTATTTATATTAACAGAAAAGGAAATATGACATCATCAGGGCGTCATTGTTGCATCAGCGGTCAACAGACTAGTTGACTAGTCAACAGGGTCCACGAGGGGCCCGCTGGCAGTGACTGGGCCATGCCTAGTCAGCCATTGACTAGGTCAACAGGGCTTGCCGGGCCATTGGGGCCACGGGGCAGTGACCTGGCGAGGTGGACCCGGACGTCCACGTCGGCGCCGGCGTTGGGGAGCTCCGGTGAGCGTTCCTGCGGCGGAGGGGCGCCGGACCTCGCCGGAAAACGCGTACAGGGCTCGGGGAGGAGCGGGGCTAGGCTCATACGAACGAGCTCTCCGCGCCGCGTCCAGTGGTGGCCGTAGCATCACCGGACTTGGCCGGAATCGGCGCCAGCGGTGAGCGTGGGCGGCGGTTGGCTTCGGGCATCATCGGGGACGGGGCTACGGGCGCTCAAAAGCAGCGTGGGGCAGCGCGTTCAAAAGCAGGGGGTCGGGCGCACCCATTCGAGGTCTCAGCCGAGGCTGGGATGGACGGTGTCGACGGTGGCGTCGACCGCGGCGGACGCCGGAGCTCGGGCGAGCTCGAGCTCGTCGAAGTAGGGCACGACAGGGGCAACTGGCATGTGTGTCAGGCTGCTCGGAGCGTGCTGGGCACGGTGCAGTGCTCGGTTGAGCTCGACGGTGAGCGTGGCCACGACGACTGCGGGTCTAGGCGGCGGTGAGCTACTGCAGCTGCGGCGAGTGAGCTAGGGAGGGCGAAGCGGTGCGAGGAGAAGAAAGGAGGGAGGGAGGAGCTCACCGGGCGGCTACGAAAAGCCTGCGACAGCTTAGGAGCGCAGAGGTGGCCGGAGATGACGGCGGTCACCGGCGACAGAGGAGAAAGGGGGCTGCTCGATCCGCTCCCCGTAGTGGCTCCCGGCTCGCGCTCACGGACGGGGACTGGGTAGACGACGGCGGCGGAGATGATGGGCTCGATGGCGAGGCGAATGGGGCTCGGTGGCCGCGAGGACAGTCGAGGCGCGGCGGCGAGCACGCTCGGGCCCGAGAGAGGGGAAAGCTCGAGGGGGAATCCGGAGGGGAGTGGGAGAGGCGGAGGGGGCGAGCAGGGGAGTGGGTGGAGGTAGGTGGGGAGGGGGTCGAGGCGTCGAGGGGAGGGGCCCTTACCCACCCGCGGCGTTGCCGGCGAGGTGGTCGGGCGGCGTCGCGCCCCTGTAGCGGCGCGCACCAGGGGAACAGGAAGGGGGGGCGCGCTTCGGGGAGCTGGGCCGGCCAGGCTGGTGAGGTGGGTCGGCCTGCTGGGATGGGCCGAAGCCCAAGGGGAGGCCAGGGGCTCTCCCTCCCCCTCTTCTTTTCCCTTTTTTTTTAAACAGCTTTAGCCTTTTCTTTTCTTTTTCTTTTAGCCAATAAAGACTTTGCAAAAATTATGCCATTGGCCAAAATAATCTCAAAGAATTATTAGGCACTGCCCAAATAGATTGTGAGGCTTTAGAAATAGTTTGCCATTTCCATAAATTAAAAAGGCATTTAATTTATTTCTTAGGCCACTGTTTGAAGTAGCTTAGGCCACTCAAACCCTTTTGCAAAATTGTTGGTTCACCACCAAAATTAGTTGTGGATTATTCTGCACATGATGAACATTTTTGTTTTCATGTCTGAGCATTTTGAATTTCAGACAAAATTTGAATTTGAATTCAACTGGAATGTGAAAGAACATGAGACAATAATGATCAGGCACATGTTTAGCAAAAAGATTAACTTAACCCCAGGGGTTACTGTAGCATCATTACACCGGGGTGTTACAACTCTCCTCCTCTAAAAGAAATTCTCGTCCCGAGAATTAAGAGGTAGAAGGGAAAAGATCGGGGTATTCAGCCCGGAGGTTATCTTCGCGTTCCCAAGTGGCTTCCTCTTTAGTATGATTCGACCATTGCACCTTGAGGAACTTAGTAACCTTCTGGCGGGTTCGACGTTCAGCTTCTTCAAGAATGCAGATCGGATGCTCCTTGTATGTGAGATCATCTTGAATTTCAATCAATTCCGGATCCACTTCACGTTCCGGATCGTTGAAGCATCGACGAAGTTGCGACACATGGAAGACGTCATGAACGTGAGAGAACTGAGGTGGCAACTCCAGTTGATAAGCCACCAGTCCACGACGGGCGAGAATACGGAAGGGACCAATGTAGCGAGGAGCTAACTTTCCCTTGACTCCGAACCGATGAGTGCCTCTCAAAGGAGTGACACGCAGATAAGCTTGTTCACCAGGTTGATAAGTTGAACCCCAGTGTTTCCGGTCATAGTTGCTCTTCTGGCGGGATTGGGCCGCCTTGAGATTATCCCAGACAATGCGAACCTGCTCTTCAGCTTGTTGAATAATGTCCGGACCAATGAGTGCTCGTTCCCCAGTTTCTGACCAATTCAGAGGGGTTCGGCACTTACGTCCATAAAGCACTTCAAAGGGTGCCATCTTCAAGCTGGCTTGATAGCTGTTGTTATAAGAGAACTCCGCATAAGGGAGAGATTCTTCCCACTTCTTGCCGAAAGAAATAACACAAGCTCGAAGCATGTCTTCAAGAATTTGATTGACTCGCTCGACTTGGCCTTGGGATTGGGGATGATAAGCAGTGCTCCAGGTAATATGAGTTCCCATTGCCTCTTGGAAACTATCCCAGAACTTAGAAGTGAAAATACTGCCGCGGTCTGAACTGATCTCCTTCGGAATGCCGTGGAGTGACACAATTCAGGAGATATACAAGGTTGCCAATTGACTAGCAGTGATAGTCTCCTTGACTGGCAGAAAGTGAGCAACCTTCGAGAATTGGTCGATGATGACAAAGATAGCATCGTTACCTTTCTGAGACTTGGGAAGGCCAGTGACGAAGTCCATTTGGATCTTATCCCACTTCCATTCAGGAATCGGAAGCGGTTGTAGAAGTCCAGCCGGTTTTTGATGTTCTGCTTTGACGCGACGGCAAACGTCACATTCTTCGATATATCGGGCAATGTCTTGCTTCATTTTAGACCACCAGTACTTCTGACGGATGTCTAGATACATTTTGGTACTTCCCGGATGAATAGAGAGAGGGGTGTCATGCGCTTCTTTCATCACCTTCTCTGTCATAAGCTCGAACCGGGGTACGACAATGCGATCTCTGAAGTATAAGGTTCCATCTTCACCAAGTGAGAAATCTCTGGATTTCTCTAAGGCCAGATCCTTTTTCATCAGATCAACATGAGCATCTTTGGCTTGAGCAGACTTGATTGCTTTCAGAAAAGTTGGTTCCAAAACAAGGTTATTCAGAGAACCCTGTGGAACTAGTTGAAGGTTCAGCTTGCATAACTCTTCATAAAGGCGGGGTTGAGCTTTGTAGACCTGGTGATTATTGCAATAAGACTTTCGGCTTAGGGCATCGGCCATTACATTAGCCTTGCCAGGTGTATAAGATATACCGCAGTTGTAGTCAGCAATAGCTTCCATCCATCGCTACTGACGGAGGTTCAGATCTGGCTGAGTAAACAGGTACTTCAGACTCTGATGATCAGTGAAGATCTCACAACGATTACCGAGAAGGTATTGTCGCCATAGCTTCAATGCAAAGATAACCGCTGCAAGCTCAAGGTCATGAACCGGGTAGTTTTCTTCGTGAGGACGCACTTGACGGGAGGCATAGGCAATCACCCTGCGCTCTTGCATTAGAACACAGCCTAATCCTTGACGTGAAGCGTCACAATAGATGACAAAGTCCTTGCGAGAATCAGGGGGAGCAAGCACTGGGGCAGAAGTCAGTTTATCCTTGAGTGCCTGGAAACTTTCCTGACATTTGTCTGTCCAATCGAACTTAACGCCTTTGTGAAGCAGATTAGTCAGTGGCTTGGCGATCTTGGAGAAGTTCTCGACAAAGCGGCGACAATAGCTGGCCAGTCCGAGAAAGCTTCTGACTTGCTTGACAGTCTTTGGAGGGGTCCAGTCAAGAATAGCCTGAACGCGCTCTGGGTTGACGGCAATGCCATCCTTGGAGATAACATGACCAAGGTAGGTGACTTCGGGTAACCAGAATTCACATTTGGAATACTTGGCATAAAGTTGATGCTCTCGAAGCTTCTCCAGAACAAGACGAAGATGTTCAGCATGTTCTTCTTTATTCTTCGAATATACCAGTATATCATCCAGATAGACTACGACGAACTTGTCGAGGTAATCCATGAATATATAGTTCATCAGACGAGAGAATGTAGCTGGAGCATTGGTTAAACCGAATGACATGACGGTGTACTCGTAAGAACCATAACGAGTCACAAATGCGGTCTTTGGAATATCCTCTTCACGAACACGGATCTGGTGGTAACCCAACCTCAAGTCGAGTTTAGAGAATATCGATGAACCAGCCAGTTGATCATACAGATCATTGATCCGAGGAAGGGGATATTTGTTTTGAATTGTAGCTTGGTTGATAGGACGATAGTCTTGGACCAAACGGTTCGTACCGTCCTTCTTCTTGACGAAGAGAGAAGGTGCTCCCCAAGCAGAGGAACTTGGACGAATGAAACCCTTGTGAAGAGATTTGTCGATTTCCTCCTTAAGCTCAAGGAGTTCATGAGGTGGCATCTTGTAGGGTCGTTTTGCAATAGGAACGGTGCCTGGTTTCAAGTCGATGACGAACTCGACAGCCCGGGCAGGGGGTATTCCTGGAAGTTCTTCTGGAAATACGTCTTGGAAGTTGCGAACGACTGGAATCTTTTCAATTCCCTCAAGAGGTGTCGCGTTCAACGCATTCAAAGCATAAAGTCGTGCTTCAGCGTTTTGAACAAGCTGAGCATGGTAGGTTACAATCTCATCTGAATGATGTAGGAGGTGAACGACCTTGGTAGCGCAAACGATAGAGGTAGTATGCGCTTTCAACCATTCCATTCCCAGAATGAGGTCAATATTGGAAGACTCCAGAATAATGGGAGAAACAAGGAATTCCAACCCTTCAATTTCAACAGGAACGTCGCGACCAATCATGGTAGTTTGACATCGGCCCGCAGGGGTGCGTACCACTATCGGAGTGTTCATGGGCTCGCATCGAATGTCATGTGCGTAAGCAAAATTTTCTGACATGAATGAATGTGATGCTCCTGAATCAAACAAAACAGAAGCTGGTACTGAATTAACAAGGAGAGTACCCATCACAGTGGCAGGCTGGTCTTGAGCTTCATTCAGATCAATATGATTAGCCTGACCACGACCATAAGGTCTGGCATTGTTGTTATGGGGCTGATTGTTACGGTCAGTTGAAGATAGAGCCAGCTGGCTCTTTTTCTGAGTGCACTCTTTAGCAAGGTGGCCGGGGCGGCCACATCTGAAGCACAGACCATCATTGGGATCGGGAGCAGGAGCTTGGGATGGTACATCTCGAAGAGGCTGCCTCTCTGGTGGAGGAGGCAGACGAGGTGCAGCATAGGACTGTCTTGGTGTAGGTGCGGTTGGACGATACATGCTGTGGGGAATCCATATCCGACGCTTCTGCGCTGACGGGCCCGAAGATGGGCCAGCGTCACGGCTACGCCTGAGGGATCCCTGGTGTTCCTGAAGACCAGTCTCAACCTGAATAGCCTTGTTCACCAAGGTGGCGAAGTCGGCAAAGTCATGAACGAGCAATGCTAGCTTGATATCAGGGTGAAGTCCATCACGAAACTTCTCTTGTCTACGAGCATCAGTAGCAATGTCTTCTTCAGCGTAACGGGACAATTCCAAGAATTCCCGCTGATAAGCATCTACAGTCTTGTTGCCTTGGGTGAGGTTGCGGAACTCTCGCTTCTTCCTGTCCATGGTTCCCTGAGGAATGAAACGGGCACGGAAGGCAGCTTGGAAATCCGGCCAAGTAATGACCGTTCTAGCAGGTAGGGTACGCCGGTGGCTGTCCCACCATTGAGCAGCAGGACCCTTCAGAAAGAAAGATGCGAAGGTGACATAGCTGGCAGGGGCAACACTAGCAGACTCCATTTCATATGTGATGTCGCGGAGCCAGTCATCAGCATCAAGGGGTTGAGTTGAGCTGCGGTAGATAGATGGGTTGAGGCGCATGAAGTCCTGCAGAGTTACTCGGGTTGGATGTTGATTCATGTTCGGACGAGGAAACTGAGCCATCATTCCTTCCATGAACTGGCGAGTTAACTCAAACTGTTGCCTCATTCCAGTAAAGAATTCAGGCGGTGGTGGGTCGTTGGCACCACAGCCACGACCAGCGGGTCTAACCATCCTGCTAACATGTAACAGGGGTAGTTCGGCATTGAGCATTTGCAAAGATAAGGATCATTCATGATGAAAACATACATAATGAAGGAGGTACGATGGATTCCACTCCGTAGTCAACACGACAGGGTGTGCACTACTCAAAAAGCTATTCTAAGGGATAACTATGGCTTCATCCAACTTCGGGGTGAATGTGGTCACGGGATCCTAATGTTAGTAAATTCATTTAACCCGAGTAGAAGAGAGTTCAGAGTCCCAGAGTATAGACGAGGAGTAAAAGATCCTAATACCACCCAATGGCGACGTGGGCCCGTAAGCCACACAGCCAATGTTAGAAAAAGTTTTTCAATGACTAGACTCAACTTCGGCCAAGGAGTTGGAAAGGGGGCTACCTACAGGCAGTCGGCTCTGATACCAACTTGTGACGCCCTCGATTCAATCGTACACTAATCATACACGCAAATGTGTACGATCAAGATCAAGGACTCACGGGAAGATATCACAACACAACTCTAGACACAAATTAAAATAATACAAGCTTTATATTACAAGCCAGGGGCCTCGAGGGCTCGAATACATAAGCTTGAAAACAAAAGAGTCAGCGGAAGCAACAATATCTGAGTACAGATATGAGTTAGACAAATTTTGCCTTAAGAAGGCTAGCACAAAACAACAACGATCGAAAAGGCAAGGCCTCCTGCCTGGGAGCCTCCTAACTACTCTTGGTCATCGGCGTCCGTCACGTGGTAGTAGGCACCCTCGGGGTAGCAGCAGTCGTCAAAGGTGGCATCTGGCTCCTGGACTCCACCATCTGGTTGCAACAACCAGAAAGAAGAAAGAAGGGGGAAAAGGGGGAGCAAAGCAACCGTGAGTACTCATCCAAAGTACTCGCAAGCAAGGATCTACACTACATATGCAACATTATCAAAGGAAGGCTGTATATGTGGACTGGGCTGCAGAAATGCCAGAATAAAGAGAAGGTCTAGTCCTATCGAAGACTAGTATCTTCTGGAAACCACCATCTTGCAGCAAACAGGAGGGTGTAGAGTAGCATAAAGTAAAGTGGTAGTAGTGTTATCAACCTCGGCCAGAGATCCTTTCTCGACTCCCTGCGAGAAAGCAATCCCAGAGCCATACTATCCAGTTATCATCACAATCAAATCCTCATCACCATCCAGTTCTCATCACAAGTATCCAGTTCTAGTTGTATCGATCGGGATACAACTCCAAGTGTCCGTTACCGTAGGACAGGCTATCGATAGATGTTTTTCTTCCCTGCAGGGGTGCACCAACTTACCCACCACGCTCGATTGACTCCGGCCGGACACACTTTCCAGGGTCATGCCCGGCCTCGGCCAAACAATACGCTGCAACCCGACCTAGGCTTAATAGAGAGGCCAGCACGCCCGACTAAACCTATGCCCCCAGGGGTCATGGGCCATCTCCCCGGAAACTCCTGCATGTTGCGTACGCGGCCGGTGAGCAGACCTAGCTACCTCCCTAAAAAGGCAGGAGCTTACCAGTCCAACCCGGCGCGCGCCGCTCCATCGCTGACGTCTATTAAGCTTTGGCTGATGTATACGACGCAGAACGCCCATACTATGCCCACGTGATGGTTAGTGCTATCAGGCCAGAGGCCCCTCGGATCAAATATCCAAATCGTAGTGGATTAGGAACGCGCGGTAACAAGCAGAGCCTCACGAAAGAGGTGACCCCGTTGCCCCGTCTCGAGGACTTGCGGCAAGGGCTAAGAATGCCCGGCCACGCCTCGTAATTATCTCACGGGCACCTTCCAGGTCAACCCGTCTCCACATCACTTTCCAAGTAACAGTTGTAAAGTCCAAGTATCCGTGTGTCCAAACATCAAGAGGAAAACCCAAGGAATCACCCCGGTGGGTTCCACTCAATGTAATCATCAAGGTGAACGTAGAGGAATCACCCTCGAGGTTCACACTTGAGGGGTTGCACGACAGAGCCGTATCGGAAGTGGTTAAGGAGGAAATCACCCTCGATGACCACGACCGAATAGCTACACTACAGGTTAACATCAGAAGTGCTGTAGAGGTCTCACCCTCGGCACTCGATAGTAACCCAGCAGTGTCGAGCAACTAAGGGGAAAGTGATGTGCGGTGTCGGGGCCTGGTCTTCGATCCCGTTGATCGGGTCTTCAATGATGAAGCAGGGGCAACAAGGACAAGGTGGGGGTCACTGATGGATCACTAACCAACCTATACTAAGCAGTTTAGGATAAGCAGGTAAGGTACAACAGTAGGTACAAAAGCAGGCTATGCATCAGAATAGGTGCAAACAATAACAGTAGCAAAATCTAATGCAAGCATGAGAGAATGGAATGGGCGATATCGGGATGATCAAAGGGGGGGGCTTGCCTGGTTGCTCTGGCAAGGAGGGGTCGTTGTCAACGACGTAGTCGATCACCGGGGCATCAGCGGCCTCGGGCCTACCGGAGAGAAGAGGGGGAAGAAACAGTAAATACATAGCAAACAGAGGGAACACTAAGCAAGACATGACGATACGTAGCGCTAAGCGTGCTCTAACGCGGTCCTAGACGTTATAGATGAAGGGGAAAGTTCCATGTTCAGCATGCTAGGGGCATGTGACAGATGAACGGACCGCGTATTCGGATTCGTTGGATTTTTCTGAGCAACTTTCATATAGAAAACATTTTCATCGGAGTTACGGTTTATTTCTATGAATTTTTAAAGTTTAAACAATATTCTGGAATTATTTATATTAACAGAAAAGGAAATATGACATCATCAGGGCGTCACTGTTGCATCAGCGGTCAACAGACTAGTTGACTAGTCAACAGGGTCCACGAGGGGCCCGCTGGCAGTGACTGGGCCATGCCTAGTCAGCCATTGACTAGGTCAACAGGGCTTGCCGGGCCATTGGGGCCACGGGGCAGTGACCTGGCGAGGTGGACCCGGACGTCCACGTCGGCGCCGGCGTTGGGGAGCTCCGGTGAGCGTTCCTGCGGCGGAGGGGCGCCGGACCTCGCCGGAAAACGCGTACAGGGCTCGGGGAGGAGCGGGGCTAGGCTCATACGAACGAGCTCTCCGCGCCGCGTCCAGTGGTGGTCGTAGCATCACCGGACTTGGCCGGAATCGGCGCCAGCGGTGAGCGTGGGCGGCGGTTGGCTTCGGGCATCATCGGGGACGGGGCTACGGGCGCTCAAAAGCAGCGTGGGGCAGCGCGTTCAAAAGCAGGGGGTCGGGCGCACCCATTCGAGGTCTCAGCCGAGGCTGGGATGGACGGTGTCGACGGTGGCGTCGACCGCGGCGGACGCTGGAGCTCGGGCGAGCTCGAGCTCGTCGAAGTAGGGCACGACAGGGGCAACTGGCATGTGTGTCAGGCTGCTCGGAGCGTGCTGGGCACGGTGCAGTGCTCGGTTGAGCTCGACGGTGAGCGTGGCCACGACGACTGCGGGTCTAGGCGGCGGTGAGCTACTGCAGCTGCGGCGAGTGAGCTAGGGAGGGCGAAGCGGTGCGAGGAGAAGAAAGGAGGGAGGGAGGAGCTCACCGGGCGGCTACGAAAAGCCTGCGACAGCTTAGGAGCGCAGAGGTGGCCGGAGATGACGGCGGTCACCGGCGACAGAGGAGAAAGGGGGCTGCTCGATCCGCTCCCCGTAGTGGCTCCCGGCTCGCGCTCACGGACGGGGACTGGGTAGACGACGGCGGCGGAGACGATGGGCTCGATGGCGAGGCGAATGGGGCTCGGTGGCCGCGAGGACAGTCGAGGCGCGGCGGCGAGCACGCTCGGGTCCGAGAGAGGGGAAAGCTCGAGGGGGAATCCGGAGGGGAGTGGGAGAGGCGGAGGGGGCGAGCAGGGGAGTGGGTGGAGGTAGGTGGGGAGGGGGTCGAGGCGTCGAGGGGAGGGGCCCTTACCCACCCGCGGCGTTGCCGGCGAGGTGGTCGGGCGGCGTCGCGCCCCTGTAGCGGCGCGCACCAGGGGAACAGGAAGGGGGGCGCGCTTCGGGGAGCTGGGCCGGCCAGGCTGGTGAGGTGGGTCGGCCTGCTGGGATGGGCCGAAGCCCAAGGGGAGGCCAGGGGCTCTCCCTCCCCCTCTTCTTTTCCCTTTTTTTTAAGCAGCTTTAGCCTTTTCTTTTCTTTTTCTTTTAGCCAATAAAGACTTTGCAAAAATTATGCCATTGGCCAAAATAATCTCAAAGAATTATTAGGCACTGCCCAAATAGATTGTGAGGCTTTAGAAATAGTTTGCCATTTCCATAAATTAAAAAGGCATTTAATTTATTTCTTAGGCCACTGTTTGAAGTAGCTTAGGCCACTCAAACCCTTTTGCAAAATTGTTGGTTCACCACCAAAATTAGTTGTGGATTATTCTGCACATGATGAACATTTTTGTTTTCATGTCTGAGCATTTTGAATTTCAGACAAAATTTGAATTTGAATTCAACTGGAATGTGAAAGAACATGAGACAATAATGATCAGGCACATGTTTAGCAAAAAGATTAACTTAACCCCAGGGGTTACTGTAGCATCATTACACCGGGGTGTTACAAGCACGGCGGCCATGGGCGCCGCGGGGTGCACCGGGGAGAGCAGCAGGTGCGCGAGGCGCAGCGCAAGGGCGTATGGGTGGGAGGCGCGGAGGGCGTGGAACGTCCGCTCCGCCCGCGACCGCCCCTCGTTAGCTGGCGACGCCAGGTCCCCCAGCAGCACCGTCAGCGGCGCCGGGTCCGTGCCCAGCACCGCCACCGCGTCCTGCTCTGTCCTTGCCGCCGGAGGGGAACCAGGGGCAGCCTCACAGAGGGAAGAATGTGGTTAACCGTGGAGGAAGGTGCACGCGGCAGGGTGGGATGGCTCGCCGTGGGAGGGAGAGGTGCGCGGCGGGGGTGGGATGGCTCGCCGGGGAGGGAGAGGTGCGCGCGGCGGGGGAGGGAGAGTACGTGATCGGCGGTGGGGAGGTGGCGGCGGGATCGGGGGATCTGTTTTCGGGATCCGGGCAGGTGTTGCCTGGTCGGGTCGGTCTCCGATTGAAAACTACCTTATATAGGGGCTTGCCTATTGTAGAATATTATTCTACAATCAGTTGTAGAATAGACACATCCTATATATACATACATACATACATATATACATACATACATACATACATACATACATACATACATATATATATGTATATAGACCGTGCCGCAAGAACATGTTGGTGTTAGCAAGATCATTTGCATGCCGCTTTGCGAGTTTTCTTTCATTGTCCGAGAAACCGGAACAATTTTCAAACATTTCGGCCTTAAGGTGCAGCCACATGCGTAGGCCTTGTTGGTATTTTAATTACAAGAAATGTATATATAGTTCAAAAAACGGTGTGTCTCTCATGCTCTCACCACCCCATGGAAAAATCTTGGTAGAGTTTGGCACAAGTTTTGATGCTCGCACCGTAGAAACCGGAGTATCTCATAAGAAGGATCATAGTATCCCAAAGGAGATGCGACAATTCGGACTCCAATCATCGGTGACTTTATCGTTCCGCCTTGAAATTTTTTCCACGATAAGCAATCACTGATATACTCTAGGTTTGATTTTTTGGCCCATTCAGTTCTCGTCTGCTATATTTAATCAATTTTTTTGCATTTACTGTGCATTTAGTGCATCTAAAATCAAAAGCCTACTACTACATGTGGGTGTTAACAAAGAAGGTGTACAAATTATTTGTGTGTCGCTTTGCGAGTTTTCATCGTTTGTCCAGTAAGCGGGGAGATTTTGCAAACATTTTGGTTACGTGGTGCGGCCACCATCGTAGGCCTAGTTCGTATTTTAATTACAGGAAATTCAGATGGAGTCCGTGTGTGACAGCGGCGTGCTCTAATGACCCCGTGGAATTTTTTTTGGTAAAGTCTAGCGCATGTTTTGATAATCGCTCCTTGGAAACCAGAATGCCTGCCAACAAGCATCATGGGTTCGAATAGGAGACATGGCAATTAAAACTCCAATGGCCGGTGGCTTCATCATTTGGCCTCAAAAAATTTACACGACAAATAATCAACACTATACCATAGGTTTGACTTTCTGGCGCATTTCATGTATCATTTGCTATATTTAAGCCATGTTTTGAATTAAATGTGCATTTTGTGCATATAAATAAAAGCTCAACTGCAACTGCATGTGCTAATGAAAGGGGTAAGGATTGTCATTTGATCTAGGGGCATCCAACGGTTCAGAAGTACAATCCGTGGGGTTTGGGTTCCGGCCAATCAAAACGCACGACTCACATTGCACACAATAGGGGGTCATCGGCCACGTTTTGGTAGGCACACAGCTTTCATGAATGAACCATGTGCTATTTGAAAACATTTACATCAACTAAGATCATATTCTTGTTTGAATGAAGACATAATAAGGATCAATGTGATGATCCTATAGTTTTTACCCGATCTTTCACCGCAAGACAAACTAGATAGCAAACCTTCTAAACACGGGAGCAATCCACGCAACCTGAAGGCGAGGAAACGAATCCAGCAAGGAACATGGAGATGAGCAATACGACTCTAACCATGGCACGATAATCCTTGATCACACAAGAACCCTCACGCAACCATCACTTTATTTGATAACCAACAGCGCCGTCCCCGGAGGGATGATTCACCACGTGAGCACAATGTTTCAAACTCAATCTAAATTCCCCCTTTAAACCTAGCCATTGGCCTCCTTATATAGGCATCTAGAAAACTAGTCGGTTGGACATGCCCACACCTAAACACACAAAATAAAAATCCTAAGTGGCCCATAACATGACCTAGAAATAAATATAGATAAAACTGGAACCGACCAATACATGGTTTGGTCACCTCCTTTGGCACGCCTCTTACTTGGAGGAGTCCTGAACTTGGGCTTCACCTCCTCCTTCACGGGGACAACATGAGGTACTGGGATGCCCTCATCATCCTCCCCCACTTGAAAAGGTGTTGTCCTCAACGCTGGAGGGTCTTCTCTAATGAGTGGCATCAAATCAGGTACATTGGCACGCTTCGCCGCCATCTACAAGTCTTGCTGACCTGCCACACCACCTCCTCCCTCTCGGCTAGTTGAACTTGCCACAACAGGTGGCACCACCTTCCGTCGCCACATAATCTTGGACTTAGGCGCCACCACCTTCTTCTTCTTCATTGTCGACGGAGCTCGTTGTCACTGAACATGGACCTTCTTTGTACAACCCTGCAAAATAGGAGCAATGCCTGGGCCACACAATTGACGAACTCATCCATCTTTGCCTCTATGCATATGCATAGCTGCTCCAACAAGTCTCCGCACAACGGGTCCAACAAACCTGCGGTCTACTACCCGCTCCTCCATATGCACTGAGACACGAGCAACACCATTATCATCTATCTGAATGCCTTGGTCGACACAAATTGGAAGTGTAGGACTAGCTGCAATCATCATCATCTCATCACTAAGAGGCTTGACATCAACCTGCTTGTCACCAACAGGCACAACTTGCTTGTCATCGACAGACATGGCGGAAATAATATCAGTATTGACACTCCTCGCATCATGCTCCTCTGTCGGAAGCTAAACTATCCTCTGTTGTGGCTTGGCCTTGTGCACTTTCTCCTTGTGCACCACCAACACCACATCAGACTTGATATGATCATCTATCATCGGCTTCAACATTCGCTGTTTGCCATCATGCAAAAATGTATACATATTTGCTCTCCCAGCATGAGTAGCATTGTGATCATACTGCCATGGACGCCCAAGTAACAATCCACACACCTCCAATGGCAATACATCGCACTCCACCTCATCAGCATACTCACCAACTGTGAACGGAACACGCACCTTGTGTGTAACCTTCAGCATACCGCAACTATTCAACCACTGTAGATGCTTAGGTTCAGGAATACGCCAGGTGGACAACCCCAAAGATGCCACCATTGTCTTGCTTATGCCACTGGTACAACTACCACCATCAATCATCAACTTGCACGCTTTGTCCTTGATCATGCACTGCGTCTGAAATAAATTCCAACGCTGACCTCTATCAACTATCATGCATGCATCGCCATGTACCCGCTTGAGTTGCACATTCAGCCCAATCAACGGTACAACATCATCCACCGAAATCGTGTCAACATCAGCCTTGTCCTCCTTAGAACCAGTACGTGTTGTCTTTGCCTCGTTGTCGTCGTTAACATCATCTATCTTCACCACGGTTATGTCCTTGGAAATTACCTTCGTAGAGTGCTGCACAGTATGCACGGCAAAACTGTAGTAGGCTTTTTTAATTCTGCCCGCATCTCTTAGTAATCTTTTGTATATCAGCTATCTCAGCCCAAGCACGTTCCTTAGAACTCTCATCTAGCCGAGAAAACCATGTCGAAGCCATCTTCCTGATCCGGCCAACAGAAAATAAAATCGCAGATATTTTTGTACCACGAACCCGACTCTACCGTGAGTTGATTTCCAAACGGACTGAAACAAGAGAATCTACTCTCTCCTGCCTTAACTAATTATATGATTTAACTAATTTAAAAATACGGCAAGCTGATCGCAAAACTCCAAAACTAACTAGTACTCCATCACGTACCAACCAAACCGCTCTGCTTCCTGAAAATCCGGAGGCAGCCGAAAACAGCGCCGTCCTTCCTATCTGAGCGACCAAACCTCGTCGAGATCGCAAGGAAAATTGATAGCACCGACGCCCTCAGTTTGATCTGACTGGAAGACAAACTCCCCGCCGAGACACAGATCCAAGCGTGCTCGGCCCTCGCGAATTTGCCGCCACTAATCTCCTTGCCGAACAGCAAATTGCACCGTGATCCATGAGAACTCTCCGCAGAACAGACTGGCGGCAACGATGCAATCTCAACAGGACGAACTCGCGGTGAGGAACCCAGTAATCTGATACCACATAATAAGGATCAACGTGATGATCCTATAGTTTTTGCCCGATCTTTCACCGCAAGACAAACTAGATAGCAAACCTTCTAAACACGGGAGCAATCCACGCAACCTGAAGGCGAGGAAACGAATCCAGCCAGCAACGCGGAGATGAGCAACACGCCTCTAACCTTGGCACGATAATCCTTGATCACACAAGAACCCTCACGCAACCATCACTTTATTTGATAACCAGTAGCGCCGTCCCCGGAGGGATGATTCACCACGTGAAGACAATGTTTCAAACTCAATCTAAATCCCCCCTCTAAACCTAGCCATTGGCCTCCTTATATAGGCATCTAGAAAACTAGTCGGTTGGACAGGCCCACACCGAAACACAATAAAAATCCTAAGTGGCCCATAACATGACCTAGAAATATATATATATATATATATATATATATATATATATATATATATTATATATATATATATATATATATATATATTATATATAACTGGAAGAGACCAAGTACATGGTTTGGTCACCTCCTTTGGCACGCCTCTAACTTGGAGGAGTCCTGAAGTTGGGCTTCACCCCCTCCTTCATAGGGACAACATGAGGTACTGGGATGCCCTCATCAAGACATGAGGTCATCGTTTGGCCTCTAATTTTTTTCAAGTGTAAGCAATCACCATTGTACCCTAGGTTCGGTTTTCTGGTGCACTTCATGTCCGTTTGATTTATTTGAGCCATATTTTGCACTTACCATGCATTCAGTGCACACACACCCCTTTAAGACCTTACTGTAACCTATAAGGCTGCTAGCGGACCCTCCTCCATGGAGCTCCCTCGATTTCTTGCACTTTGGGCCGTTGGATCTGATCTTTTTCTCTCTTGTGCCATTGGATTTTCACCTTGCGGTAAATCTCGTTTTCACCATGCAGTTCTTTTCTCGTCCAAGGACTGGTGGGCTCATCTCGACTATGTATTGGCTGGGTCAACCGCGCTCATGTGCGCGAGATTTTGTCCAATCTGCAACTCGCGCGCCGCATCCAGTCCTTGCCCAATCCCACGCCCAGCCCCTTTCCCCTCCAATTTCCATAGTCGCGGCACCCTCCCTCCTTCCGCACGAACCCTAGCAATTGCCATCCGCCACCCTCGCTCCTCCCAGCCGCCTCCATGCTCGCTTCCTCCTCCTCCATCCTCCCATGCTGGTCTCCCCCTCCCGCATCTCATTCATCTCGTTGGATCCAACGCGAGGCGATCTTCTGCGGCGGCGACCCCATGGATCCGTCCCTGAGAAGATGAGAATGAGAGAGAGAGAGGAAAGAGGAAAGGGAGGTCCAGCGGCGGAGGGGAGAGGGCACCTCTGCCCCTTCCTCTTCCCGCGTCGCCGCCGAGGATGACGACCGCCTGATCCAAGAGGCTACACAAGGATGCGAAGAAGAACATGAAACACGAGTTGCTTGCCTGCTACATGGAGGAGGTAAGGCGAACCCAGTCTGTGCCTCCCTTCATTGGCTAGTTGATGGAGATGGTTGATGGCAACAACGGCTTCGAAGTCCACCACTGTGAGCTGCTCAAGGCGTCTGTCTCGGTTGACCTGCTCCGCCGTCTCCCTTTCCCCTTCTGGTGGCCCCTCCCTACGTGAGCTCCTTCCTCCAATCTCTTGTGTTGTTTCTCTT
Source organism: Triticum aestivum (assembly GCF_018294505.1). Taxonomy (NCBI): domain Eukaryota; kingdom Viridiplantae; phylum Streptophyta; class Magnoliopsida; order Poales; family Poaceae; genus Triticum; species Triticum aestivum. The sequence goes on from NC_057810.1 coordinate 390,689,802, forward strand.
CCTGCTCCTCCCCCTCCTTCTCATGCTATGTATTTTCAATTTGTTTGTGCCTTAATCCAATAGTATAAATTTCTTGATGCTTCATACATGTGTGGCGATTTCTTAATTCTAAGTCCCAGTTTATGCAATTTCTTGAAGGAAGACGATGACAGGGAGGAGGGCCCGCCTTTTCCTCAGAGAGGAGGTCGACCGTGGGAGGTGACGAACTCTAACTGAACTTCTTACCGAAGCTTAATTTGTGTGTGTCACTCCTTAATCTGTGTGTGAAATTCAGAGTTCTAATCACTATCTTGGTGCTTGCTGGTTTCAGTCTTTGTGTGGAATGAAGCGAAACAGCAGGAAGGAAATAGAGCGGGTCGTGTGTCATCGTGCACAGTCTGCCTTCCATTGTGTGAGTACTCGCACTTGGATCGCCCAATTGTGTGTGCACAGCAGGGGACCATGCACTGGAACATCGAATTCAACCTGCTCACAAGTTGAAGAGAAGGCTACATATGCTTTTTGTAGCCAGTACTAAGTAATCTAATGATCCGCTCCTTGCAATCTAAGAAAAATAAACATTCAAGTAATTTTTGATCGTAGGTCTGGCTACCAACTATTTGTGTTTGTGTCTACAAGCTTTTGAATATTTTGTCTGGTCTATTGTTTATTTGCAATGTTGGACACTCTTGCCATTTCCTATGATTTTTTTTGTTTGATCTTACTCTCAATAAACTGCATATTAACTCTGATGAATGAGTATTTTCAGATTAGATTGGGTGGCCCCGACATTGTCTCAGATCCGAGCGAATACCAAAAACATATGTCAGTTCTGTAGCATAAATAGATTTACATTTCTTTTCTTTTGCTCCATTTTTGGTATGTGTTTTGTCCATACGAATTGTTTCACCGAAGCATGCACATAGTAGTCATTGCTTGAGTTATGATTGTAACTTACGATTCTTCATGTGTTGTTCACTATATTTGCCTATATGCATTTAAACGATGGTGTCCTGCATATGTAGTCAGGAAGCTACTAGCAGTACTGTTAGTTAAGGCTTTTCACCCTGTTCATTAGTTTTACTTTGTGCGTACTGAAAGTAACCAATATGCTTCTGGATCTGTGCTTTGGTAGCCCCGCAATGTTCTGTTGGAGCACAAGAGATTAAAGCTTCTGAAGTACTAGACCTGGCAATTTCTTGTTTTTAGGCCTGTATGCTCCATTCTGATTATTACACTTCGGCTTGTTGGGCTGTACACCAGTAGGGTCAGCTGGACATTCACATTTATACTGAAATTTTTCAGTCTCCATGGCATTATATGCCTTGGTCATATTCTATCACTTGTTTGCCAAGGAGTTGGTAGCTCACAAGCCTCTTGCTATGTTTTTGTGCATGAAAGGGATTGTCTTGTCTTTCTCGCTGGTAAACCACTTCCTCTCCTGGCGTAAAGACTTCTGAAAATTATTGTAATTATCATTGGGGTTAGTTTTTTTCCTGTGTGTCTGAATGTTATTGATGTAATTGTACGCAAGTTTGTCTTCGTGGTTGCATCGGACATTTAGTTAAGGTGGCGATATTGGTTTAGTAATGTTGATAGTTAAGGCCTTTTATTCTTGCCATGTTATCTGCTATGATTTTGCATGAAGCCCTCCTCTCACTCACTCTTTGGATTTGTTCAGCATGATATTTAATTACCTTATTTTGTTATTATGGCTAAGGTTATCAGTCTAGGAGCTTTATCTGCAGTTTAATTTTCCATGCATTGCCATGTAAATATTCAAATTCAGAAAGAAAATAAAAATAAAGGTCGCAAAGAAACAACTATGCACGGTGAAAAATAAAGCTAGAGATAAGTTTGAAACGAGTTTATGAGCATAAATCAGTTAAATTATTTCACCTTTCAACACACAACTTTGCTGCTGTAGACATTCCCAGTGGACTGTTGCTGTTAGTGAACCACCCTATTGTCTATGGGTGCTTGAGACTAACATTCTAACTTGCAATCCTTAGCGGTAGGAAACTAAATAGGTAAATACGACACCCGTTCCATTTTGTGACACAATTTCTTTTTATCAATTCAAATCTGATCAAACTCCTGCTTCTTGAATATGGTTATCTGTCTATAGGGTTGTGTACTGGACATTTTGGCTGCTGTAGGGGTTATTCAGACTCGCCATTTCTAGCTGGACGTCGAGCGCATACAGGATGCAATCCAGAATGTCTTGATTATCGTAGAAAGGGTTATCTTCTTGGTCCTCTAGCAATATGTGTACCATGTCGCTCCGTACAGTGGCGCTGACAAGGCGAAATCCGTGAAGAAAGAATGATTCAGGGCTTCGTGCCAAGCAATAACTGCAGCTGGTTCTTGTATGATTTTGTGTGTATGTGCTGGGAGTATTGATTCTAGGTGTTATAGGATATGCATATTTCCTTGTGAACATGTGTAGAGTGAGTAGTTGTTATATGCCTTGAACATTAGAAAACCAGATGACGAGGAACGACATATAGGAAAGCTACTGTTGTTACCGTGTTGTGAGATTATGTAAAGCCTGAACAAAGAGAATTTTGGGGGTTCCACTCGAATTTGGTCTAGAATAAATGGTTGTTTCCTATTGCTTGTTCAAAAACTTGTCTGAAATTATTAGAGTGATATGAGTCCAGGTATGGTTTGGGCTGTCTGTGTGCTTTCTCACACAAAGCTAATGGAAAAATGGAAATATTTTCAAAGCGCACATGGTCTCAAATGGGCCTCCACGCCATTACATAATCTCGGTCTGAGGTTGCTGCTTATTTGTTCTGCTAGCGAAGGTTTGTTCACTTCCTTTTCTATCTAGCTGCTGCATTGTTTTCTTTGGTATGTGTTGTCATGGTCATTAGTTTAGATTGTGTTAATATTCAGGATTTGGCACAGTTGTGTTCTGTTTTGGCTCATGCTTGCTGCTTGCGTGATTGAACATCTGGTGTTTTGTCCGATCAACCATTTGTGAACACTAACTTTCAATCATGAATCATATCCAGATCATAGCCATCATAGAACATTTTTACCAGATTCCTCTTGCTATCACCACAAGGGGAAATTGCTTATGGTGGCAATATGCTCTTCTATGCTGTCAGATTGACTCTTTTTATTAGCATGTAGACTAACTTTTAGTTCACTAAGATTAGTTTTTGTTCACATTGCTCTGTATATAAGAAAGGGATTGTTGTGATGAAAAGGTGTATGACATTCTGGCAAAACATTGTTTAGTAAAAATTATGTAGAGGTAAATTTTAGAGGTGAAATGTTGTGGATGTTCTGACGGGGAGATGCTTGGGCTAACTTTAGCGTCACACTTTATTCAATATCTGGGTATTGGGTTCTACTAATTGTCAGCACCTTTATTTTTTGTTTTCCTCCCAATTCCATGAGATATTTATTAGACTATAAATCACATGCTTGCAAGTCATTATGTCATCTTTCTCTAACCACCCCCTCCCATCATCTTGGCTTGCAGGTCGCCGTGTGTCTCCCGCCAGTCCGCGACATAGCTTGCAATCTAGGTTGGTGCCAAATTAACTTAGGATTGGTATCCTACAATGTATTTGTGTATTAGTGTAGCAAGCACATGTGAAGGTGGGATTACATTCTATACTCTTGAAACTATGTAGAATTTTGCATGCGCATTGTTCACTTAAGCAAAATAGAGATCCCCTAACTAGCAGATCAATGTTGGCTATGATCGCATTTTTTTTACATTGTCATATTTGTAGATATACTGTCTGATGGAGTATCATCTAGCTGCCTTTGGTCGCACTTAGTATAAAAGTCTCATATATTGCCGTGTATGTACGTTCTGCATTCTACTTCTCTGTTGTATACATAGCTGCTTGTATATCTAAATTGATTGTTTGCTGAACAATTTCTCTAATGTACATCTATGAAATTACTAATATGTGGATTTTCTAATCATGACGGTCCAGATCCAAGAAAGAAGAGATAGGACCAAGGAAATTAGGTGCTTCTCTATCCCTCTATCACTTACATTTTATTTTCCTAATGTGGATTTTCTAAAGATGATGGATGATGTGTGCTGCTCCCTCCTCTGGTTTTAGTTTCAGCATGTTTCTCTCCATGGTCCTCTCTATTTTTCTGTAGAGTTTAACTAAACCATAAAGAATGTGGAGGTTTATTTTAACTATGTTTGTACCCATGCAAATCTTGAATTGTTTACATTAATAGTTTATTGACTGACAGAATAAAGTATCTTGTGTTCAACATGCTCACAAAACTGAATAGAATCCCTTGTGATGTCGAATTCAGGTATTACAGGGGAAAACACCATTTGTTTTCTGGATTCATTTTTTTTTTTGTAAAACTAGCCGGATAGTGATCTTAATGATACAATGCATTTTTTTCGTACAAGTCGCTGGTGCAATTTGCACCTGGCAAATAAATTTGTATTACTACCTATTTTACCAGGTAAAACACCAACAATGTTGTTTGAGGTGCATGTATCGGTTGTAGCGAAAATGTGCATCTGACGATGCAATATGACCATGGAGCTCTGCAAGGCTTCAGGATATGTACCGCAACTAAGAGACTTGACACACCGCCACTTGCTCCTACCACCATGCAAGTGGCCGATGCTTTAGTGTCGAACTATTAATTAGTCCCCCTTTTTTCTTTAATCTATTGAATGGTGCCTCTTACCATAAATACTTGTTATGTGGACTCAATAGAAATGATGTTTTACACATCTTTGATAGTTATAAAACAAATGTCATAGATGATAGCTATTTCTATTATGGGGACGTCTCAAACTGTTGTTCATCTTCTATTCAATGTTTGATATTCCTTCATTATTTTTATGCAGAAGGGCTAAAGCTTCAATCATACATGTTTTCTCAAACCTAAAACTTCTAACTAATGAAAATATTTTAAAAGCAATCATGATTTTGAAGGTACATATGTTTTAAAACAAAGACCATGTATTTTTTGCTCAAACAAAAAGTCACTCAAAAATGCAAATGTTTTCAATGCTAACATGATTTTAGATGAACCTTTGTGAACATGGTAGCAAGCATTTTGTGCTATCAAATTAAAATGTGTATATAAATCTAATTATAAACAACAATCCACCATGTTTCCTATTAAAGGGGATTAAACCATGTATATTTTTTTCATCACGCGCATGGATTTAGCGTGCCTCTGCGCCATTTGGCGCAACAGGCCCACTAGTTCTAATAACACCTACCCTTATTCTGCTATCACCCAACCACCCGGCGCAAGCAGCCTCGTAAATTAAACGTGCAACCCACTACTTGCACTGACCCCGCCCCCACCTCCAACCCCGACGCCCACGACCCCCACACCTTCTTTCGTTCCCATCCCTTCCAGCTGTCTCCACCCTTCCCTTCCTCCTACATCGCTGATGAAATCCAGGGCGGGCGGCCATCTTCCAGCGACCACCCGAGGCACCCTAGCTTGACCTGATCCGGAGACTTCGGCCTCCTCCTTGCTGCACTGTGTCAGGGCCCTCCCCTAGCCCATATGGGCTTGCCTCTGGACATCATATGGGCTTGCCTCTGGACATCACATGGGTCTGGCCCGGCTGGGAATCCTCTGGCCGCTGCAGCTACAAATACTTGGGCAAAAGCAACGAACAGCCTATCCAGTGGATCACGGCACGAACCGGCGGCGGCTCTTTCCTCTTCCTCCTCTGGCTCTCTTCTCAATCCCCATTTCCTGCTGCAACTTGTATCCTAGATTAGCTACCTCTTGTAATCGGCTACTGTGATTGAGTAGTGAGAGTTGGTTCTTAACATCTGGTATTCAGAGCCAGTCCACCACCTTTCCACCACCCAAATTTTCCCCAATTTTTCTTCCACACCGATTCATCCGTTCCATCGGCGACAACGCCATGCCTGCCGACAAACCACCAGAGTGGGATGCCATGTCCACCAAGGAGCAGTTGTTGTGGTATCTCGAGAGGTTATGCGCTCAGGCAGACGAGATGTGCTCAGCATTGGGTATTGCACGAGTGGGTGACCCTCCCATGGTCACCTCGCTTATCGATCCGGCGGCTTCAACCACGACGCACGCCTCGTCCGCGCCCGTCCCCGACGTCTCCTGCTCCACCACCAAGTCCCAGGAGGTCCTCAAGGTCCTCCACGACACGGCCCCTGCCTCCATCGAGATGGCGCACGTCATCTGTTCGATGAAATGCTCGGACGAGGTCGCCACCACCGAATTTGGCGACACGGGCCATGATGCCCCTACTGCCATCCTTCTCAAGCCAGCGGTCGACCTCAACGACATCACGCCCACCCCTCCAATGGCCAAACCGGAAGACCAGAAGGAGTACCAGGTTGTTGCGACCACGCCCTGGGCTGTCGATATCACCATCGATGTCCAACTTGCCACCCCTATACCTCCCATGCTCTCGAGGTATGACCCTGACAACAACTGCGACGACGTTGCTGATGCGTCCCTGATTTTGTTGGTCGCGCACTCGGCGAAATCAGTGCCTTCGGTTGTCCTCGTCCACGGCAATGCCAGGGTGCAGCCAATTGCACGCACAGAGCATCGACCAAATGGCGTTCATCTTGTGATGGGGAGCAAATGCTTACTACTGCCACCATTGCAAAAGGAAATCAAGCAGCAACCGTGGCCACCCCCTATTCAAGTGCAGATTGTTGAGGAGGGTGTTGTTCTCTTCTATGACATCCCTCAAAGCTGTTTTACTGATGATTTTGGCTATGAGTGGTGGCCACCTGACCACCAGCCGGGTGACTATCAAACAGAGCTTTCTTTTGCAGTACATCCAGATGGAGAACCGTTCTTGAACCATGTCTGGGACGTCTCGCCGCACACAAGGCACCAGGGCCTGCTACTACGGCCGATACCGTGGCCATCGTTTCTGGAAGATCATATTGCAGAAGGGAATGAGATTCAACCAACTCCATGGCCATCATTTGCAGTCAGTGTGCCATCAGAGGTTTGTCATTCTAGTGTTGCCCATTGCAACTTCTCGGTGACTACTTCTGTTCATAGCCTTCATAAATGGACATTCAGGGCACATCCATATCAGTTTGCCCAAGTGCTTGACATGGGTTTGACTAGTAGCAGCTTTCCAATGGAATCATGTCATGTTGGAGATCTTGTGGGCAATCACCGTAGACACTGCATACAGAAGAATTTTTCTGGTGATCTAAAGCTCCCGAGAGAATCCTGGAAGTACCTACAAATTGTACAGCAGAAACCATGTCAGCCTGAGCAGGAATGGAGGTTATCTATTTCAACTGAGCTACAAGGTTATGACACACCAGGTGCGGACCGTGAGCACCAAACAAAGGCGCAACCACTGTTCGAGTTCAGTCAAGGGACGACCCAGCTGAAGCATTCGTGGCCATCATTGTCATGCAATTGCCGAGCAGTACAGGTTTTGAGCATGTCAGTGTTGTATCTCTCGAGTGTGCAGTTGAAACTATCTCCCTCTAAGAAGGCCTTTTCTGCATTTCGGGCTCGAGATGTACATCCAAGGTTTGGGTTCAGTCAAAAAAATATTCAGCTGAAGCTAGCAGGGCCACATTTTTCCCGGGATTGCCGAGCAGTGCAGTTTCTTGTTATTCATGAGAAGTTGACTAGTCGTTTGTGCCATGAGCAATTGTGGAGCACTAAATACCATGTGTGTAAAAACCAAGAGCGGCTGAACTTATGTGAAAATCACGTTCTGGAGCAAGCTACTACTTATAATATTCCTTGGCATGAGAAATTGCAGGGGGGCATGAAGACCATGAGCATGTCAGCAAATTGGCCACTTTTGGTTCAGAGGGAATATAAGAGGAGTGGCCATCTTGTTAAGAAATGCAATGCTAAACAAATACCTGGGGGTTCCAGAGCTAGAATTCACCTAACTATACTACTGATCACTTTTAACTGTTGCCCCCCATTTGGTGCAAAAATGCTTGGTGGAAATGCTTATCACTTGCTTATGATACAGATCATCGCAACCCTTCTGAGCGATTTACCAGCGAAATCTATTGGAGCTGAGTTGCAGCAACATGTTACACTGCCTGGGAATTATTTTGCATTGTTTCAGCCGAAGTCCCGAAGGCCACTTCATATCATTGTTTTCGCTCAGGTGTCTTTGTTCAGCAAGCAGGCCATAGCTGAATCTCTGCATGACAAGACGTCCCCTTGGCCACTGATTAAATTTGAGGTTCTTGTGCTACCTGACAACAAGTCATCTGTGCTAATTTCCTTTCTTTCCACAAGAAAGTGGAGCGTACTAGGAGGCCCATCGCAAGATGTTGCTGAACTAGATGGTATGGTGGGAAAGGTGGAACGAGTATCTCATATGGGCAACCCCATTCATCTATTCGTTGAGCAACAAATGTCACTACCTGACCCTGACGACAACACAAGCATGAATAACATACAAATTGCAATTATGCACAAGTCATGGGACCCCAGGAGCATTACCATGCCAACTTCGCATCTTCAGCCGTCAAAGGTTACAGGGGCAATGGTCTTTAGCAAGGAAGCACGAGCCGTGGGTGGAATGGTGCCTTGTACCCTCTCTGGTCAAGAGCATGCTGAAAGAAGGGGGTTGAAGATCCTTATGTCGATGCTCACCAGCCATGAGTGGTATGTCGTTCTCTCAATGCTGCTATGAAGAGCATTTTCAAGGAGTGGGGAATGTCATCGCGGTCGTTGTTGCTGCCGGCTTGGTGCAAGGCTACGTCGACCACAAGTACTACATCGGCGTCTACAACAACTACTTCCTCGACATCTTCTTCGTTGAGGTCGCCATCGGCCACGACTACTACAACCTCGTCATTCAAGTCAACCCCGACTTCGACTACCACCACGACATCAAGCTAGTCAAGGAACACCCAGTGCCATGGGATCCGGGCGGTTCTCAATGGCGTCGTTCAAGGGGCAAGGACGATCGAGTGCAATGGGATCCGGGAGGGTCTTGGTGGCGTCGGCTTGGGGGCAAGCCGAATCTCAAGAAGGGGGGATGTCAGGGCCCTCCCCTAGCCCATATGGGCTTGCCTCTGGACATCATATGGGCTTGCCTTTGGACATCACATGGGCCTGGCCCGGCTGGGAATCCTCTGGCCGCTGCAGCTATAAATACTTGGGCAAAAGCAACGAACAACCTATCCAGTGGATCACGGCACGAACCGGCGGCGGCTCTTTCCTCTTCCTCCTTTGGCTCTCTTCTCAATCCCCATTTCCTGCTGCAACTTGTATCCCAGATTAGCTACCTCTTGTAATCGGCTACTGTGATTGAGTAGTGAGAGTTGGTTCTTAACACACTGGCGCTGGATCGCCAGTCAGGCTCCACCGAATCGAGGGGAAAAGGAGGCCGATGAACTTGAGCCATCGCCCCGGTGAGATCCATGACGACCGATCTAGAGGAGCTCGCTCGGTACGGCGACGACGTTCCCCTCTCTCACCCTTCTGACTTCGTACCTTTTTTTTTCATGACGACCGGACTCCCCCCGTGCGAGTGGATCTGGGACGGGCAGGTGGCCAAATCAGGCAGCCGGCATCGCGGGTGACGGATGGCAGGCACTGCAGGCAGCGACGCTGTGTAGCCCATGGCACCACCACCTTCCTTCCCTCCAGGCACCTTCCTCGTCGCCATGGGGCTCGCCGCGCTGGCCACCACCCGTCTCACCCCCACTAGCGCTTTCTCCCGCTGCGTTGCTAGGGACAGGGAGAAGCGCCGCCATAGCACTAAGCTCCCACGTCGGATCCGTGCGACAGGGCACCTCTCCCGACGGATCCAGCAACCGTCACCTCCTAGGGTTCTAGCGACCACCGAATTGAGGTCGGCGTGGCCTCACTGCGGTAGTGGCCTCCTTGTCCTCTGGCGGTGCGGACCCCTTCGTGTGTGCAATCTGCTAGCTGTGGATGTGTAGTGCGTGTGTGCACTTCGGTGAGCTCAAACGAAGACACATATCAGTAAACTATGTTCTCTAATGCAGAAAAAATGGAGCAAAATTCAATTATAAAAAAGGAAACACAAGATGCACTTGGCTTTGTCGCGGTGGACTCCCGTCTGTAGTTCACTCAGAGTTTGATTGATGTCCTCTTGTGGGTCATGGAGTTCGACTGGGCTCCGCTAGTAAAGTTCATAAAAAAAACTGTTTAGATTTGCAGTGCATAGTATAGAGGAGTTTACTTTGTAAAAAAGGTTGTACATAGGAGTTCACTTTTTATTATTTTGGGAGGAGTTGTTTTGCAAAATTTGTATCAACATATTTTATATGAAGTTTGTTGCCCTTCCCCTGTGATGAACCTATGATAATGTGTGTTAGGCAAACGACAAAAAAAGTAATGCAGTTCACTTGACCATTTGATGCGGTGCGGTTTTCCAATTGAAGTAGTGCGTTCGGTTGTCTGATGATGTTCATCTTGTAAGTGCAGGAAAAATTCTTACCGAAACGACAAAAAATGTAATGTGGTTCACTTCTCCATACTTTTGCGGTTCACTTATGCTCGATGTGAAGTCCGGTCCACTTTCTCGACTGAGAAAATTTATGTCTAAATAAAACAAATAATGAAGTTCACTTAACTGTCTGATGCAGTGTGTTTTCAGTCTGGAGCAGTGCGTTCTTCTGTCTGATGCAGTACACAAGTTGATTTTGGTATCGCGAAAACAGGGTGTCCGCATTTCAGTAAATTCAAAACTGCTCTTAAATTGTATGAAATTAGAGAGAGTGTTCAACATGAAAAAGTTGCGTCTTGTCGATATCTTTCCAACGACGTGTCATTTGAATCATTTCGACCAGCGGATTGTAAAAATTTCACAAAAAATGGCCGCTGTCACTCATTAGCCGCCGCATTAATTTCAAAATTTACTTAAAATCGTAAGTAATCTTAAAACTATTTCTACATATGGAAGGTTCAAAAACTGGAGCGAAAACAGTACCGAAAAGTTGCAAAAAATTTTAAAACAGAATTCCAGGATTTAGTAAATTTGAAACTACTCTTAAACCGTAATGAATTAGTGAAAAAAATACATATGAAAAAGTAGCGCCTTGATGATATCTTCCCAATGACATTATTTTCTTAGTTCCGACGAGCGGTTTAGAAAACACGCAAAAATACGCTCGATACCACACGTTTCCAAAATTGCTCTTAAACCGTGAGGAATCTCGTAAAATTTTCTACATGGCGATGTTGCGTCGAATCCATAGCTTTCCAGCGGTATATTAGACGTCTCGTTCCGACCAATGTTTTAAAAACTGGAGCAAAAACAGTACCGAAAAAACTGCATGCAATTTTTTGCGATGGGAAGTTCACTCGCCAAAGTAGTGCAGTGCTCTTGCTTCAAACAATGACATGCACTTGTGTTGAGCGTGCAGTGCGAAAGTGTTAGCAGAATAACTATTCTGCTAATATTAGCAGAATAGACCGGTTGTATATACATACATACATACATACATACATACATACATACATACATGTATATATATCAAAATCGTGCCGCAAGTAGACGTGGGTGTTAGCAAGATCATTTGCGTGTCGCTATGCAAGTTTTCATTCATTGTCTGAGAGACCGTAACATTTTTCAAACATTTTGGCCTCAGGGTGCAACCACATGCGTATGCCTTGTTGGTATTTTAATTACAAAAATTGCATATAGAGTCCAAAAATCATGAAAATCGGTGTGTCTGGCATGCTCTCACCATCCCATGGAAAAATATGGGTTTAGTTTGGCACAAGTTTTGATGCTCCCACCTTGAAAACCGGAGTATCTCACAAGAAGGATCATAGTTTCCAAAAGGAGACGCGAAAATTCGAACTCCAATCATCGGTGACTTCATCATTCCGCCTCGAATTTTTTTCCACGATAAGCAATCGCCGATATACCCTAGGTTTGGTTTTCTGGCCCATTAAGGTCTTGTATGCTAAATTGAATCCATTTTTTGCATTTACTGTGCGTTGGGTGCATATAAAATCAAAACCTTACTACTACTACATGTGGGTGCTAGCAAAGAAGGTGCACAAATCATTTGTGTGTCGCTTTGCGTGTTTTCATCCATTGTCCGAGAAGCGGGAATATTTTTCAAACATTTCGGCTATGCGGTGTGGCCACCGTTGTAGACCTAGTTCCTATTTTTATTACAGGAAATTCAAATGGAGTCCAAAAATCATGAAAATCTATGTGTGACTGTGGCATGCTCTCGCAACCCCGTGGAATTTTTTTGGTAAAGTTTGGCACAAGGTTTGATAATTGCTCCTTGGAAAATCGGAGCACCTCACAAGAAGGGTCATCCGTTCTAAAAGGAGACGTGGGAATAAAAACTCCTATGGCCAGTGGCTTCATCATTTGGCCTCATAAAAATTTCCACAGTACGCAATCACCATTGTACCATAGGTTTGATTGCGCGCATTTCAGGTATCGTTTGCTATATTTAAGCCATTTTTGAATTAAAGATGCATTTTGTGCATATAAATCAAATGGCAACCAGAATTGCATGTGCTAATGAAAGGAATGAGGATTGCCGTTCGATCTGGGAGCATCGAATGGTGCAGACATATGATCTGTGGGGTTTGGGTTCTAGCCAATCAGAACTCACGACTCGCATCGCGCAGTAGGTGGGTTGGGGGCATAGGCCACGGTTTGGTAAGCACATGGCTTTCATGAATGAATCGTGTGCTATTTGAAAACATTTTCAGCAACTAACAACATATTTTCATTGGAATGAAGATGTGAGTTCATCATTTCGCCTCAAATTTTGTTTCACGGTAAGCAATCAACATTGTACCTTAGGTTTGATTTTCTGGTGCATTTCAGGTTTCATTTGCTATATTTGATCCATTTTTTGCATATATATATATACATATACATACATAATTTAACATGCATTTTGTGCATATAAATGAAATCCAACCGCAACTGCATGTGCTGATGAAAGGGATGAGGATTGTCGTTAGATCTGGGAGCATCCAACGATGCAGACGTACGATCCGTGGGGTTTGGGTTCTAGCCAATCAGAATGCACAACTCACATGCTCCCGTGGTTTGGTAGGCACACGACTTTCATGAATGAACCGTGTGTTATTCGCAAACCAGATTGCATATCTTCTGTTCATACATACAGGAGTGAGATCAATTGAGTGTGCTACCTCTAGGGTATAATAATCATAGTATGTCAAAATTCATTACCTGAGCTGAAAGTATATCAAGGTCAACATATTAACCGTTCTTACATCAACAGAATACCTGGCATAACTCACAAATTCAGTACAGACGATAGTTCTAAATTGAACGAATTAAGTTGCAGAATAGGCATAAAAATTAGTGTTACGGCTTAATTCCCATGTACATGGGGGAACTGGGATCATTAGGTTGACCCCAAATAAAATATGTTTTTTTTGATGATTTTACGCTTCTTTGGTTGGACGGTGCGGGATCCCTTGGATAGCAACACAACAAATTCATTGTACTAGTCCTCATCAGCAGCATCTTCGATGCCCAGTACCCTCTGTCGGAATCGTAGCTCCGCGGACCCAGACTAAGTTCGAACTCTGGGGCGTGTGCAAAGATCTCGCCTAGCTACAGCTTCAAGCTCATCACCTCATGGCTTGCCCTCGTCCAGTTCGTGCAAGCGGGGGAAAGAGTGGACGCATGTGTTTACCCACGTTCGGGCCACCTTGCAGTGTAAAACCCTACTCCTTCTGTGTGGCGTATTGCCCTGCGAGGAGGATGAGGATGAATTATTACAATGAGTGAGCTGCCTTGTGAGGGCTCAGAGGGTGAGAATCAATCCACCCCCTCTACAATGGAGACTAGCCTATATTTATAGTGGCCTTGGTCCCCTTCCTTCATAGCTTAGGCGGGAAGGGGTACCACAGTGACAAATTTTGGAAGGGGACAAGAGTACGTCTTATCATGATAGAAGGTGGTCCTCGCCTGTAAAGCTTCTGGTCATGACACAGACGTGGGCTCGACGATGACATCTGTCCTGCCGAGCTTGTGGTCTTGATCTTGTTACACCGGAATGGAAACCTTTGGGGGATTCCTTGAGAACCCGTGTATGTCCTTTCCTCCTTAGCACCAAAGAGGAAAATGTCCTCCTCTGTGCCCGCCTGGCCTTGGTCGTCATGGCTCACGTCATCGTGCGCCTCGTGAAGTGGGAGGCTTGCATGGAGATCTCCGCTCCTCAGGAGGCAGGCTCAGGAAGCGGCTCCTCGGGAGGTCTCGATGTTGTCCGCCCCGAGATGTGGGGGGCCCTCGCGAGGGTTTTGCCCTTGGGGTCTTGTAGTTGGGACGTACCGGGCCGTCGACGAGGCCACTCGCTGGGCCGTAGGCAGGCAGGTTTGGGTACCCCCGATCCCAGAACATCGACACCCTCCTGTTCCCATGCATCACTACATGGCAACTCTTATGCAAGGGGTCTGTCACATAGAAAATCTGGGTAGCATCACTGGCAAGAATGAATGGGTCCATGTGACATGCCATCATTGTCTTGTTAAAATATGTCTTCCTATAATCATCAACCTTTACATGACTAAGAGGGATCCATGTGCACCTGAATAATGCCAGAACTTCCACATAGTTAAGCTCCCAAATCTCTTTGATGGTTCCATAGTATACACTTTTATCAGCTTCATCCATAGTCATGCATTCTATTCGAACATAGCTGTTCTAATATGAGGTCTTCTCATCACGTTCCATTGTGTAGAACATGTAGCCATTTATGTCATAGACTTGATACACCAACATCGTAGGTGATGGCTATTATGCCAACCACATAGCAATATCATCCATGGATCCGTGCACCAAATGATTGTTCAGCCATCTGGCATAGTACTTATTGTGGTCCTCCATCTTGATATCTAATGGATGCACCATTGGTAATAAGCTTTGGCGTATCTCCTCCATGTGTTCCTCGGCATAAGCATTGAGAACTGGGCTGTTAAGCAGTACCGTCAAATGGGCTTTGTCGGCCAAATCTCTTGGTGCAGCCTTTTGCGTGCCAGTATGGACCAGCTTACCTTTCAGCCTTCCCTCGTGGCGAGAGAGGAGCAAACCAATAGGTCTTTGTTTCATGTATTTGGCGCAAAACTCAATCACCTCCTCCGCGGTATAATCTTGTAGGATGCTTGCCTCTGGATGGCTCCAGTTCCGCCAATAGCGCTTCAGTATTGCCATGAACTGTTCAAAGGGATGCATGTTGCAAAGAAACACAGGACCACCATACTTTATCTCATCGACAAGGTGCACAATGAGATGGACCATGACATCAAAGAACGATGGTGGGAAAAACATCTCTATGTTGTAGAATATTCTTGCAATATCATGTTCCATATAATCCAGCTCTTTAGGATCTACCACTTTCTACCATAGTTGGTGAACAAATCATCAATGAGTGTGTTTTTCTTTTATCTGTGTCAAACAGATTCTTGATGGCCACCGGGAGGATTTGTGTCAACATTACATGGCAATCATGTGACTTCATGTGTGCCAACTTCATCTTACCTGAGCACAAATCCATGAGACTTTAGATGTTTGTGGAGTAGGAAGATGGGATCTTAACTGACAACTAATAATTGAAGAACTCTTGTGCTTTTGTTATACTGAAATTGTAACTCTGGTGAGCATGGAGGAATTTGTTACCATCTTGTGCTTCACTCTTGCGTTTTGATTGATCACCAAACATATCGAGTCGTGCACCATCACCATCGTTTGTTTTATGTTTAACCTTGAGCAGAGTACCAAGGATGACTTCACATACGTTCTTCTCTACGTGCATGACATCGATGCGGTGACGTACACATAAAATCTCCTAGTAAGGTAATTCCCAGAACATCAATTTCTTCTTGAACACTTGATCCCTGGGTGTTTATTTCACCAATAAAGCATGGTTCTTGCCAAGCACAACATTAGTTTGTTTAGCCATGTTGTGGACCTACTCCTTGGCATAAGGACTCGGGCCCAAACCTACCTCTGCCATACCATCAAATTCGGATTTCATCTTTCGATATGGGTGATCTTTCCGTAGGAACCTCCGATGAGGAAAATACACGATTTTGTGCGAGTTGGGAAGAAATCCGCTCGCTGTCCTATCCATGCATGTGACACACCCTACATCTCCTCTTTGTTTTCTACCCCGTTGTGTTGCTTAATGCTGGCATATCTTGAATGGTGCATAAAAACATCTTATGTAGATAAAAAAACTCCTTTTTGTAAGCATCATAACATTTTGCAGCAGGCTTTTGTACCCATAGTGTCAGCTGTTCTTCTACCAGCAGTTGAAAGTAAATGTTGATGTTATTTCCAGGTTGATTCATGCGTGGGATAATCATTGACATCATGATGTATTTTTCTTCATACAAAACAAAGGAGCAAGGTTATATATGCATAGAGCACCAGCAATGTGTTGTGTTTGGTGCTCATATCGCCAAAAGGATTCATCCCGGCAATACACTCCCCGAGCCTTATACTTGTAGGGTCCTTGGAAAAGTCTTCAAACTTGTTGTTGACTAATTCCCACTGAGCCCCATCTTTCTGTTGCCTCATATATTTATCCGCAGTTTGCTCATCATGATGCCACCGCAACCTCGTTGCCTCTCTAGGGTTTGCAAACAAACGCCTCAACCTTGGAAGGAAAGGCAAGTACCAAACAACCTTGCACGGGATTTCTGTCTTGATCTCGTCATCAATTTGTACTTGTTGTTTGCTCTCCTATGCTTGTATCATGCATGCTTGCATGTCGGACACACACGCAAATCTTTGTACTCACCACGGTACAATATACAATCATTCACACAAGCATGTATCTTCTATACTTCAAGTTCCAATGGGCAAACAATTTTCTTTGCTTCATTTGTGCTTTTGGGGAGCACATTATCTTCCGCAAGCATTTCTTTAAAAAGACCTAACAACTCTGTAAAGCCCTTGTTTGATAAACCGTTTGTTGGCTTAAATCCGAGAAGCACCAGTGTGGCACTAAACTTGGAATATTTATTTTTGCAACCTAGATACAAGTCTTTCTTGGAGTCCACATCCATGGATGGCAGATCCTTGTACCCAACCATATCTTTTTTTTGGGCCCTGGAAATCAGCAATCATAGCAGAAAAATCTGGCATATCAAGGTCGTCACCGTCGTGTGTGTCGCCGTCTTGGGTTTCTAATAGGATTTTTGGCTTTCCAGTGTTCTATTGGTAGCTTGACGCCTCAGCCCTGATGTTAGATTCAACATCCATGTGACTCTGATCGGGGTTTGGCATGTCGCAGCCTTGGGTATATTCATCCATGATCGGCTCTTCACCGTGTCTGGTCCAACGTGTATATCTATCCATGAATCCCGGGTGACTAAGTGGAACTCGACAACTGTAATTTCATGTGACTCTATATTGGCACAACGACTGCATGGACACAAGATGTAATGGCCAGTCAATTTACACATAGAGTACTATAGCACCACCCTTTCGAATTGAATACCTTAATTAAGCCAATCAACAATACCCCGCGGCGACATCTACCCAGTAGACAGAGAAGCGCGATGCGGCGGCACACCGAGACAGTATGGTGGAGGAGCAAAGCTTAGTGGGGCAACTGACTTAAGTTTGAGCTCCACTATCCCACCATCCACCATAATGTATGTGCTCCAATCAAGCCGATCTCGATGGTTAAGCTCCTCCTATCTCCCGTCGCAGACCGATGATTGACCTCCTACGACAGCACCACCGCCGACGGACCGAGGATTGACCTTTTACCCTATAGCCGCCGCCTCGTCCACCGACGCCATCTCTATCTGCAGAGAGGATGTTTTTATTTTTTGACGTGTATCCGCAGAGCGACTGTTTACCCTAAGTCTTACTATAACTGAATTATTGCATCCCCATATGTACATGGTAGTACATCACACATGGTTATGCCACGGCAACCGTGTCTCACCTACGTTGTCTTCTCACACGATTTGGTGCGGAAAATGTGTGTGAAGTTGTAATACCTAACACAAACGACATATATATATCGTGTGCCATATACAACATAGTGCGATAAGTAGCTCTTGGCCGTTAGCATATCTCCACAGTTTCCACATTCCCCCCAAATCCCTAGATAGCCTCCAATTCCCTAGCCACCAAATTCCCTTGCGTGGCGCTGACATTGGGGGAATGCGGACGAGTGGTGCTGATGGTTTCGCTGCGGCTGCTCTTGCTTGTATTGCCGCTCTCGGCATCGCCGCTGCGATCGCGGTCATCACAGAGCACTTGCCTAAGGTCATCAGAAGGCAGGTGTACTACAGATCTGAATCGTCCTGTCAGGTTCCAATCTATACTAATCCTTTCAGCATGTCCAAATTAGCTCCCTACTCAATCCATCCTGAATGACCTCCCCCCCACGAGGAAAGCGATTAGCCACCGGATCTGGAGTATGACTCCAGACTCCCGCAACATGAGTTCGACTCTGAGTTTTGCGCCATTGAGAATTACCAAAAGCTGAGTTGTGTGCATAGACACACTCCCGCTCGACATGTATGCACATAGGGATTCGACATTGCTAGATGGTTTCTCAGTTGCCCCTTAGAGGTTACTGCTAAGTTCATCATTTTATTTGAGTTATTACCACCACTCATCCTGAATACTATATAACATTGGCAGGGATATGAGGCTTGTGCCTTTTCTTAACTGGCTGGATGAAGAATGGCATAGCAGGCCTCAGAGTGTTTTCACCAAGCTCGCAGAAGATAACATAAAGCTGAAGAATAAACTAACTGATCTGGATTGTACGATCAGTACGATGAAGCAAATCAATCACATGCAACAGATGAAAGAAAGAGACAAGAAGGAACTTGCATCTGTAGTTGTGGCTGTTGCATAGGCTATCTTCTATGCGTTGTTTGCAATGATGATTAGGGTTTTTGTTTGATTATTACTAGCTTCATCAATTGGAAGAGCTCAATCTTTTGCTTGCAAACTACCCTGCTTCTGTCATGTTACGAAACCAAAGAATCCCAAAGCTCGTTCCTTGTATTTTGCCCTAAAAAAGAAATTAGCCAATAGGAGTCATGGGGCTTGTATGCATTCAATGACTTCAGACTACTTAGCATAACATGCATTGGTCAATTCTCGGCATGCAATGGTATTGATTAGCAAATAAACATCAAGTTTTCACTTTTTCCCCACCTAGGTCGCCGGTATGGAGGGAGTATGAAAAATGCTTGTTTCATATTTGGACGCTCCAGCGCGAGTGCATAATTATCACAATGAGAACTGCACAACCCTGGGAATTCGGAGCGACTGGTTACAAATAATTGTGGTTGATTATATCAGTATTCTAACACCCTGCTGATACGTCTCCAACGTATCTACTTTTCCAAACACTTTTGCCCTTGTTTTGGACTCTAACTTGCATGATTTGAATGAAACTAACCCAGACTGACGTTGTTTTCAGCAGAACTACCATGATGTTGTTTTATGTGTAGAAAAGAAAAGTTCTCGGAATGTCCTGAAAATCCACGGAGGCATTTCTTGGAATTAATAAGAATTATTGGGCGAAAGAAATACACCAGGGGCCCCACACCCTGTCTACGAGACAGGCCCCCCCCTAAGGGCGTGCCCCCTATCTCGTGGGCCCCCTGGACCTCCACCGACCTCAACTCCAACTCCATATATTCACGTTCGGGGAGAAAAAAAATCAGGGAGAAAGTTTCATCGCGTTTTACGACACAGAGTCGCCGCCAAGCCCTAATCTCTCTCGGGAGGGCTGATCTGGAGTCCGTTCGGGGCTCCGGAGAGGGGGATTCGTCGCCGTCGTCATCATCAACCATCCTGCATCACCAATTTCATGATGCTCACCGTCGTGCGTGAGTAATTCCATCATAGGCTTGCTGGACGGTGATGGGTTGGATGAGATTTACGATGTAATCAAGTTAGTTTTGTTAGGGTTTGATCCCTAGTATCCACTATGTTCTGAGATTGATGTTGCTATGACTTTGCTATGCTTAATGCTTGTCACTAGGGCCTGAGTGCCATGATTTCAGATCTGAACATATTACGTTTTCATGAATATATGTGTGTTCTTGATCCTATCTTGCAAGTCTATAGTCACCTATTATGTGTTATGATCCGACAACCCCGAAGTGACAATAATCGGGATACTTCTCGGTGATGACCGTAGTTTGAGGAGTTCATGTATTCACTATGTGCTAATGCTTTGTTCCGGTTCTCTATTAAAAGGAGACCTTAATATCCCTTAGTTTCCACTAGGACCCCGCTGCCACGGGAGGGTAGGACAAAAGATGTCATGCAAGTTCTTTTCCATAAGCACGTATGACTATTTACGGAATACATGCCTACATTACATTGATGAACTGGAGCTAGTTTCGTGTCACCCTATGTTTTAGCTATTACATGAGGAATCGCATCCGGCATAATTATCCATCACTGATCCATTCCCTATGAGCTTTTTACATATTGTTCTTCGCTTATTTACTTTTCCGTTGCTATTGTTACAACTACTACAAAAACCCAAAAACTATTATCTTTACTTTTGCCACCGTTACCTTTATTATCATAATACTTTGCTACGAAATACTTTGCTACAGATACTAAGTTATCCAGGTGTGGTTGAATTGACAACTTAACTGCTAATACTCAAGAATATTCTTTGTCTCCCCTTGTGTCGAATCAATAAATTTGGGTTGAATACTTTACCCTCGAAAGCTGTTGCGGTCCCCTACACTCACTACAGGAATCAGCTACTTTGCCTTCCGCCACGGTGGATGGCAAAGGCATGAATGGCAGACGGCAAAGGTCTTTGCCGTCCGCCATGGACGGCAAAAGTGGACGGCAAAGAAAGGGCCAGTAAAGAGCTACTTTGCCGTCTGCTTTTTGAAGCGGACGGCAAAGGAGCCTTTGCCATCAGCGACTGACGGCAAAGGGCATGGCTCTTTGCCATCTGCTGGCAGACCGCAAAGGGCATGGCTCTTTGCCATCTGCTGGCAGACGGCAAAGACTGCAGGCTCTTTGCCATCTGCTAGCAGATGGCAAAGAGACCAAATTGGCATTAATTCTGTTTCTTCTTATATCCATTCATTTTCATAGAAAATCAAACACACACACACACACATATATATATATATGACCAATATAGGATATCCAACAAATGTTACCAATAGTAGCAAGTTTCATCCATACATATACATAGTTTCATCAATATTACACAGTTTCGTCCATAGGTAGCAAGTTTCACAAAGTAAAAAACAAAAACTAAAGACAAGCACTCCATATCTGAAATTACAAGAAATGACCTAAAACTAAATATCTATTTTCCTAGGCAGCACACACTTGACCACCATAGCAGCTTGCCGGACCGTTGTATCTATGGAGCACAAAACAACAGTCAGCCTGATTAGAAATTTTAAGGAGAGCAGTGCTAGTATAAGAGTTATGAACAGATATAAATGGTGCATAAATTCCTATTATTCAACAAACATAAGTTATTTCCAAGTGAAACACGGGGCAATGTTATCCACTTCAAAACAGAACAGAACACATAGGTACACACATTGTCAAGTTTTTTCCACAAATGAGTTACTGATTGAGTTCAAGAAATGACCAAGGGCCTAATTGGTTCACAGGACCTAAAAAACTCATAAATAGGGAAATCACTGGGTTGCAATGTCATGCCCTCTCTTGATACAATATGTTCGACAGGATGTTTGAGTGCATCATAGAAAACCATAGGAGTTTTTCAAGGCCGCATATTACAATCATATGGAATAATTTGAAGCAGAGAGGCGCCAAAAGGGGAAATCATGTTGTGTGGGAAAAGAGAATACCATTCACCGTAATGAAAAATATAGCATGCCAGAATCACTATTCTAGAGCACATATCCGTACCAAAACATTTATAGTGTTTCCAACTCTTCTAAGCATGTTAGAACACTATGAGGACAATCAAATTGAGTTATCTAAGCAATTTGACAATCAAATGGAGTTAACACGGGCCCCAGGGTTAGGGATTTAGTGACGGCAATAGTCTGCCAGCCGGCTTCCTCAATAGAAGGGACAAACCCAGTGCTAGAAGCAGAACAAGAACATTGATACACAAGATAAGCACAAGCCCTTGAGAGCAGTCTGCTTGGCGTTCTATTATTCATAGTGACGAGAGCCTGAGACTATGCCAATAATGTCCAGAAAGAAAAGGCCTCCAAAATGTAGCATTAGTTCAGTAGCAAGATTTTCTTTTTGGAAATAGGTTTATCCGAGGAGCGTTGACCTACGTCACATACTGTAATACAGTCACTTCATTTTTTTTAAGAAACTTGAGATTACTGCTGGTGCTAAAACAAAGCCCACCAAAATCCTCTTTCAGCTAAAATACCAATTCACGTACTCGCTAGCATCACTAGTTAAGCAAACAGGTTTATCACTTGTAGCAGCGCTGACCAAATTGCCACGGCAGCAGAACCCCAGCCATATGAGTACTCTGTCTTAAATCTAGACTATACCAATTGTGCAACTGACATTGAGATTTCAGAGGACGGGCGCAGCAGAATGGCAAGTGCTATACCTTCACATTGGGGTCCCTGAGGTTGGCGTGCAGCCACTCGGCGGACACAACAGGCTCGGTCCGCGGCACCACGTGGACGATGCCCAACGCGGTGTTGGTGGCGGCGGCCTTCGAGATGGCCAACGACATGGCGTTGAAGCACGCGGTGATCCCGAACCGAGTCATCGACGACGACAGCGACGCCCCGCACCCGACCTCCGCCGCGCGCGCCCATCCGACCCTGCCCTACAAGTTTCCAAGAAAATTATGACAACCTCAACAAGTACTGAACGAAAAGAAGATCTGACAACTGCTCCCTTTGTCTCATAATATACAGAAACATCAGAAACTTGTGTACCTTCCAAATGGACCAAACACTTTGTTGATCGCTTGGAGAAAATATATGCTTTGAGGAAGAAGAATTGTTGTCACGCTACCTACGTAAGAAGGTTGCCGCATAAGTAATCAGGTTGATCATGAGCTTAACACTAAGCAGTTACAGAAAATAGTAGAGATGAAGCAAGCAACAATATTTACTTCTGGGATATTATCAGCGGATCCATGAGATGGTCAGGCTTTGAACCCTCTGCTGCCCACAAGTATCAGTATCAAAATGATCTTGCCCAGGTAGTGTACCAACCATATATTAGCATGAGCTCGTCCAAATACAAGACACGGTGGGGACTGAAGAACAACCAGACTGCAAACAGAATTAGCATTGCAGGAACCGCGGAGCACAGGCAACGCAATCGACAGTACTGAGCCACAGACAGAGCAAGCGAGCAGGCACGGGACTCACGCACGCTCGAGCTCGTCGGGATCGGGATCTTCGGCTGCGGCCGCGGAGAGCCAGAGCAGCGCCACCGCGCAGATCCCCGGGGCCCACCGGCACCCCATCCCCGCCTCCCGCCCGGCCTCAGATCTCCCATGGCGGGCGGGGCGCAGAGGAGCTCGGTGCTCGGCTCCCATGGCGGCGGCGGATCTCGAGGTCGGGGCGACCGGCGACGAGGCTTCCGCGGTGGGGCGGCGAGCTTGTGGGGAGGTGGCGGTGCGCGACGCGGCGCAGGCGGCAACGCGAGGCGGTGGGGCTCCTGGGGTCCGGTGAGGTGGCAGCATGCACCGGCGGGCAGAGGCGAGGTGGCGCAGCGGCGCGGGGTCGAGGAAGGCGGGGTCGGGAGGCTCTCGGCTGTGGGGCGGGCGTCGTCGAATCCCGTCGGAGCTCGCCAGAATCGGCCGGCGTAGCTTCTCGCGGGAGGGAGAGGGAGAGACGAGCGGGAGAGAGAGAGAGGGGTGGGGCAGAGAGATAGGGGCGGGGAGAGAGGGGATAGAGATAGAGGAGGTGGGGTAATGGTTTTTTTACCCGCAAAAAAAAGATAACCCCCTCTTTGCCGTCCGCCAACAGATGGCAAAGAATCTTTGCCGTCCGCCAGCAGATGGCAAAGAGTGGGGTTGGACCGTTGCAGTATATTGGCATCCGGTGGCACCTCTTTGCCGTTCGCTGACAGATGGCAAAGATTCTTTACCATCTGCCAGCAGACGGCAAAGAAATGACAGATGGCAAAGACCTTCTTTGCCGTCTGCCAGTTCTTTGCCGTCTGTTGTTTGGTAGCTGATGGCAAAGACCTTCTTTGCCGTCCGCAAGCAGACGGCAAAGAACTGGCAGACGGCAAAATCCCTGATTCCAGTAGTGACTTGTGGGTTATCAAGACTAATTTCTGGCGCCGTTGCCGGGGAGCATAGCTCTATTCTCTGAGTCACTTGGGATTTATATCTGTTGACCACTATGAAGAACTTGAAAGACGACAGAACTACTATTTTGCCCTCAACTACTAGGGGAGGTAAGGAACTGCCATCTAGCTCTGCACTAGATTCTCCTTCCGTTATTAGTAAGCTTGCGACACCTAAACCTGCTACTGCTATGAATTCTGATATGTCGCATGTTAATGATGATGCCACTTTTGCTATGCATGATGAAACTACTTCTATGCATGATACTACTTTGCCATTAGGTGAATTTCTTGATGAATAACTTGCTAGAGTAAGGGGGAATGAAAATATTGAAGATTATATTATTGATGATAGTGATGATGAAGGTTCCCCCAATGATTATGAATTACCTGTTGTTCCTGAGGGTTATGTTATGAATGAAGAAGCTGCTAGAGCTATCTTTGCTTGCAGTGATAGATATGATCTTAAGAAATTATTAGCTAAATGGAAGCAGCAGTCTCTTAATGCTAGAATGAATCCTGACCCTGCTTTTGCTACTTCACCCATCCGTGTTACTGATAAGGATTATGAATTCTCTGTTGATCCTGAGATTATTACTTTAGTTGAATCTGATCCTTTTTATGGCCTTGAATCTGAAACTGTTGTGGCACATCTTACCAAGTTAAATGATATAGCCACCCTGTTTACTAATGATGAGAAGTCTCGCTATTATTATATCCTTAAGATATTTCGGTTCTCATTAAAGGGTGATGCTAAGACTTGGTGTAATTCTCTTGCTCCTGGTTGTGTGTGCAGTCCCCAGGATATGATTTATTACTTCTCTGCTAAATGTTTGCCTGCTCATAAGAAACAAGCTGCCTTGCGGGAAATATATAATTTTGTGCAAATCAAAGAAGAGAGTCACCCACAAGCTTGGGGGAGGCTTCTCCGATTACTTAATGCTTTGCCTGATCATCCTCTCAAGAAAAATGAAATACTTTTATAATGGACTAACCGATGCTTCCAAGGACTACTTGGATAGTTGTGCTGGTTGTGTTTACAGGGAAAGAACAGTCGATGAAGCTGAAATATTATTGAATAATATGTTGACTAATGAAAATAATTGGACTCTTCCTGAGGCAATTCCTGAACCAATTAAGCCAACTCCTGAGCCTATTCCTAAACCCACTCCGAAGAAGAGAGGTGTTTTATTTATCAGTCCTGAAGATATGCAAGAGGCAAAGAAATCAATGAAAGAAAAAGGTATTAAAGATGAAGATGTTAAGAATTTACCTCCTATCGAAGGAATACATGGTCTTAATATACCGCCTGTTGAAGAACCACATTGTCCTGATAACCCGACACAGGTAGTAAAGGTAAATTCTCTCTATAGATATGATAAAGTTGAAATCCCCTCTACTAAATTTCATAGCCCATGCTTAGATGAATTTGATGACTTTATGACTAGACAAGAAAGTTTTAATGCTTATGTTGGTAGAGAGTTAAAGAATAATGCTTTCGAGATAGGACGTGTAAGCGATAACATGGCTAGAGTTAATGGTGAACTCAAACTCATTAGCAAATATACTTCTATGGTTTCTACCCAAGCTAAGCAAGTACTTAAAGCTCAAAATGATTTGCTTGATGAATTAAATAATAAAAATGACTTTGCTGTTAGAGTGGCTACTAGAACTGGTAGAATGACTCAGGAACCTTTGTATCCTGAAGGCCACCCTAAGAGAATCGAGCAGGATTCTCAGAGAAATAATTTAGAGGCACCTAGTTCTTCTAAAAAGAAGAAAAAGAAAAACGATAGGACTTTGCATGCTTCTAGTGAACCTACTGTAGACACACCTGAGAATCCCAATGATATTTCTATTTCTGATGCCGAAACACAATCAGGTGATGAACATGAACCTAGTGATAATGTTAATGATAATTGTAACGCCCCCGATTCAATCATACACTAATCATACACGCAAATGTGTACAATCAAGATCAGGGACTCACGGGAAGATACCACAACACAACTCTAGACACAAATCAAAATAATACAATCTTTATACACATGAGTCAGCGGAAGCAACAATATCTAAGAACGGACATAAGTTAAACAAGGATGCCTTAAGAAGGCTAGCACAAAAGCAACAACGATCGAAGAGGCAAGGCCTCCTGCCTGGGACCTCCTAACTACTCCTGGTCATCGGCGGTCTCCACGTAGTAGCATCATCGGCGGTGGCATCTGGCTCCAGGGATCCACCATCTGGTTGCAACAACCGGAAAGAAGAAAGAAGGGGGAAAAGGGGTAGCAAAGCAACCGAGAGTACTCATCCAAAGTACTCGCAAGCATCAGATCTATACTATGTATGCATTGGTATCAAATGGAAGGGTTGTATCTGTGGACTGAACTGCAGAACGCCAGAATAGAAGGGGGGGGGGGGAAGGCATAGCCTATCGAAGACTAGCATCTTCACGTAGCTCCAAGCATCTTGCAGCATGTAGAAGAGTAAAGAATAGCAGTTTAATATTAAAAAGCATGTTGTAGAATTAACGCCCGGAGATCCTTCCTTGACTCCCTGCGAGAAAGCAACCCCGAAGCCACATATCTTAAGTATCCATTTGTAGTTGTATAAGATCAGGATATAAGTCTGAACGTCCATTACCGTGGACACGCCCAAACCATAGTGTATTATTAGCTTGCGGAGACGAGCAGAGACTCACGATCGAAAGTGACCCTGTCGTCCCGTCTCGTGGAATTACGACAAGGGCCTAGAATGCCCGGCCGTGCCACGTAACCATCTTGCGGGTGCTCTCCGGGCCCGCCCGACTTTCACCAAGGTCTCAAGCAAAGTCATGGTAACCGTGTGTCAAAACATCAAGGGGAAAACCCGAGGAATCACCCACGGAGGATCCACTCAATGTAATCATCAAGGTGAACGTAAGAGGGACCACCCTCGAGGTTCACACTTGAGGTGTTGAACGACAGAGCCGTATCAGGAATGGTGAAAGAGGAAATCACCCTCGTTGACCATGACCGAATAGCTACACTACAGAATTATCATCAGGAGTGCGTTATGAGGGATCACCCTCGACACTCGATAGTAGCTCTGCAGAGTCGAGTAACAAAAGGGGCATGATGTGATGTGAGGTGTCGGGATCTGGTCGTTGATCATGCTGATCGAGTCGTCGATGATGAAGCAGGGGCAACAAGGACAAGTACTCGGGGTCACTGATGGATCACTAACCAACCTATACTAAACAGTTTAGGATAAGCAGGTATGTAACAATAGCAGGTACAAAAGCAGGCTATGCATCAGAATAGGAGCAAACAATAATAGTAGCAAAATCTAATGCAAGCATGAGAGTATAGAATGGGCGATATCGGGATGATCAAAGGGGGGCTTGCCTGGTTGCTCAGACAAGAAGGAGGGTCGTCGTCGACGTAGTCGATCACAGCGGCACCAGCAGCAGTCTCAAGGTCTACCAAAGAGAAGAGGGGGAAGAAATAGTAAATACATAGAAGGAAAGTGCATAACAGGACAACAGACAGAGCTATACGTGTTCTAATGCGGTGCTACACGCTCCGGCGAAGGGGGGAAACATCCCGGAATGTTTTCCCAGAGTTAGGCATTTTTGGACAGATGCAACGGAAGGGAAAAGTTGCATGTTTGCTATGCTAGGGACGTGTGATAGACGAACGAAGGGCGTATTCAAATTCATCTCGTCGTTCTGAGCAACTTTCATGTACAAAGTTTTTCGATCCGAGATACGGTTAATTTACTATGATTTTTCAAAGTTTTAAACATTTTCTAGAATTAAATAAATTAACAGAAGGGTTTATTGCGTCAGCATGACGTCACAGTGACATCAGCAGTCAGCAGGGCGGCTGACCAGGTCAAAACAGGCATGTGGGTCCTATGGGACCCACATGTCAGCCTCTGTCAGCCTAACAGTGTATTAAACTAACTAATCTAGGTTAGTTAGCTACTCGACCCCACCCGTCATAGACTATTTAGCTAAACTAATTAGTTTTAATTATTAAAACATTTTAGTTAGAGGAACAAGCAGTGGGCCCCGCACATGAGTGGCTGGGGCATGCCCAGTTAGCAGTTGACCGAAGTCAATAGGACAGCCGGGCCCCAGGGGCCCATGGGTCAGCGATCGAGGGGGTGGCCCCGGCCGGCCAGGTCAGCCGTGGTGCCGGAGCTAGCTCCGGCGACCAAAACAATGGTGGCGCCTCGCAGGAGTTGTCCAGAATCGCGCTACAGGGGGCCTCCGGACCCACGGCTTGGACCTAAGGGCGCGGCCCGGCGCCGCGCACACGATGGTGATGACGACCGGCGTCAGGGACGACCGAAGCATCACCGGCGGCGAGCGGAGGCGGCAGCGGCGTTCGAGAGTGTGATGGGAAAAGCCTACATGGCGCCAAATCGGCCGCGGCTGGCTGCATTCGAACGGGCATGGCCTCCCGCGTCCAATGGTGGGGCTCGTATCGGCTGGGGGGGCGGCGGCAAGGTCACCGACGGCGAGCCGAGGCAGAGGCCGAGGGCGGAGCTAGTTAGGGCGTGGCTGCGGTGCGTGTAAGAGAGAGGGGGAGGGCGAGGGAATCTCACCGAGGCAGCACAAGAGGACTCGTCAGCGGCTTAGGAGCAGTAGGGGGTTGGCGGAGCAACGGCGATGTCGCGGTGGCCGGAGATGGGGACGAGGATGAACGGCGGCTGCGGTGCTTCTCGAGCTCGACGGCAAGGCGTAGTCGAGGTAGAGGTCACCGGCGCATCTCGTGGACATGCTGCTGAGGCGCTGGGTGGCTGGTGGCCGCGGCGATGGCGCAGCCATGGCGACGGTGGCGCTCGGTGAGGCGCGGCCGAGGTGGATCTGGAGGGGAGTCGGAGAGGCGGAGTGGACGAGGGAAGGGAGTGGGCGAGTGGGGTAGGGGGGAGGACTCAAGGCGCCGGGGGGGAGGCTTATCCCCTCGCTGGCGATGTGGCAGTGTGGAGCGCCGAGCCGGGTGCAGCGGGGACAAGCGGGACGCGCCCGGTCGGATTTACAGACAGAGGAGGGGGTGACCGGGGAGGGGGAGTGGGCCGACTGGCTGGGCCTTGGCCGAGTTGGGCCAGGGTCCAGGGGGTGGGGCTGTTTTCTTCTCTCTCCTTTCTTTTACTTTTCTCTTTTCCATTTGCTCTTTGCCTTTTGCATTTTCTTTTTGTACCAAATAAGTTTTGTTATCAACAAAACTTGGCACATAATTCTAACACAATATATTGAGATGGAACAAAAAGTATGGGGTCAAAATGAGTTGTCTAACCATTTTTAGAAATTGAAAAGGCCAATTTAATTGTTGCTGGACCAAAAAATAATTCCAGGGGCATTTTGGGAATTCAAAAGAGGTTGGTTCCAACATGACAAATATCCAGGGATTATTTGCCACACCTTGAACATTTTTATTTGCATGTTTGTCAAATTTGAAATTGGACTTTAATTTGAATTTGAATTGTGATTTGGATCAACCGAAGATTAGCAACAGTAATGTGATGACATGGCACCATTAAAAGGGGATTACTGTAGCTTAATTATCTGGGCGTCACAATAATGTTCATGTTGATGCTCAACCTAGCAAAAACAATGATGTAGAGATTGAACCTGCTGTTGATCTTGATAACCCACAATCAAAGAATCAACGTTATGATAAGAGAGATTTTGATGCTAAGAAGCACGGTAGAGAAAGAGAACCATGGGTTTAGAATCCCATGCCCTTTCCTCCTAAACCATCCAAGACAAAGGATGATGAGGATTTGAGCGCTTTGCTGAAATGATTAGACCTATTTTCTTACGTATGCGCTTAACTGATATGCTCAAAGTAAATCCTTATGCTAAGTATATGAAGGATATCATTACAAATAAAAGAAAGATACCGGAAGCTGAAACTTCCACCATGCTTGCTAATTACACTTTTAAGGGTGGAATACCAAAGAAACTTGGAGATCCGGGGGTACCAACTATACCTTGCTCCATTAAAAGAAATTATGTTAGAACTGCTTTATGTGATCTAGGAGCCGATGTTAGTGTTATGCCTCTCTCTTTATATCGTAGACTTGAATTGAATAAGTTGACACCTACTGAAATATCTTTGCAAATGGCTGATAAATCAACTGCTATACCTGTCGATATTTGTGAGGATGTGCCTGTTGTGGTTGCAAATGTCACTATCTTAACGAACTTTGTTATTCTTGATATTCCCGAGGACGATAGTATGTCGATTATCCTTGGTAGACCTTTTCTTAATACTGCAGGGGCTGTTATTGATTGCAACAAAGGCAACGTCACTTTTCATGTTAATGGTAATGAGCATACGGTACACTTCCCGAGTAAACAATCTCAAGTTCACAGTACCAATTCTATTGGACAAGTTCCAACTATCATTATTGGAGGTTTTGAATTTCCTCTCCCTACCGTCAAGAAAAAGTATGATATTCTTATTGTTGGGGATTTTCATATCCCCGTTGAGGTAACTTAGTGTTATTCGAAATTTCTCCGGTTCCGTGTTATTCGGAATGAGTTTGTTAACAAGACTTGATCAACCTTGTTAGTGGATTCATTTTGATGATCATGAGAAGGATGAAACTAGAAGGCACAACCTTCTGTACCCTCTTTTTACTTTCTGTTATTTAGATTAAATAAAGCAAAAATAGTATTATCTATCTGTTTCTGAATTATCCGTGCATTAAAAAATATCCCAAAAATAAAAGTGCTCCAAATGCCCTGCAAATTTAGTATGATTTTTTATGGAATATTTGAGGATTTTAGGCACTGGAAACACTGCAGGAGGGGCAAGCACCAGGCCACGAGAGTGGAGGGCATGCCCACCCCACCTGGGCACGCCCCCCTGTCTCGTGGGCCCCTGGTGGCCCCCCTCCACTTATGCCAGCACCCACACACTTCATCTTCTACCCAAAAAAATCCCCATCCAGCTCAAGCACGAGTTCTAGCTCATTTTGCTGCGATTTTCGATCTCCTTGCTCAAAGCTCCATTCACAAAACTGCTTTGGGAGATTGTTGCTTGGTATGTGACTCCTCCATTGGTCCAATTAGTTTTTGTTCTAGTGCTTTATTCATTGCAAATTTTTGCTGCATAGATGACCATGGTCTTGAGCTTGCATGTTGAATTTTTGAGGTCCCAAGCAATTCCAATGCATGATATAGGCTCTAGGCACTTGTAGGAGTAGTTGCTACCAATCTTGTTTAGTTTTACTTACTTTTATTTTGAAGTTACTAAAATTTCAGAAATTTGCATAAAATGGTAAGGAAATTTTTGAGGGGCTCTTCTAGCCAAGGCTCTCAGGAAAAGCAAGCCAAAGAGAAGGAAAAAGCCAAGTATAATCTCCCTCGCTTAGCAGAAGTGCGGTCGTGTGAATGGCCATGCAATGATTTCTTGAAAGATGATGGAATTCATGAAGATTTTTATTCTTTAATCGGGACTGCAGGCCTCACAGGTTTCAGCAACGACCGGATCGATCAGTATCTCTTACTCACCAATACTTTCATGCAAAACTTTTTTTATTATCCTAAGAAGTCACCGCCTGCAGTATCATTTCATTTATATGATGAATTCAGAGAAATGTCTTTACGTAATTTTTGCGCGGTGTGTAGGATACCTTATGAGGGAAAATTAGAGGAACCCCATCATAAATATGTGGATGGCTTTGTTAATAGTATAGCTGTAGAGGAGCCAAAGAAGGGCTCCGAGGCAAAAGTCTCTAGCATACACTTTCCTGTTTTACGCTACTTTGCCATATTTGCTAGTAGATGCTTGATTGGTCGTGGAAATAGTGGAAACCTTAGTGTTACTGACTTTATCATCCTTCAACATGCCTTGGTTGGAGACAATACTTTTAGTATGGGTGCCGTCGTTGCTAAACGGCTAGCCCTGAATCGTACAAACGGCCCCATATTTGGAGGTATCTATGCTGCACGTCTTGCTAGACATTTTCAGATACCCATTAGGCACCATGAGAAAGAGGAGACAAAATTGCCTCCTCACATTTTAGATTACAAGAGCATGGTAGCACACAAGTTTATTTATGATAACAAAGAGAAGATGCTCTTGTATAAACTTAGATTTAATAAGAAACACTTTGAGATTATTATTTTGCCCGTGCCTCTGTTGTTTGATTTGCTTGCAGAATATTTTCTTGTCACGCCGGAAGCGGTGAACAATCATCGAGCCCAAGCTTTTACTCCAGAACCTGAACCTGAGCCGGAACCTGAACTGGACCCTTATCGTGCATCATCTGTCTAGTGGGATCCGGAGATGACCAGCCAGTGGTATCTTGATTACACCACCCAATACACCGGGGAGAGTAGCGGCGGTCCTTGGTATTAGACCAACTTAGGCCAAAATCCTAAGCTTGGGGGAGTACGTATTTCTCACCGACTTTACATTCATGTTCACACACTAGTCGTTGGTGTTCATACTCTTTCACTGTATTATCCATGCTAGTTTAAATTTCTTTTCCTAGTTTTCTTCTTGTGTGTTTGATAAACTTTAAGAAAAACCAAAAAAAATTAGTTAGTTTAATTTCCATGCTTGTAGTAGAAATTAAAATGAAAACCCAAAAAGATTTCTCGTTCTTCTTTTACTTGTTGGGAGCTTTCCCATGTAAATAGTTTTATTTTCTTTTCTTTCCTTTGGGGGTCGAGAAGACCATATTGAAAATGTTTAGTGGCTCTCATATGCATGATTGTTTATTTAACTTAGAGCCCATATTAATTGCCTTCTCTTTTGAGTTGAATGCTTGCAGATTCCAGCTTAGTCCAATGCACGTGCACTATTATTATTATACACATCATTCGGTCATGCAAGTGAAAGGCAATAATGACGATATATGATGGACTTATTGAGATGAGAAAAGCTGGTGTGAACTCGACCTCTCTTGTTTTTTGTAAATATGACGAGTTCATCGTTTCTGATTCAGCTTATTATGAAGTAAACATATTTGCAATGACATTTAGAGATTATAGTTGCTTGTGCCATGCTTGATTAGCTATGAGTTATAATGATTTACCTTGCGTGCCAACATGCTATTAGAATGGTTATGATGTGGTATGATGGGATGGTATCCTCCTTTGAATGAATCGAGTGACTCGACTTGGCACATGTTCACACATGTAGTTGAATCAAATCAACATAGCCTTCATGATATTTATGTTCATGGTGGATTATATCCTACTCATGCTTGTACTCGGTGTGAATTAATTTTAATGCATGTTTATGACTGTTGTCGCACTCTCAGTTGGTCGCTTCCCAGTCTTTTGCTAGCCTTCACCTGTACTAAGTGGGAATACTGCTTGTCCATCCAAACTCCTTAAACCCCAAAGTTGTTCCATATGAGTCCACTATACCTTCCTATATGCGGTATTTACATGCCATTCCAAGTAAATTTGTATATGCCAAACTCTAAACCTTCAAATGAAATTTTGTTTTGTATGCTCGAGCAACTCATGTTACAACTAGGGCTGCCTATATCTTCCATGCTAGGTGGGTTATTCTCAAGAGGAGTGGACTCCGCTCCTCATTCACGAGAAAGGGCCGGTAACAGGGATGCCCAGTCCCGTGATCCAAAAAGATCAAAGCAAATCAAAATAATTAAACAAAACTCCCCCAGGGCTGTTGTTAGTTGGAGGCACTCGTTGTTTCGAGCAAGCCATGGATTGATGCTTGTTGGTGTTTGGGGGAGTATAAACCTTTACCATTCTGTTTGGAAACTGCCTATAATGCATGTATTATGGAAGATACATCCATCTCATAGTTGTTGCATTGACAGTGAAAGAATGCTGCTCAAAATGTTATTCAATCTCTATTTTAAAATCGAGCTCTGGCACCTCTACAAATCCCTGCCTCCCTCTGCGAAGGGCCTATCTATTACTTTTATGTTGAGTCATCACCCTTCTTATTAAAAGCACCCGCTGGAGAGCACACTATCATTTTCATTCATTACTATTGGTTTATATTGGGTATGACTTGATTGGATCTCTTTTACCATGAATTACAATGTTTAGTCAGTCCTTGATCTTTAAAGGTGCTCTGCATTTATGTTTTGCGGTCTCAGAAAGGGCTAGCGAGATACCATTTTGTTATATCATGTTATGATTATTTTGAGAAAGTGTTGTCATCCGAGTTTTATTATTATGGCTCGCTAGCTGATTATGCTATTGATATGAGTAATTGTGTGACCTAAGTGTTATTGTGAGTATGGTTAGTTCATAATATTTGTTGAAACTTGAATGCTGGCTTTTCATGTTACAACAACAAGAGCAAATAGAGTTTGTAAAAGTTTTTATTTATCACTTTCAGTTTATCAACTGAATTGCTTGAGGACAAGCAAAGGTTTAAGCTTGGGGGAGTTGATACGTCTCCAACGTATCTACTTTTCCAAACACTTTTGCCCTTATTTTGGACTCTAACTTGCATGATTTGAATGAAACTAACCCGGACTGATGCTGTTTTCAGCAGAACTACCATGATGTTGTTTTATGGGTAGAAAAGAAAAGTTCTCGGAATGTCCTGAAAATCCACGGAGGCACTTTTTGGAATTAATAAGAATTATTGGGTGAAAGAAATACACCAGGGGGCCCACACCCTATCCACGAGATAGGGCACGCCCCTATCTCGTGGGCCCCCTGGACCTCCACCGACCTCAACTCCAACTCCATATATTCACGTTCGGGGAGAAAAAAAATCTGGGATAAAGTTTCATCGTGTTTTACGACATGGAGCCGCCGCAAAGCCCTAAGCTCTCTCGGGAGGGCTGATCTGGAGTCCGTTCGCGGCTCCGGAGAGGGGGATTCGTCACCGTCGTCATCATCAACCATCCTCCATCACCAATTTCATGATGCTCACCATCTTGCGTGAGTAATTCCATCGTAGGCTTGCTGGACGGTGATGGGTTGGATGAGATTTACCATGTAATCAAGTTAGTTTTGTTAGGGTTTTTTCCCTAGTATCCACTATGTTATGAGATTGATGTTGCTATGACTTTGCTATGCTTAATGCTTGTCACTAGGGCCCGAGTGCCATGATTTCAGATCAGAACCTATTATGTTTTCATGAATATATGTGTGTTCTTGATCCTATCTTGCAAGTCTATAGTCACCTATTATGTGTTATGATCCGACAACCCCGAAGTGACAATAATCAAGATACTTCTCGGTGATGACCGTAGTTTGAGGAGTTCATGTATTCACTATGTGCTAATGCTTTGTTCCGGTTCTCTATTAAAAGGAGGCCTAAATATCCCTTAGTTTCCACTAGGACCCCGCTACCACGGGAGGGTAGGACAAAAGATGTCATGCAAGTTCTTTTCCATAAGCACATATGACTATTTACGGAATACATGCCTACATTACATTGATGAACTGGAGCTAGTTCTGTGTCACCCTATGTTATAGCTATTACATGAGGAATCACATCCGGCATAATTATCCATCACTAATCCATTGCCTATGAGCTTTTCACATATTATTCGTCGCTTATTTACTTTTCCGTTGCTATTGTTACAACTACTACAAAAACACAAAAACTATTATCTTTAGTTTTGCCACCGTTACCTTTATTATCATACTACTTTGCTACTAAATACTTTGCTGTAGGTACTAAGTTATCCAGGTGTCGTTGAATTGACAACTCAACTGCTAATACTCAAGAATATTCTTTGGCTTCCCTTGTGTCGAATCAATAAATTTGGGTTGAATACTTTACCCTCGAAAGCTGTTGCGATCCCCTACACTTGTGGGTTATCACCTGCCAAGGCGGTTAGGTAATACATTAAACCCCTACTTCTATTGAATTTTTTTGAACAAAGAAGGGTTCGCTCGCTTGATAATCCTCATGTGCAGGGAATCATCATAGCAATTTCCAAAGGTGGAAGTGATAAGTATGGAGTGTCGAATCCACAAGGAGCTAAAGGTAATATCAATATTCTCTCGAGCCCTATCCGCCACTGATACGACTCTGCATGCACCGAACATTTGCTTCCAACTAGAAACACGAAATAAAACTGTGTTGTGGGTATAAAGAGGATAACTTTGCATGATATCGGAGAACTAAAATACGAAAGTAGGTGCTGTTATCATAAAGTTAGAATATATTACAAAATATTATAAATAGCGAGTGTGGAATAATGGTTGATCGGTGTGCGGAATTGTCCTAGGCAATTTTTAACAAGACCGGTGATCACTATTGCAGTTTCATATGCGGGAGAGGCATAAGCTAACATACTTTCTCTACTTGGATCATATGCACTTATGATTGGAACTCTAGCAAGCATCCGCAACTACTAAAGATCATTAAGGTAAAACCCAACCATAGCATTAAAGCATCAAGCCCTCTTTATTCCCATACGCAACAATCTCTCTTACTCGGGTTTGTGTTTCAGTCATTCACCAACCCACTATAAGCGAATCATGAACGTATTGCAACACCCTACAGCGGGAATCCCTCACGCTTGCGTGACACGGAGGGCACCATAGGACAACATCAAAGTAAAACATACAACTCATACCTATCTAGATCATCAATCAACCCAAAGACAAAAGATATCTACTCAAAACATCATAGGATGGCAACACATCATTGGATCATAATATGTGGCATAAAGCACCATGTTCAAGTAGGGATTACAGCGGGGTGCGGGAGAGTGGACTGCGTAAAAGAGATGAGGATGGTGATGATGATGAAGACGATCACCGCAGCGATAATTCCCCTCCCGATGGCACTCCGGTGCCACCAAGAGGGAGGAGGAGAGGTTCTCCCCCTTGTGCTTCCTCCTCCATGGCTTTCACCCTCTGGTCCTTGGCCTTCATGGCGATGATGGCCCCTCCGAGATCCTCCTCCATGGCCTCCGGTGATGATGGCCCCCTCCGGCAGGGTGCCGGAGATGGCCTAGATTGATTTCTCGTGGCTACAGAGGCTTGCGGTGGCGGAACTTCCGATCTAGGTTATTTCCCGAAGGTTTCTGTATTTATAGGAATTTTTGGCATAGGTTGCACGTCAGGGGGGGTCTCCAGGCTGTCCACGAGATAGGGGGGCGCGCCCTAGGGGGGTGGGCGCGTCCCCCACTCTCGTGGGCAGCCCGGGACTCTTCTGGCTCAAGTCCGATGCTTTGTGGTCTTCTTTTGGTCCATAAAAAACGTCAAAAATTGGCACGTCAATTGGACTCCGTTTGGTATTCCTTTTCTGTAAAACTCAAAAACAAGGAGAAAAGAGAAACTGGCACTAGGCTCTAGGTTAATAGGTTAGTACCAAAAATTATATAAAATGGCATATAAATGCATATAAAACATCATAGATGGATAATATAATAGCATGAATACTTCATAAATTATAGATACGTTGGAGACGTATCACCGCTTCAATTGACTATTCCTCTTCTATGCATACCCTGCTTAAGTGTCCACAATTTTCATCATCCCAACCGGCTACGCTACAGACTTGCACACACTCTGAAATCTTGCTTTCTCGCGGTTTGTATGCGTAGCATAGCCATGTTGAGCGAGAGTGAGGATGATAGTTCCGCCAGCAGTCGGGCGCCTGATGATAGGTCATCATCAAAATCATCCCGCTCGCCTTCCATGAGTCCGACGTCGAGACCAGACCTCCATTTTATCCGGATTATGGAAGGGACGCCGCCTCCCGAGTCGTCAGACGACATCCAGATGGGCGAGGAGCCCTCGGAGGACGAAGAAGAGGACAACGATGATGATGAGGACGAATGGTTGAACGAGGAGGAGGACGACGATGAAAGAAACGACAATGATGACAACGGCGGCGATGAAAATCCAACGGTCGGCGGCAAGAAGCATCCTCGCCAAGACGATGTTGCGGGGCCATCCAACAACAACAACAAGAAGAAGGACTAAATTAAGCAGATTGTATATATCTATGTTTCCGTTCCCTCATATTATTTCGTTATCTCTATTTCCCCTATCAATCTCATCGCAGATGGTTAGCAATACGTATTCGACAGAGATCTTTTACATTATCGCCCACATGTTTGTTTCTTGAATTGTGTGCCCTGTTGAGCACACAAGTCACAATAAAATAGTATGCGATGTCTATAATGATTGCACACAATTCTGATTACCGACCTGTTTGCCGGGTATCTCACACATCTTGTTACACCGAATCATTTTTGTTCATCTCGATCATCGCAAACAGTTCATCCGAGTGAAATGTATGCCATATATCACCCACACTTTGATATGGCCTCCCATTTCTATTGTTCTGAATCATCGCAAACATGTCTTCTGGATTAACCGTATGCCACACATCGCACATGCAACTATAATCTTAATCGTGTTTGATGTCTCCACCATCGCAAACATTTTGTATCTTATTTGACGAGTTTTTACAACAATGTTTGCGATTAATGCATCACACACAGTTTCATCGAAGGGTCCCTAATTGTAGTGTTGCGTTTGGACCATCCTGCAGTTGTGGATGCTCCGCATCACAAGGGGTACCACAATTGCTTTGCCACTAAGAAGACTCCCTTGGTTCAACCATGTCAGTGAAAGTATTAAATGCTTGTTGAAGTCTCATCATCTTCTAGCTTCGAAAAATGAACGCATGTCTTGCCACCACTACCCATTGTGCCATTTGTGTGGGTCGTGACATGCACCTGTATATGTGTGCGCCATGCAGCGAGGTGAGGGGGTGATTCACCCCTTTCTTCTTCTATACCTTCTGGCACGCCTTCCCACCTACCTCTTGGTGTAAAGGCTATGCGTATGCAGAACAGCCGCGTCACACATGGGTGAGGTGATACCTTGCTATTGAAGGCTTGCTGAGTGCGGGCCAGCTGGGGACGATCGTTGCCAGATGAGATCGTTCCCAAGTCTTGGCCAACGGATGTTGTTGACATGTAGTTTTATCTGGCCTACTCCTTGCCTCAAGAAGGCTTGGATGCTATCTATGGAGATACTTGAACAAAGATCTAAGCGCCACCTTGGAGTCTTGGCTCCTTCCTTGAGAAGTTTGTTGATGTAGTTGTAGAAGAAAACCTGCGTACCACCACTAGTTAGGGAAACGAACCCGTGATGAGAAGTTCCTTCATCTTCTTGAATCTTGACCAAGGGCAACCATGGCGCGTGCGTGCACTACAAAAAAGAAGACACATCCGTGACATTTTGCGCCGAACGAATTTTTTCTGTCATGCTTATGATACTTCTATGACACTAATCTTTACCTAATATGAAAGGGAGGATTGTTTCTCCACTTTTTTTGGTCTAGCATGGTTTCGTACGTCAAATCACAAATTTCGTACGTCGGACCTGATTTTTTTTTTGAAAACCATCCACACGTCCTTCCTGAGTTTTTCCCTTTAGAGAAAAGTAAAAACAAAAAAGGGAGGGACCCAAGGGAGGATCAAACACGAGACCTCTGGATTGAGGGCTAAGGTGCTAGCCACTAGCCTTTATAACATTTGTTGTTGAAAGGCAGCGCTACACTATAAATGTACATAGAACATTCCTGATATATATTTTTTCGAAAACCAGCCAAAAATAGGAGGCCCGAGTGAGGATTGAACATAGGGCCTTTAGTTTCCAGGCGAACGTGGTAGCCGCTCAACTAGATCGAGTTTGGTGAAAAAATTAGTGCTGGGTCATAAATATACACTGAACCTTTTTAGTATATGGTGAATATTTTTTTCAAATGTAATTTTTTAACTAGCAACAAAATTCCGAAATGTCTGAAAAAAGTGAATTTAAAAATACACACTGAAGTTTTTGATGTATATAGTGCACATTTTTCAAATACACACTGAACATTTTTAAATATGCGGCGATTCTTTTAAATGCACACTGAATAAATTTCCTATACATGATGAACTTCTCTTATATACTTGAAGAGTTTTCAAATGTATGGTGAACATTTTTTTCTACACGGTGAACTTTTTTTATTACATGAATTTTTTTAGGAACATGAATAAATTTTGGGATGTCAAACTTCTATTAAAAAAGATACAAACGTTTTCTAACATGCATCCCCTAGAATCATCAATTGATATTAGTTGCTTGGAGTTGTAGGCGAGTTGCCTTGGCGGTGACCGGCTGGCATGCTACCGAGTTAGCACTCAATGTGGTAGGGGATAAGTGTCCAACATTGTCGTTAGCCGCACATTATCATGTCCAATGTTCTGAACTGGCTTCCTAAAGAACCCTACCACAGAGCGACCGATCGTTTTTTACATTAGCGACCTAGACCATAACCCAGTTCCTCGATCTGGACAACCTTCGTATAGGGCCACGCATGTTTGCTCCATAACAAAGCACGAGGGTTGTGTAGGAACATTGTATGGAGCATGCGCCCGAGGGACACAGAGGGCACCCCTCAACCCCACCTCAAGAGATTAGTTTATCTTACATTGGGGCAGTTTAATCCATTGGGCTGGTGTGATTCAATGACAGATGTGTCATGTGATGGTCAATCTGATCAAGCTCAGATTGACCACGTCTAGATGCATCATGATCAAATGGACACTGAGGTCACCGTCAGTGAGGACGGAAATTAGGAAAAGCGCTGATAGATGGATGCCGTGTTAAAATAGAGGACATGGACTTGTAGGGCGCGCGAGGTAGAGTCTTTGAGTCATTAATATTAGGCTAGATGTCTGTGATATTATTATGTTTCTCCCATTGCAACGCACGGGCATTTGTGCTAGTTGTGACAAAAGCACGTACCATCATAGATGTGGTGGGCTTCTACTTCTATGACAAAAAATCATAACAGAAAATGGGGTTTTCTTCCTGGGCGGGCCGGGGACGCACCTGCATGACATTCTTTGGGCCGTCCATGACAGAAACAATCGTGGTAGAAGCAAGGCGAGGAAAATTCCTAGGAGTTACCGGTTATGATGGGTGGTCGGGGCTGAGCGATGCACGGAGATTTGCATGTTTCTCTTGTACACGTACGTGCGTGTGTGCGAGGCGTTGGGCTCTAACTGAACCCGAGTGAGACGTTCTCTTACTGAACCCGAGCGATTGCACTAGCTGCACGTTACTGAATCGGAGCGATTTATGTTGCTGTTAACTGAACCCGAGCGATTCCTTCGCTACTGCTGCTACTGAAGCCGATCGAACCTACTTCTTCTTGATGAATAGTGACTATTGTTGCGGGTTGGATGAATAGTTCCCGGTGGCGGTTGGATGACCAAGACCCCGTGGTAGTATAGTAGGCCGTTGCTGCTGGATGAACAGGACCCCGATCGAGAGGAGGCCGCCACACCCGAGCCGGTTGCGGGTGGATGAACAGGACCCCATGGAGGCTCCATGAACAGTAACTGGTGGAGGCTAGATGAACAATAGCCCGTGGATGAACAGTAGCTGGTAGAGGCTGGAGGAAGTCGATGGTGGATGAAAAGTAGCAGGTGGAGGCTAGAGGAAGCCGATGGTGGATGAATAATAGTCCATGGAGGCTGGAGCGAGGCAGTAGGCGGTAGATGAAAAGTAGCCCGTGGAGTCCCGTTTCGCGGTACGCCACACCCCTCCTGATGAACAGGACCCCGTTTTGACCGTAGTGTTGGTGCAATATCTACCTACCTTGTGTTTTGGAGATTGTTGATAGAAACAGGTATGGACTGATTTGTTTGTTAGCGCATACAGAGAGAAAAAGTCCATACACAACCGAAGAGAATGTTGTCTTCGGTGCTGAGTTTGAGGAACTTCTCCGAATTACATATGTCTTGCATAGAAGAACAGGCTCTACTTGTGGAAGTGATAGAGTCGAGAAGATTAATATGGAGAAATTGACCCCTCAAAAATTTACTACTGAAGCGAAGCTTTTGTCTCGGTACTGACGTCCGAAGAAATTGACTGCTGCGATTGAAGTCGAAGACAAACTGAAGACGTAGAATTCATTTTGTTTTATCTTCTTTTAGTATTTTGAGTCATAGGGCCTCCGTACAATAAAGAGGGGTATAGGTTCTTGATGCTTAGATCAGCTATGATGCTTATCAATAGCCTATGAAAGATGCGAGAGAAATCTCTTCATGCTCCGAGTGAATACATGGCAGCAAGAGACTATGATCTTCTTCGCTACAAGAGATTAGCCTCAGACTGAGGAGTTAGCATTTCTTGCTCCGCAAGAAATGTTACTGTTGTGCTCAAATCCGACCGTTGGAATCGTGTCATTCGACCTTTGGTTGAGGCCGATGTCCAATTCGGTCTTTTCCCATCTGGGAAGGCTGCCGCTATAAATAGCCACCCCGCTTCAACTTTGATTGTTGGCTACTCCGCTTGAGATTTCTGAGAAGATTGATTTGAGAAACCCCTCTCCGAGCGATTTGAGTTTAGGATCCATCGAGAGCAAACGAAGAGCCCAGACTTAGATAGTGGTTTAGCATCACAACAATTTCGAGTGAGAGTTCTTGTACCTATTATTCTGGAGAGATGCACTCTATAGACGGATAGGTTTGCCTCCAAGTGTTGAAGAGTTGTTGGCTTCACGAGCCACATCTTTAGCTACTAAGAGTGATTGTGGTTCGCGAAGGTCGAATGAAGGTTTCGAGATCGCCGACAAGGACCTACCAAGAGTGAAATCAACCTGAGTCTGATCAGCTCTTTGTTGAAGGAGA
This sequence comes from Triticum aestivum, assembly GCF_018294505.1. Classification (NCBI taxonomy): domain Eukaryota; kingdom Viridiplantae; phylum Streptophyta; class Magnoliopsida; order Poales; family Poaceae; genus Triticum; species Triticum aestivum. The sequence continues at coordinate 390,732,631 of NC_057810.1, forward strand.
ATAGGGTGACGAGAGTTTATCTTCCGCGTTAGGTCATAGCCCCTCCAACCAGACGTAGCCCTCTGGCAGAAGGGTGAACTAGTCTACCAAATATGTTGTCGCCATCGAGTACCTCTGGTTACATCTTCTCTACTACATTTCATTCAGCAGTTATTATCCGTGCTCTATGCCAATAGATTACCTGATCATTTATTTTGTTCTGTGGCTTTCATCCAGTGTATCAGTATTCATCCCTATCATTATCTTCACCTGTAACATCTAGTATCGTTGTTTACTTGTGAAACTTTTCTGTTGCATGTTACTCAGGTTCAACTATGTTGTGTCTCATTCTGTTACATCTATTTGCTTGTTGTGTCTCATTCTGTTACATCTATTTGCTTGTTGGCAGCCAGGCGCGCCCTGGCTCTTGTGCCCACTAGGGTTACCTTCCTGGCTGTTTCTTATTTTCCTAATTTTGAATATTTTCAAAAACTATCGGATTTTTTTTGCGGATTTTTCGGAGTCCATTTACTTACCGTATCACGTACCTCCTCTTTTTGGTTATTCTGGAGTGTTCTGGAAGGTTTCTTTTATGTGTTCTTCCGGTGTCATAGTTTGGATAATATTGCTGTCAACATTAATGGGTGTACCAGAGATATAGTGTTTAATTCTTTGCCCATTGACAACCTTCGTGTTAGTACCTTCGGCATTATTTATTTTTAGAGCTCCAGAATGGTAAACTTCTTCGATAACATAAGGTCCTTCCCATTTGGAGAGAAGTTTTCCTGCAAAAGGATCTGAAATGAGAGTTGTACAAAAGGACATAATCACCCACTTTGAACTCACGCTTTTTGATTCTTTTATCAAGCCATCTTTTAACCTTTTCTTGAAATAATTTGAAATTTTCATAAGCTTGGGTTCTCCATTCGTCTAGTGAGCTAATATCAAATAACCTTTTTTCACCAGCAAGTTTGAAATCATAGTTCAGTTCTTCAATTTCCCAATATGCTTTATGTTCTAACTCAAGAGGAAAATGACAAGCTTTTCCATAAATCATTTTGTAGGGAGACATGCCCATAGGATTTTTATAAGTTGTTCTGTAGGCCCAAAGTGCATCATCCAATTTCTTAGACCAATTCGTTCGGGACCTATTAACAGTTTTTTGTAATAGTAGCTTTATTTCTCTACTGCTAAGTTCAACTTGACCACTAGACTGAGGATGATCAGGTGATGCAATTCTATGGTTGATATCATACTTAGAAAGCATTTTACAGAAAGCACCATGAATAAAGTGTGAACCACCATCTATCATTAAATATCTAGGGACTCCAAACCTTGGGAAAATAACTTCTTTAAGCATTTTAATGGAAGTGTTGTGATCAACACTACTAGTTGGAATTGCTTCTACCCACTTAGTAACATAATCAACAACAACCAAAATATGTGTATACCCATTAGAGGAAAGAAAAGGTCCCATATAATAAAAAACCCAACACATCAAATGGTTCAACAACAAGTGAATAATTCATAGGCCTTTCTTGACGCTTACAGATATTACCAATTCTTTGGCATTCATCACAAGATAAAACAAACTTACGGGCATCCTTGAAGAGAGTAGGACAATAAAAATCAGATTGCAATACCTTGTGAGCAGTTCTATCTCCTGCATGATGCCCTCCATAAGCTTCGGAGTGACATTTCCGTAGAATTTGTCCCTGTTCATGCGCAGGTACACACCGTCCAATAATACCATCTACTCCTTCTTTATAAAGATGCGGGTCATCCCAAAAGTAATGTCTTAAATCATAGAAGAATTTTTTTTGTTTTGTTGATATGTAAAGCTAGGTGGTAAATATTTAGCAACAATATAATTAGTATAGTCATCATAACAAGGGGTGTTATGAGAAACATTTATTGCAGCTAATTGCTCATCAGGAAAGCAATGATTAATAGGTTGTGGGTCATCAAGAATATTCTCTAACCTAGACAAGTTATCATCTACACGGTTCTTAGCTCCTTTCCCATCAGTTATATGTAAATCGAATTCTTGTAGCAAGAGAACCCACCTAATGAGTCTAGGTTTAGCATCTTTCTTTTCCATAAAATATTTAATAGCAACATGATCGGTGTGAACAATAACTTTAGAACCAATAATGGAAGATCTGAATTTATCACAAGCAAAGACAACTGCTATTTTATTTAGTAGTAGCATAATTTCTTTGGGCACTGTCTATTGTTTTGCTAGCATAATGGATAACATTTAACTTTTAATCAATTCTTTGTCCTAGAACGGCACCAACAGCATAATCACTAACATCACACATAATCTCAAAAGGCAAGTTCCATTCAGGTGGTTGAACAATAGGTGCAGAAATTAAGGCTTTCCTAAGTGTTTCAAAGGATTCTACACAATCATCATAAAAAACAAATGGAACATCCTTTGGTAAAATATTTGTGAGAGGCGTACAAAATTTAGAGAAGTCCTTAATAAATCTCCTATCAAAACCAAAATGACCGAGAAAACTACGAATACCTTTAGTATCTCTAGGACATGACATTTTCTCAATTCCATCAACTTTAGATTTATCCACCTCAATACCTTGTTCGGAATTTATGCCCCAAGACAATACCTTCATTAACCATAAAGTGGCACTTCTCCCAATTCAAGACAAGATTGTTTTGCTCACATCTCTGCAAAACACGATCAAGGTTGCTTAAGCAATCATCAAAAGAAGTTCGGTAAACGGAAAAGTCATCCATGAAAACATCAACAATCTTGTCACAAAAATCAGAGAATATGGCATTCATACATTGTTGAAAGGTAACATGTGGATTGCATAAACCAAAAGGCAAACGTCTATAAACATAAGTCGCAAAAGGACAAGTGAAGGTGGTTTTCTCTTGATCAGGTTGAGAAACAGCTATGTGAGAAACCACAATATCCATTAAGAAAACAAAAGTGGGTGTGCTTGAATAGTCTTTCTAACATTTGATCAATAAAAGGAAAGGGTAATGATATTTTCTAGTTGCTTTGTTTAGTTTTCTAAAATCAATTACCATTCTATAGCCAGTAATAATTCTTTGTGGAATAAGTTAGTTCTCAGCATTAGGAACAACAGTAATACCTCCCTTCTTATGGACATAATGAACATGACTTACCCATCTACTACCAGCTATGGGATAAATTATACTTGCCTCCAGAAGCTTTAATATTTAAGTTCTTACCACTTCTTTCATCTTAGGATTCAAACAACATTGATGATCAACAACAGGTTGAGCATCAGGTTCCATATTAATCTCGTGCTGACAGAGAGTGGGACTAATTCCCTTGAGATCATCAAGAGTATATCCAATAGCAGCTCTGCGCTTGTTCAGAATTTCCAATAATCTTTCTTCTTCATCTTTTGAAAGGTTAGCACTAATAATAACATGATATATCTTTTTCTCATCAAGATAAGCATATTTCAAAGTGTCTGGCAATTGTTTTAATTCAAACAAGGGATCACCTTTAGGTGGAGGTGAACCTCCTAGAGTTTCAATAGGCAAATTATGTTTAAGCAGAGGTCTTTATCCAAAGAAGATTCTATCTATTTCATTCCTTTCATGCATATGCATATCCTTTTCATGGTCTAGCAAATATTGTTCTAGTGGATCAGTAGGAGGCACGAAATGGAAGCTAGACCAATTATTTTACCCTTACTAGGAAATTCTTTCTTAGGATGATTTCTACTGAACTCAGAAAAATTAAACTCATGAGATTCATCACCAAAAGTAACACCGATGATTTGTTTCTCGCAATCTATTTTAGCATTAACGGTGTTCAAGAAAGGTCTACCAAAGATAATGGGACAAAAGTCATCTTGTGGGGAACCAAGAACTAGAAAATCAGTAGGATATTTTATTTTCCCACACGAGACGTCAACATCTCTTACAATCCCAAGTGGTGTAATGGTGTCTTTATTAACATCTATGTCTTCTATTTCAGTGGGTGCTACGTCAATCACAATTTCTTGATATAAGGTAAAAGGAATAACACTCACACTAGCACCGAAATCACATAAACCATGAGAACAATGATCTCCTATTTTGACTAAACAATAGGCATGGCAACAATGGGTCTATGTTTATCCTTTTCATTAGATTTAGCAATTCTAGCAGCTTCATCATAGGAGTAAATAACATGCCCATCAATATTTTCTACCAGGAGATCTTTAACCATGGCAACACTAGGTTCTACTTTGATTTGTTCTGCAGGTTTAGGTGCTCTAATATTGCTTTATTGACCACGGTTGAAACCTTAAATGTTCCTTTATCCTAATAGGAAAAGGTGGTTTTTCAATAAAAGCAGTAGGTTCAACTGGATCAACATTATAAATAATAGTTTCATCTTTGGCTATTACCGGTTCTTTAACTTATTCTTTAATAGGGGGATGATATTTAAACCACTTCTCCTTAGAGAGATCAACATGAGTAGCAAATTATTCACAAAAAGAAGCTATTAGCTCTGAGTCAAGTCCAAATTTAGTGCTAAACTTTTGAAAAGCGTCGCTATTCATAAAAGATTTAACACAATCAAACTCAAGCTTAACACCTGACTCTTTACCTTCGTCAAGTTCCCAATCTTTAGAGTTGCGTTTAATTGTTTCTAAAAGATCCCACCTGAATTCAATAGTCTTTGTCATAAAAGTACCAGTACAAGAAGTATCGAGCATGGATCGATCATCATGAAAAAGCCGAGCATAAATTTTTTGAATGATAATTTCTCTTGAGAGCTCATGATTAGGGCAGCAATATAACATTTACTTAGGCCTCCCCCAAGCTAGAGTGATACTTTCTCCTTCACGAAGCCAAAAATTATACATATAATTCCGATCACGATGAACTAGATGCATATGATAAATTTATTTGGTGAAATTCCAATTTTAGTCGATTCCAATTTCAAGATCAAATATCATCGCATAGCCTATACCATGCCAATGATTTTCCCTTAAAAGATGAAGGGAAAAACTTCTTATTAGGTTCATCTCCGGGTAAACCTGCAAGCTTAAATAATCCAAAAGTTTCGTCTACATATATCAAGTGCATATCACGACGTTCAGTTCCATCTCCTACATAAGGATTAGCTAGCTGTTGTTCTATCATACCCAAAGAAATTTCATATCCAATATTTCTAGTAGGTGTAGTAGGTTGAGGGGCAACTAATTGTGGTTCCGGTCGAGGAGAAGATACCCGAACAAACCCCTCAAAGGATTGTTCTCCATATATAGTAAAAAGTGACAATAAATTTCAGCATGTTGAGGGAGTCCAGGATTAGGGGGTCCTCGGACATCCGGACTATATACTTTGGCCGGACTGTTGGACTATGAAGATACAAGATTGAAGACTTCGTCCCGTGTCCGGGTGGGACTCTCCTTTGCATGGAAGGCAAGCTTGGCAATTTGGATATGTAGATCTCCTTCTCTGTAACCGACTCTGTGTAACCCTAGCCCCCTCCGGTGTCTATATAAACCGAGGGTTTAGTCCGTAGGACAAGAACAATCATAATCATAGGCTAGCTTCTAGGGTTTAGCCTCTACGATATCGTGGTAGATCAATTCTTGCAATACTCATATCATCAAGACCAATCAAGTAGGAATTAGGGTATTACCTCCATTGAGAGGGCCCGAATCTGGGTAAACATCGTGTCCCCCGCCTCCTGTTACCATTAGCCTTAGACACAAAGTTCGGGACCCCCTACCCGAGATCCGCCAGTTTTGACACTGACATTGGTGCTTTCATTGAGAGTTCCACTGTGCCGTCATGATAAGGCTTGATGGCTCACCTTGTTGTCAAGGACAACATCACCTCTGGGGGAGCCCTGGCTGTAGGCCAGACTCTCCGGCTGAGTGGCTTCTTCATGACCGCTCGTTCGGCCGCCGCGCCGACGATGACTTCTCAGGTCATCAAGACCACCTCCACGTCAGCTCGGAATTCACCGAGCAGATGGATCCAATGGAGCTCTCCTCCCTGAACGAGCTCTTGATCGCATCGCCGCCCTGGGAGTCGCTATGGACTATGATCAGATAGGGCTTAAACCCGACCGAAGGGAGATTAACTCTCCGCCAGTCACCCATCAGAGAGCGGTGGTGGAGGAACAATGCGACAATTCTTCCTCTATTTTGAGGATGAACTATGTCCGGATTCCTAAGCTCTCCAAGCCGGATACCTGTCTATGGGAGGACATGGCCCAGGCTCCGAACCTAGAATCGGACGGTGGGCCAGGATAATTAGGCAGCATCCGGGAGTCCAAGCCGCCAAGCTCGGAAGCTCCTCTGCCCCTGGGACTCAGATCAGGTCAGGGTTTGGACTTAAATCTACCCACCCATCTAGACACAAGTGATCTTTCCCACATTAGACGAGAGCCCCAAGAGATAGTACATCACTTCTAGGCCAGATTCCTCCTTGTAATGAGCAAGGTTAAGGACTGTCGCGAGGAAGACGCAATCTCATTCTTTTGCAAAAATTGCACGGACAAGGCAATTCTCAACGCCATAAGTCACCGTGACATAGCACACTTCGCTGTCTTGGCGGCCATAGTACAGAAGTACTGTGCGATGGAAAGCACATGGAAAACCCAAACAAAATTCTGGGATCCTTTGGCTCTCACTAAACCCCTTGTCCGAATAAAAAGGGTGCACTCTCGGAAGTCACCCGATCCAATTACAAAGAAACCAAAGCCCACTACAGGGCGTGGAACCGTATTGGAGGGATGGCTCAATGGGCCATGCAAAATTCATAGTATGCCGGATACCATACCAACACACAACCTGAGAGCATGTTGGATACTCCGGCAGGTGGCCAAGAGCGGCGAGGATCTCCTCATCAACAATACCGTAGAGCACCATCCCGTAGAAAATAACAATACAGTACTGATAATCTTCGAGACTTTCACCTCAAATAATAGGCGTAAGCGAGCACTCCGCAGCCTCAGCAAAGTCTGCCCCGTTGCAACAATAAATCCGTGGAATGACACGGTCCTAACCTTCAATGCCAGTGACGAACCTCAATTCCGAATAGTCCGAGCACCAGCCGCTTTGGTCCTTAGTCCAATTGTGGACGGCTTCCGGCTTACTAAAGTGCTCATGGACGGTGGCAGCGGATTAAAACTCATCTACGAGGAAACTCTTGACAAAATGGAAATAGACAAGAGCCGCATTGAGCAAAGCAGCACGACCTTCAGAGGTATCATCCCTACTCGGGAGGCACGATGAGCGGGAAAAATCACACTAGATGTGGTATTCGGCACGCCGGAGAATTATAGGTCCGAAGAGATCACATTCCAAGTGGCCCCATTTAGTAGCGGATACCACGCCCTTTTAGGGCGGGATGCATTCACGAGCTTCCAAGCTATACCCCATTATGGATACATGAAGCTCAAGGTGCCCGGGCCCAATGGAATAATCACTCTACCTAGTGATCCGGACGTAGCACTCCGCACCGAAAATAAAATTGCCGCTCTAGCCCTTGAGGCATTATCCGAAGCCCTCGCGACCGAAGAACTAACTGCGCTGCGCTCCACGGTGGACAGGGACAACGTGATACTCGACAAACGACCCAAGTCCACCTCTTTCAAACCAGCGGACGAAATATTCAAATTCCAGGTCCACCCAACGTACCCGACAAAAACAGCATCCATCGGGGCACAGCTGAGCCCCACAATAGACGCCGCACTGTGAGAATTCTTGCGCGAGAATTGGGACATCTTCGCCTGGCATCCTTCAGACATGCCAGGTATCCCATGCAGACTGGCCGAGCATAGCCTAAAACATACTGAAGGGATACAAGCTGGTCAAGCAGACTCTCCAGCGCTTTTCAGAACCCAAGCGACAAGCCATGGGAGAAGAGCTAGCCAAGCTACTCGAGGCCGAATTCATCAGAGGAATAAAATATCCAGACTGGCTAGCAAACCTGGTGATGGTACCAAAGAAGGACAAATCCTGGCGCCTATGTGTCGATTCCAAGGACCTCAATAAGGCCTGCCCTAAGGATCCCTTCCCCCTCACCCGCATCGATCAAATCATCGACGCTACCGCAGGACATGACTCATTGCGCTTCCTTGACGCATACTCCGGATACCATCAAACAAGATGGCGGAGTCGGATCAAGCCGCAATGGAATTCATCACTCCATACGACCCCTTCCGTTTTAACACCATGCCTTTTGGGCTCAAAAACACCGGTGCAACCTATCAATGCATGATTCAGACATGCCTGGAAACACAAATTGGCAAAACAGTGGAGGCATACATAGATGATGTGGTCATCGAAACGAGACACGTCGAATCCTTAACAGACGACTTGAGGCTTATGTTCGACAATCTATGAACATATGACATCAAGCTCAATCTGGAAAAATGCGTCTTCAGCATACCTTCCGGAAAGCTCTTGGGCTTCATTGTTTCCAATAGAGGAACTGAAGGAAATCCGGCTCAAATCCGAGCTCTGTCACAGTTGGCTACCCCAACAGACCTCAAGCAAATCCAGAAATTAACTGGATGCATGGCTGCTCTAAGCCGCTTTATCTCCCGATTAGGAGAAAAGGCACTACCTCTCTATCGCCTTCTTCGACGCACTGAACACTTCGAGTGGACAGATGCGGATATGGCCGGACTGTAATAAATAAAGGCCCTCTTGGCCAGCAATCCAATCCTGGCCGCGCCAAATATCAGCGAACCCATGCTGTTATATATAGCTGCAACACACCAGGGTGTAAGCGCAGTGCTCGTCGTCGAACGAGAGACGGACGGACATAAGTTCCCGCTTCAAAAGCCGGTATACTACATATCCACTGTCCTTACTCCATGCAAGTCACGGTACCCACATTATCAAAAGATAGCATACGCGGTCTTCATGGCATCCCGGAAACTACGATACTACTTTCAAGAGTGTTCAATCACGGTGGCCTCCGAAGTACCACTCAATGATATAATAAATAACCGCGATGCCACGAGCCGGATTGCTAAATGGGCTATCGAGCTCCTCCCGTTAGACATAACATATAAACCACGACGAGCCATTAAGTCGCAAGTACTGGCTGACTTCATCGCCGAATGGACAGAAGCCGAACTCCCTAAAGAGTATGGCACGTACTCCAATTGGGTCCTGCACTTTGACGGATCTAAGATGTTGGCTGGCCTGGGGGCAGGCGTTGTCCTGACATCCCCCACCGGAGATACAGTCCAATACATACTCCAAATACTATACTCAGATTCCAACAATGCAGCCGAATATGAGGCTCTGTTGCATGGCCTTCGGATGGTAGTCTCCATGGGAATTCAACGCCTAGAAGTACGTGGGGATTCAAACCTTGCAATATCTCAAATAAATGGAGACTTTGACGCCAAGGACCCAAAAATGGTGGCCTACTACAATGCCGTCCTCAAAATGTCAGCCCGGTTCGAGGGGCTCAAATTCCACCATGTGGTCCAAGAAAACAATCAAGCGGCGGATATCCTCGCCTGCATCAGCACTAAGCGCGACCCCGTCCCACCTAATATCTTCGTGGAAAGGCTGTTCAAGCCATCCGTGGTGTGGGAAGGGGAGACCGGCAATAACAGTCCGGATCCGAAAACAACCCCAGATCCCGAACACTCCGACGTAATCGGAGGCTCCGCCACCGAAATAACACCTTCGGCCCACGTGATTATGGCTGTCATCGCCCCATGGACTGAACCATTCTTAGCCTACTTAAATAGACAAGAACTCCCTGAGGACCAAAATGAGGCACGTTGCATTGTGTGGTGCTCTAAAGCCTAGAAGGTCCACGAGGGAAAGCTTTATAAGAAAAGCGTGACTGGAGTGCTCCAAAGGTGCATCTTCGAAGAAGAAGGGCGACAACTCTTGGCTGAAATTCATGCCGGACTCGGCGGCCACCATGTCGCAGCTCGTGCACTCGTATGCAAGGCCTTTCGTATAGGTTTCTACTGTCCGACAACCCGGGCAGACGCACAGGAGCTTGTCCAACATTGCGTCGGTTGCCAGCTTTTTGCAAATCAAAGCCATATGCCACCTACCGCTCTCCAAACAATCCCCATAACTTGGCCCTTTGCGGTGTGGGGGCTCGATATGGTTGGACCCCTTAAAGGAGGAAGCCATAAGAAGAAATACTTGTTGGTCATGGTGGATAAATTCACCAAATGGATAGAAGCCAAACCAGTTAAAACAGTTGAGTCCGGAACAGTGATAGACTTCATATCCGGGGTCGTACACCAATATGGTGTCCCCCACAGCATCATCACCGATAATGGCTCAAACTTCACAGCCGATGAGGTGAAAACTTGGTGCGGCAAAATGGGCATTCAGCTTGATTATGCCTCCGTCTATCACCCCCAAACAAACGGTCAAGTCGAACGAGCAAATGGTCTTATTATGAGCGACATTAAACCCAGACTAGTGCGATCCTTGAAGGAATCAAATACGCACTGGGTCAAGGAGCTCGACTACGTACTATGGGGGCTGCGGACCACGCCAAATCGCACCACCGGATACACACCATTTTTTATGGTGTACGGCACAGAGGCAGTGCTATCCTGCGATATCATCCATGACTCACCTCGAGTGCGCATGTACGAAGAGGGAGAAGCCGAGCTGGATCGGCAGGACAATTTAGATGCCCTGGAGGAGGAGTGTGACGTCGCAAAGGCCCGTTCCGCATTCTATCAGCAGCAGGCTCGAAGGTATCAAAGCAGAGAAGTACGGGCCAAAACTTATAACGTTGGCAAACTCGTTCTACGCCTACCAGAGAAGAAAAAGTACAAGCTCAAGCCCAAGTGGGAGGGTCCCTTCATCATTTATAAAGTTCTCACCGGAGGAGCGTACCATCTGCGTGATGCATCAGATAATCGACTCGAGCTGCATCGATGTCAAAACCGGCGGATCTCGGGTAGGGGGTCCCGAACTGTGCGTCCAAGGCTGATGGTAACAGGAGGCAGTGGACACGATATTTTACCCAGGTTTGGGCCCTCTCGATGGAGGTAATACCCTACTTCCTGCTTGATTGATCTTGATGATATGAGTATTACAAGAGTTGATCTACCATGATATCGTAGAGGCTAAACCCTAGAAGCTAGCCTATGATTATGATTGTTGTTCTCCTACGGACTAAACCCTCCGGTTTATATAGACATCGAAGAGGGCTAGGGTTACACAGAGTCGGTTACAGAGAAGGAAATCTACATATCCGAATATCCAAGCTTGCCTTCCACGCAAAGGAGAGTCCCATCCGGACACGGGACGAAGTCTTCAATCTTGTATCCTCATAGTCCAACAGTCCGACTGAAGTATATAGTCCGGCTGTCTGAGGACCCCTTAATCCAGGACTCCCTCAGTAACCCCTGAACTAGGCTTCAATGACGATGAGTCCGTCGTGCAGATTGTCTTTGGCATTGCAAGGCGGGTTCCTCCTCCGAATAGTCCGTAAAAGATTTAGAACACAAGGATCGTGTCCGGCTCTGCAAAACAAATTCCACATTCCACCGCAGAGAGTATAATATTCCACAAACCTAATCTGCTGACAACTTTTTATAGCATGACATCACGCCACGGTCCGGTCATTATTCGAACCATTTTTGACAACCAGCGACCGCACATATCGCGAAGCGGTTTTATCGACACGTCTTGTCGAAGCAGAGATCGTGTCCCCTTATCATGGGATCCTCATCAATACAGACGTGGATAACCCAACCGTGCCATCAAACGTGGCGTTTGGGGAATAAGCGATTTTAATGGGCAAGTGGGGAGGGCATGATTTTTGCTGCCTTTATAAGGGGATAAGAACTTCCCTTTTCACCCACGCCCTTCTCCACTCATCCATTCCTTTCCGCTCGAGCCCTAGTGCCCAAGCGCTCCTCTTCTCCGCCCAAAAAGGCTTCCCGAAGATGTCCGGATCTGGAGCAGGAGGCAAGTGGATGGCCTCTACCGTCCGGGAGAAGGATATTAAAAAGCTTCGGGGGGCCGGGTATCTGGCCAAGAGAATTAGCCACCGTCTTCCAATGGCGGGACAGATCGTCCCCACCCCGGAACCCCACGAGAGGGTGGTATTTCTCCGTCATTTTGTCCGCGGGCTAGGGTTTCCCCTCCACCCATTTGTTCGCGGCATCATGTAGTACTACGGGATTGATTTCCATGATCTATCCCCAAATTCCTTCGTCAACATCTCGACATTCATAGTCGTGTGCGAGGCCTTTCTCTGCGTCTCGCTGCACTTCGTCTTATGGCTAAAGGTTTTTAACGTAAAGCCCAAGGTAGTGAGCGGCGAGCATGCCGAATGCGGAGGCGCCATGGTGAGCAAGATGCCCAATGTTACATGGCTGACAGGGACTTTCAACGACTCCGTCAAGGAGTGGCAGCAGTGGTTCTACATCACCGAGCCGCGTGGCAAGGAGTGGACCACCGTTCCGGAGTTCAGATCCGGTGCCCCCTGTGACTTACATCCTGGCACAAGAAGGGCCTGAACTGGGCTTCGTCTGATGAGTTATGAGAGCTCCAGACGCCCGTTCAAGACATGGAAGACAAGGGCGTCAAGCTCGTCAATGTAGTCCAGGTGATGTTGGTTCGCCGGATTCTACCATGTCAACACCGAGCTTGCAATTTAAGGGAGTTCGACCCGACCAAGCACCAGACCCTCCTAGAGCTCTTTGGATCTACACACAAGGACATCTGAAGGTGCTTTTCAAGTCTAGCAAACCGTGGCCGGACTCCACCGAGGACTGTGGGTACCAACTGTCCCGCCCCGCCAGTTCGTTAAGCAACTGAATGTTTGACAACTCATGTGTTCTATCCGTACATCCTCAGGAAAATACTTAACATGTTTCCTATCATTTTCCTAGGGCTGGGAGAAGAAGGCGGGGCGGATCTACTGTCCAGCCCCTCTGCCAGAAGAACCGGCCGGCCCACTTCTGATGAAGATGCTGGTCCCGGCACTGTATAAGGCGTCGAAGAAGAAGACCGAAAAGGAGGCCAAGAAGACCAGGGGCGGCCTCCGTCGCCGTGGTGCTCCGGACACAATATCCGAAGACTCGAATGCCCATTCTTCCTTCGAAGAGGACGGGGAGGAGGACGATGAATCCTCCGCAGGGGAAAGAAGAAAAGAACGGCCTCCAACTCCTTGGAGGCCGATTCGCCTAAGAGGGGGAAAACTCCTCTTCAAGAGGAGTCCACCGGCGCCACCGATAGCAGCCCGGAGTGGGATCCCAGGGCCGAGCCCCTGGTGAACTCGTAAGTATAAAATTCGAACACACTCATGCGTCCGGACTTGTCATGGCATCACATTCTAATCTGAGCCGTGCTTTTCTTTTTCAGTCCGACGAAGCCCCGCGCCGAACAATCCTTGTTAGAAGATCTGCTGGTTTCAGACGCTATGGAGAGCAGGACACCCCCGAAGGCCTCCTCCTCCAAGCGTAGGAATGAAACCGAGGTTTCATCCCAGAAGGACCCAGGCCATGGAGGAGGGGAGAAGGTCGCAAGGCGGCGCCAGGAGGCCATACGTCTGGGGCCGGTCACACAGGAGAGAAAGCTCCCATGGGGGTCGACGGCGAGGGTCATCTTGAATCCGGACCCAAGCCGGACACGATTCTAGAGACCCATAAGGTCCCCGAGTCAGAGAGACAACCTCCACCAACTGGAGGAGGTATGCCTACTCCACCGGCCGCCTCTATCCAACCAGAGGTGCCGGATACTTTATTGGCGGCGCTGAAGGGTGCCTCCATCGTTGATGAACATCGTGCCCTCATGGGTGCGGTGATTGAGAAGATTCAGTCCGCTGAGAGTGGATTGAATGACTCCTGTATCAGCCTCATAAGAGGCTTTGAGGTATGTTTATGAGTTTTTGGGAGAGTGTCATGGTATAGATAGTAGCCCCTGATACACTGTTCGGTGAAAGAATGCACCAGATAGAGGATCAAATATATGTTCGCAGGAGACTCGCTTAATGGCATCTAACACTTTTTATAAGCAGGCGCCTGTAGCGGGTGCTGCCTCTCATCCTGCGGAAGTATCCGGACTGAGGCATAGTATGGAGCAGGCCGAAGGAGAACTTGGCCAAGTGAAGAAACAGCTACAGGATAACCAAGGTATTCAGAAGCCTTGTTTATGTAGCACGAAAGGATGAGTGTGCATGATAACAATATTTTGATAATGTGCTCTAGGGGCGTCAGCCGAAATTGAGGCCCTGAAGAAGCCTGTGGCTGAAGGCGAGAGGAAAGCAGCTGCAGAGCAGGTGCTCCGTGAGAAGCACGAGGCCAAAGTTATTGAAGCTGAGCGTCAGCTTCTAGTGACCGTGCAGAAATGCGAGACCTTGGAGCAGAGTTTAGCAGGGAAAGAATCCGAACTCTCCCAGGCTCGCCAAGATGCAAGTGATGCCCGCTGGGAAGAACAAGGTGCCCTGAAGGAAATCCAGGAGGCGAGGATGATTGCGGTTGGTAAGGTTTTTTCTGTACAAAGTGAGTATTTTTAAAGGAGAAAATAAAGTTGAGAGTTTAAATTCTGATTTCTCCAGGGGTATTTGCGTAGCTGCCACGCAACATATCTGACGCCGCCCAATTCTACCGAGCCGAGGAGAAGAATACTGCAGATAAGCTCTTTTGGATGCACTATCTGGCGCCGAATTATCCGGTGCCGTTTTCCGATCAGCTGAAGCAGCTGGTCGAACTGCATAAAGCGGCTGAGCTACCCATGAAGGATTTGATTATCCGGTTGTTGCCTGCCGAGTCAATTCCAAGCAGTTACTTTGGGCTCGTGAAGCGGATTGTGAGTGCCTGCCCTCAACTCGAAGTCATCAAGCGGTCGGTCTGCATAGAAGGTGCTCGAATGGCCTTCGCCCGCGCGAAGGTGCATTGGGGGAAGATGGATGCAGAAAAGCTAATGACAGAAGGACCGCCAGAGGGGAAAGAGCATAACAAGCCTGAACTGTATTATGAAGGTGTCTTGAAAGGGGCACGCCCTGCGGAGGAGCAGTGCACCAAGGATATTATATTTCCGTAAACACGGTCATGTTTTTCCTTTGTAATATTTGAACAAAGCCATTATTTTATTGCTTGTCGTATGAAAGTTTTTCATCCTGTGCGGCCGTTGTATATAATAATCCTGAGAGTCGGCCAGTCGTCGGCTTCCGCCCCCACGTAGTGAGTACGGGGGTGTTTGGGATAAACCTGAGCACTCTTTATCCCAATTTTGGGTCCCTAAAGGAGGTGTTCAGCACAGCAAACCAGGCAATCAGACTATAAGGCTTTATCGCTCTCACTTAGCCATAGGAGTTTTTTCGAGGAAGATAGGCGCAGCCCCTGGTGTTCGGAAGACCGCACGAGGGGCTCCATAAGCGCCTGATCAGGAAAGGCCGATCCGTCGCACGCTACATTGGTTATAGCATTATGCGGAAGAAATCCTTAGATTTTAGAACCTCTTGAACAGCTGATCAGCTCTCGCTACATCATGACAGTCAGTTTTCGGCTTTCTCTACTGAGGTGCTCGTCCGGAAGAACCGGGACACAATCTCAGTAGTTCTCCCAATGCTACCTTAGCCGATGTAGCGGAACGTAAGGTACCAAAACATAGGAGCCGGGCAAACCCAACTATTGACCCAAGACATGATTCAGAGTTGATGCATATAATGCTATAAGTTCGGGGTGCCGGACTACCATGAAGGTGTTCAGACTTTTTTGCCGTAGTATGGGCGTGACGAAGCCCCTGGCATATTAAGGCATATCGCGATAAGCAGCCGCCAAAAGAGTTTTAAATAAGAAATAGCAGTAGGTGAGCATCACATAAATCCACATGTTGTATTTGAGTAATACGTCAATGCATATGAGTACAGATGATGTGATAAAAAGAAATATGATTGCGGAACCTGCTGATACCGGGCGTGAGGAAGTGTGTTCGGATCCGGGGTGTAGTCAGATGATTATAGGGGAATATCTAGAGATTCCCTGACGTGCCCGAACTATTCCCACGCCATTCATCGTAGCCTACGTAAAGGTGAACCTGTAAAGAGAACGTAAGAAATGGCGTTGCACCACCTGGCGGTTGAGCAGCACTATGTGGCTTGTATTATCCTTTTCTGGAGTGTTTTTAATTAATCTCCGGGCGGGCCGGACTATCCTGCCGCGCAGTGGTTCGAACTCCTTTGATGGTGTCCGGGAGCTTGGTCTTCGACTCGAGGTTCGACTCTAAGGTGCCATCGGTTGTTCTTGGTGTTAAAGCGGTGGTAGACTCTTCGACTGTGAGGGGGAGTTTGGACCTGCCATTAACCGTGATGACACCATGTGGACCGGGCATCTTTAATTTACGGTAGGCTTAATGTGGCACCGCGTTGAACCGAGTGAATGCGGTTCGTCCGAGCAGTGCCTAATGGTCACTACGGAAGGGGACGATGTCGAAGACTAAGTTTTCGGTAGGTGATTGTCCGGAGATCCGAAGACCACTTCCAATGTGGTTGAGCCCGTGCAACATGCCTCTACACCTGGTATGATACCTTTAAAGGTTGTTTTTGTGGGCTTGATCCTTGATGGGTTTCTGCCCATTTTGCGCATTGTATCTTGGTAAAGCAGGTTCAGGCTGTTGCCTCCGTCCATGAAGACTCGTGTGAGATGGAAACCGTCGATGATGGGGTCGAGGACCAATGCGACCGAACCGCTATGATGGATTCTGGTAGGGTGGTCCCTGCGATCGAAAGTGATCGGGCAAGAGGCCCATGGGTTGATCTTTGGGTCGATTGTATAGACCTCCCTTAGTGCATGTTTCCACTTGGGAATGTAGCTTGTGCATATCATATTCACCGTTTTTGCCTGGGAAGGGAATTTCATCTGTCCTCCTGTATTTGGTGATCGGGGCTCTTCGTCGCCGTCATCACTTTGAGACCCCTTCCCCTTGTTTTCAGCATCTGATCTGCTGGCTTGTCTGAAGATCCAGCATTCTCTATTGGTGTGGTTGGCTGGTTTTCCAGGGGTGCCATGAATTTGGCATGGATGATCGAGTATGCGGTCAAAACTTGACGGGACTGAATTGTTTTTGTTGAATGGTTTCTTCCACTGACCGGACTTGGAGCCGCTGAACCGGCATTGACTGACGTGTCTTCAGCGTTATCATTGTTTTTGTGGCGCTTGTGTTTGTTGCGCCGTGATTCATCGTTGCTATCCTTGGCTTTCGATGTGCCGGGATTGCTTGCTCTATTATTGCTACGAGCCAACCAGCTATCCTCGCCCGTGCAAAAGCGGGTCATGAGTGTTGTGAAGGCTGCCATGGACTTTGGCTTTTCTTGGCCGAGATGTCGGGCAAGCCATTCGTCACGGATGTTATTCTTAAAGGCCGCTAGGGCTTCGGCATCGGGATAGTCGACAATTTGGTTCTTTTTGGTTAGGAACCGGGTCCAAAATTTCCTGGCCGACTCTCCCGGCTGCTGGGTTATGTGACTTAGATCATCAGCATCCAGTGGTCGCACGTAAGTGCCCTGGAAGTTGTCAAGGAATGCGTCTGCCAGGTTCTCCCAACTCCCGATGGAGTTTGCCGGCAAGCTATTCAGCCAATGCCGAGCCGGTCCCTTTAGTTTTAGTGGGAGATACTTGATGGCGTGTAGATCATCTCCGCGGGCCATGTGAATGTGGAGGAAAAAAAATCTTCTATCCATACCGCGGGGTCTGTGGTACCATTGTATGATTCAATGTTCACGGGTTTAAACCCTTCCGGGAATTCATGATCCATTATTTCATCAGTGAAGCATAGGGGATGTGCAGCGCCTTTGTGCCGGGCTTCATTTTATTCGGCCCGGCCGGATTTGTTAGTGTATCCGGCGTGACGGTTCTTGTCGCGCGTTGGGGCGTGCCTCCGTGATCCGTAGATCGATCTTGACTGTCCTGCTTTGTTTTCCAATACATCTCGCAGGTCCTTCGTGTAGCCCCGGGCCTTAGTGTTATTGTTTGATTGGCCACAGGGTGCGGTCTGGACTTCGGGCTGGTACACTGTTTTGTCGCGGCCACGGGGTGGCCGGTCAGCCGCATCATGCGCTGGTAGCATGGGCTTTAAAGCCTCCTCCTTGAGTTGAGGTAGCAGCCTGTGCGTTGGGTAGCTTTTGCTAGGGCGCTCGAGTCCGTATTCCTCGGCAGCGAGGACCTCGGTCCATGTGTCAGTTAGCAGATCTTGATCCGCTTGAAGCTGATGGTGCTTTTTCTTCAAGCTTTTTGCAGTGGCTATAAGCCGGCATTTGAAGCACTCCTGCTCGACGAGATCCTCAGGCACGATGAATTCTTCGTCGCCAAGGCTCATTTCGTCTTCGGAGAGAGGCATGTAATTATCATCCTCTGATTCTCCATCAGTTGCCTGTTCTTTAGGGCTAGCTTGCCCATCTTCTTGCTCGACCTTCTCGAAGCCTGGCTGGGCAGGATTGTCTCCGTCTTCGGCACCATCCGGGTTGTTATCTCTTGTGCCGGTATCACTGTTTTTGCTATGGCGGGGCTTGGAGCGGCGCCGATGACGCCGGTGTCTAGATTGCTTCTCCAAGGGGTTATCTTCCGTTGCCTCATCGCCATTGTTTTCTTTAGGGGTGTCCACCATATAAATATCATATGATGAGGTGGTTGTCCAGCGCCCTATGGGCGGTGGTTCATGTTCTTCTCTTGCATCGTCGTCCATACCGTCGATGTCTTCGGAGTTGAAGTCGAGCACGTCGGTTAAGTCATCGACAGTGGCTATAAAGTGGGTGGTGGGTGGGGGACGAATTTCTTCATCGTCCGCTCCCCACTCAAGCTGGACATAGTTCGGCCAAGAATCTCCTGACAAGGAAAGAGACCTTAATGAGTTCAGCACATCAACCAAGGGTGAGTGCTGACAAATATCCGCGGCGGTGAACTCCATGACGGGTTCCCAATCCGATTCGATAGGCACGGACGCACACGGTTTGGATCCTGTAGCTGGAGATGAGTCCAAGCGTCCGATGACACCACCCTCACAGGAGGTGGGATCAGTGTTCGGCTCTGACACCGATGAGGGTGCGGCCTCCGTGGCGGGGTCCATCAACCCGCCCTCGGAAGGCACGATCTGCTCCGGATTGATTCCCGATGCCACTGCAGGCACGATCTCCTGAATAATGTCCGACGACATATCAAAGTCATGCCCGTCGTGGCCGTTCGGCGTGCCTAGCATGGGCTCGAATCCGTCGAAGATCATGTCTCCGCGGATGTCGGCAGTATAGTTTAAGCTTCCAAACCTGACCTGATGGCCAGGGGCGTAGCTGTCGATCTGGTCCAGATGGCCAAGCAAATTGGCCCGCAGTATGAAGCGGCCGAATACGAAGATCTGCCCGGGAAGGAAAACGTCCCCCTGGACTGCATCGCTAAAGATGATCGAGGGAGCCATCAAGCCTTATCGCGATGACACAGTGGAACTCTCAATGAAAGCACCAATGTCGGTGTCAAAACCGGCGGATCTCAGGTAGGGGGTCCCAAACTGTGCGTCTAAGGCTGATGGTAACAGGAGGTAGGGGACACGATGTTTTACCCAGGTTCGGGCCCTCTCGATGGAGGTAATACCGTAGTTCCTGCTTGATTGATCTTGATGATATGAGTATTACAAGAGTTGATCTACCACGAGATCATAGAGGCTAAACCCTAGAAGCTAGCCTATGATTATGATTGTTGTTCTCCTACGGACTAAACCCTCCAGTTTATATAGACACCAGAGAGGGCTAGGGTAACACAGAGTCGGTTACAGAGAAGGAAATCTACATATGCAAATATCCAAGCTTGCCTTCCACGCAAAGGAGAGTCCCATCCGGACACGGGACCAAGTCTTCAATCTTGTATCTTCATAGTCCAACAGTCCGACCGAAGTATATAGTTCGGCTATCCGAGGACCCCTTAATCCAGGAGTCCCTCAAGCCGAACCCATGGAACGCAGCCAGACTCCAAAGATTCTACGCCTAGTGCCGAACTCTGTGTTCGTCTCCTTACCTCCATCTTCCTTTTTAAGTTATATCCTCTCTCTCTTTCCTTTTTTATATATAGCCTTAAAAGCTTCAAGTATGCTTTGACCGCACACTTCTGCCGCGCTATGCGCACTCAATATACTTGGGGGCTTCTTATAGAGAAGCTTAATATAATTATCTTATGGGCTTTATGCCCACCACATATGCGCCACTTCTCCTTATGTGCCTTTTTTCGCCATTATATGCGTCAATATGAGTTAAGTTTTGGCCAAGCTGGGTTGCCTGGCTCTTGTGTTTATGCCCTACGTTCCCGTTAATTCGGCTAGGGCATAAGGGGAGCACCTCTGCGATTGTTACTGCCGGGTTAGCCCGATGTGTACCTCAGACTGGGTCAAGCCGAAAGCTAGCATTCTTAAGGGAATATTCGATCGGTGAACAAAAGATGTTTCTTACTTATTTCAATACATGCTGTCACGACCGGGTTTTCCGGGTAATAAATTTCCAGAAAAGACCGTCGTGCTCATCAGCCCCAGGATTACTGTTAGCTGATGAGGCTCCAACTTGATACAGAAATTCCAAGCAGAAAACAAAATATGTAGTACAAGGCCATTCTGGCCTGTGAGTACAACAAATGGTTTCTAGTGGTTGATGGCGGAAGCGGGTTGTGAAACATCAGTGTCTATGGGACTCCATTTCCCACGGGAACAGCTGACCAGGTTAACTCCTATCTTCGCGAGGCTGCTATCTTCATTACTTAGGTTCCGGGGCTGTCATCGCGTCGCTCCTCTTCGTGCAAGAAAATCTGGCCAAGACAATAGCCAGGGACAAGCCAGTGAGTACTTTGAATGTACTCGCAAAAATTATGAACACAGGTATAATATAACAATGATGTGCTGAAAATATTTTATGCTCATGACGTCAGTCACAAAAGATAAATAAATCTCTGATGCATGCAAGCAAGTTATTTATAAAATTGCAATAACATAGTAGTATTAAAATTATGAAATAAATAACAAGGCAAAGCCAAAGTCGGGCGTCTTAGCGACACCACATAAAGGGCTTTAAAGAAATGCCACAGTCGGGCGTCTGAGCGACACCACATAAAGGGCTTTAAAAGAAATGCCTCAGTCGGGCGTCTGAGCGACACCACATAAAGGGCTTTAAAAGAAATGCCATAGTCGGCGCGTCTGAGCGACACCACACAAAGGGCTTTAAAAGAAATGCCACAGTCGGGCGTCTGAGCGACCACCACATAAAGGGCTTTAAAAGAAATGCCACAGTCGGGCCTCTGAACGACACCACACAAAGGGCTTTAAAAGAAATGCCACAGTCGGGCGTCTGAGCGACACCACATAAAGGGCTTTAAAAGAAATGCCACAGTCGGGCGTACTGAGCGACACACATAAGGGCTTAAAGAAATGCCACAGTCGGGCGTCTGAGCGACACCACATAAAGGGCTTTAAAAGAAATGCCACAGTCGGGCGTCTGAGCGACACCACATAAAGGGCTTTAAAAGAAATGCCACAGTCGGGCGTCTGAGCGACACCACACAAAGGGCTTTTAAAATAAACAATCATAGTGAATATCCCGGAGGTAGAACCATCCCAGAGATACTCGATATAACAATAATATCACGGGTTAGTCAACAATAATAATAATCATAATTATCACAAGTCACGGTAGTAGTTCCAGTTCTGGTTAACAGTTTCACCTCCGAAGACCGACACTAAGACCGACACTTGACCCATCCCAGACTGTAATCCTTAACCATGGACACGGCTATTCGAATAGGTTTAATCTCTACAGAGGGTGTTCTCTTTACCCACGAGTAATGGATTTCTTTAGTCCATCGGGACTAATTCCATCTATGGTCTTTTTGTTGAAAACACACCTAACTTGCACACACCAGCTTATCTCACACGTGTATGGAATCACCCACGACACCTGTTAAGCAAACTCTAAGTGGGGAGGCTACAACCTCGCGTAGCATGGGATCAAATTTATATCGCGCGCTCTAAGGGGTGGCCTCCCCTCTCGGTCCCAACCGGAAACACCCATGGCCCCGGACCAGGTGGCCTGCCTACCAGCTACAACCGGTATCTTCCACCATGGCCTCTCTGTACGGTGTGTGCTAGAAAGAGGTTGACAACTTACTGAACCGTACTCTACTTGCTGTAGAGACGAGTGGTAGTACGAAACAAGTATGGGGGTTACTGGCACAAGACTCGATCTACGGTCGACTCAGGAGGTTTAAGTATTCCCCTGCATGATTAGCATGACGAATATATTTCAACCAACAGAGTCACCGCTCATATCACCTTGCCATGCCATACCAGACATAACCGTCCCGACGGAGACCGGCGACAAACTCATGCCTACCCAAGGCAGAGGTTTTCCCGGGTTCCTGCCGGTATGCATGCAAGGCACATGAGGGTGATTATCATCACAAGTGTGTCCATTTCCAAAAGCATGGGAAATCAATAACCATGGCATATGATCATATCACATGAAATAACAAGTTTCTCCAAAGTGGGGTGATGTTATGAACGTGCATCGAACACACAAATAATATTATGCCGGGGTTCCAGAATGGCTGCCTTCAATGTGTGGAAAGGCAGGGGTGCACTCCAAAACTTCGAAACATTCTCCTCTCTTCAAAAATCTTGAGGTTTTACGCCTCCACTTAAAACACGTGGAACCGGTGCGGGGGTCACTGACAGTGGGTCCAGGGGGCCCACTGGTCAGGTTGACTAGTCTTCTCCCGTCCTCTTCCTCTGTCCCGAGCCGATGGCGGGGTGTCCGGCGATCGTCGCTGGTGGAACAGCATTTCTTGCGGGCATCTGGGCGCAGGGTGGATCCGCCACTCCTAAGGGCGGTCCTTCCGGTGGTCGCAGGGTCGCCGGGGTGGAGGGATTCGCCGGCGGCGAGCTCCGTGGCGGAGGGGCTTCGGTGACAAAGTGATTTGGTGGCGGCGATGGCTCCCGATCAAAATCAAGTAGGGGGTTGGGTTCCTGGAAGGAAGGAGGTGTTCTTGGTGAAGATAAATGGGAGGGAGAGGCCCTGGTGGCGCTGGAATGGACGGGACAGTGGCGGCGGCAGGAGTTGCCGGAGATGAAGAAGACGACCTCCTCAGGTCGATTGGCTGCCATGGGGAAACTAGGGAGGTGGACTGAGGTTGCATGCGTGCTCGGATGAGTTAGGGGGTCCTTATATAGGCGAGGCAAGGCGGTTCCGCGGCGGCCGGCGATAAGGACGATGGCGAACCGCCTCCTGTAGCGTCAGGGCGTCGTGGCACGACGGGAGCTAGCGACGAGCGGAGGATAAGCTTGCGCTGTTCCTTGGGGCAGGTGGCGAGCCGGTGGCTTTGGCGGCGCCGACCGCGGCAGAGGCGCGCTGCGGCCGCCGTGTGCCGCCAAAAGCTCTGTCGGCGGCGCTGTAGGCTGCCAGGGTGGCTTGGCGCGTTGCTGTGAGGAGGGTAGTGCGTGGCGAGGTGCTGCAGAGCGGGCCAAAATCCAGGGGGGCCAGCGTGTCGGCTCGGGCGCGCGGCTGCAATTTGCGCGCTCTGGGCGCGCCCAGTGCACGCACGGGACGTGCTCGACGAAATGCTATGGCATGTTAGGGGGCTCCAAACCACAAGAAAGTTAGCAGGGTGGGGTTATAGTCTAAGGCAAAACCATTGGACATGCTGGTCTGGTCAGGGGATTAAGTTCACAGTGTAAACAAAAACTCATGTCAAAATAGATCATGCCCATAAGGTGTTTGACAAAATGCTAAGGGCATTAGGCATTTCTTGGAGTGGCCAAAATTCCAGATCAGTCTCTTTGGATGCACAAGAGGGTGGTGAGGTTAGTTGTGAAATGCACAAACTTGTTAGTGCAAGTTTGCAAAACTACAATTCTGGACAGGAAATAAATGACATTATTTCATGAACCAAAATTAATCCAATGGGTGCATGCTCCTGGATTTAGGGGTTTGGTAGGGCTGTCTACAAGTAGGAGAAAACACAAGATCTTTGGAGCAAAATTAAATAGGGTTGCAGTAGAAATCACAAGGCTGGACCAGAATGAAAAAGAGGATGATTCACTCAATTTTTCAAAGAACATAAATAGGTTTTTGCAAAAGTGGAATAATAGGCTCCTACATGACCTCCCCTAATTTTGGTAGAAGTTTAAAAGAAATATTTAAATAGGTTGTAGTGTAAAATTGCCCACTGGACCAGATTTGAAAACTTGGTGTAGAACTCAAAATATCCAATGAATGAAATATATTATTGCACAAAAGTGATTTAGAGACATCACATGATATCTCCAAATTTTGGTGAAATTTTTAGTTAAATATATCAAATGGTTGTAGTTCAAAAAGAGCTCCAAATTTTAAAACAAGTCATTTGATGAATAAAGCTCAGGGTGAAATAATTTTATAAATAAATCTCCTGATTGAGAGATGTTTTTTAAATGAGAGGGAAAATAAGTCCAATATATTTTGGAAGGATCCACTTGGGAAAAACTCCTTAATATTAAAAGAAAAGTTTTGAAATCAACAGGGATATTCTTGCAGACAAAAATTTTAAACTCTTGGCAAAATTTTAATAACTAAAACCTGGTTAAATTTTTGGGGTGTTACAATACTACCCCCCTTAAGAAAAATCTCGTCCTCGAGATTTGCTAAGAGCCGTTGTGAAAAACAAAAGTTCCATATGCGTTCGAGCGGTTGTGAGACTGCTGCCGTGGTGCTGCGTGAATAAAAATAATAATAATCCACGTAGTGAGGGGATAAATGATGCAGCAATTCAGTAAAAAGAAAACTCATACTAGGATCTTTCGCGGTTACACAAGTTAATCAGGAAGAAAAATTACTCATACCAGTAGAAACTAAATACTCGACTCGTCGCACAAATTTGGGGTACCATGCATAAGATACACGCAAATATAAATGCTGCAAAAACAAATACAGTAGTGACGTCTAAAATGAAAACGGTAACTGGGTGGGGTCCTGATAAAATGTCTCTGGTAAAGGGATACACTCCTCTTCTATCGGAGGAAGTGGATTGACCAGTCGATGTATGCGTCTCTCCGGGTCGGGCCTCAGTGGTCTGCCGATGGCAATCTGAGGATTCAGATCAGTGAGATTCTGGAGATAATCCATCACTCGTTGGTTCAAATGCTCTTGAGCGATGATGTACTGGATAAGGTTGGCCAGAACTGGGTCTCTCTCAATACGCCCACCGGGAAAGACGTTACTTCTCCGGGTGCTGCACGGCTCGGAAAGTAATAATATCCTCGTTCGCGGGCATAGGGTACTGCGGATCGAAGACGAGCAATCGCTTCTTTCGCAGCAGCTTCTATGGCCAGGTGTGGGGTTGGCATAGATTTCCCCACGAAGGAAACTTCTGTTGGATCTTGGTTGGGGTCTACAGGAGGAATGTGTACTGCTGCCCAATATTCCGAGGTGGATGGGGTGATTCTAGATTTGAATAGCTCGTACTGAGGTGGCTGGGTAGAACCCATGGTACTGCGGGTAAAATCCCACAATATTTTGACAAAGCTACCTGGGGTTGCATCTGGGGTTCTCAGGTGAATGCTGGGGCTCGGCATGACAGGAAAAAGTTGTGAGTGTGGTGCACAAGGTGAGGGTTGCTGGGTAAGGTCACAAGGTGGCCTTTATATAGTAATGGAGCCGGATTCGTTTTACCGTGGTGAAAGGTAATAAATTTGCCAGCTTAGCTCCAAAGGTCAGGTCAGTGTCAGAGATACACATATCTCATAAAGAGACGTGTTACTGTGGTTGTCGTCAGGTTGGTTTTGGTAGTTGTGCCCGGAAAATGTGCAACTATGCGCTGACAAAGAAAATACGCAAGGCTACTATTAAAACAGAGGCACAATGACAGGCTGCGTTAATATACACGGTCGCACGATTACAAAGTGAGGATACACTGAGACTCGGTACTACTCATACGGCTTAGTCTACCTCGTTTATGTCTAAACGGGCGTGCCTGGTGGATGTCGAGGCTTCTCCACGTGTCTCACTGTTGGGATTAGTCGGAGATGGCGGAGGAACTGCAGGGTCGGGGTAGTGATGATGACCATCGTGGGGATTGTTAGCCACAATCCCGTTGGAGTGTGTTCCCAAAAGGCGACGAAGCACTTCTGGGGTCATCAAAGCATCTCGGTTGGTGGCTGGAGCTGATCTCAGGGTCTCGATCGGTTCTCCGAACAGCACGACTGGGTTGTCGACGTCGGGCTCGTCTTCTCTTCTAGCTGGGGTTCGACGAACTAGCTCTCCACGAGCTGCGATCTGATCAATGGTGATCTGGTCGAACAGTGCCTCTAGTGCACTTACATAGCGCACTAGGTGCAACAATGCGGGGTCCGTCTCGTGATCTCCGTTGGCAACTTGGGGTGGTCTACCATACCCTTCGCGTCTGGGGTAGTAGTGGAACGAGCGACAGTTAACTCTGGGCGACAAGTGCCTGAGATGAACTATAGCCTCTCGAGCGGCTAGTTGGATGGCTTGTGGCTCAAAGGAAGTTGTCCTTCCGGTGAACCTGTAGGGGCGCTCGGGTGCTAGACCCCTACCGTAGATGTGTACAGTGGCCTAGAATTGACGGTCTTCACCGCTCATGGGTCCTTGGTACACAACATATTCTGGTGGCTCCTCTAACGCATAGGCACGACGGGTGAGGTTTGCGAGGATGGTCACAAAACCTCCAAGGTTGGTTGCTGTGGTCTCGTTGTGCACTATGGGGCCAGGCATTGTGGCTAGGTTGGGGAAGAGACTGTGCTGTGCTGGGTTGAGGCTAGCGTGCCCTTTTTATAGAAAAGGGAACGGAGTCTTCCTTCGCACGCTTGCGAATGAGACATTTTTGCCATCGGTCACTGGTGTGCGATCGACAGGCTAGGCTGATAGGTTGGGCACCGACTGCCAAAAGGTGTTGGGTCACTGTGTGGCTATCTTGCACGAGAAGCTTGGCTGGGGTTTGGTTAAGGTCTAGTGGGTTGGTTTGCCTAAGTTTTTTCCGACCTGGCTAAGATAGGATTAGCCAATGGTCAGCCTGGCTCTGATACCAAGTCTGTCACGACCGGGTTTTCCGGGTAATAAATTTCCAGAAAAGACCGTCGTGCTCATCAGCCCCAGGATTACTGTTAGCTGATGAGGCTCCAACTTGATACAGAAATTCCAAGCAGAAAACAAAATATGTAGTACAAGGCCATTCTGGCCTGTGAGTACAACAAATGGTTTCTAGTGGTTGATGGCGGAAGCGGGTTGTGAAACATCAGTGTCTATGGGACTCCATTTCCCACGGGAACAGCTGACCAGGTTAACTCCTATCTTCGCGAGGCTGCTATCTCCATTACTTAGGTTCCGGGGCTGTCATCGCGTCGCTCCTCTTCGTGCAAGAAAATCTGGCCAAGACAATAGCCAGGGACAAGCCAGTGAGTACTTTGAATGTACTCGCAAACATTATGAACACAGGTATAATATAACAATGATGTGCTGAAAATATTTTATGCTCATGACGTCAGTCACAAAGATAAATAAATCTCTGATGCGTGCAAGCAAGTTATTTATAAAATTGCAATAACATAGTAGTATTCAAATTTATGAAATAAATAACAAGCAAAGCCACAGTCGGGCGTCTTAGCGACACCACATAAAGGGCTTTAAAAGAAATGCCACAGTCGGGCGTCTGAGCGACACCACATAAAGGGCTTTAAAAGAAATGCCACAGTCGGGCGTCTGAGCGACACCACATAAAGGGCTTTAAAAGAAATTCCACAGTCGGGCGTGTGAGCGACACCACACAAAGGGCTTTAAAAGAAATGCCACAGTCGGGCGTCTGAGCGACACCACATAAAGGGCTTTAAAAGAAATGCCACAGTCGGGCATCTGAGCGACACCACACAAAGGGCTTTAAAAGAAATGCCACAGTCGGGCGTCTGAGCGACACCACAAGGCTTAAAATGCCAGGCTTTAAAAGAAATGCCACAGTCGGGGCGTCTGAGCGACACCACATAAAGGGCTTTAAAAGAAATGCCACAGTCGGGTGTCTGAGCGACACCACATAAAGGGCTTTAAAAGAAATGCCACAGTCGGGCGTCTGAGCGACACCACATAAAGGGCTTTAAAAGAAATGCCACAGTCGGGCGTCTGAGCGACACCACATAAAGGGCTTTAAAAGAAATGCCACAGTCGGGCGTCTGAGCGACACCACACAAAGGGCTTTAAAAATAAACAATCATAGTGAATATCCCGGAGGTAGAACCATCCCAGAGATACTCGATATTAACAATAATATCACGGGTTAGTCAACAATAATAATAATCATAATTATCACAAGTCACCGGTAGTAGTTCCAGTTCTGGTTAACAGTTTCACCTCCGAAGACCGACACTAAGACCGACACTTGACCCATCCCAGACTGTAATCCTTAACCATGGACACGGCTATTCGAATAGGTTTAATCTCTGCAGAGGGTGTACTCTTTACCCACGAGTAACGGATTTCTTTAGTCCATCGGGACTAATTCCATCTATGGTCTTTTTGTTGAAAACACACCTAACTTGCACACACCAGCTTATCTCACACGTGTCTGGAATCACCCACGACACCTGTTAAGCAAACTCTAAGTGGGGAGGCTACAACCTCGCGTAGCATGGGATCAAATTTATATCGCGCGCTCTAAGGGGTGGCCTCCCCTCTCGGTCCCAACCGGAAACACCCATGCCCCCGGACCAGGTGGCCTGCCTACCAGCTACAACCGGTATCTTCCACCATGGCCTCTCTGTACGGTGTGTGCTAGAAAGAGGTTGACAACTTACTGAACCGTACTCTACTTGCTGTAGAGACGAGTGGTAGTACGAAACAAGTATGGGGGTTACTGGCACAAGCCTCGATCTACGGTCGACTCAGGAGGTTTAAGTATTCCCTGCATGATTAGCATGGCGAATATATTTCAACCAACAGAGTCACCGCTCATATCACCTTGCCATGCCATACCAGACATAACCGTCCCGACGGAGACCGGCGACAAACTCATGCCTACCCAAGGCAGAGGTTTTCCCGGGTTCCTGCCAGTATGCATGCAAGGCACATGAGGGTGATTGTCATCACAAGTGTGTCCATTTCCAACAGCATGGAAATCAATAACATGCATATGATCATATCACATGAAATAACAAGTTTCTCCAAAGTGAGGTGATGTTATGAACGTGTCATCGAACACACAAAAATATTATGCCGGGGTTCAGAATGCTTGCCTTCAATGTGTGGAAAGGCAGGGTGCACTCCAAAACTTGAAACATTTCTCCTCTCTTCAAAAATCTTGAGGTTTTACGCCTCCACTTAAAACACGTGGACCGGTGCGGGGGTCACTGACAGTGGGTCCAGGGGGCCCACTGGTCAGGTTTAACTAGTCTTCTCCCTCCTCTTCCTCTGTCCCGAGCCGAGGCGGGGCGTCCGGCGATCATCGCCGGCGAACGGCGTTTCTTCGCGGGCATCTGAGCGCAGGGATGGATCCGCCACTCCTAGGCGGTCCTTCCGGTGGTCGCAGGGTCGCCGGGGGTGGAGGGAGTCGCCGGCGGCGAGCTCCGTGGCGGAGGGGGCTTCGGTGACAAAGTGATTTGGTGGCAGCGATGGCTCCCGATCAAAATCAAGTAGGGGGTTGGGTTCCTGGAAGGAAGGAGGTGTTCTTGGTGAAGATAAATGGGAGGGAGAGGCCCTGGTGGCACTGGAATGGACGGGACAGTGGCGGCGGCAGGAGTTGCCGGAGATGAAGAAGACGACCTCCTCAGGTCGATTGGCTGCCATGGGGAAACTAGGAAGGTGGACTGAGGTTGCATGCGTGCTCGGATGAGTTAGGGGGTCCTTATATAGGCGAGGCAAGGCGGTTCCGCGGCGGCCGACGATAAGGACGATGGCGAACCGCCTCCTTGTAGCGTCAGGGCGTCGTGGCGACGACGGGAGCTAGCCGACGAGCGGAGGATAAGCTTGCGCTGTTCCTTGGGGCAGGTGGCGAGCTCGGGTGGCTTTGGCGGCGCCGACCGCGGCAGAGGCGCGCTGCGGCTGCCGGTGTGCCGCCAAAAGCTCTGTCGGCGGCGCTGTAGGCTGCCAGGGTGGCTTGGCGCGTTGCTGTGAGGAGGGTAGTGCGTGGCGAGGTGCTGCAGAGTGGGCGAAAATCCAGGGGGGCCAGCGTGTCGGCTCGGGCGCGCGGCTGCAATTTGCGCGCTCTGGGCGCGCCCAGTGCACGCACGGGATGTGCTCGACGAAATGCTATGGCATGTTAGGGGGCTCCAAACCACAAGAAAGTTAGCAGGGTGGGGTTATAGTCTAAGGCAAAACCATTGGACATGCTGGTCTGGTCAGGGGATTAAGTTCATAGTGTAAACAAAAACTCATGTCAAAATAGATCATGCCCATAAGGTCTTTGACAAAATGCTAAGGGCATTTAGGCATTTCTTGGAGTGGCCAAAATTTCCAGATCCTAGTCTCTTTGGATGCACAAGAGGGTGGTGAGGTTAGTTGGTGAAATGCACAAACTTGTTAGTGCAAGTCTTGCAAAACTACAATTCTGGACAGGAAATAAATGACATTATTTCATGAACCAAAATTAATCCAATGGGTGCATGCTCCTGGATTTAGGGGTTTGGTAGGGCTGTCTACAAGTAGGAGAAAACACAAGATCTTTGGAGCAAAATTAAATAGGGTTGCAGTAGAAATCACAAGGGTGGACCAGAATGAAAAAGAGGTTGATTGACTCAAAATTTTCAAAGAACAGCACTAGGTTTTTGCATAATGTTGAATCATATGCTACTACCAATATCCCATAATTTTGGTGGAGGCTAGAAAGAATTATTTAAAAGGGTTGTAGTGCAAAATTGCTCTCTGGACCAGAGAAGAAAATTGGGTGTAGAGCTCAAAATATGCAATGAATTAAATATATTATTGCACAAAAGTGATTTAGAGACATCACATGACATCTCCAAATTTTGGTTGGATTTTTAGATAAATATATCAAAAGGTTGTAGTTCAAAAAGAGCTCCAAATTTTAAAACAACTCATTTTAATGAATAAAGTTCAGGGTGAAATAATTTTATAAATAAATCTCCTGATTGAGAGATGTTTTTAAATGAGAGGGAAAATAAGTCCAATATGTTTTGGAAGGATCCACTTGGGAAAAACTCCTTAATATTAAAAGAAAAGTTTTGAAATCAACAGGGATATTCTTGCAGGCAAAAATTTTAAATTCTTGGCAAAATTTTAATAACTAAAACCTGGTTAAATTTTTTTGGGGTGTTACAATACTACCCCCCTTAAGAAAAAATCTCGTCCTCGAGATTTGCTAAAAGCCGTTGTGAAAAACAAATACTCCATATGTGTACGAGCGGTTGTGAGTCTGCTGGCGGGGTGCTGCGTGAATAAAAATAATAATAATCCATGTAGTGAGGGGATAAATGATGCAGCAATTCAGTAAAAAGAAAACTCATACTAGGATCTTTCGCGGTTACACAAGTTAATCACGAAGAAAAATTACTCATACCAGTAGAAACTAAATACTCGACTCGTCGCACAAATTTGGGGTACCATGCATAAGATACACGCAAATATAAATGCTGCAAAAACAAATACAGCAGTGACGTCTAAAATGAAAACGGTAACTGGGTGGGGTCCTGATAAAATGTCTCTGGTAAAGGGATACACTCCTCTTCTATCGGAGGAAGTGGATTGACCAGTTGATGTATGCGTCTCTCCGGGTCGGGCCTTAGTGGTCTGCCGATGGCAATCTGAGGATTCAGATCAGTGAGATTCTGGAGATAATCCATCACTCGTTGGTTCAAATGCTCTTGAGCGATGATGTACTGGATAAGGTTGGCCAGAACTGGGTCTCTCTCAATACGCCCACCGGGGAAAGACGTTACTTCTCCGGGTACTGCACGGCTCCGAAAGTAATAATATCCTCGTTCGCGGGCATAGGGTACTGCGGATCGAAGACGAGCAATCGCTTCTTTCGCAGCAGCTTCTATGGCCAGGTGTGGGGTTGGCATAGATTTCCCCACGAAGGAAACTTCTGTTGGATCTTGGTTGGGGTCTACAGGAGGAATGTGTACTGCTGCCCAATATTCCGAGGTGGATGGGGTGATTCTAGATTTGAACAGCTCGTACTGAGGTGGCTGGGTAGAACCCATGGTACTGCGGGTAAAATCCCACAATATTTTGACAAAGCTACCTGGGGTTGCATCTGGGGTTCTCAGATGAATGCTGGGGCTCGGCATGACAGGAAAAAGTTGTGAGTGTGGTGCACAAGGTGAGGGTTGCTGGGTAAGGTCACAAGGTGGCCTTTATATAGCAATGGAGCCGGATTCGTTTTACCGTGGTGAAAGGTAATAAATTTGCCAGCTTAGCTCCAAAGGTCAGGTCAGTGTTAGAGATACACATATCTCATAAAGAGACGTGTTACTGTGGTTGTCGTCGGGTTGGTTTTGGTAGTTGTGCCCGGAAAATGTGCAACTATGCGCTGACAAAGAAAATACGCAAGGCTACTATTAAAACAGAGGCACAACGACAGGCTGCGTTAATATACACGGTCGCACGATTACAAAGTGAGGATACACTGAGACTCGGTACTACTCATACGGCTTAGTCTACCTCGTTTATGTCTAAACGGGCATGCCTGGTGGATGTCGAGGCTTCTCCACGTGTCTCACTGCCGGGATTAGTCGGAGATGGCGGAGGAACTGCAGGGTCGGGGTAGTGATGATGACCATCGTGGGGATTGTTAGCCACAATCCCGTTGGAGTGTGTTCCCAAAAGGCGACGAAGCACTTCTGGGGTCATCAAAGCATCTCGGTTGGTGGCTGGAGCTGATCTCAGGGGTCTCGATCGGTTGTCCGAACAGCACGACTGGGTTGTCGGCGTCGGGCTCGTCTTCTCTTCTAGCTGGGGTTCGACGAACTAGCTCTCCACGAGCTGCGATCTGATCAATGGTGATCTGGTCGAACAGTGCCTCTAGTGCACTTACATAGCGCACTAGGTGCAACAATGCGGGGTCCGTCTCGTGATCTCCGTTGGCAACTTGGGGTGGTCTACCATACCCTTCGCGTCTGGGGTAGTAGTGGAACGAGCGACAGTTAACTCTGGGCGACAAGTGCCTGAGATGAACTATAGCCTCTCGAGCGACTAGTTGGATGGCTTGTGGCTCAAAGGAAGTTGTCCTTCCGGTGAACCTGTAGGGGCGCTCGGGTGCTAGACCCCTACCGTAGATGTGTACAGTGGCCCAGAATTGACGGTCTTCACCGCTCATGGGTCCTTGGTACACAACATATTCTGGTGGCTCCTCTAACGCATAGGCACGACGGGTGAGGTTTGCGAGGATGGTCACAAAACCTCCAAGGTTGGTTGCTGTGGTCTCGTTGTGCACTATGGGGCCAGGCATTGTGGCTAGGTTGGGGAAGAGACTGTGCTGTGCTGGGTTGAGGCTAGCATGCCCTTTTTATAGAAAAGGGAACGGAGTCTTCCTTCGCACGCTTGCGAATGAGACATTTTTGCCATCGGTCACTGGTGTGCGATCGACAGGCTAGGCTGATAGGTTGGGCACCGACTGCCAAAAGGTGTTGGGTCACTGTGTGGCTATCTTGCACGAGAAGCTTGGCTGGGGTTTGGTTAAGGTCCAGTGGGTTGGTTTGCCTAAGTTTTTTTTCCGACCTGGCTAAGATAGGATTAGCCAATGGTCAGCCTGGCTCTGATACCAAGTCTGTCACGACCGGGTTTTCCGGGTAATAAATTTCCAGAAAAGACCATCGTGCTCATCAGCCCCAGGATTACTGTTAGCTGATGAGGCTCCAACTTTATACAGAAATTCCAAGCAGAAAACAAAATATGTAGTACAAGGCCATTCTGGCCTGTGAGTACAACAAATGGTTTCTAGTGGTTGATGGCGGAAGCGGGTTGTGAAACATCAGTGTCTATGGGACTCCATTTCCCACGAGAACAGCTGACCAGGTTAACTCCTATCTTCGCGAGGCTGCTATCTTCATTACTTAGGTTCCGGGGCTGTCATCGCGTCGCTCCTCTTCGTGCAAGAAAATCTGGCCAAGACAATAGCCAGGGACAAGCCAGTGAGTACTTTGAATGTACTCGCAAACATTATGAACACAGGTATAATATAACAATGATGTGCTGAAAATATTTTATGCTCATGACGTCAGTCACAAAAGATAAATAAATCTCTGATGCGTGCAAGCAAGTTATTTATAAAATTGCAATAACATAGTAGTATTAAAATTTATGAAATAAATAACAAGCAAAGCCACAGTCGGGCGTCTTAGCGACACCACATAAAGGGCTTTAAAAGAAATGCCACAGTCGGGCGTCTGAGCGACACCACATAAAGGGCTTTAAAAGAAATGCCACAGTCGGGCGTCTAAGCGACACCACATAAAGGGCTTTAAAAGAAATGCCACAGTCGGGCGTCTGAGCGACACCACACAAAGGGCTTTAAAAGAAATGCCACAGTCGGGCGTCTGAGCGAAACCACATAAAGGGCTTTAAAAGAAATGCCACAGTCGGGCGTCTGAGCGACACCACATAAAGGGCTTTAAAAGAAATGCCACAGTCGGGCGTCTGAGCGACACCACATAAAGGGCTTTAAAAGAAATGCCACAGTCGGGCGTCTGAGCGACACCACACAAAGGGCTTTAAAATAAACAATCATAGTGAATATCCCGGAGGTAGAACCATCCCAGAGATACTCGATATTAACAATAATATGACGGGTTAGTCAACAATAATAATAATCATAATTATCACAAGTCACCGGTAGTAGTTCCAGTTCTGGTTAACAGTTTCACCTCCGAAGACCGACACTAAGACCGACACTTGACCCATCCCAGACTGTAATCCTTAACCATGGACACGGCTATTCGAATAGGTTTAATCTCTGCAGAGGGTGTACTCTTTACCCACGAGTAACGGATTTCTTTAGTCCATCGGGACTAATTCCGTCTACGGTCTTTTTGTTGAAAACACACCTAACTTGCACACACCAGCTTATCTCACACGTGTCTGGAATCACCCACGACACCTGTTAAGCAAACTCTAAGTGGGGAGGCTACAACCTCGCGTAGCATGGGATCAAATTTATATCGCGCGCTCTAAGGGGTGGCCTCCCCTCTCGGTCCCAACCGGAAACACCCATGGCCCCGGACCAGGTGGCCTGCCTACCAGCTACAACCGGTATCTTCCACCATGGCCTCTCTGTACGGTGTGTGCTAGAAAGAGGTTGACAACTTACTGAACCGTACTCTACTTGCTGTAGAGACGAGTGGTAGTACGAAACAAGTATGGGGGTTACTGGCACAAGACTCGATCTACGGTCGACTCAGGAGGTTTAAGTATTCCCTGCATGATTAGCATGGCGAATATATTTCAACCAACAGAGTCACCGCTCATATCACCTTGCCATGCCATACCAGACATAACCGTCCCGACGGAGACCGGCGACAAACTCATGCCTACCCAAGGCAGAGGTTTTCCTGGGTTCCTGCCAGTATGCATGCAAGGCACATGAGGGTGATTATCATCACAAGTGTGTCCATTTCCAACAGCATGGAAATCTATAACATGCATATGATCATATCACATGAAATAACAAGTTTCTCCAAAGTGAGGTGATGTTATGAACGTGTCATCGAACACACAAAAATATTATGCCGGGGTTCAGAATGCTTGCCTTCAATGTGTGGAAAGGCAGGGTGCACTCCAAAACTTGAAACATTTCTCCTCTCTTCAAAAATCTTGAGGTTTTACGCCTCCACTTAAAACACGTGGACCGGTGCAGGGGTCACTGACAGTGGGTCCAGGGGGCCCACTGGTCAGGTTTAACTAGTCTTCTCCCTCCTCTTCCTCTGTCCCGAGCCGAGGCGGGGCGTCCGGCGATCATCGCCGGCGAACGGCGTTTCTTCGCGGGCATCTGAGCGCAGGGATGGATCCGCCACTCCTAGGCGGTCCTTCCGGTGGTCGCAGGGTCGCCGGGGGTGGAGGGAGTCGCCGGCGGCGAGCTCCGTGGCGGAGGGGTTTCAGTGACAAAGTGATTTGGTGGCGGCGATGGCTCCTGATCAAAATCAAGTAGGGGGTTGGGTTCCTGGAAGGAAGGAGGTATTCTTGGTGAAGATAAATGGGAGGGAGAGGCCCTGGTGGCGCTGGAATGGACGGGACAGTGGCGGCGGCAGGAGTTGCCGGAGATGAAGAAGACGACCTCCTCAGGTCGATTGGCTGCCATGGGGAAACTAGGGAGGTGGACTGAGGTTGCATGCGTGCTCGGATGAGTTAGGGGGTCCTTATATAGGCGAGGCAAGGCGGTTCCGCGGCGGCCGGCGATAAGGACGATGGCGAACCGCCTCCCTGTAGCGTCAGGGCGTCGTGGCGACGACGGGAGCTAGCCGACGAGCGGAGGATAAGCTTGCGCTGTTCCTTGGGGCAGGTGGCAAGCCCGGGTGGCTTTGGCGGCGCCGACCGCGGCAGAGGCGCGCTGCGGCCGCCGGTGTGCCGCCAGAAGCTCTGTCGGCGGCGCTGTAGGCTGCCAGGGTGGCTTGGCGCGTTGCTGTGAGGAGGGTAGTGTGTGGCGAGGTGCTACAGAGCGGGCCAAACTCCAGGGGGGCCAGCGGGTCGGCTCGGGCGCGCGGCTGCAATTTGCGCGCTCTGGGCGCGCCCAGTGCACGCACGGGACGTGCTCGACGAAATGCTATGGCATGTTAGGGGGCTCCAAACCACACGAAAGTTAGCAGGGTGGGGTTATAGTCTAAGGCAAAACCATTGGACATGCTGGTCTGGTCAGGGGATTAAGTTCACAGTGTAAACAAAAACTCATGTCAAAATAGATCATGCCCATAAGGTGTTTGACAAAATGCTAAGGGCATTTAGGCATTTCTTGGAGTGGCCAAAATTTCCAGATCCTAGTCTCTTTGGATGCACAAGAGGGTGGTGAGGTTAGTTGGTGAAATGCACAAACTTGTTAGTGCAAGTCTTGCAAAACTACAATTCTGGACAGGAAATAAATGACATTATTTCATGAACCAAAATTAATCCAATGGGTGCATGCTCCTGGATTTAGGGGTTTGGTAGGGCTGTCTACAAGTAGGAGAAAACACAAGATCTTTGGAGCAAAATTAAATAGGGTTGCAGTAGAAATCACAAGGGTGGACCAGAATGAAAAAGAGGTTGATTGACTCAAAATTTTCAAAGAACAGCACTAGGTTTTTGCATAATGTTGAATCATATGCTACTACCAATATCCCATAATTTTGGTGGAGGCTAGAAAGAATTATTTAAAAGGGTTGTAGTGCAAAATTGCTCTCTGGACCAGAGAAGAAAATTGGGTGTAGAGCTCAAAATATGCAATGAATTAAATATATTATTGCACAAAAGTGATTTAGAGACATCACATGACATCTCCAAATTTTGGTTGGATTTTTAGATAAATATATCAAAAGGTTGTAGTTCAAAAAGAGCTCCAAATTTTAAAACAACTCATTTAATGAATAAAGTTCAGGGTGAAATAATTTTATAAATAAATCTCCTGATTGAGAGATGTTTTTAAATGAGAGGGAAAATAAGTCCAATATGTTTTGGAAGTATCCACTTGGGAAAAACTCCTTAATATTAAAAGAAAAGTTTTGAAATCAACAGGGATATTCTTGCAGGTTAAAATTTTAAATTCTTGGCAAAATTTTAATAACTAAAACCTGGTTAATTTTTTTTGGGGTGTTACACATGCCCCCAGATTTTATATCCTGTTTCACTTTTCACAGTTTGGACATGCACATTAATGCATGCATACCCAGGGAAAGGAAGCCTTAACGGAACTATTCTCCCTGGAAGATGTTTCTTACTATCCATGTAATATAACATAGCTAGTTGGGTACTTGTCTGTTCAAGCACTTATGACCCCTACGCCTGGTTTCCACGCTTACCCAGGTTTTTGCATAACTGAGCGGCTATTCGGATACACTCGGGACTGCCAAGTCCGGAGGTTGAAGTGAAAAGGTCTGCCATGACAAATGATTTACAATCCGGCTAGGGACAAAATATGTCATTTGAAGTACATAGTCACTTAGACTGACTAAATTCTTCTTCTATACCATCCAACAGGCTATCTAGCCTACAATCCTATTTGGAGTACTTTGCGGCTAATGCTACCTGGTCATATACCAGACTAACTGGGATCTCTTTCCCATCTGACCCTACAGGTCCGACCTCGGCCATGTGGTTCAGGTCAGCCTTGGTGTATCACGTCTTCACCATGGCACAAGCTTCCCTTGCACCTTGTCGGCAGGACGATATCTTCCATAATCGTAAGCACCGCCGTGCTCCCTTGAGCATCTCGACAAGCTCTCCCATGCCTTCGGGCAGGGATGCGGACGACCACAAGGCCTGGGCAATACCCTGCATCACCTACCGAATTTGTCTGTGCAGTTGTGCGAGTTCTTGCAGAAGATCGCATGCAGATCCGGGCATCTCCTCTTCGGGACGACCTGTCAGCATACCTACAGACATAATTCTGTTAGCCCGCTTCTTCACCGAACTTTATAAAGGTTTGTTCGAGCACTTACTAAAAATGTCGCGTCGAAGCCTCTTATTCTCCTTCACGGAGTCAGCAAGCTGGGCCCGAAAATCTTTTAATTCAACGTCCAGCCGGGTCTTCGTGTCCTGGAGATCATTCTTCTCCCATATAACCTTTGTAAGCACACGCTCGCCAGCCTTTAGCTGTAATTGAGCATGTTGTTCATCCTCGGATACAATCTCTGGATTACCTCCGAGATTGTCTGCAGAATCTATTTTTAGATCTGCATGCATGCCGAATACTAACTGGTATATGTCAGTACATTCTTTTCGATCAAGACAAGTATTGCCAGACTAGGCCTTCTTGGACTCCTCCATTCCGGCGACTGTAGCCCATTGCTGGGCTTTGCACTCCTCCAACTCTTTAGACAGCTGGGTATTCCTCTCTGTAAGAACCTATGCATACAATGATCCTTCAATCAGTTGTGCCAACTGCTTCAAGTCTCAGGGGCTACCGATATATATACTTATCAAATTTTCTTACCCGTATATCCTTTAGGTACTGGTTCGTGGCTCTGGCGATGCCATCTTGAGCAGCTCGGATGTACGCATCCCCTAAGTTGAAGGCATTGAATGCCTCTTCAGAGAAATTAGGGTCACGTAGTGTGGCCCGTCGGCGCCTATGATTCATGGCGCTCTCCACTTTGGAGTTTGTAGTGGATAAGCTATCCACATCCTCTGTAGGAGGATCGTCCGGCGTTGTCCCTGCGTTGACCTCCACCCTTGAGTCCGGCTGGTGGAGGCGTGGCCAGCAGGCTCTCCGGATATAGTCTGACGAGCGCTTTTTTTGCCAGGAAACCATGGACATTGTTATATTTTAAAGACGATAATTACGTACCAGGTTTTTAATCATACCTCTGCAACAGCGTCTCGGTCCTGACCGCCTTCCTTTAAGCCTACCCGGCTTCGGTGCCCCTTGTTGACGAGTCACCGCGGGTTCGCCACGGTGTCCCGATGGACTTCCCTGTAAAACGCAATACATGTGGCGGTGGGTAAGGCGCAAAGAGGGGATCCTTCTTGGAAGTTGGGACTCCAATTTTACTTACATGTGATACAGGCAGTAGGCCAGGATAATCAGCTATGATGGCCACCAAGGCACCATCACTGCTTAACTGATAAAATGTCCTGTCGACGAGCTCCACAAATATGTCCGGATCTTATTCAAGTCCGGGGTTGAGGGCCCGGTCGGGGTCCTTTGGCTGTGGAGATGGGCTATGAACCTCCCTTGTAGCTTGTCGCAGTTCCTGCTATGAATTGGCAAGGTAAATATTTGTGCTAAAGAATGCGGGAAAGACTGGAATAAAAGATAGCAGCTCACCCAGCTTGGGGGGTTGTACATGGAGAATCCATCGCGTGGCTTGATACGGATGAACTCCTCTTCTTCTCCTTTGTACAAATAGGACAGTATTTTCGCCAGAGCCGCGGCAGAGTACGGACCTTTACGGCCGCAACGGGTGGCGTCATCTTCTTCATTGAGGTGCCACATGGGTTTCCCCCGATATTGAAGTGGGTGCACTCCCCGCATTATACATGTTGACATAACCTCAATTATTGTCAGTCCTTATTTGGCCAGCGTCTTTGTCCTGACCATCAGAAAAAGGACATCTCTATTACCTTCCTCCTGGGGGCTCCGGGGGCGCCAGCTGTGGCGTTTCTTCAACAGGGCATTTGCAAACTCAGGAAGGCCCAACCGAATAGGGTCTGGAAGGGGGATGTCCTCTATATAAAACCACTCTGAAGGCCAGTCTTCATATGTCTTCTTCGGAGTACCGGACAGGTATCCGGTCCCGGTGATGCACCATATTTCGGCTCTGCCCACTTGATATATCGACCCCTCCTGAGTGGGGGGTACGAGGCAGAATAGCCTCTTCCATAGCTCGAAATGAGCTTCGCAGCCCAGAAATAGCTCGCAGAAGGCAACATAGCCTACGATGTGTAAAATGGAGGCAGGGGTGAAGTTATGCAGCTGGAGGCCATAAAACTCCAGGAGCCCGCGGGGGAACGGATGGATTGGAAATCCAAGTCCCCTCAGCAAGTAAAAGACAAGGCATACCCGCTCCCCCTTGGACGGATTGGGAAAACTCTCCGCTTGATCCCTGCCATTATAAGTGGCTAGTCTGGCTCGGACGGGGACCATGTATGCAGGCGGGAGAAAACCCTAGGTCTGCAACTCTACCAATCGGCTACGGGGAACAGAACACTACTCCCAATCGCCCGGCTTAGTGCTACGGAAGCGAGAGGAGGAGCCACGA
Organism: Triticum aestivum; assembly: GCF_018294505.1. Taxonomy (NCBI): domain Eukaryota; kingdom Viridiplantae; phylum Streptophyta; class Magnoliopsida; order Poales; family Poaceae; genus Triticum; species Triticum aestivum. The sequence continues at coordinate 390,773,421 of NC_057810.1, forward strand.
CGGTCGGCCATGATTGGATGCATTTTTACGGGCGCGCTCTGATGGATTCTCGCTGGGAGGAGATGGTGTGATTTGGATGTGAGGATCCCCGTCTCTTTAAATAGACAATTTAGTTAGATGGTCAGGGTGGCAAATGTAAAAATGCCCCGACTTCTCGCATTCTCTCCACACGTGGAGATAGCCATTATTAAAGCACAGAAGCCGAGGAGTGCAACATTAATGGGAAGCCGGACACTGCTCGTTACAACAAGTACTCTGGAGAATTTGGAGAAGAACCCGCCTTGCAATGCCGAAGACAACCTGTGCGCCGGACTCATCGTCATTGAAGCCTGGTTCAGGGGCTACTAAGGGAGTCCTGGATTAGGGGGTTGATACATCTCCAACGTATCTACTTTTCCAAGCACTTTTGCCCTTGTTTTGGACTCTAACTTGCATGATTTGAATGAAACTAACCTGGACTGACGCTGTTTTTAGCAGAACTGCCATGATGTTGTTTTATGTGTAGAAAAGAAAAGTTCTCGGAATGTCTTGAAAATCCACCGAGGCACTTTTTGGAATTAACAAGAATTATTGGGCGAAAGAAATACACCAGGGGCCCACACCCTGTCCATGAGACAGGGGGGCGCACCCCCCTATCTTGTGGGCCCCTGGACCTCCACCGACCTCAACTCCAACTCCATATATTCACGTTCGGGGAGAAAAAAATCAGACAAAAAGTTTCATCACGTTTTACGATACGGAGCCGCCGCCAAGCCCTAACCTCTCTCGGGAGGGCTGATCTGGAGTCAGTTCAAGGCTCCGGAGAGGGGGATTCGTTGCCGTCATCATCATCAACCATCCTCCATCACCAATTTCATGATGCTCACCGCCGTGCATGAGTAATTCCATCGTAGGCTTGCTGGACGGTGATGGGTTGGATGAGATTTACCATCTAATCAAGTTAGTTTTGTTAGGGTTTGATCCCTAGTATCCACTATGTTGTGAGATTGATGTTGCTATGACTTTGCTATGCTTAATGCCTGTAACTAGGGCCCGAGTGCCATGATTTCAGATCTCAACCTATTATGTTTTCATGGATATATGTGTGTTCTTGATCCTATCTTGCAAGTCTATAGTCACCTATTATGTGTTATGATCCGACAACCCCGAAGTGACAATAATCGGGATACTTCTCGGTGATGACCGTAGTTTGAGGACTTCATGTATTCACTATGTGCTAATGCTTTGTTCCGGTTCTCTATTAAAAGGAGGCTTTAATATCCCTTAGTTTCCGTTAGGAGCCCGCTGCCACGGGAGGGTAGGACAAAAGATGTCATGCAAGTTCTTTTCCATAAGCACATATGACTATTTACGGAATACATGCCTACATTACATTGATGAACTGGAGCAAAGTTCAGTGTCACCCTATGTTATAGCTATTACATGAGGAATCGCATCCGGCATAATTATCCATCACTGATCCATTGCCTACGAGCTTTTCACAAATTGTTCTTCGCTTATTTACTTTTCCGTTGCTATTGTTACAACTACTACAAAAACCCAAAAACTATTATCTTTACCTTTGCTACTGTTACCTTTTTTATCATACTACTTTGCTACTAAATACTTTCCTGCAGATACTAAGTTATCCAGGTGTGGTTGAATTGACAACTCAACTACTAATACTCAAGAATATTCTTTGGCTCCCCTTGTGTCGAATCAATAAATTTGGGCTGAATACTTTACCCTCAAAGCTGTTGCGATCCCCTACATTTGTGGGTTATCAAGACTAATTTCTGGCACCGTTGCCGGGGAGCATAGCTCTATTCTTTGAGTCACTTGGGATTTATATCTGTTGATCACTATGAAGAACTTGAAAGACGACATAACTACTATTTTGCCCTCAACTATGAGGGGAGGTAAGGAACTGCCATCTAGCTCTGCACTAGATTCTCCTTCCGTTATTAGTAAGCTTGCGACACCTAAACCTGCTACTGCTATGAATTCTGATATGTCGCATGTTATTGATGATGCCACTTCTACTATGCATGATGAAACTACTTCTGTGCGTGATACTACTTTGCCATTAGGTGAATTTCTTGATGAACAACTTGCTAGAGTTAGGGGGAATGAAATTATTGAAGATGCTATTATTGATGATAGTGATGATGAAAATTCTCCCAATGATTATGAATTTTCTGTTGTTCCTGAGGGTTATGTTATGAATGAAGAAGCTGCTAGAGCTATCTTTGCTTGGAATGATAGATATGATCTTAAAAAATTATTAGCTAAATGGAAGCAGCAGTCTCTTAATGCTAGAATGAAACCTGACCCTGCTTTTGCTACTTCACCTATCTGCGTTACTGATAAGGATTATGTATTCTCTGTTGATCCTGAGATTATTACTTTAGTTGAATCTGATCCTTTTTATGATCTTGAATCTGAAACTGTTGTGGCACTTCTTACCAAGTTGAATGATATAGCTACCCTGTTTACTAATGATGAGAAGTCTTGCTATTATTATATTCTTAAGATATTTCCGTTCTCATTAAATGGTGATGCTAAGACTTGGTGTAATTCTCTTGCTCCTGGTTGTGTGTGTAGTCCCTAGGATATGATTTATTACTTCTCTGCTAAATATTTCCCTGCTCATAAGAAACAAGCTACCTTGCGGGAAATATAGAATTTTGTGCAAATCAAAGAAGAGAGTCTCCCACAAGCTTGGGGGAGGCTTCTTCGGTTACTTAATGCTTTGCCTGATCATTCTCTCAAGAAAAATGAAGTACTTGATATCTTTTATAATGGACTAACTGATGCTTCCAAGGACTACTTGGATAGTTGTGCTGGTTGTGTTTTCAGGGAAAGAACAGTCGACGAAGCTGGTACTATTGAATAATATGTTGACTAATAAAAATAATTGGACTCTTCCCGAGCCAATTCCTGAGGCAATTCTTGAACCAATTGAGCCAACTCCTGAGCCTATTCCTAAACCCACTCCGAAGAAGAGAGGTGTTTTATTTCTCAGTCCTGAAGATATGCAAGAGGCAAAGAAACCAATGAAAGAAAAAGGTATTAAAGCTGAATATGTTAAGAATTTACCACCTATTGAAGAAATACATGGTCTTAATATATCGCCTGTCGAAGAACCACATTGTCTTGATAACCCGACACAGGTAGTAAAGGTAAATTCTCTCTATAGGTATGATAAAGTTGAAATCCCCTCTACTAAATTCCATAGCCCATGCTTAGATTAATTTGATGACTTTATGGCTAGACAAGAAAGTTCTAATGCTTATGTTGGTAGAGAGTTAAAGAATAATGCTTTCGAGGTAGGACGCATAAGCGATAATATGGCTAGCATTAAAGGTGAACTCAAACTCATTAGCAAATATACTTCTACGGTTGCTACTCAAGCTGAGCAAGTACTGAAAGCTCAAAATGATTTGCTTGATGAATTAAATAATAAAAATGACTTTGCTGTTAGAGTGGCTACTAGATCTGGTAGAATGACTCGGGAACCTTTGTATCCTGAAGGCCACCCTAAGAGAATCGAGCAAGATTCTTAGAGAAATAATTTAGAGGCACCTAGTTCTTCTAAAAAGAAGAAAAAGAAAGACGATAGGACTTTGCATGCTTCTAGTGAACCTACTATAGACACACCCGAGAATCCCAATGATATTTCTGTTTCTGATGCTAAAACACAATCAGGTGATGAACATGAACCTAGCGATAATGTTAATGATAATGTTCATGTTGATGCTCAACCTAGCAAAAACAATGAAGTAGAGATTGAACCTGCTGTTGATCTTGATAACCCACAATAAAAGAATCAACGTTATGATAAGAGAGATTTTGTTGCTAGGAAGCACGGTAGAGAAAGAGAACCATGGGTTCAGAAACCCCAGCCCTTTCCTCCTAAACCATCCAAGACAAAGGATGATGAGGACTTTGAGCACTTTGCTAAAATGATTAGACCTATTTTCTTATGCATGCGCTTAACTGATATGCTCAAAGTAAAACCTTATGCTAAGTATATGAAGGATATCATTACAAATAAAAGAAAGATACCGAAAGCTGAAATTTCCACCATGCTTGCTAATTACACTTTTAAGGATGGAATACCAAAGAAACTTGGAGATCCGGGTGTACCAACTATACCATTCTCCATTAAAAGAAATTATGTTAGAACTACTTTATGTGATCTTGGAGCCGGTGTTAGTGTTATGCCTCTCTCTTTATATCGTAGACTTAATTGACACCTACTGAAATATCTTTGCAAATTGCTGATAAATCAACTGCTATACCTGTCGGTATTTGTGAGGATGTGCCTGTTGTGGTTGCAAATGTCACTATCTTAACGGACTTTGTTATTCTTGATATTCCCGAGGACGATAGTATGCCGATTATCCTTGGTAGACCTTTTCTTAATACTGCAGGGGTTGTTATTGATTGCAACAAACGCAATGTCACTTTTCATGTTAATGGTAATGAGCATACGGTACACTTTCCGAGGAAACAATCTCAAGTTCATAGCATCAATTTTATTGGAAAAGTTCTAACTATCATTTTTGGAGGTTTTGAATTTCCTCTCCCTACTGTCAAGAAAAAGTATGATATTCTTATTGTTGGGGATTTTCATATCCCCGTTGAGGTAACTTAGTGTTATTCGAAATTTCTCCAGTTTCGTGTTATTCGAAATGAGTTTGTTAACAAGACTTGATCAACCTTGTTAGTAGATTCCTTTTGATGATCATGAGATGGATGAAACTAGAAGGCACAACCTTCTGTACCCTCCTTTTACTTTCTGTTATTTAGAATAAAAAAGCAAAAATAGTATTTTTTTGTCTGTTTTCTGAATTATCCGTGCATAAAAAAATATCCCAAAAATAAAAGTGCTCCAAATGCCCTGCAAATTTAGTATGATTTTATGGAATATTTGAGGATTTTAGGTACTGAAAACACTACAGGAGGGGCAAGCACCAGGCCACGAGAGTGGAGGGCGCGCTCACCCCACCTGGGCGCGCCCCCCGTCTCATGGGCCCCTGGTGGACCCCTCCACTTATGCCAGCACCCACACACTTCATCTTCTACCCAAAAAATCGCCATCTAGCTCAAGCACAAGTTCTAGCTCATTTTGCTACGATTTTCGATCTCCTTGCTCAAAGCTCCATTCACAAAACTGCTTTCGGAGATTGTTGCTTGGTATGTGACTCCTCCATTGGTCCAATTAGTTTTTGTTCTAGTGCTTTATTCATTGCAAATTTTTGCTGCATTGGTGACCATGTTCTTGACCTTGCATGTTGAATTTATGATGTCCGAAGCAATTCCAATGCATGATATATGCTCTAGGCACTTGTAGGAGTAGTTGCTATCAATCTTGTTTAGTTTTATTCACTTCTATTATGAAGTTACTAAAATTTCAGAAATATTTTAGAAAAAGAATTATGCTTAGAATAATGTACCAAGGTGGTTCCTCGGTGAAGAAATGGCCCACGATTGCTATACAGGAGCAAGATGTTGAACTGCCGAGGGACGCGGATGTACGAGCTTGTGAGTGGCCATCCGATAATTTTATGGTCAAAGCAGGCTTTAAGGAGGAATTTGACGCGTTTGTGCGTAATGCCGAGCTGGAGGACTTCTTACAAGATAAGTGTCCTCAATACTATCAATTGACTGATTCCTTTGTTCGGAGGTTTAAATATAACTGTGCGCGTAATTCTCCTAGTGTCATATTTGATATTTATGATACATCTTATACCATGGACTTAGAGGATTTTACAACTGCTTGCAAACTCCCGCAGTGGGGTAATATTAAGGATCCTCACAAATCTGAATTTAGAGATTTCCTTGCTTGTATTACTGTGGGAGAATCTAGGGACATAGCACAAGCTACCATAGGGAGCATTCATTTTCCTACTATACATTATTTTGCTCTCTTCATTGGTAGATGCATTAATGGTAAAGATGAAGCATGCCACATGTGTGTCCCTGATCTGTGTGTCCTCAAGAGTGCTGTGTTAAGTTATAAAGGTTATAACTTGGGGGCAATAGTTGCACGTAGGTTACAGAATAATAGTAGAAAGGGAAATTTATTTGGAGGAATTTATTCAGCCCGTGTGGCTAATTATCTTGGTATAGCCCCACGAGAAGGGGATATGATTATACCACCTATTCTTTTGGATTATGAAGCTATGGTTAATCATCAGTTTCTTGGGAGGAATGAACAATTCCTCCAATATCGAATAATCTATGACATACGCAATGTCGTCCATGTTACTCTTCCTGCTCCCTACCTTTTTGATTATCAGGCAAAAGGAAGATATGTTGTCACCAGGGAGGAAGCAGCTGAACACGAGGGGAGAGCGGAGGCAGCTCGCCAACATGCCGCAGCTCAGGAGGCGGTTACCGCTGCATCTCATTACGGCCCCAGTTTCACTTACGAATATCAGCCAGGCAGTCCTTGGTACTAGACCAACTTAGGCCAAAAGCCTAAGCTTGGGGGAGTACGTATTTCTCACCGACTTTAGATTCATGTTCCCACACTAGTCGTCAGTGCTCATACTCTTTCATTGTATTATCCATGCTAGTTTAATTTTCTTTTTCTAGCTTTCTTCTTGTGTGTCTGATAAACCTTAAGAAAAACCAATAAAATTAGTTAGTTTAATTTCCATGCTTGTAGTAGCATTTAAAATGAAAACCCAAAAATATTTCTTGTTCTTCTTCCTACTTGTTGGGAGCTTTCCCGCGTAAATAGTTTTATTTTCTTTTCTTTCCTTTGGGGGTTGAGAAGACCATATTGAAAATGTTTAGTGGCTCTCATATGCATGATTGTTTATTTTACTTAGAGCCCATATTACCCTGTCTTCTCTCTTGAGTTGAATGCTTGCAGATTCCAGCTTAGTCCAATGCACGTGCACTCTTATTATTATACACATCATTCGGTCGTGTAAGTGAAAGGCAATAATGATGATATATGATGGACTTACTGAGATGAGAAAAGCTGGTATGAACTCGACCTCTCTTGTTTTTTTAAATATGATGAATTCATCGTTTCTGAGTCAGCTTATTATGAAGTAAACATATTTGCAATGACATTTACAGATTATAGTTGCTTGTGCCATGCTTGATTAGCTATGAGTTATAATGGTTTACCTTGCGTGCCAACATGCTATTAGAATGATTATGATGTGGTATGATGGGATGGTATCCTCCTTTGAATGAATTGAGTGACTCGACTTGGCACATGTTCACGCATGTAGTTGAATCAAATCAACATAGCCTTCATGATATTTACGTTCATGGTGGATTATATCCTACTCATGCTTGTACTCGGTGTGAATTAATTTTAATGCATGTTTATGACTGTTGTCGCTCTCTCAGTTGGTCGCTTCCTAGTCTTTTGCTAGCCTTCACCTATACTAAGCGGGAATACTACTTGTGCATCCAAACTCCTTAAACCCCAAAGTTGTTCCATATGAGTCCACTATACCTTCCTATATGCGGTATTTACCTGCCGTTCCAAGTAAATTTGTATGTGCCAAACTCCAAACCTTTAAATGAAATTCTGTTTTGTATGCTCGAGCAGCTCATGTTACAACTAGGGCTGCCTATATATTCCATGCTAGGTGGGTTATTCTCAAGAGGAGTGGACTTCGCTCCTCATTCACGAGAAAGGGCCGGTAACCGGAATGCCCAGTCCCATGATCGAAAAAGATCAAAGAAAATCAAAATAATTAAACAAAACTCCGCCAGGGCTGTTGTTAGTTGGTGGCACTCATTGTTTCGAGCAAGCCATGGATTGATGCTTGTTGGTGGTTGGGGGAGTATAAATCTTTACCATTCTATTTGGGAACTGCATAAAATGCATGTAGTATGGAAGATACAGCCATCTCATAGTTGTTGCATTGACAGTGAAAGTATACCGCTCAAAATGTTATTCAATCTCTATTTTAAAATCGAGCTTTGGCACCTCTACAAATCCATGCTTCCCTCTGCGAAGGGCCTATCTATTTACTTTTATGTTGAGTCATCACCCTTCTTATTAAAAAGCACCCGCTGGAGAGCACACTGTCATTTGCATTCATTATTATTGGTTTATATTGGGTATGACTTGACTGGATCTCTTTTACCATGAATTACAATGTTTAGTCAGTCCTTGATCTATAAAGGTGCTCTGCATTTATGTTTTGCGGTCTCAGAAAGGGCTAGCGAGATAACATTTTGTTATATCATGTTATGATTGTTTTGAGAAAGTGTTGTCATCTGAGTTTTATTATTATGGCTCGCTAGCTGATTATGCTATTGATATGAGTAATTGTGAGACCTAAGTGTTACTATAAGTATGGTTAGTTCATAATATTTGCTGAAACTTGAATGCTTGCTTTTCATGTTTACAACAACAAGAGCAAATGGAGTTTGTAAAAGTTTTTCTTTATCACTTTCAGTTTATCAACTGAATTGCTTGAGGACAAGCAAAGGTTTAAGCTTGGGGGAGTTGATACGTCTCCAACGTATCTACTTTTCCAAACACTTTTGCCTTTTTTAGACTCTAACTTTGCATGATTTGAATGAAACTAACCCGGGCTGACGCTGTTTTCAGCAGAACTGCCATGATGTTGTTTTATGTGTAGAAAAGAAAAGTCCTCGGAATGTCCTGAAAATTCACGGAGGCACTTTTTGGAATTAATAAGAATTATTGGGCGAAATAAATACACCAGTGGGCCCACACTCTGTCCACGAGACAGGGGGGCGAACCCCCTGGGGCGTGCCCCTATCTCGTGGCCCCCTGGACCTCCACCGACCTCAACTCCAACTCCATGTAATCACGTTCGGGGAGAAAAAAATCAGAAAAAAAGTTTCATCGCGTTTTACGACACGGAGCCGCCGCCAAGCCCTAATCTCTCTCAGGAGGGCTGATCTAGAGTCCGTTCGGGGCTTCGGAGAGGGGGATTCGTTGCCGTTGTCATAATCAACCATCCTCCATCACCAATTTCATGATGCTCACTGCCGTGCGTGAGTAATTCCATCATAGGCTTGCTGGACGGTGATGGGTTGGATGAGATTTACCATGTAATCAAGTTAGTTCTGTTAGGTTTGATCCCTAGTATCCACTATGTTCTAAGATTGATGTTGCTATGACTTTGCTATGCTTAATGCTTGTCACTAGGGCCCGAGTGCCATGATTTCAGATCTGAACCTATTTTGTTTTCATGGATATATGTGTGTTCTTGATCCTATCTTGCAAGTCTATAGTCACCTATTATGTGTTATGATCCGACAACCCCGAAGTGGCAATAATCGGGATACTTCTCGGTGATGACAGTAGTTTGAGGACTTCATGTATTCACTATGTGCTAATGCTTTGTTCTGGTTCTCTATTAAAAGGAGGCCTTAATATCCCTTAGTTTCCGTTAGGACCCCGCTGCCACGGGAGGATAGGACAAAAGATGTCATGCAAGTTCTTTTCCATAAGCACGTATGACTATTTACGGAATACATGCCTACATTACATTGATGAACTGGAGCTAGTTCTGTGTCATCCTATGTCATAGCTATTACATGAGGAATCGCATCCGGCATAATTGTCCATCACTAATCCATTGCCTACGAGCTTGCCACATATTGTTCTTTGCTTATTTACTTTTCTGTTGCTATTGTTACAACTACTACAAAAACCCCAAAACTATTATCTTTACCTTTGCTACCATTACCTTTATTATCATACTACTTTGCTACTAAATACTTTGCTGCAGATACTAAGTTATCCAAGTGTGGTTGAATTGACAACTCAACTGCCAATACTCAAGAATATTCTTTGGCTCCCCTTGTGTCGAATCAATAAATTTGGGTTGAATACTTTACCCTCAAAAGCTGTTGGATCCCCTACACTTGTGGGTTATCAGGGATCCTCAGACAACTGGACTATATACTTTGGCCGGACTGTTGGACTATGAAGATACAAGATTGAAGACTTTGTCCCGTGTCCGGGTGGGACTCTCCTTTGCATGGAAGGCAAGCTTGGCAATTCGGATATGTAGATCTCCTTCTCTGTAACCAACTCTGTGTAACCCTAGCCCCCTCCGATGTCTATATAAACCGGAGGGTTTAGTTCGTAGGACAAGAACAATCATAATCATAGGCTAGCTTCTAGGGTTTAGCCTCTACAATCTAGTGGTAGATGAACTCTTGTAATACTCATATCATCAATATCAATCAAGCAGGAAGTAGGGTATTACCTCCATTGAGAGGGCCCGAACCTCGGTAAACATCGTGTCCCCCGCCTCCTGTTACCATTAGCCTTAGACGCACAGTTCGGGACCCCCTACCCGAGATCCGCCGGTTTTGGCACCGACACACGTAGTAATAATTTTTCCTTACTGATTTCCACTTACCAAGAGCGCTTCACTCCCTGGGAACGGTGCCAGAAAAGAGCCTTGATGAGCCGTAAGTATGGGGGATCAATCGTAGTCCTTTCTATAAGTCAGACTGTCGAACCCAACGAGGAGCAGAAGGAAATGACAAGTGTTTTCAGCAAGGTAATTCTACAAGCACCAAAATTGTAGGTAACGAGTAGTTGATAGCAAGATAATTTGTAACGAGCAAGTAATAATAATGGTAAATAAAATGCAGCAAGGTAGCCCAATCCTTTTGTGGCAAAGGACAGGCCAAAACGGTCTCTTATGATAAGCAAAGCGTTCTTGAGGGTACACTAGAATTTCACCTAGTCACTTTTATCATGTTGGATTGATTCGTGTTCGCTACTTTGATAATTTGATATGTGGGTGGACCGGTGCTTAGGTGATGTTCTTACTTGAACAAACCTCCTACTTATGGTTGACCCCTCGCAAGCATCCACAACTAAAAGAAAAGTATTAAGATAAATCTAACCATAGCATTAAACTTTTGGATCCAAATCAGTCGCTTACGAAGTAGCGCATAAACTAGGGTTTAAGCTTCTGTCACTCTCGCAACCCGTCATCTAATAACTACTCCACAATGCATTCCCTTAGGCCCTAATAAGGTGAAGTGACATGTAGTCGATGTTCACATGACACCACTAAGGGAATCACAACATACATATCATCAAAATATCAAACACATATCAAGTTCACATGATTACTTGCAACAACATTTCTTCCGTGACCTCAAGAACAAAAGTAACTACTCACAAATGATAATAATACTCAAGATAAGAGGGGTATTAAATAGCATAATGGATCTGAACATATAATCTTCCACCAAATAAACCATATAGCAATCAACTACAAGATGTAATCAACACTAATAGTCACCCACAAGTACCAATCTAAGGTTCTGGTACAAAGATTGAACACAAGAGATGAACTAGGGTTTGAGAAGAGATGGTGCTATTGAAGATGTTGATGGAGATTGATGTCCCAAAGATGGAAGAGTTGTTGGTGATGATGATGACGATGATTTTCCCCTCCAGGAGGGAAGTTCCCCCGGCGTAAGTGCTCTGCCAGAGGGCAAAAGTGCTCCTGCCAAGTTCTGCCTCGAGACGATGGCGCTTCATCACAAAAGTCCTCATCTGATTTTTTTCTAGGTCAAAATGACTTATATACCCGAAGATGGGCACTAGAGTTGGGCCGAGGAGAGCACAACCCACCAGGGAGTGCATGGCCGCCCTGGCGCACCCAGTTGGGTTGTGCCCACCTGGTGGGCCCCGTTTGTTAGTTATTTGCTCCAATAATTCTTATATATTCTAGAAAAAATCTCCGTGAAGTTTCAACAAATTTGGAGATGTGTAGAATAGGTAACTCTATCATAGCTTTTTCAGGTCCAGAATTCTAGCGGCCGACATCCTCCCTCTTTGTGTGAATCTTGCATATTATGAGAGAAAAGGCATTACAATTACTCCATAAAGCATTATTATGCATAAAAACATTATAAATAACAGTAGGAAAGCATGATGCAAAATGGATGTATCAATGCTCAGCCATAACCTACAAAAGATGCGAGAGAACTCTCTTTGTACTCTGAGCGAACACTTGCCAGCAAGAGAATGTGATCTTCTTCGCTACAAAAGATTTGCCTCGGACTGAGGAGTTAGCATTTCTTGCTCCACAAGAAATGTTAACATTGTGCTCAAATCCGACGGTTGGAATTGTGTCATTTGGCCATTGGCTGAGGTCGATGCCCAATTTGGTCTTTTCCCATCTGGGAAGGCTGCGGCTATAAATAGCCGCCCCACTCCAACTTTCACCGTTGGATGCTCCGCATGAGATTTCTGAGAAGATTGATTTGAGAAACCCCTCTCTGAGTGATTTGAGTTTAAAATCCACTGAGAAAAACCAAGAGCCCAAACTTAGACAGTGGTTTAGCATCAGAGCAGTTCTGAGTGAGAGTTCTTGTACCTATTACTCTTGAGATTTGTGCACTCTCTAGACGGATAGGTTTGGCTTCGAGTGTTGAAGAGTTGTTGTCTTCACCAAGCCTGATCTTCAGGAAGCAAGAGTGATTGTAGTTCGCGAAGGTCGACCGAAGGATTGGAGATCGCCGGCAAGGACCAACCACGAGTGAAATCAACCTGAGTCTGATCAGCTCTGCATTGAAGGAGAATAGGGTGAAGAAGTTTATCTTCTGTGTTAAGTCAAAGCGCCTCCAACATGATGTAGCCCTTTCGCAGAAGGGTGAACTGGTCTACCAAATCCGTTGTTGCCATCGAGCACCTCTGGTTACATCTTCTCTACTGCATTTCATTCAACAGTTATTATTCGTGCACTGTGCTGATAGATTACCTTATCATTTATTTTGTTCTGTGGCTTTCATCCTGTGTATCAGTGTTCATCCCTATCATTATCTTCACATGTATTCTTTCGTTACCATCCTGTATTGTTGTTTACTTGTGAAACTTTTCTATTGCAGGTTACTCAGGTTCAAATATGTTATGTCCCATTCTGTTACATCCGTTTGCTTGTTGCATTACCCTCATTGTAGTTAAACATGTGATCTATCAAGCTCATACTGTTGTAAATGCTTTCCTCGATGAATATGCCTTTGACAAAGAAAACTGATTTAGTACATTTATCTTGATACTCTATTTCAGTAATGTGTTTGCGTTATGTTTCAAAGCTTTTGAAAGAAAATTTGAATCTCCCATTCACCCCCTCTGGTCGATATACTCTCGGTCCTAACACGTAGCGCTCCATTTTGCGGTATGCCACACCCTTCCCGATCAACAGGACCCCGGTTTGACTGTAGGCACTTGAACAAAAGTCTGTTTCCTCTGTTTTGCCGTACACCAGACCCTTCCCGATGAACAGGACCCCGTTTCAACCATACACGGTCAAACAGAAGGATGCTTCCTCCATTTTGCGGTATGCCAGACCTCTATTCGGCTGTTCCGTCCAAGCCGGTTGGCTCCGGATGAACATGACATATTCTGACCCAATTGGTTGCCTCCCGATGAACACGATGTTATTTCCTCCATTCCGACCTAGCCGATTGGCTACTGATGAACATGACGCTGTCGCTGTACGTGATCGAGACCCTGCCCGCATGTACGTACGTTATCGCATTTACTTTCTTGTAGTGTGGCTATATGTATGTGTACATGATTTATACGGGACTGCCTCAACTGCTACGTCACACGTGCCGCTCCTTGTCCGACCACAGTTCATGCTTGCAGAGATACTGATAGACCAGTATGTACGTACATGTTCTCTACCAGAGAGACAACCCTATGTACAGTTCAACCGGGTGGGCCCAGCTATTAGGGAGGATAAGGAGGCACTTCCTTGCGTGCAAAGATATAGCTGATGGGCCCCAGCAGTCAGGGGGAGGAATCATTTTTTTGCCATAATAAGGATGCACTTCCTTGCGTGCGAAGATGCAGCTGGTGGGTCCCAGTTGTTAGGGGGAATAAAGATTATTTTTTCTGGGTAAAAAGGATGCAGTTGCATGCATGCGTCCATGGGCGTGGTGCGTCCCCACTGTCAGCCTCTCCACGTATAGTCATCTTCCGATGACTGTCGTTTCTTGACCACGTTGACCACACCGTGTTGAGCACACCAAGGCTGGTGGACGAGGCGAGGCCCCATACTTGAACGACCCGGAGATGGGGTAGGCGCGGTAGTGGAGTCGCAGATGGAGAGGAGTGGGAAGCTTGGCTGGTTCGGGTGTGCGGTAGCACTATCGGCCATGAAAGACAGGAGCAAGATCAGAGGTTTAAGAAGCAACACTGCTATTGGATTAACATCCAATGGTCCAACTGCTAGAATCATTTGCTGATTAAGTTGACAAAGCCTTGCATACGCATCAGCTTAGTAGGCCCACAAGTCAGCCACCAAATCTGCTGGGTACCAGCTGTCATTGGGAGGAATAGTTTTTTCACATAACAAGGAGGCACTTCCTTCCATGCGAACATACAACCGATGGGTCCCAGCTGTCAGCAGGACCAATCATTTCTTTCACGTAATAAGGAGGCAATTGCTTGTGTGGGCCCCTACTATTAGGCTCTCCACTTACATCCCTCTTCCGATCGCTGTTATTTGTTGACCACGTTGACCATGTCGCGCCGAGAGCACCAATGCGATTGACCACAGCGAGGCACAGGAAGGGAACGACCCGGGGCTGGTGAAGCCACAATAGCGGATGCCCACTGAGGGAGTCCTGGATTAGGGGGTCCTCAGACAGCCGGACTATATACTTTGGCCGGACTGTTGGACTATGAAGATACAAGATTGAATACTTCGTCCCATGTCCGGGTGGACTCTCCTTTGCATGGAAGGCAAGCTTGGCAATTCGGATATGCAGATCTCCTTCTCTGTAACTGACTCTGTGTAACCCTAGCCCCCTCCGGTGTCTATATAAACCGAAGGGTTTAGTCCGTAGGACAACAACAATCATAATCATAGGATAGCTTCTAGGGTTTAGCCTCTATGATCTCGTGGTAGATCAACTCTTGTAATACTCATATCATCAAGATCAATCATCAGGAAGTAGGGTATTACCTCCATCGAGAGGGCCCGAACCTGGGTAAACATCGTGTCCCCCGCCTCCTGTTACCATTAACCTTAGACGCACAGTTCGGGACCCCCTACCCGAGATTCGCCGGTTTTGACACTCACATTGGTGGTTTCATTGAGAGTTCCACTGTGTCGTCGCGGTAAGGCTTGATGGCTCCTGCAATCATCTTCAATGATGCGGTCCAGGGTGAGGTTTTCCTCCCCAGACAGATCTTCGTATTCAGCGGCTTCGTACTGCGGTCCAACTCGCTTGGCTAGCTAGAGCAGATCAATAGCTACGCCCCTGGCCATTAGGTCAGGTTTGGAAGCTTGAACTATACTACCGACATCCGTGGAGACTTGATCTTCGACGGATTCGAGCCCATGTCAGGTGCGCCAAACAATCATGACCATGACTTAGATCTGCCATCGGACAATGTTCGGGAGATTACACCTGCGGCTGTCCCGACCCTTAATCCGGAGCAGATCGTGCCATCCAAGGACGAGTGGATGGAACCCGCCACGGAGGCCACACGCTCAGCGGCGATAGAGCCGAACACTGACTTCACCTCCTATGAGGCCGGTGTTGTTAGACCCTCCGACTCGTCTCCGGCCACAGGCTCCGAACCGCGTGCGTCTGTGCCTATCGAATCTGATTGGGCTCCGATCTTGGAGTTTACCTCTGCGGATATCATTCAGCACTCGCCCTTGGGTAACGTGCTAAATTCATTGAGGTCCTCTCCTTGTCAGGAGACTCCTGGCCGAACTATGTCCAGGTGGAGTGGGAAGCGGACGACAAAGAAATTCGTTCCCCACCCACCATCCACTTAATAGCCACTGTTGATGACTTAACCGACGTGCTTGACTTCAACTCCGAAGACATTGACGGTATGGACGACGATCCAGGAGAAGAACAGGAACCACCGCCCACAGGGCACTAGACAGCCACCTCATCATATGATATATATATGGTGGACACACCCAAAGAAGGTGATGGCGATGAGGCAACGGAGGATAATCCCCTTGATAAGCAATCTAAGCATCAGCGTCATAGGCGCCACTCTAAGCCCCGCCAGAGCAAAAATAGCAATACCGGCACAAGCAATCCGGACGGTGCCGAAGACGAAAACAACCCCGCCTAGCCAGGCTTTGAGCAGGCCGAACGGGAGGATGGGCAAGCTAGCCCTAAGGAATAGGCAATGGATGGAGAATCAGAGATGATAATTACATGCCCCTCTCCGTAGATGAAGTGAGCCTTGGCGACGAAGAATTCATCGTGCCTGAGGACCCCGTCAAGCAGGAGCGCTTCAAGCGCCGGCTTATAGCCACTGTAGAAAGCCTGAAGAAAAAGCAGCAGCAGCTTCAAGCTGATCAAGATCTGCTAACTGATAGATGGACTGAGGTCTTGGCAGCCGAGGAATACGGACTCGAGTGCCCTACCAAAAGTTACCCAAATCGCAGGTTGCTACCTCAACTTGAAGAGGAGGCATTAAAGCCTACACTACCAGCACATGATGCGGCTGAACGGCCACCTCGTGGCCGAGACAAAGCGGCGTATCAGCCCGAAGTCCAGCCCGCACCCCGTCTCCAAACAAGCAAAAACACGAAGGCCCAGGGCTACATGCCGTACCTGCGAGATGTATTGGAAAACAAAGCAGGGCAGTCAAGATCGATCTAATCATGGGGGCGCGCCCCAACACGTGATGATGACCATCACGCCGGATATACTAAAAGCAAATCCGGCTGGGCCGAATACAACATACCAGACTCATTTGAACTGCGTCGTGATGTAGCCCAGCATAGAGGTGCCACACACCCCCTATGCTTCACTGATGAAGTAATGGATCATAAATTCCCAGCAGGGTTTAAACCCGTGAACGTTGAATCATATGATGGTACAGCAGACCCCGCGGTATGGATTGAAGATTTCCTCCACCACATTCACATGGCCCGCGGTGATGATCTACATGCCATCAAGTACCTCCCACTAAAGCTCAAAGGACAGACTCGGCATTGGCTAAATAGCCTGCGGGCAAACTCCATTGGCAGTTGGGAGAAGTTGGAAGACGCATTCCCTGACAACTTCCAATGCACTTATGTGCGACCACCTAATGCTGATGACTTAAGTCACATAACCTAATAGCCCGGAGAGTCAGCCAGGAAATTCTGGACTCGGTTCCTAACTAAAAAGAACCAAATTGTCGACTGTCCGGATGTTGAAGCCTTAGCGGCCTTTAAACATAACATCCGTGACGAGTGGCTTGCCTGACACCTCGGCCAAGAGAAGCTGAAGTCCATGGCAGCCCTCACGACACTCATGACCCGCTTTTGTGCGGGCGAGGACAGCTGGCTGGCTCGTAGCAACAACACATCAAGAAATCCTGGCACTTCAGATGCCAGAGATAGCAACGACAAGCCACGACGCAACAAACACAAGCGTCGCAACAATGGCAACAATGCCGAAGACACAACAGTAAATGCTGGATTCAGTGGCTCTATGTCCGGTCAGCGGAAAAAGCCATTCAAAAGAAACAATCCGGGCCCATCCAGTCTGGACCGCATACTCGATCGCTCATGTCAAATTCACGGCACCCCTGATAAACCAGCTAACCACACCAACAGAGAATGCTAGGTGTTTAAACAGGCCGGCAAGTTGAATGCCGAAAACAAGGAAAAGGGTCTGCATAGCTATGACGACGAGGAGCCCCGGCCGCCGAACACAGGAGGACAAAAGAAATTTCCTCCCCAGGTGAAAACGGTGAACATGATATACGCAACCCATATTCCCAAACGGGAACATAAGCATGCACTAAGGGACGTCTATGCGATGGAGCCAGTCGCCCCAGAGTTCAACCCATGGTCTTCTTGTCTGATCACTTTCGATCGCAGGGACCATCCTACCAGTATCCGTCATGGCGGTTCGGCCACATTGGTCCTCGACCCCATCATTGACGGATTCCATCTCACACGAGTCCGTATGGACGGTGGCAGCAGCCTGAACCTGCTCTATCAGGATGCAGTGCGCAAAATGGGCATCGACCCCTCAAGGATCAAACCCACAAACACCACCTTTAAAGGTGTCATACCAGGTGTAGAGGCCTGTTGCACGGGCTCAATCACACTCAAAGTGGTCTTCGGATCTCCGGACAACTTCTGAAGCAAAGAGTTAATCTTCGATATCGTCCCCTTCTGCAGTGGTTATCACGCGCTGCTCGGACGAACCACATTTGCAAGATTCAATGGGGTGCCGCATTATGCATATCTCAAGCTCAAAATGCCAGGACCTCGTGAGGTGATAACAGTTAATGGAAACACAGAGCGCTCGCTCCGTACGGAGGAGCACACTGCGGCCCTCGCAACAGAAGTACAAAGCAGCCTTCTTAGGTAGACCGCCAATTCAGCGATAAAACCCCCGGACACTGTCAGGCAAGTCCAGAGTACCCTGGAACAGGATCGTCCGGCACGTCCAGAGCTCGCCTAGCAATTCGGCCTCCGTCCTAGTCCCAGTCAAGCGGCAAAATTTGTGCCGCGCGTACACAATTACGCACTCAAAATACCATGGGCATAGGCGGCGGCACGGCTATGACACGGTCCACAATGCGGCTCAACCGCCCTAGGATCCGTATATCTTCGCACCTTTTCTTTTCAGGTCCCTATTTTCGGGAGGCTCTTCCGACAGTCTGACTATCAGACCCACAACGGGATGGAAACACCAAGGAGACAAGAAGCTTTGTCATACAAGGGAACCCCGAGGTGGTCTCTGAGCTCGATCGCTATACCTATTTTACATACCCACACTCAGCTCGCTCTTGGTTAAGGACATGTCAAATAGTCCTATTTTGCTTACCGCAACACCTGTAGACATATGCCTTGCCGTATTATTAAAATAACAATGGAAAATAACGTACAGCGTCAGCTTACTATTACATTTCTTTATCCTTTTCCTTTAATTCTTATTTATTACAAATTGCACCCGTACATTTTGGTACGTTCAGTTCGCCAGGGGCTTTAGTGTACCCCATAACACGGCAAGAAAAGTCCGAACACTTTCGACAGTGCTGCACCCCTAACTTATAGCATTATATGCATCAGCTCTGAATCATTTCTTGGTTCAATAGTTGGGTTTGCCCGGCTCCCATGTTTTGGTTCCTTACGTTCTGCTATATCGGCTAAGGTAGCACAGGGAGAACTACTGCGATTGTGTCCCGGTTCTTCCGGACGAACACCTCAGTAGAGAAAGCCAAAAACTGTCTGTCATGATGCGGCGAGAGCTGGTCGCTGTTCGAGAGGTCTCAAATCCTTAAAGAATTTTTCTGCTTCGGGCGAGGAATCGGCCTTGTCTGATTTAGGCGTGTAGAGCGCCCCAAGTTCGGCCTTCCGAATACTAGGGGCTTCGCCAAAATTTAAAATTGTAGACTTCTATGGCTAAGTGAGAGCGATAAAGCTGTATAGTCCGATTGCCTTGTTCGTTGCACTAAACACCTCCTTAAAGGACCAAATTTTTTGGATAAAGAGTGTTTAGATTGATCCTGAACACCCCAGTACTAGTTACAAGGAGGCAGAAGCCGACGACTGGCCAACTCTCAAATTTTATAAACGGCCGCACAGAAGGTAATATTTTAAATCAAAAAGCGTTATATAGCGCACACGAACTCGTTTTCATATTACAGGATCACATGAGTACCTTCATTCAAATATTACATCCTTAGCACATTCCTCCGCCACAAGGTGGGCACCCTTCAGGACACTCTCATAATACTTTTCGGGGTGGCCATGCTCCTTTCCCTCTGGCGGCCCCTCTGTCACCATCTTCTCGGCATCCATCTTCGCCCAGTGCACTTTCGCGCGGGCAAAGGCCCTGCGCACCTTCGATGCAGACTGACCGCTTAATGGCCTAAAGCCGCGGACAGGCATTCACAAGCCGCTTTACCAGGCCGAAATAGCTGCTGGGCAAGGGCTCGCCGAGCCACATCGGGACTATGAGATCCTTCATGGCCAGTTCGGCCGCCTTGTGAAGCTCAACCAGTTGCTTCACCTGGTCGCTCAAGGGCATCGGGTGTTCGGCCCCAATATACTGGGACCAGAACAACTTCTTCGTGGAGCTCCCTTCTTCGGCCCGGTAGAACTCCGCGGCATCCGATATGCTGCGCGGCAGATCTGCGAACGCTCCTGGAGAGCTCCGAATTTGGGTAAGTAAAAGGAAAATCTCCTTCACATGCTTGCCTTGCATAATGAATGCCTTACCCGCTGCAATCTTCTTGGCTGCATGAATCTCCTGAAGGGCCTTTTGGGCTTCGGCCTTGGCATCTTGCGTGCTCTGGAGGTCCTTCGCAAGCTCGGACTCTTGCGCCTTCGAGTCACGCTCCAAGGAATCGTATTTCTTGACGAAATCCTGGAGCTCTTGCTGGAACTCATCGACTCGGGCCTCTTGCTTTTCGCGCTTGATGCGCTCCTTGGCCGCTTTGTCCTCGGCCTTGGACAACGCTTTCTTCAGGGCCGCCACTCCGGTCGTGGCCCCTATTAAAATTGATAACGCTTCTATAAGCTAAAACCATTCCTTCTGTATCAATATAGAGACAGAGTATTATGTACCTTTGTTCTCCTCGAGCTGCCTCTTCGTAAAGCCGAGCTCTTCCTTGGACCACTGCAGGTCCCGCTTCAGTCCGGAGACCTTCGCAGTACGAGCTATAGCAACCAGCAGTGATGCATGCTTATTCACATAGACATACTATGATTAGACTCCGGTGGACGATATTTGATCCTCTGTTCGGCTTTTCTTTCTGAACACCAAACAGAGCATCAAGGGCTACTATCTATACTGTGATAATTTGATTACTTACCTCAAAGCCTGTTAGGAGGCTGGTGCAGGCTTCGGTCAATCTGCTTTTGGCGGACCGAATCTTCTCGATCACCGCACTCATGAAGGTGCGGTGCTCTTCATCAATGGAAGCGCAGCGAAGCGCTTCCAGCAGGTCGTCTGATGTCTCTGGATGGATAGAGTTCATCGGCACAGGTGGCTCACCCCCCTTAGTGAGGGGCTGCCTACCTGAATCCGGAACCACTGGAGGTTTCAGCGTAGTATCCGGCTGGGGGCCAGACTTGCTGCAACCCCCGTCTCAGAATCCATGGGGGTCTTCCCCCCATGTGCCCGGTGTCTGGGATTTCACCTTGGGGCGTCTCC
Organism: Triticum aestivum; assembly: GCF_018294505.1. Taxonomy (NCBI): domain Eukaryota; kingdom Viridiplantae; phylum Streptophyta; class Magnoliopsida; order Poales; family Poaceae; genus Triticum; species Triticum aestivum. Next base: position 390,794,547 of record NC_057810.1, read on the forward strand.
AGAACTGTCTCCCCTGGTCCGATATCCTCTGGGACAACACCTCGCTGTCGTCCACGGGCTGAGGGGTGGTGGCCGTCGGGAGTGAATCGTTGTTCATCGCCGACTAACTTAAAGACCCATCCGAGGAGGATACATTGATGTGGGCTTTGGATGGACTGTGTAATCATATTTGACATGACAAGAAGCAATTAAGTAAAACATATTGGAAGTATTATAGTGTTCGGATACTTACGACTTCACTAGGGGCTTGTCCCTGGGCAACCACTCCTCATCGCTGTAGGCCGCTGTTGTGGAGTGTTCCAGAGGGAGGGTCCTTCCTTTCTTGGACCCTTCAGCCTGCCCGGATGGGGCGGCCTTCCTTTTCTCCCCCCCCCCAAATGGGGGGTGGGGGAGGGTTTTCCTCTTCTTCCTCCTCGTTTTCGCTGGAGGAGTGCGCCTCGGTGTCTTTGGACGATGGGTCCGACACAACCTTGCACTGAAGAACATTCCTGGTCCCCGTGGCCTTCTTGTTGGCCTTCTTCTCCGGCACCTTGTATGGCGCCGGAAACAACATCTTCGTTAAGAGAGCTGTTGTTGGATCTTCAGGTAGTGGAGCTGGACAGTGGATCCGCTCCGCTGTCGCTACCTAATCCTGTTAAATTGATGTGGAGGCTTAGATTCCTCCCACGAACATACTGGTGAAAGGCACATCTTGTGCAATACAGATAGCTTACCGAATTGGCGCGGTGCTTTGCGTTGAGTCCGCGATCCTCGGTAATGGGAGGAGGTACCTCGGCGGCCTTGAACAACATCTTCCAGACGTCTTTGTGTGTCGTGTTGAAGAGCTCTCGCAGCGTCTGGTGTTCGGCCGGGTCGAACTCCCACATATTGAATGCCCGTCTTTGACACGGAAGGATCCAGCAGAAGAGCATGACCTAGACTATGTTGACAAGCTTGATTTTCTTGCTTATCATATTTTTGACACAATTCTGCAGTCCGGCCAGCTCCGCCAGCTCACCCCAGGCTAAGCCCTTCCTTTTCCAGGAGGTAAGCCACATGGGGATGCCTGATCAAAATTCGGGGGCCGCCACCCAGTTGGAGTCACGCTGCTCGGTGATATAGAACCACCCCGATTGCCACCCCTTCACGGTCTCCACATAGGAGCCTTCGAGCCAAGTGACGTTGGGCATCTTGCCCACCATGGCGCCTCCGCACTCCGCTTGCTGGCCGACCACTATCTTCGGCTTCACATTGAAGGTCTTCAGCCACAGGCTGAAGTGGGGCTTGATGCGGAGGAAGGCCTCGCACATGACGATAAACGCCGAGATGTTGAGGATGAAATTAGGGGCCAGATCATGGAAATCTAGCCCATAGTAAAACATGAGCCCGCAGACAAATGGGTGGAGAGGGAATCCCAGTCTGTGGACGAAGTGGGCAAGAAACACAACCCTCTCGTGGGGTTCCGGAGTAGGGACGATCTGCCCTGCTTCCGGGAGCCGGTGCGCGATGTCTGCGGTCAAGTATCCGGCCTCCCGGAGCTTCGTGATGTCCTCCTCCGTAACGGAGGACACCATCCACTTGCCTCCCGCTCCGGACATATTTGGAATGGCTTTACGGAGAAGGTGAGAACTTGGGCGCTGGAGCTCGAGCGTGCGAGAATGGATGAGTGAGGGAAGAAGAAGGCGTGGGTGAAAAGGGGGAATCCCTATCTCTTTATAAAGGCGGTAGAAACTGTGCGCCTCCCCACTTGCCCGGTAAAATAGCTTATTCCCCAAGCACCACGATTGATAGCGTTGTTGGGTTACCCACACCCGTATTGATGAAAATCCCGTGATAAGGGGACACGATCTCTGCTTCGACAAGACGTGCCAAGGAAACTGCCTCGTGTAGGATCGAAAGTATGTCTAGTGGGGGGGGGGGTGATTAGACTACTTGACCAATTAAAAACTTATCCTTTTCCCAATTTTAGTCTTTGGCAGATTTAAGCTAACTTAGCACAATTCAAGCAATCTTAAGACAATTCAAGCAAGCATGCAAAGAGTATATGAGCAGCGGAAAGTAAAGCATGCAACTTGCAAGAATGTAAAGGGAAGGGTTTGGAGAATTCAAACTCAATTGCAGACACGGATGTTTTTGTCGTGGTTCCGATAGGTGGTGCTATCGTACTCCACATTGATGGAGACTTCAACCCACGAAGGGTAACGATTGCGCGAGTCCATGGAGGGCTCCACCCACGAAGGGTCCATGAAGAAGCAACCTTGTCTATCCCACCATGGCCGTCGCCCACGAAGGACTTGCCTCACTAGCGGTAGATCTTCACAAAGTAGGCGATCTCCTTGCCCTTACAAACTCCTTGGTTCAACTCCACAATCTTGTCGGAGGCTCCCAAGTGACACCTAGCCAATCTAGGAGACACCACTCTCCAAGAAGTAATAAATGGTGTGTTCATGATGAACTCCTTGCTCTTGTGCTTCAAATGATAGTCTCCCCAACACTCAACTCTCTCTCACAGGATTATGATTTGGTGGAAAGAAGATTTGAGTGGAAAGCAACTTGGGGAAGGCTAGAGATCAAGATTCATATGGTAGGAATGGAATATCTTGGCCTGAACACAAGTGTAGGTGGTTCTCTCTCAGAAAATGTAAGTTGGAAGTGTAGGTTTGTTCTGATGGCTCTCTCCACGAATGAAGAGGAGGTGGAGGGGTATATATAGCCTCCACACAAAATCTAACCGTTACACACAACTTGCCAATCTTGGTGGGACTGAATTGAGAAACTCGGTCGGACCGATTCAGCAAATCTAGTGACCATTAGGATTTTCGGTGGGACCGACATGCAACTTGGTAGGACCGATATGGTTAGGGTTAGGGCATAACATAATCTCGGTGAGACCGATTACACAAACTCGGTAGGACCGATTTTGGTAATAAGCTAACCAGAGAGTTGGTCAGGTAAACTCGGTGGGACCGATTCGCTCATTTCGGTGAGACCGAAATGTTACGAAAAGGAAACAAAGAGTTTACATTGCAATCTCGATGGGACCGATCACTCATCTCGGTGGTACCTAAATGTTACAAAGGGAAACAGAGAGATTACAATCCCATCTCGGTGAGACCGAGATCCCTATCGGTGAGACCGATTTGCCTAGGGTTTGTGGCAGTGGCTATGACATCTGAACTCGGTGGCGCCGGATAGAAAGAATCGGTGGGGCCGAGTTTGACTTTTGGTTTAGGTCATATGTGGATGTGAGAAAGTAGTTGGGGGTTTTCGAGCATATCACTAAGCATTTTGAGCAAGTAAGCCATTAAGCAACACCTCATCCCTCCTTGATAGTATTGGCTTTTCCTATAGACTCAATGTGATCTTGGATCACTAAAATATAAAATGTAGAGTCTTGAGCTTTGTGCTTGAGCCAATCCTTTTGTCCTTAGCATTTTGAGGGGTCCACTTTTCTCATCCATGCCATGCCAATCATTGAGCTTTCCTAAAATATTCATCTTGCAATAGCATTAGCTCAATGAGCTATATGTTGTTAGGAATTACCAAAACCACCTAGGGATAGTTGCACTTTCAATATCCCCCTTTTTGGTAATTGATGACAACATATAGATCAAAGCTTCGAGAAATGATAATAAGAGTGAAAAACATTGTCGCTTTGAGAAGTGTGTGAAATGTAAGAGGTCCCCCTAAATGTGTGCATAGTTTAAGATTTCCTTTGGACTGCAAATGCACAATGAGTTGGGATCATGGGTTACTCTTCCATGTCACATACATCTTGGTGGAGCGCTCAAAATGATAATAATTAAATGCATGCACTCATCACCAAGCAAAGTGAATGATCATATAGAGATAAAAGGATAATGTCATCCAACAAGCATTAAGGTAGCATATGATCAAACACATGATCATCCAAGTATCTCACAAAAGCATAAAGTATCTCAAACAAGCAAATAAAGTTCAACCACCAAAACAAGATAGAACAAAAGCAACACTCTCTCTTGAAGCCTATGATCTACACATTTTTCTCCCCCTTTGGCAACAAGTTACCAATAAGTTCATAGAAAATGCATAGCACTAAATAGACTCTCAGGCTTGGTCTTCAGGTGGTGGTGTAGAGATCGCTCCTTGGACGAAGACTTCAGTTGATGTGGATGGAGCTGGTGGAGTAGGTGCTGGAGCCGGTTGCACAGAAGCTGTAGCTGGTGCAGATGAAGTTGCTCTGGTGTCTGGAACAGGCACTGCAGCTGATCTCTGACTCCTGGGCACTCTGGCAAAAGCATCAGTAGTAGTCTTGCCCTTCCTCTCCTACATGTCATCCTGAAGTTGCTCAACAACTGACTGTATCTCAGTGACCTTCACATCCAAGTCATAGAACTTCTGCTCCATGATCCTCTCCAGGCTCTCCTGGTTTTGAGTCAGGGTGGCCAATCCCTTCTCAATCCTCAGAGTGGAGGCAATCAAGTAGCCAAGCTGATCCTGCTTGCTCTTCAGGAAGTACTGAGATGCCTCATCAATGGTTGGCATCTTTGCAGCCTTTTCAGTCCTTGCCTTCTCCTTCTTTGCTTGTGCTTGCACAGAAGATGGTTCATTTTCATCCATAACCACTGTGTTGTCCTCAAAATCTAGATAGATGGGCATGTGTTCCTTGTCCAAGAGGTATGTGCCAGTGCCCATCTTGGAGTTGATTAGCTCCTGGATCTGTGGGGCATACCCACAACTTCTCTTCTGATCTACAACTGTCCTCTTGATAGTTTCTACTATGAGGCTCATGACCTTGAACTTTTGAGGCACATCAAATATGTGAAGTAGGTTGATAGCATGGCCTCTGATCATCTTGTGATCACCTAACTTAGGCAAAAGAGTGTGCTTGAGGATCCAGTTGATTGTTGGCAATCCTGATAGAAGGTAATGTACTGATCCAAACTTGTGTGTCTCAACAACAGCATCTGGGATCTCTCTGTACATATGTGCCATGGAGTTGTGATCCTTCTTCTTCTTGTTATAGACATCCAAGTCATCCTCTTTTTCCTTAGGTGCATTGATCAACTTTGCCCATTCTTCAACTGATGACTGGTACCTAGTACCTTCAGACATCCAAACAATCGTTCCATCTGGGTAGAAGTGAGCTGTGGAGTAGAACTGCATAATAAGCTCATCATTCCACTTTGTGAGCTTCTGCCCAACAAAGTCATCCACTCCACAAGCATTGAAACTGTCATACACCCTTGGATAATGCTCTTCATTCTTCCTGATGTACTCCCAGTCCACCCATCTCATATCACAGACTATTGGCTTCTTGTCAAGCGGCACTGTCTCATAGAAGTCCTGTTGTTCCTTTGTATGGAACCCGTAGTCCATAGAAGTTCTCCTCCTGACTGCATAGGGATCAGTAAATCTCCACTGCCTGAGTCATGCATCCTTCCTCAGCTTCATATCCTCAGCTACAGGATGAACATCAATGTGATCTAGAATTTTGGGCTTCAACTTTCTCAAGACATGTTCCTCATCATCTTCTTCTTCAACAGCAGCTTCAGGCACTGGGGCCTTGTTCTTCTCTCCAGCAGGAATGTTCCTTGTATTCCTCTTGGGTGCAGATTTTGGCTTTGGAGCATATGCCTTAGGAGCTTCTTTGGGCTTTGATGAAGCAGCCCCTGACCTGATGGGATCACCCATAAGCTTTTGAGCTTTGGGTGCTGGTGCATCAACCTCTTCCTCTTCTTATTCTTCAGAGTCTCTACTCATAGAGGGATTGCCAAGTACTTTGGCAGTAGTGGTTCTGACTCTCTTCTTCTTCTTGTCTTGGCCAACAGCTTCATCTTCTGACTCAATGGTGAATTTCATGGTTTCTCCAGTGGCAACCTTCCTAGGATTGGGAGTGGGAATCCTTCTTGCAGGTGCCTTCTTATGCATTCCTGGCTTAGTAGCAGCAGCTGTGCCATACTCCTTCTTGAGCACCTTCTTCTTGGAAGTGGCCTCATCCTCAATAGCCACATAGTCTTCATCCTCAGAATCTGAGGTTCTCTTCTTTCTGGCCCTGGTGGCTGCCTTGGGTAAGTTGCTGGGTGTGCTTCTGCTACCATCATCATAGCTGCTAGAGGGACTAGTGCCCTCACTCATCTGAACCTGCTCCTCAGACTTGTTCTGACTGTCACTTTGATCAGACATGTTGCAAACACTGACAGCAAACCCTGTGAATAGATAGAGATGAGGTAGAGTAGATGAGCATCACAAAATACAGAGTTTTTTGCAAAAGAATGAGTCAAAAACTTAGTTTTAGTTTTCCACGGAAAGCATTTTGGATCTACCGATTTGTAAACTCGGTGATACCGAAGCAGCTTTTGGAACCTAAACTAGTGAACTCGGTCAGACCGAGTCACAGTTCGGTGTCACCAAGACTGCTAGGGTTTCACAAAGTCTTGAACTCGGTCACACCGATTTGCAATTCTCGGTCAGACCAAGAATCACATTTGCAATGGCCTTAGCCGAATCGGTGGAACCGAGTTCTACTACTCGGTTGGTCCGAGATGGTTTCGGCGGAAACCTAACCCTAAATTTTCAATTCACATCTAATCTACAGAGTGTTTTCGGTGGATAAGATAATCTCAATCGTGTCAAGATTAATGGCAAAACAATGTGCTAGGAATTCGGAGTTAGGAATAGCACAAAGATCAAGTCCATACCCTAGTTCGGTGATGGACTTGCTACGGCGGCAACGGCGGAGGCGATTCCCGTTGACGGCGGTGGAGACCAGCAGCGGGAGGCAGCTGGCGATGAGGAGGACGATCCGGAGACCTAGGGAGGCAGAGCAGGCAGAGTGCGGGCGAAAGAGTTCGGAGAAATTTCCAAAATTTGACCCGTGGATATATATAGCCTGACCTTGTTGGTGTGACCGAGTGGAACAACTCGGTGGCACCAAGATGCATAACTGCAAGCAGTTATAGCAACTCGGTGTGACCGAAAAGTTCAAATTAGTTGCACCGAGATTGAAAACCTAGATTGACTTAGTGATCGCGGTATGACCGAAATGGAAGAATCGGTCAGACCGAAACGCATAAAGAAGTTTTAGAAGTTTAAGTCTATGACGAATCAGGGACTCCGAGTGCTCCTCATAGAGAGTGGTTCGAATCTGACTTGATCAAATTTTGTGATGTAGCATGAATAGAGTTTGAGACAAGAAAGGCATAGATAGCAAGAGAGTGTTCTTAGGCATTCTTGTCCATCCACTTGGCAAGAGAAAAGAAACCAAACAAACAAAACAACAAGTGGATGTCCTCGAATGAGTAAAATATGCAACCAACATGCTCACACAATAAAATGGCAAATGAAATATGTGCCAAAGCATGCACAACCAATTCTAGCATCTATCAAGCAATTGGCGATGACTAGGTCATCTATATATGAGTATATTGACTTAGGAGTCAAATAAGAACATTTGATCATAGGTCATACTCATCGTTTAAGCACAAGTGGGGTTACCACTTTTACATAATCCATTGTTGCATTCACACCATTAGAGTTGCTTTGACTCAATTCTTAGAGTAAAGCTCCCCCTAGATGTGAGATGCCCCCTAAGAGGGATGAACTAACCTTGGGTTTTGTCAATGATGACTTCATGTAGGTGTTGAAGCTGTGGATGCTCAATGTTTATGTAGATAATTTGGAGCAATCCTTTGGAGTGAGTTGCACTTTCAATACCTAAATGGGTTAGTCCCACAAGGAACAAACAAGGATATCCATAGACATAGAGTGATGCACACACATGATGATGTCTATGAAAGCATTAGGTTACCTTGTCCTTTGTCTTACCAACAAGAGGGTTTGTGACTCCTTGAACTAGTGCAAGATGTGGAAGTTGATTGCACTTGTTCTTGCCAAAATGATATGAGTGAAATATGTTGGCGGAGTCACCCTCAAGAACTCTCTAGTTCTTCTTCTTCAGGATCCACAATCTTGATAGGAATCCTTGGAGTTGTAGTCGTACTTGATGAAGTAGAACTTGATGTAGTCTTGGGAACCCACTTGACCAAGGCCTTAGGAGCTTCTTCAAATGCATCAATCTCCTCTTGAAGCTTATCCTTGCCTTTCTGCTTGTGGTCTTGTGGTGGAAGATCATCTTGAGCTTGTGTCCCTTTGAAGGAAGTAGGATCATACTTCTCTTGTTGAGGAACAAACTTAGTCTTGGGGTATTGATCTTCTTCCCACTCGACTCCATTGGCATTGAACTTTCATTCAAAACCAACACCTTGATTCTTCCGGTGCCTTCCTTGCTTGCGTACAATTTCCTTGAATTGCTTACTCCTAGCAAGGCTCTTGTAAACACCTTTCTCTATAATTCCCTTCAATAAGCTATTTTCTTGCTCAAGTGTAACTTGGCTAAGAGAATCATTAGTGGAATCAAGAGAACTACTAGAAGCAACAACATTGGATTTAGCATGATTATTGTTACTACTAGAGGAAGAATCCTTCTTTTTCTTATTACTAGACTTGACTTGAGGCATGTAAGTAGATAAGAGTAAACGCTTGGCAATGTAAGAAGAATTTTCTTACGAAGATCATCATTGATTGCCTTTAAGAACTCATGCTCTTGCTCAAGGTTGAGTTTTTCAAAGCATAACTTCTCATGAGTCCTTAAAAGTTCTTGATGATCTTCTAAGATAGTTTCATGAGCTAACTTAAGAGTGTTTAGTTCTTTAGTTAGAAGCTCAATCTTCTCCTTATCATTGTCATTCGTTTTATCTTGATTAGCATGATTAATTGACGTTTCATCATAGTATTCATCACTAGAGTTGTCAACGAGTAAATCATCATCACCTAGCAAGTCATCTTCATCACTATTGAAATCAACATACTCGGGGTGTGATACCTTTGGGCCTTTAGCCATGAAGCATCTTCCAATTCCTTCATTTGGTGAATCAAATATGTCGTAGGAGTTGGTTGACACAAGTGCTAGACCGGCAACACCTTCATCTTGAGTATATTCGGAGTCGGAGTGATAGCTTCTCTCGGAGTGATTGTCGGAGTCGGAGTCGGATACCCATTCACCAACATGAGCTTGATGTCTTCTTTTGTGTAGCTCCTTGATAACTTGTCCTTCCTTCCGAATCCTTGCTTCTCCGGGATGTTCTTCGTTCATAACGGTCATCTCTACTCCTTCTCTCTCTTGGTGGTGATTCTTCTCTTCTACTTCTCCTTTTAGGTGATTCTTCTCTTCTTTTGTAGGTTGCCGTGCACTCATTGGAATAGTGTCCGGGTCTTCCACATTGTACCAATTATGCTCTTGACTAGAAGATCTTTTGTCATTGTAGGACCTTGACCTGGAGCTTCTCTCTTTGCTTCTACTCTTGTAAAACTTGTTGACGTTCTTCACCATTAGGCTCAATTGTACATTGAAGGTTTGTTTCTCACTTGATGATGTGGGAGCTTCACATGAGCCTTTGTAAGCACTGCTTGACTTGTTGTGAAGTTCCTCTTTATCCTTGAGTGACATCTCATGAGCAACAATTCTTCCAATGACTTCCGTTGGCTTGAGATCTTTGTAATTGGGCATCATTTGGATCAATGTGCACACGGTATCATATTTTCCGTCCAAAGCTCTTAGGATCTTCTTGATGATGAATTTGTCGGTCATCTCTTCACTTCCTAAGCCGACAATCTCATTTGTGATAAGAGCAAGCCTAGAGTACATTTCAACAACACCTTCACCATCCTTCATTTTGAACTTGTCAAGCTGACTTTGAAGTACATCCAACTTGGATTCCTTGACGGAGTCGGTACCTTCGTGCATATCAATCAAAGTATCCAAAGTTTCCTTTGCATTCTCAAGACGGCTGATTTTGTTGAATTCTTCGGGGCACAATCCGTTGAAGAGGATATCACAAGCTTGAGCGTTGTATTGCAGCATCTTCAACTGTTCCACACTAGCTTCACGGTTCGGTTCTCTCCCATCAAAGAATTCACCTTGCAAGCCAATACACACAATAGCCCAAATGGCGGGGTTATGTCCAAGAATATGCATTTTCATCTTATGCTTCCAACTAGCAAAATTAGTACCATCTTATGCATTGTCATCTTGCTCTACGGTGGTAATTTCCCTCGCTAGACGCCATACTCTCCTAGGTTGTGAAACCAAGGCTATGACTACCAAAAGCTACGGAAATCAAAGCAAATGGAGACCAAGGCTCTGATACCACTTGTAGGATCGAAAGTATGTTTAGAGGGGGGTGATTAGACTACTTGACCAAGTAAAAACTTATCCTTTTCCCAATTTTAGAGTTTGGCAGATTTTAGCGATCTTTGGACAAGTCAAGCAATCTTCACACAATTCAAGCAAGCATGCAAAGAGTATATGAGCAGCGGAAATTAAAGCATGCAACTTGCAAGAATGTAAAGGGAAGGGTTTGGAGGATTCAAACACAATTGGAGACACGGTTGTTTTTGTCGTGGTTCTGATAGGTGGTGCTATCATACATCCACGTTGATGGATACTTCAACCCATGAAGGGTAACGGTTGCGCGAGTCCGCGGAGGGCTCTACACACGAAGGGTCCATGAAGAAGCAACCTTGTCTATCCCACCATGGCCGTCGCCCACGAAGGACTTGCCTCACTAGCGGTAGATCTTCACGAAGTAGGCGATCTCCTTGCCCTTACAAACTCCTTGGTTCAACTAAACAATCTTGTCGGAGGCTCCCAAGTGACACCTAGCCAATCTAGGAGACACCACTCTCCAAGAAGTAACAAATGGTGTGTTGATGATGAACTCCTTGCTCTTGTGCTTCAAATGATAGTCTCCCCAACACTCAACTCTCTCTCATAGGATTTGGATCTGGTGGAAAGAAGATTTGAGTGGAAAGCAACTTGGGGAAGGCTAGAGATCAAGATTCATATGGTAGGAATGGAATATCTTGGCCTCAACACATGAGTAGGTAGTTCTCTCTCAGAAAATGTATGCTGGAAGTGTAGGCACGTTCTGATGGCTCTCTTCACGAATGAAGAGGAGGTGGAGGGGTATATATAGCCTCCACCCAAAATCTAACCGTTACACACAATTTACCAAACTCGGTGGGACCGAATCAACAAACTCGGTCGGACCGAGTTAGTAAATCTAGTGACCGTTAGGGTTTTCGGTGGGACCGACATGCAACTCGGTAGGACTGATATGGTTAGGGTTAGGGCATAACGTAATCTCGGTGAGACCGATTACACAAACTCGGTAGGACCGACTTTGGTAATAAGCTAACCAGAGAGTTGGTCAGGTAAACTCGGTTGGGACCGAATCGCTCATTTCGGTGAGACCGAAATGTTAAAAAAAAGAAACAGAGAGTTTACATTGCAATCTCGGTGGGACCGATCGCTCATCATGGTGGTACCGAAATGTTACGAAGGGAAACAGAGAGATTACAATCCCATCTCGGTGAGACCGAGATCCCTATCGGTGAGACCGATTTGCCTAGGGTTTGTGGTAGTGGCTATGACATCTGAACTCAGTGGCGCTGGATGGAAAGAATCAGTGGGGCCGAGTTTGACTTTTGGTTTAGGTCATATGTGGATGTGAGAAAGTAGTTGGGGTTTTTCGAGCATATCACTAAGCATTTTGAGCAAGTTAGCCATTAAGCAACACCTCATCCCTCCTTGATAGTATTGGCTTTTCCTATAGACTCAATGTGATCTTGGATCACTAAAATATAAAATGTAGAGTCTTGATATTTGTGATTGAGCCAATCCTTTTGTCCTTAGCATTTTGAGGGGTCCACTTTTCTCATCCATGCCATGCCAATCATTGAGCTTTCCTGAAATATTCATCTTGCAATAGCATTAGCTCAATGAGCTATATGTTGGTAGGAATTACCAAAACCACCTAGGGATAGTTGCACTTTCACCTTGCAATATGTGAAGTAGCTGGTTGAGAAAAAACGGTTCGCATAATGACCGGGCCGCAACGTGATGTCACGCTATGAAAAGTTGTCAGCAGATTAGATTTGTGGAATATTGTACTCTCTACGGTGGTATGTGGAATTTATTTTGCAGAGTCGGACACGATCCTCATATTCAAGATCTTCTATGGAGTATTCAGAGAAGGAACCCGCCTTGCAATGCCGAAGACAATCTGTGCGTCGGACTCATCGTCATTGAAGCCTGGTTCAGGGGCTTCTGACGGAGTCCTGGATTAGGGGGTCCTCGGACAGCCGGACTATATACTTTGGCCGAACTGTTGGACTATGAAGATACAAGATTGAAGACTTCGTCCCATGTCTGGGTGGGACTCTCCTTTGCGTGGAAGGCAAGCTTGGCAATTTGGATATGTAGATCTCCTTCTCTGTAACCGATTCTGTAGAACCGTAGCCCCCTCTGGTGTCTATATAAACCGGAGTGTTTAGTCCATAGGACAACAACAATCATAATCATAGGCTAGCTTCTAGGGTTTAGCCTCTACGATCTCGTGGTAGATCAACTCTTGTAATACTCATATCATCAAGATCAATCAAGCAGGAAGTAGGGTATTACCTCCATCGAGAGGGCCTGAACCTAGGTAAACATCGTGTCACCCGCCTCCTATTACCATTAGCCTTAGACGCACAGTTCGGGACCCCCTACTCGAGATCCGCCGGTTTTGACACCGACACCCACACTTAGGGAAGTACCAGGGCTGACTGGTCGGCTGCGGGGTGTGGCTAGCATCGCCAGAAAAGAACAGGAGGTGCCGGTGGGTAGAGGGATGGCCTAGCGGCAGCACAGCCGGCCATGGGAGGAGGGATCAGGCAGTCTCGCCGGTGCTGGTTTGGGCAGGTTGAGCAGGAATAATAGAGATTGAAGAAGCACGATGGTTGTTGGATGGACATCCAACAATCAATGGTCTGTGTTGACTAAGTTGACAAAGACTTGCGTACGCGTCAATTTTTTTAGGACAACGTCATCGTCAACCTAGTTGTCGGTGCAATAGACCCTGGGTCTATTGCCCAGACTGTGCATAGGCCTAAGAGCAAGATTGCAACATCCAAGACTAGACCAAACAAAAGAGATCTGCTCTTTGAGGAGTCAGAGAGCGGATCATGAAGACCAAGTCAGGCCAAAGGAAGCAAGGTACCACCAAGGGAAAACCTCCCTTGCCGGACAGGCGAGCCTGGTGAGGTCAAGGTTACACCGAAGACAAGCCTCAAGACTGTCCCGGCAGGCTTACTGGGCCCCACGAAGGCAAACTTCCCCGCCAAGGCTTCACCGCTCCACCTCACGGCGAGGTCATCGATCGGTGCGGTGTCAAGCCCCCAAGTGACTAAGTGGTTGTTTTTTTGCCACATGGCAGCCATTTCCTATGGGAATCACCTGCCACTACTAGGGAAAACCTTATACATAGAATCGTAGCAACAGCGTGGTTCAGAGGGAGGCGCTATTGCCGGCTCAGTGGAACCACACTGCTATTAAAATTGACCGATAGTTCCCGCCACCCTAGGTTTAGCAGTAGCACAGTCTTGCTAACAGCGCTACTGATAAAGTTATAGTAGTAGCACGCTTTTTTTGGGTGGCGCTACTGCTAATTTTGAAACTGGCCACATGGAGGGCCCCTCTTAGCAGTAGCGCGTGTGCCGTAAGAGCGTTGCTGCTATGTTATTAGTAGTAGCGCCATTTACGACCAGCGCTACTCCTAAGACGCAGCATATACCACCTTTTCCCTCCCCCCTCCCCATCATCTCTTCCTCACATTCCCCTACCTCCCACCACCTATCTCCCTCACTTTGCTTCTTCCTCACTACTTCTCCCACATTACTCTCCTTCTTCTACCTACCTTTCTCTCTCTTTATTACTCCTAGCTAACTTACACCACCTCCATTAATGCATCTCCTTTCTCTTTTTCCTTCCCCCTCCACGAGTTGAAGTTGTGTCCTCCTAAATTAGCTAGCTAGGTAGATGTACCATTTAGTGAAGTGACCTATGTACCCCCTAACTAGATCTAGCCTTGTCAAGAAGAGCTTTATCCACTTTTGATCTCCCTAATACATCATCATCTCCACCTTGTGCTCGATCTCGAGATAGAGGTGATTAAAAATTTATGCTTTTGCAAGAATGGAAATATGTGTATGTGTGTGCGATATGACATAATCGGGCGATATGATGGAAATTGTGTGTGTGGCATGAGTTGACGCCGAATTGTGCTTGTGAGTTGCCTATGTTTTGGCGAAATGTCGATTTATTTCTGTTTCGGCGAATTCCGGGCAAATCCTAGATCTATATGTCCTATTTTTAGGGAAGGTCATGCCGAATTTTTGTATGACTTTGATGCATGCACACATTTTTATAATCAATTTGTTTATTATTACCGTGCAGGTGTTCATGATGGTCAGTAGAACGATGGTGGACAGGTGGTTGCTGTCAGCGGTGCAGGACAAGAAAGAAAATAACCTGACATAGGTTTTATGTCCGTGTCGAAGAAGCAAAGGAATAGTTTGGGTCGACCCCTATGATGATGGTTGTGTCGAAGCGCACCTGCTCATGACTGGTTTAATGGATGGCTATACTAGGTGGATAATTGAAGATGAGGATGATGATGTTGAGGACGCGGACGGGGCAGACAATGACGGCACGGGGCAAGACGAAGAGATGATCGATAATGGCGGTGGGGAAGAGGCCGGACATGGCGGCGGAGAAGGGGCCGGGCATGGCGGAGGAGAAAGGGCCGGGCATGGCGGTGGAGAAGGGGCCGAACATGGCGACGGAGAGAACGTGGACTGCACGCTACAGAGTTCGTCGGTACCAAGTTCAATCATGCGGGACCCTCATGTTCAAGCACTGCTTCACAAGGAGATGAGTACTGACAGAGCTACTTCTAGAGAGGAGGCTAAGCTGCAGCAACTGGTGGTAGACTCGGACAATCCATTGTATGATGCTTGCAATCCTGAGGTGACCCGCTTGAGTTTCACGCTCCAACTCCTGAAGACGAAGGCTAAAAGCAAATGGACCGACACTAGCCTCGATGAGCATCTCAAGTACCTAAAGAATGTTCTCCCTGCGTGGTATCTATGTCCTACTAGTGTGGATGAAGCCAAGAAGATCGTGTGCCCTCTTGATCTGCCGCACGTTAGATACCATGCATGCATCAATGATTGCATAATTTATTGGAAGGAGCACGCGGAAAAAAAGCTATCTGGTGTGCAATGCTTCTCGAGAAAAGAAAGCCAGGAAGAAATCTCCCCAGAAAGTTGTATGGTACTTACTGATCACTCCCCGTCTCCAACGGTATTTTATAGATCCCAAGGAAGCAAAGCTCATGCGCTGGCACACAGAGAGGAAGAAGCTGAGACACGTGAAGGATGGAAGCCAGTGGAGAGCGTTGAACGACTTCTATCGGTATTTCGAATGTGATGCAAGGAACAGCATGCTCGGTGTGTGTACCGATGGCATGAATCCGTTTGGCAACCAGAACACCAACCATAGCACATGGCCCATGTTTCTATGGATGTACAACCTCCCCCCTGGTTTTGCATGAAGTCGAAGTACATTCACATGAGCATGCTGATCCAAGGGCCGAAACAACTGGGACATAATATTAATATGTATTTGGGGCTACTTCAAGAGGAGTTAGACACGTTATGGAAAACACCGACCAAGACATGGGATGCCAGCAAAGGCGAGTATTTCTACATGAGAGCCGCGCTGATCACGACGGTGCACGACTATCTCGATTACGGATATGTCGCAGGCCAGGTGTGCCATGGATATTGCGGATGCACGCGGTGCATGGATGATACGACGTCTCAATATCTAACGTCAAGGAAAGATGGTGGGTCTGGGAAAATCGTGTACATGGGGCATCAAAGATTGCTTGAGAAAGATGACCCGTGGAGAAACCGTGGAGATCTATTCAATGGTCACTCTGAGCATTGAGGACCTCCATGTAAGCGAAGCGGCGCCGAAACTGACGAGATGTTGAAAACTGGGAACAGTGCCCCATGCCAAGAAAGAAGATGAAAAAGGCATCGGAGCCGCTGCTGAAGGTATTGAAGACGAGGTCTGTGTTCTGGGACTTGGAGTACTGGCACAAACTCGACACACCTAATTGCCTTGATCAAATGCATATCTGTAAGAATGTCCTTGAGAGCATGCTCGCGACACTGATGAACATGATGGATAAGACCAAGGATGGTACGAAGGCAAGAAAAGACTTGCAAGATTTGGAAATCAAGGAAGATCTGCACATGCCACCCCGTAAAAAGTCAGACAAGATAGAGACGGAGACAGAGGCGCGGGAGAAGAAGGGCAAAAAAGTAAAGTAAGAGGATTATTTCCCTCCTTCTTGCTTCACCTTAAATCCGGCTGAGATGATCAATTCTTTAAGTGTCTTACTGGAGTCAAAGTTAGTTCCAATTACTGTGGCAAGATAAGCAGATATCTAGACACAAACAAGAAAAGGTTCAGCGGGATGAAGTCCCATGACTGTCATGTGATGATGACACAGATACTACCTGTTTCCCTTAGAGGGATAATGGACAAGCATGTCCATGATACGCTTATTGGTCTCTGCAAGTTTTTCGACGTCATCTCTCAAAACTCGATCAGTGTGAAGCAGCTCCAAAGGCTACAAGAAGAGAACATTGTGATGTGAATGAGCTTGAGATGTACTTCCCGCCCGCGTTCTTTGACGTCATGGTGCATCTGTGTGTCCATATGGTGGATGACATAATAGACCTGGGGCCGTCATTCCTGCACAACATGATGTCGTTTGAGAGGATGAATGGGATCATCAAAGGATTCCTTCGTAACATGTCCCTTCCGGATGGAAGCATCGTCCAGGGCTATCTGACACAAGGGTACATCTCTTTCTGCAAGGATTTTCTATATGGTGCGGACCAGCCGCCTGGTGTTGGTGTTGGTTTTCCCATTAACAAGCACGATGGGAGGCTCGAAGGAGAAGGTCACTCCAATGGTCGCACGGAACTGCACGTGGCATACTCAGATCGACGCAAAAACTTTGACAGAGCAAATTTGGTAGTGCTACAACACCTAGACGAGGTAGATCCTTTCGTGGCACTGCACAAAGAAATTATCGCAAGGAAGTATCGTGACCGGGGGGTATGTAGGACAGATGCCGAAGTTACTAGAGAGCACAACTCCACTTTCCTGCATTGGTTCAAAGAGCATATTATTTCTAGACCCTCGGAAGAGGGCTCTAAGGACGGATTGCTCATATACGCCTTAGCACATGGCCCCTTGCCCAACCCGGTCACCTCTCAGGTATACGATATCAACGGATACATGTTATACACGGAGGCCAAAGATATGGACAGTGATGATCAGAACTCAGGGGTGATGATGGAATGCATGACCGGCAGCGACAACTATGCAACTGAGAGATTTTACGGAAGGGTCGAGGAGATCTGGGAGCTTGACTACTCTGGACTGCACAATGCAACGATGTTCCATGTCAGATGGGCCAAGAATGTCGAAAGAGAAAACTAGTATTTCACTACCATGACTATACCCGACGCCAAGAGTGCTATCGTGAATGCTATTGCAAAAAACAAGCCATAGGTACACGCTAAGCACGTGACACAATGCTTCTTCAAAACCTACCCATGCAATCCGAGCCATGTTGTCGTGAGGAGAGGCAAAAGGAACATCATTGTAATGGATGGAGTCACCAACGAGGAAGACTACAACCAGTACGACAACCCAATGAGGGAAGATGACGATGACGATGAAGTATGCATCAAAAGAAGAATCAATACTACATTACCTAAGAAAGACCATACTCCATGGAAAGGAAAAGTCACAATGAGGGGCTCAGTTATTCTTCAACGAACAAGAAGGGAAAGAAGCTCACTCAAAAACTAAAACTTCAGCACCGAGGGACCATACGTTATCAGTCAAATGATGTAATATAACTTCCTATTTTGTGTACACACTTGGACATTATGTATTGGTCAAATGATGTAATATATATGTTCCTATTTTGTATACATACTTAACCATCAAATGATGCAATATATATCACCTTAGTTATATACATTGTGTCACCTTCCCTTCTTTCACTGCTCTCAGAAAAAAGAAAAAGAAAAGAAAAGAAAACGGAGAGAAAATAAAGGAAAATAAAATAGAAGAAACAAACAGGAAAACTGCTACATGTACTGGTTATAGTAGGAGTGCTTTTCTGAAAAAGAGCTATAACTAGTCAAGGTAGCAGTAGCGCTTTCTGTACAAAAATGCTATAGCTACCTATAATAGCAGTAGCACTTTTTGTATAAAAACGCTATAGCCACCTGTAATAGCAGTTGCGTTTTCTGTATAAAAGAGCTATAACTAACTTAGCTATAGCGCGTTTGTCCGGATGCGCTACTACTACCTCGACTTAACCCCCAAATCCCTCACTCTCTCTGCTTCTTCCGGCCTCTACTTTTCCCCGAAATCCCCACTCTCTCTTCCCCGTGTCGTCGCCTCCCGAGCCCTACCCTTGCCGTGCCCCTGCGCTCGCCCCCGACCCTGGCGCTCGTCCCCATCTCCCCCGACCCCAGGGACCCTCGATGCTGTGCCGTCTCCCCCGGCCCCGCCTCGCCTTGCCTCGGTGCCGCGCCGTCTCCCCAACCCCATCTCTCTCTGCCCTCTGTAAGCCCTCTCCTCTCCCCTCTTCTCTGCTATTTAGTGCTAGTTAGTATGAAATAGTATGAACCCTAGGCTATTTTTGAGTGTAAGAAAAAACAAAATTGGTTATATAGGTTTCTTGCATTTTTTAGTTAAACAATTTTTGTTATTTAAATTTTATAGTGATAGTTAGCTAATTAGAATTAGTATGAAACCTTGGACATATTAGTTAAAGCAACTATTGCTATTTAACTTTTTTAGTTAAAGCAATTGTTGCAATTTTGATTTTTTTTTGAAGTGGACAAATTAGTTAAAGCAACTGTTGCTATTTTTAGTTCTATATTTTCTACCTTCTATATGCAAATTTGAAGTGGACATGTGATATGTGGACATGTGATTTGAACATGTCATATTTGGAATTTGGACATGTCACATTTGGAAAATGATGATTATATGCAGGGTAAATGATCCGAGTGGCCTATGTTTCGCCGGAATGTTGATTCATTTCCATTCTGGTGAATTTCAGGTGCTCGACATGTCCACTTTTTAGCAAAGGTCATGCCAAAATTTTCCGTGAATTTTGGCATGACTTGTGCTAGAAAGTACGCATATCGAGTGCCGGGAGTTGCTGGGAAACGATATTCCAGCAAATGTAGATCTTTTTATGTCATTTCTCATTTTTTATAGTTTTAGAATTAAACGAGGAGACTTAATCATAGGAAACATGTCAAACAACGAAGAAACCGGGCCTTCTGACCAAGATGCAGACGAGATGGATCATGATGGTGAACAATAGTACCTCGAATTTTTGTCTGCTAAGCATAGACAAGGTTTGCAGGTCGGCCTCGAGGATGGTACTAACACCGACATCGAAACCGACGGCGTCGGCACCGACTGTGGCACCGACTCCGATGGCGGCGCCCAAACCGGTGGGAAAGGTATCGGCGGGGAAGATACCGGCGTTGATGCCACTACCGAAAAGAAGAAGCAGAAGAAGCAGAGGATACGAAAACCTAACAAACTTGGCATTGGACGACTGGTGATCATAAAGATGACACCTGGCAAGTTTGAGCCATTAGAGCCGGAATAACCTCGCAAGTGCTATGGGAACCAAGTAGGATGCATCCTATGGGAATGCGCGAGCATCTACAATGATGACTTAAGGAGTAAAGAACATTTGAGGCAGTTGCTCCTGATGAAGTTGCACAAGAGATTTAAGTTCCCTGACCGGGATGATAGCATAGAACAACCATGGGATGATCCGAAGATGAAAAAGATTAACAATCACACCATGGGCATGTTCAACAATGATTTGGCCTCTTGGAAAGGGAGGGTGAAACAAGCTATTGAAGCTGAGGAACCCCTATCCAAGATTCTGGAGGAAAATCCGACACTCACTGGAGAGGAGTTAGAAAAATTCAAGAGCCTTCAGCAAAGGAACATAGGGAAGCATCGCCTTCGAAGCCGTGGCTACCTCAGTAAAAGGCCCATATAGGATAAGGAGGACGCGAAACATGAAGCCGCAGGTCTCCAAGACCCCTTCGCGAAGTTCACCAACCCCTTGGAGCATGACTTCATCAGGGCCCGCTACAAGTGGGACAAGGAAAAGAAGGTTTTTTACACGGACGAGATCACGAGGAGATTGATGAGAATACTGGTAATTATTCTCTTACCACCTTACATTTAGCTCCTAATCAAGTCGACCACACATTCGTAAACGGTTCACATTCCTTCTGCAGGAGAAGCAACACCATCTTGCAGCCGAAAGCCTACTTTGCCGATGAGGCCCAAGTGGGACATCCCTCTCAACCGGGCCTTGAACAAACTTAAGGGACTCCCTTTGGGCCAGCGGCCGCAATATGGACGTGTGCACGGCACCGGAGACGGCGCCACGTGGAAGGTGTTTTACAACAAGGGCTAGGAGGCCAAGAAGCGGAAAAAGAAGTTTAGTCAGGCGGACATCAACGAGAAGGTGAAGCTTGCGTCCAGAAAAAAGCAGTTGAGGACGCGCAAAAAGTAGCCGAGGAGAAAAATGAGTTGCTACCGCAGGCAGTCGATGCAGCTGTAAATGCCTGCAGAAATGATTTTGCTACTAACTTGGTCCCGGCTATCACCAACTGGATGAAGCAAAATCCAGATAAGATGGTACATGATTTCCCCATGCCAGTTTTGTTGCGAGCAACTCCGTGAACAACACCACTGCACCATCACATGCTCACGCAACCGGGCCAGCTCTCGCACCCACACCCGCACCTGCACCCTCTCATAGCAGCCCGTCCTCAGTCTCCGGTGCGCTAGGCGGGCCTTCGTCTTTGGCTGAGCTCGACGCCATCATGGTAATTACATGTCGCACCAACATATATATCTAGAATATTCCATATTCGTTGCCTTTCAGATGTTTTACGCCGCAGACATGTGTTTGCATGCAGACAAAACCCCGTGCACAATACTCTACTTGATCAAAGGCCAGAAGTGGACATGGGAAAGGGGGGTGATAATGAAGACCTTGCAACTCACGTTCCACAGCCAGCCAATTCCCGCTGGGCACTTTGGGGTTAACTTTTCGAGTGTGAAATCAGGGCACGAGGATTTGCCTCCTCCATTACGACTATGGGGAGAGGACGGCGAGACCCCACTACAGATTGGAAGCTACAAGGGTTGGGTGCTTCTATGGACAAATAATCTTCTTTGTCTGGAGCCGGCCGAGAGCACACCAATAACAACACATCAACAAGCATGTATGGAGATGACCACCCCACCTACGCAATTACCAACTCCTGTAGTGTCGGGTGAGACCGGCGGACGAAGTGATGAAGGGGTTCCAATAGTGGCTGATGTAACCAGCCCCGTAGAACAAAGAATTGATGATGAGATGGAGGAGATAGAGGACCCAATGGGTTTCCTCAATACATGCGCCTATGACGGTGACTTAGCTATGATGAGTGAGCTATATGAAAAATCGGGCTATGAGCATGCTGATGAGGATATGGATGATCTGCCCGGGCAGGAACGTCCTAGCGGGGATTGCAAGAAGTCTCTCTTCATGAAATCCTCACAGGACATGCCTGAAGATACCGCCTCAACACAGGCTCAACTAGCCAGTGGTCGTACAATGCTTAGCCCGGCAACACTGTGGCAGGGGTTAAGGAAGGGTCTGGAAGGTGTTCCCAAGAAAAAGGATAGGAAGAGACCGGGGAAGATAGGCTCAGTTGCCTACAAACAAGCCAGAGCACATAGCAGCCAGACGGTGGATTTTGAAGAGCGTGTACCCATCAAAGGTGCGGCCATGTTCCATGTCACAGGCGAGCCGATGCTACCGCCGAATTCGCTGGAGGCACTATCAGGGGATCTCACGAGACTGCACGACCATGTGTTGTTGACTAAGAAAAGCCTACTAGCCTCGAAGGATCCAGGATATCCGACATACGCGGCTCGTGTGCCTGAGGGGAAGTGCTACGTCGACACACGGCCCGCGGAGGTGTTCTTCCTGCGGTTTGACCATATCTTCGAGATGTTTCTGACAAGGCGGCTCAATTCTACAATTGTCTGCCTTTTTGCGCTACATATGAGGTCCGTCATGAAGAGATACATGAGTCCTTCTTGAGTCTCGGCAACTTTGAGCATGAAACTGCTAGGGAGTACCTCCAACACTTCATGGTATAGAATAAGGACCAGGAAATTGTCCTCCTGCCTTATAATCCAAAGTAAGTCAGTTTTTCGGACAACCCTTTCATACATTTCAATCATTCCTTCTCGCTCATATGGAGAATAATTTTAGGTGTCTTTTTCCGGGCAGCAATGGGCGCACCATCCTGGTCGTTCTTTACCCGCGAGTCTCCCATGCCATGTATTTCAACCCTACCAGCAACTATGGGAAGAAGGACTACACTCACATAATGAATATTCTAGATGATGCTCTCCAAGGCTTCAGCATAAGGGATGGCCACCTGCAGATCAGGAAACAAAGGAACAAGAAGACGAGTTTCTCGCATAAAACTAACTTCTGCTGCTGCCATGTCTCAAAACCAAGCAAGAAAGATGGATTCTACCTCCTCCATCTCATGATTGAGTTCAGCACGGATCACCAAAAGCTTCGCATGACAAGCTGAAAAGATGATCATATTCGCAAGTGGATAGAATCTCATGGAGAAGCGGATTATAAACTTAGAGATGACTTCTTTCGCATCCAAAGGGACATTGCGACGATCATCATGAAAGAAGTTGTCGATGAGAAGGGGATGTTCCACCATGGCCCTATATCGCGTGCTGACGTCCGAACTCGCATAGGCATGCAACGTCATGACCTCACATCATTCAAGAAGCTAGGGTCCATCCTTGATGACATGGAAGGATGGAACTTCTACTAATTTATGACGCCGATGATGATGATATCTATCAGTTGAACTTGTATACTTTCTGTAGCGATGAAACTTTATGATGTCCATGGTCCCTGCCGAACTTGCATAACCCTACTTTGTTAGTTTGGGTATGATGACATGCATACATCTAGTTAATTAGTTTGCGTACTATATGTTGCATCTAGTTGCTAACCCTTTCTTTTTCGTGTTGCTCTAGTATATTTTGTTGCATATGATTGTACATTCTCTAGATGAAGATGCATCTCTAACAGGTACCTAGTTTCTTGATGGCGAAGAAGCAGTGCTATGTCGTGTACAAAGGGAAGGTTCCAAGAGTGTACGACGAGTGGCGTGAGTGTTAGGCACAAGTGGATGGGGTCTCGGGCGCCATCCATAAAGGCGTCAAAAGCAGACAAGAAGCAGAAGCTAGTTACTTGAGGTTCACGCTAGCGCAAGAGAGGACTCGTAACCGCCGCCTCTTGTACTGCATAGTTCCGCTCTCACTCATAGTGATAGCTCTTCTCGCGTATATCATTATTTAGATGGATGACGATGTAGTTGCAAGTATTCGAGACTTGTATCGCCATTTTCAAAATGATTACGAGAGACCACTTTGTGTTGGATGATGATTATGATGATGACCACCTTGTATCGCTATGTATATGCTATGATTACATTTGTATGTGTATGATATGCTAGAGATTATTGCATAAAGCCCCAAACAAAATTCAGCAGCACAAAATATGGAGCAGATTTTTTTTTTCAAAAACTAATAACAATAGCATGGGGTATGTCATTAGCAGCAGCGAGTTCTTAGTAGTAGTGCTCTTTGTACAAGGGCGCTACAGCTATTATCAGCAGCGCTTGTTGCAGACCAATGCTACTGCTATCCCTAGGTAGCAGTAGCGCTGGTCAGGCCGCGCTACTGATAAGCATTAGCTATAGCACCGTATCAGTAGCGCGGCCACCCGCGCTACTGATAAGCATTTAACCTGCGCTACTGCTAGGTTGTTCCCTAGTAGCGTCCAAATGATACCCGTCCGGAGACGTGTCATGCAGGCAGGGGAGAAGCTGGCTGAACTGCCTGGCAAGGATTGCCGGGCATGCCATGATGTGACACTAAGCGGCGCATTTAATGCACTTTGCCCTGTCTTCAGAGTTAGGTATGATAGCAGTGTTCACTATCTAACCAGTGCACAATGACTGATTTGCCACTGTGGTGACCCCTTGATCTATGGAAGGAGGGCCATGTCAACAATAGAAAGGATTCAGACCCTTATATACTCATACACGCGTAGCTGCTCTCGCCCCGAGGCAACCCTGTCGGGCTAGAGCACTGCGTCTCCACCACGGTCCTCCAATCAATCCACCAAAGCAGGAGTAGGGTTTTACGCCTCTAGGCGGCCCAAACCTGGGGTAAAACTGCTCGTGTGAGCTCTGTCATGCTGTGCTACGTTCTCCGCTCTTTGTGCAATGTGCTCACCCCCTTGTCGAACCACAAGAGGCTGATGGCCCCATAGGTGGCCAGGGTTTCCCATGACATCTTTCGCGTGCCAGGTAGGGGGAAGTGCTTGCACGAACCCGAGAAGCGTATGCAGCGCGTCACCTTCATCATCATCTTCATCGACGGCTCCATCACCCATGGCGCCCAAGAAGAAGCCTGCTGTTGCAGCCCATCCGTCCACTTCCAATGCCCCATTGCACGCGGCTGCCGATGCTGCGGGAACTACGGGGATGCTCGGAGATATGGATGCTGCGGGGGATGTGGTCGGTGCAGGCGGCATCGTCACCTCCTCCCCTGTGGCCAAAGCAAGGGCGGGAGGCACCAGAGAAGGACATCACCAACAACATCCCAGCAGCTACGCCCCATGAGGTAGGAGTGGAGATGTTATTCCGTCTGCACCTCCTTGCCCAATCGAAGGGCAGAGCCGCAGTGGTGGCACTCGCTCTGGGGCGAATCACAGCTCTCCAGCCGCTCCCGATGCGGCCGCGGCTGCAGGGCGTGTGCTACCGCTCGGAACGAACTGACCTAGCCGATGCACCAAATGGGGCCGCTGGCCCTCAAGCGCCTCCATCTCATCACCACGCCACCCTGGCGATGGGCTCAGTGTCGGTGTCAAAACCGGTAGATATCGGGTAGGGGGTCCCGAGCAGTGCGTCTAAGGCCGATGGTAACAGGAGGCGGGGGACAGAATGTTTACCCAGGTTTGGGCCCTCCCTATGGAGGTAATACCCTACTTCCTGCTTGATTGATCTTGATGAATATGAGTATTACAAGAGTTGATCTACCATGAGATCGTAATGGCTAAAACCCTAGAAGTCTAGCCTATGATTATGATTCTGCCCTATGGACTAAACCCTCTGGTTTATATAGACACCAGAGGGGGCTAGGGTTACACAAGGTCGGTTATAGAGAAAGGAATCTATACATCGGAATCACCAAGCTTACCTTCCACGCCAAGGAGAGTCCCATCTAGACACAGGAAGATGTCTTCTATCTTGTATGTTCACAGCCCAACAGTCCGGCCCATGTTAACAGTCCGGCTGTCCGAGGACCCCTTAATCGAGGACTCCCTTAGTAGCCCCCGAACTAGGCTTCGATGACGAGGTATCCAGCACACAGATTGTCTTCGACATTGCAAGGCGGGTTCCTCCTTCGATTGCTTCAAAGTACCTGACTTAAAGAGAAGGATCCAGCTCTTCATTCAATGTCACGTTCCTCGGCTTCTGCAACTTCATGATTTCAGCTTCCACATGTCGGGCGAATACGATAGGTCGGAGCATTCTTGCACATACCACCCTGACCATGGGAGAAGATTGTCTATTTAAAGAAACGGGGATCTTCAAATCTAATCCACACCATCTCCACCAAACGAGGCATCCTCGGAGCTTCCCAGCAGAAACCACCCCAACATGGCTAGCGCTCCCAGCTCTTCCTCCCACCCCCACGGCCCCAAAAAGGGCGATTGGGAAAAGTGCTCCATATCCCATAACCAACTGGTGAAGCTGCAGACACAGGGATTTCTCCCCTGCAGATCTAGTCCCTGTTCAAGCCAGATTGGCTTCCTTCGATGGTGGGGAGCAGGCGGAGAATTTTCCCAACCTATCCAGGGGGAAACGGGTATGCTTTGTTCCATACTTGTTGAGAGGTGTCGAATTTCCAATCCATCCATTCCTCTGAGGTCTACTAGAGTATTATGGCCTCCAACTGCACAATTTCACTCCTACCTCCCTCTTGCATATTGTGGGTTACGTCGCTCTTTGCAAGCTGTTCCTGGGTTGCGAGGCCCATTTTGAGCTATGGAAGAAGCTATTCTGCCTCATCCCCCATAATCAAGAGGGATCAATATTTCAAGTAGGCGGCACCGAAATATGGTGCATCGCCGGGACCGGATATCTATCCGGCACGCCGAAGAATGCATGCGAAGAATGGCCTTCCGAATGGTTCTATGTTGAGGACATCTCCCTTCCCGACCCAGTCCGAATGGATCTTCCTGAATTTTCAAGTGCTCCATTGAAGAAACGCCTCAGCCGGCGTCTCCGGAGCCTCAGGGAGGAAGATAGCACGGAAGTCCGTCAATTGTTGAGCAAGATAAAGATGCACGCTCAGTCCGGATTGTCAATAGTCGAAGTTATGGTGATATCCATAATACGAGGGGTCCAGCCACTCCAATACCGATGGCATCCTATGTGGCATATCAATGGAGAAGATGATGCCACCTGCTGCGGTCGGAAGGGTCCGGACACTCCTGCCGCCTTGGCAATAATACTGTCCGGATTATACAAAGGGGAGAAAGAAGAGTTCATCCGCATTAAGCCCAGAGATGGATTTTCCATGTACAACCCTCCCCGCTGGGTGAGTTTCCATCCCACTACTCAATTTATTCCCTGAGTCAGTTTCCACAAATATTAATTAGTCCATTTGAGACAGGAATGGCAGAAGGTCACCAAGGGGTTCCACAGTCCCGCACCACAGCCAGAGGACCACAACCGGGCCCTTGACCCCGGATTCACAGAAGATCTAGATATATTCGTGGAGCTCGGGGATGGAGTCTTCTACCAGGCAAGCCATGATGGCCCAGAAGTGGCCATCACCGCTGACTATCCCAGCCTTCTCCCTGCCTCCCATGTAAGCAATCCGGAGACTTATCCTTCGAAAGAATTTTCTCATTCCACCTCACCCACCACATTATCTTATGCTCTAAAGGGGAGGCAATCGGCACGCCATGCTGCACCTGAGGCGACTCGCAAGAAGGCTGCGCCTACGTCGGGCAGGCCTTCAAAGAAGGCAAATAGAAACATGGCTGAGCCTTCATCAAAGATTATGGTTTTAAATACGCTCCATGGCTGTCACCTTGGAATATGACGCTATCCGTTGTGTCTTATTAGGAAAAACATTGGCCGGATTGTGTCCGGGGATCCTGCCGGTCATGCCTCTACTAGCAAGATTTTGGACCCTGTCTCAAGGACTGAGGCTAACACGGAAGTGACACCGGATTGTGTTTTTGCAGTGGATTCGGATAAAGTATCCGTCACAAACTCCGAAGTGGAAATGAATCATCGGCGCCGACAGGCCGCTCTTCGCGACCCCGGTTTTTCAGAAGAGGCTTTCAATGCCTTTTCAATTCAGGTGATGCATACATCCGAGCTGCTCGAGATGGGCTTAATAGAGCCACATGCTAGTATTTGAAAGATATACGGGTAAGTACACATTTGTACAATTCTGATAATCATATACCAGTAGGCCCCGAGACTTGGAACAGTTGGTACAACTGATTTAAGGATCATTGTTCAACCAGGTGCTCACAGAGAAGAACAACCTGTTGTCTCAAGAGCTGAAAAAGTGTCAGGCCCAGCTAGCTACTGCTACCACTGAACTGGAGAAATCCAAGAAGGCAGTGTCTGGTAATGTTCCCCTCTATCGAGAAAACATAATCATATACCAGAATTATATATGCAGGTGCACATCTTATGGTAGAGTCGTCAGATCATTCGGTTGAGGCACCGGAAGTCGCACAAGCGGGAGGTCCGGGAGCTCAAAGGCAACTGGCCGCTGGCGAACGTATACTGACACAGGTCAGGGAGGTGAAGAACAAACTCCAAGATGCCAACAACGAGCTGGGCGTGGAACTAAAATATGAGCGGGCCCAGCTGGCAGACTTCATGAAGTAAAATAATAGGCTACAAGGCGGCATTTTTAGTATATGTTCAAACTTACTTTCACATAGTTCGGTGAAGAAAGGAACTGACAGATGATAACCCACAAGTATAGGGGATCGCAATAGTTTTTGAGGGTAGAGTATTCAACCCAAATTTATTGATTCGACACAAGGGGAGCCAAAGAATATTCTCAAGTATTAGCAGTTGAGTTGTCAATTCAACCACACCTGGATAACTTAATATCTGCAGCAAAGTATTTGGTAGCAAAGTAGTATGGAAGTAAGGTAACAGTGGCAAAAGTAATAGTAGCAGTTTTGTAGTAGTTGTAACAGTGGCAACGGTAAAGTAACTAAGCAAAGATCAATATGTGAAAAGCTCGTAGGCATTGGATCAGTGATGGATAATTATGTCGGATGTGATTCCTCATGCAATAGTTATAACATAGGGTGACATAGAACTAGCTCCAGTTCATCAATGTAATGTAGGCATGTATTCCAAATATAGTCATACGTGCTTGTGGAAAAGAACTTGCATGACATCTTTTGTCCTACCCTCCCGTGGCAGCGGGGTCCTATTGGAAACTAAGGGATATTAAAACCTCCTTTTAATAGAGTACCGGACCAAAGCATTAACACTTAGTGAATACATGAACTTCTCAAATTATGGTCATCACCGAGAGTGGTCCTGATTGTTGTCACTTTGGGGTTGTCGCATCATAACACATAATAGGTGATTATAGACTTGCAAGATAGGATCAAGAACTCACATATATTGATGAAAACATAATAGGTTCAGATCTGAAATCATGGCACTCGGGCCCTAGTGACAAGCATTAAGCATAGTAAAGTCAGAGCAACATCAATCTCAGAACATAGTGGATACTAGGGATCAAACCCTAACAAAACTAACTTGATTACATGGTAAATCTCATCCAACCCATCACCGTCCAGCAAGTCTACGATGGAATTACTCACGCACGTCGGTGAGCATCATTACATTGGTGATGGAGGATGGTTGATGATGACGATGGTGACAGATTCCCCACTTCAGAGCCTCAAACAGACTCCAGATCAGCCCTCCCAAGAGAGTTTAGGGCTTGGTGGCGGCTCTGTATCGTAAAACGCGATGAATCCTTCTCTCTGATTTTTTCTCCCTGAACGTGAATATATGGAGTTGGAGTTGAGGTCGATGGAGCACCAGGGGGCCCACGAGGCGGGGGGCGTGCCCAGGAGGGTAGGGCGTGCCCCGCCCCTCATGGACAGGGTGTGGGCCCCCTGGTCTTGATTCTTTCGCCAGTATTTTTTATTAATTCCAAAAAGTTGCGCCGTGGATTTTCAGGTCATTCCGAGAACTTTTACTTCTGCACAAAAATAACACCATGGTAGTTCTGTTGAAAACAACGTCAGTCCGGATTAGTTCCATTCAAATCATGCAAGTTGGAGTCCAAAACAAGGGCAGAAGTGTTTGGAAAAGTAGATACGATGGAGACGTATCAACTCCCCCAAGCTCAAACCTTTGTTTGTTCTCAAGCAATTCAGTTGACAAACTTGAAGTGATAAAGAATTTTTTTTACAAACTCTGTTTGCTCTTGTTGTTGCAAATATGTAAAGCCAGCATTCATGTTTTCAGCAAAGATTATGAACTAACCATATTCGCAATATCTTAGGTCTCATGTTTACTCATATCAATGGCATAATCAACTAGCGAGCAATAATAATAAATCTTGGATGACAACACTTTGTCAAAATAATCATAATATGATATAACACGATGGTATCTCGCTAGCCCTTTCTGAGACCGCAAAACATAAATGCAGAGCACCTCTGAGAATCAAGGATTGACTAAACATTGTAATTCATGGTAAAAGAGATCCAGTCATTGTCATACTCAATATAAATTAATAGTAATGCATGCAAATGACAGTGGTGCTCTCCAACTGGTGCTTTTTAATAAGAGGATGATGACTCAACATAAAAGTAAATAGATAGGCCCTTTGCAGAGGGAAGCATGGATTTGTAGAGGTGCCAGAGCTCGATTTTGAAATAGAGATAAATAATATTTTGAGTGGCATACTTTCATTGTCAACATAACAACCAAGAGATCTCGATATCTTCCATGCTACACACATTATAGGCGGTTCCCAAACAGAATGGTAAAGTTTATACTCCCCCACCACCAACAATCATCAATCCATGGCTTTCCCTAAACAACGGGTGCCTCCAACTAACAACAATCCCGGGGAAGTTTTGTTTGCAATCATTTTGATTTGATTTTAGCATGGGACTGGGCATCCCGGTTACCGCCATTTTCTCGTGAGTGAGGAGCGGAGTCCACTCCTCATGAGAATAACCCGCCTAGCATAGAAGATACAGACAACCCTAGTTGATACATGAGCTGTTTGAGCATACAAAACAGAATTTCATTTGAAGGTTTGGAGTTTGGCACATACAAATTTACTTGGAACAACATGCAAATACCGCATATAGGAAGGTATGGTGGACTCATATGGAATAACTTTGGGGTTTATGGATTTTGGATGCACAAGTAGTATTCCCGCTTAGTACAAGTGAAGGCTAGAAAGATACTGGGAAGCGACCAACTAGAGAGCGACAATAGTCATGAACATGCATTAAAATTAATAGACATTGACTGCAAGCATGAGTAGGATATAATCCACCATGAACATAAATATCGTGGAGGTTATGTTGATTTTGTTTCAACTACATGCGTGAACATGTGCCAAGTCAAGCCACTTGAATCATTCAAAGGAGGATACCATCCTATCATACCACATCACAACCATTTTAATAGCATGTTGGCACGCAAGGTAAACCATTATAAACTCCTAGATAATTAAGCATGACATAAGCAACCATAATCTCTAATTGTCATTGCAAACATGTTTATTCATAATAGGCTGAATCAGGAATGATGAACTAATCATATTTACAAAAACAAGATAGGTCAAGTTCATACCAGCTTCTCTCATCTCAATCAGTCCATCATATATCGTCATTATTGCCTTTCACTTGCACGACCGAACGGTGTGGATAATAATAATAGTGCATGTGCATTGGACTAAGCTGGAATCTGCAAGCATTCAATTCAAGAGAGAAGACAAGGTAATATGGGATCTTGATTAAATAAACAATAATGCATATGAGAGCCAATCAACATTTTCATCATGGTCTTCTCCTCTCGACCCCCAAAGAAAAGAAAAGAAATAAAACTATTTACACAGGAAAGCTCCCAACAAGCAAAATAAGAACGAGAAATCTTTTTGAGTTTTCTTTTAATTACCACTACTACAGGCATGGAAAGTAAACTAGCTAAAAGCTATAACTAATTTTTTTGGTTTTTCTTAAGGTTATTCAAACACACGAGAATAAAGCAAGAAAAATAAATAAACTAGCATGGATAGTACAATGAAAAAGTATGAGCACCGACAACTAGAATGAGTGTGTTAACATAAATGTAACATCGGTGAGAAATACCTACTCCCCCAAGCTTAGGCTTTTGGACTAAGTTGGTCTATGCCCATGAATTAGACCTACTCTCTTCGGTGTACTGAGGAGTGTCATCCGAGTGCCACTGGCTGGCGATCTCCTCTGGATCCCACTGATCAAAGGACTGTCGATAAGTGTCAAGTGGTGGTTCCGACTCAGGATCTAGAGCTGGTGTCTGGCTCCGGTATGCGTGAACGGCCTCCGGCAAGATGAGGTACGTGCCTGAAGATAAGTCAAACAAAGAGGGTGCAAGCAAGATAATAGTCTCACTGTGAGTTTTATTAAATCTCAAACCATACTTAAGCATCATCTCATTATTTTTAACAATACATTCATGTGCTACCATACTCTTATAATCTAGAAAATTAGGGGGCAACAACTTTTCCTCTTTATCATAATGCCTAATAGGCATCCTAATGTGTTTAGCAAGGCGTGAAGCAAAGATGCCTCCAAAGATGGGGCCCTTTGTACGATTCAGACTTAATCATTCAGCCATAAGAGCGCCTAAACTAACAGTGTTATCATGAAATAAAGCATGGCACAAAATAACTATATCAGGGGCACTAAGGATTCCACAGTTCCCTCAACCAATTAAGCATCTAATAGCAAATATTGCAAAGTAACATAGAACAGGAAAGTGTATGCTAGAGATTTTTGCATCGAAAACCTTGCTCGCTTCCCCTATAGCAACCATATCAATAAATCCATCCACATCACTACGATGTGGTTCCTCTATGTTTCCTTCGAAGGGTATCTTGCAAACTGCACAAAAATCACATAGTGACATCTCCTTAACCTCATCATATAAATGAAACTCCACTGAAGGTGGTGATTTCTTAGCATGAAAGTAAATTTTTTGCACGAAAGTATTAGTGAGTAAGAGATACTGATCGAGCTGGTCGTGGAGGAAGTCGGTGGGGCCTCCATTCTCAGCCAAACGATAAAAATCATCATGAATCCCGACTGCTCTCAAGAACTCATTACAAGGCCATTCACACGGCCGAACCTCTGCTATGCGAGGGAGATAAAATTTGGGCTTTCTGTTCTCTTCACTCTGCTTATCCTTTGAGCTTCGGCTCGAAGAGCCCCTCAAAAATCTCTTCATCATTTTCTGAAAATTTCTGAAATTTTTAGTAACTGAAAATAAAAGTGAACCAAACTCAACAAGCTTGATAGCAACTACTCCCACAAGTGCTTAGAGACTATATCATGCATTAGAACTACTTGGGACCAAATAAATTTGACATGCAAGCTCAAGAACAGGGTCACCTTGGTAGTAAAAATTTGCAATGAATAGAGCACTAGAACAAAAACTAGTTGGACCATCGGAGGAGTCACATACCAAATAACAATCCCCCAAAGCAGTTTTGTGAGTGGAGCTTTGAGCATGGAGATTGAAAATGGCAGCAAGATGAGCTAGAACTCGTGCTTCAGCTGGTTGGTGATTTTTTTGGAGGAAGAAGAAGATTGTGGGTGCAGGAATAAGTGGAGGGGGGCCACCAGGGGCCCACGAGGCAGGGGGCGCATCCTAGAGGGTGGGCGTGCCCTGGACCCTCGTGGCCAGGTTCTGGCTCCCCCAGATGTGTTCTCAGTGCCAAAAATTCTCAAAAATTCTAGAAAAAATCATATTTCATTTTCAGGGCATTTGGATTACTTTTATTTTCGGGGTATTTTTTATTGCATGGATAAATCAGAAAACAGACAAAAAAAATACTATTTTTGCTTTATTTATTCTAAATAACAGAAAATAAAAAGAGGGTACAGAAGGTTGTGCTTTCTAACTTCATCCATCTCATGCTCATCAAAAGGAATCCACTAACAAGGTTGATCAAGTCTTGTTAACAAACTCATTCCGAATTGCATGAAACCAGAGAAATTTCGAATAACACTAGGTTACCTCAATGGGGATATGTACATCCCCAATTATAAGAATATCATATTTCTTCTTGACAGTAGGAAGAGGAAATTCAAAACCTCCAATAATAATCGATGAAAATTTTCCAATAGAATTGATACTGTGAACTTGAGGTTGTTTCCTCGGAAAATGTACCGTATGCTCATTACCGTTAACATGAAAAGTGACATTGCCTTTGTTGCAATCAATAACAGCCCCTGCAATATTCAAAAAGGGTCTACCAAGGATAATCGACATACTATCGTCCTCGGGAATATCAAGAATAACAAAGTCCGCTAAGATAGTAACGTTTGCAACCTCAACAGGAACATCCTCACAAATACCGATAGGTATAGCAGTTGATTTATCGGCCATTTGCAAAGATATTTTAGTAGGTGTCAACTTATTCAATTCAAATCTATGATATAAAGAGAGAGGCATAACACTAACACTGGCCCCAAGATCACATAAAGCAGTTTTAACATAGTTTCTTTTAATGGAGCATGGTATAGTGGGTACTCCTGGATCTCCAAGTTTCTTAGGTATTCCACCCTTAAAAGTATAATTAGCAAGCATGGTGGAAATTTCAGCTTCCGGTATCTTTCTTTTATTTTTAATAATATCTTTCATGTATTTAGCATAAGGATTCACTTTAAGTTTATCAGTCAAATGCATTCGCAAAAAGATAGGTCTAATCATTTCAGCAAAGCGCTCAAAATCCTCATCATCCTTTTTCTTGGATGGCTTAGGAGGGAAAGGCATGGGGTTTCTCAACCCATGGTTCTCTTTCTTTACCGTGCTTCCTAGCAGCAAAGTCTCTCTTATCATAACGTTGATTCTTTTATTGTGGGTTATCAAGATCAACAACAGGTTCAATCTCTAGATCATTATTATTGCTAGGTTGAGCATCAACATGAATGTCATCATTAACATTATAACTAGGTTCATGTTCATCACCAGATTGTGTTTCAGCATCAGAAATAGAAATGTCATTGGGATTCTCAGGTGTGTCTACAACAGGTTCACTAGAAGCATGCAAAGTCCTATCATTTTTCTTCTTCTTTGGTGCATCAACATTATATCTCTGAGAATGTTGCTCAATTCTCTTAGGATGGCCCTCAGGATACAAAGGTTCCTGAGTCATTTTACCACCTCTAGTCATAACTCTAACAGCATTATCGTTTTTCTTATCATTTAATTCATTTTGCAAATCATTTTGAGCTTTAAGCACTTGTTCTACTTGAGTGGTAACCATGGAAGCATGTTTACTAATAAGTTTAAGTTCACCTTTAACTCTAGACATATAATCACTCAAGTGTCCAATCATATAAGCATTACTTTTCAATTGTCTACCAACATAAGCATAAGTTTTCTTGTTTAGCCATAAAGTCATCAAACTCACCCAAGCATTGGCTAGCAAACTTAGTAGACGGGATTTCAACTTTATCGTATCTATAGAGAGAATTTATCTTTACTACCTGTGTCGGGTTATCAAGACCATGTATTTGTTCAATAGGTGGTATATTAAAGCCATGCATTTCTTCAACAGGAGGTAAATTCTTAACATCTTCAGCTTTAATACCTTTTTATTTCATAGATTTCTTTGCCTCTTGCATATTTTCAGGACTGAGAAATAGAACACCTCTTTTCTTCGGAGTTGGCTTAGGAGTTGGTTCAGGAAGTGTCCAATTGTTTTCATTAGTCAACATATTATTCAATAACAATTCAGCTTGATCAATAGTTCTTTCCCTAAAAACACAACCAGCACAACTATCCAGATGGTCTCTGGAAGCATCGGTTAGTCCATTATAAAAGATATCAAGTATTTCATTTTTCTTGAGAGGATGATCAGGCAAAGCATTAAGTAATTGGAGAAGCCTCCCCCAAGCTTGTGGGAGACTCTCTTCTTTAATTTGCACAAAATTATATATTTCCCTTAAAGCATCTTGTTTCTTATGAGCGGGGAAATATCTAGTAGAGAAGTAATAAATCATATCCTGGGGACTACGCACACAACCAGGATCAAGAGAATTAAACCATGTTTTAGCATCACCCTTTAGTGAGAACGGAAATAATTTAAGTATATAGTAGTAACGAGTTTTCTCATCATTAGTGAACATGGTGTCTATATCATTCAATTTAGTAAGATGTGCAACAACTGTTTCAAATTCATAGCCATAAAAAGGATCAGATTCAACCAAAGCAATTATCTCAGGATCGACAGAGAAATCATAATCCTTATCAGTAACATAGATAGGTGAAGTAGCAAAAGCAGGGTCATATTTCATTCTAGCATTCAGAGACTTTTCTTTCAGCTTAGCTAGTAACTTCTTAAGATCAGATCTATCATTGCAAGCAAGAAAATCTCTAGCAGTTTCTTCATCCATAACATAACCCTCAGGCACAACAGGCAATTCATATCTAGGGGGAGAATCTTCATCATCACTTTCATCAATATTATCAGTTTCAATAATTTCATTCTCTCTAGCCCTAGCAAGTTGTTTCATCAAGAAATTCACCTAATGGCACAATACTATCAAGCATAGAAGTAGTTTCATCATAAGTATCATGCATAGCAGAAGAGGCATCATCAATAACATGCGACATAACAGAATTAATAGTAGAAGCAGGTTTAGGTGTCGCAAGTTTACTCAAAACAGAAGGAGAATCAAGTGCAGAGCTAGATGACAGTTCCTTACCTCCCCTCGTAGTTGAGGGAAATCTTAGTTCTTTCGTCTTTCAAATTCCTCATAGTGATCAGCAGATATAAATCCCAAGTGACTCAAAGAATAGAGCTATGCTCCCCGGCAGCGGCACCAAAAAATAGTCTTGATAACCCACAAGTATGGGGGATCGCAACAGTTTTCGAGGGTAGAGTATTCAACCCAAATTTATTGATTCGACACAAGGGGAGCCAAAGAATATTCTCAAGTATTAGCAGTTGAGTTGTCAATTCAACCACACCTGGATAATTTAATATCTGCAACAAATTATTTAGTAGCAAAGTAGTATGGAAGTAACGGT
This sequence comes from Triticum aestivum, assembly GCF_018294505.1. Taxonomy (NCBI): domain Eukaryota; kingdom Viridiplantae; phylum Streptophyta; class Magnoliopsida; order Poales; family Poaceae; genus Triticum; species Triticum aestivum. The sequence goes on from NC_057810.1 coordinate 390,831,033, forward strand.
AACAGAGGCAAAAGTAACAGTAGCAGTTTTGTAGTAATAGTAACACTGGCAACGGTAAAGTAACTAAGCAAAGATCAATATGTGAAAAGCTCATATGCATTGGATCAGTGATGGATAATTATGTCAGATGCGATTCCTCATGCAATAGTTATAACATAGGGTGACACAGAACTAGCTCCAGTTCATCAATGTAATGTAGGCATGTATTCCAAATATAGTCATATGTGCTTATGGAAAAGAACTTGCATGACATCTTTTGTCCTACCCTCCCGTGGAAGCGGGGTCCTATTGGAAACTAAGGGATATTAAGGCCTCCTTTTAATAGAGTACTGGACCAAAGTATTAACACTTAGTGAATACATGAACTCCTCAAACTATGGTCATCACCGAGAGTGGTCCCGATAGTTGTCACTTCGGGTTATCGGATCATAACACATAATAGGTGACTATAGACTTGCAAGATAGGATCAAGAACTCACATATATTCATGAAAACATAATAGGTTCAGATCTGAAATCATGGCACTCGGGCCCTAGTGACAAGCATTAAGCATAGCAAAGTCATAGCAACATCAATCTCAGAACATAGTGGATACTAGGGATCAAACCCTAACAAAACTAACTTAATTACATGGTAAATCTCATCCAACCCATCACCGTCTAGCAAGCCTACGATGGAATTACTCACGCACGGCGGTGAGCATCATGAAATTGGTGATGGAGGATGGTTGATGATGACGATAGCGACGGATTCCCCTCTCCGGAGCCCCAAACAGACTCCAGATCACCCCTCCTGAGAGAGTTTAGGGCTTGGCGGCGGCTCCGTTTTGTAAAACGCGATGAATCCTTCTCTCTGATTTTTTCTCCCCGAACATGAATATATGGAGTTGGAGTTGAGGTCGGTGGAGCACCAGGGGGCCACGAGGCAGGGGGCACGCCCAGGAGGGTAGGGCGCGCCCCCACCCTCATGGACAGGGTGTGGCCCCCCTGGTCTTGATTCTTTCGCCAGTATTTTTAATTAATTCCAAAAAGTTGCTAAGTGGATTTTCTGGTCATTTCGAGAACTTTTATTTCTGCACAAAAATAACACCATGGCAATTCTGCTGAAAACAGCGTCAGTCCGGGTTAGTTCCATTCAAATCATGCAAGTTGGAGTCCAAAACAAGGGAAAAGGTGTTATGAAAAGTAGATATGATGGAGACGTATCAACAGAGTTATGTCTGCAGATATGCTGACCGGCCGTCCCGAAGAGGAGATGTCCGGATCTTCGGGCGATTTGCTACAAGAGCTATCGCAAATGCACGAGAGAGCTCGGCAGGTGATACAAAATATTGCCAAGGCCTTATGGCCATCCGACTCCCCTCCAGGCGATACAAACTATTCAAGGGAGCTCGGCGGCGCTTCCGATTATGGAAGATATCGGCATGCCAGGAAGGTGCGCGAGAGGCCTAGGCCATGGTGAAAACGCGGTATACCAAGCTCGACCCGAATCACATGGCCCGGGTCGGACCTTTAGTGTCAGATGGAAAAGAAATTCCTGTTAGTTTTGTATATGACCAGGTACAAGTAGCCGCCAAGTATTCCCAACAGGATTGTAGGCTAGATAGCCTGTTGGATGGCATAGAGGAAGAAGTTTTTGAGTCCAAGTGACTATGTACTTTAATTGAAAATTTTGTCCCTAGCCGGATTATAAAACGATTGTCATGGCAGACCTTTTCCCTTCGACCTGTGGACCCAAAGGTGCGGAGTGTTTTTGAATACCCGCACGGTAAGATATACCGGGCTATGCGTGGAAAACAGGCGTAGGGGTCATCGTTGCTTGAACAGACAAGTATCCGGATAGCTATGTTATATTACATTTTTGATCGTAAGAAACATCTTCCAGAGAGAATAGTTCCATTAAGGGTTCCTTTCCCTGGGTCAGCATGCGTTAACGTGCATCTCCGAACTGTGTTTGAAAAAACCACAGTATACATAATATTTGGGGGTTCGTAATGTGACAAGTAAAAAACATCTTTAGTCCGCCGACCGAGTATTCCCTTAAGAACGCTAGTTTTCGGCTTCACCCAGTCTTAGGTACACATCCGGATGACCCGGCAGTAACAAGAACGCTAGTTTTCGGCTTCACCCAGTCTTAGGTACACATCTGGATGACCCGGTAGTAACAATCGCAGAGGTGCTCCCTTTATGCCCTAGCCGAACTAACGGGAACGTAGGGCATAAGCACAGGAGCCAGGCAACCCAGCTTGGCCAAAACTTAAGTCATATCGATGCATATAATGGCGAAGAAAAGGTACATACGCAGAAAAGACACCTATGTGGTGAGCTTGATGCTCGGAAAATAATAATAATAATAAGCTTCTATACAAGAAGCCCCAGGTATAATTGACGTACATATTTGAGAATTTATGCGTCGTATTTGAACGGCTTAGCCGCACGAGAGCTTTATGGCTTAAAAAAAGAAGGAAATGTGAAAAGAGAGGAAAATAAATAATGGAAACAAAAAGGGAAAAAGGGGATGAACAAAGAGTCCGGCGCTAGGCATAGAATCTTCAAAGTCTGGCCGCGTTCCATGGGTTCGGCTCTAGGCGATTGTCTGATGCATCACGCAGGTGGTACGCTCCTCCGGTGAGGACTTCGTCAATGATGAAGGGACCATCCCAATTGGGCTTGAGTTTGTCCTTTTTCTTCTCCGGCAAGCGTAGAACGAGTTCACCAACATTATAACTCTTGGCCCGTACTTCTCTGCTTTGATACCTACCGGCCTATTGTTGATAAAATGCGGAACATGATTTTGCGACGTCGCGCTCCTCTTCCAGGGCATCTAAGCTGTCCTGCCGATCAAGCTCGGCCTCTCTCTCTTCATACATGCGCACTCGATGTGAGTCATGAATAATGTCGTAGGGTAACACAACCTTTGCGCCGTACACCATGAAAAAAGGTGTATATCTGGTAGAACGATTGGGCGTGGTTAGCAGCCCCCAGAGTACGGAGTCGAGCTCCTCGACCCAGTGCTTGTCTGATTCTTTCAAAGACCGCACTAGTCTGGAGCTCATTTGACTTGCTCGTTTGTTTGTGGGTGATAGATGGAGGCATAATCGAGCTTAATGCCCAGATTAGCGCACCAGGTTTCTACCTCATCGACTGTGAAATTGGAGCCGTTTTCAGTGATGATGCTATGTGGAACACCATAACGGTGCACAACACCGGATATAAAGTCTATCACTAGTACGACTTCGACTGTTTTAACTGGTTTGGCTTCTATCCACTTAGTGAACTTAGCAACCATGACCAACAGATATTTTTCTTATGGCTTCCTCCTTTAAAGGGTCCGACCATATCAAGCCCCCAGACCGCAAACGGCCAAGTGATGGGGATTGTCTGTAGAGTGGTGGGTGGCTTATGGCTTTGGTTGGCGAAAAGCTGGCATCCGACGCAATGCTTGACAACGTCCTGTGCGTCTGCTCGGGCCGTTGGCCAATAGAAACCTATACGGAAGGCCTTGCTTACAAGGGCCCAAGCAGCAGCGTGGTGACCACCGAGACCGGCATGAATTTCAGCCAAGAGCTGCCGCCTTCCTTCCTCGGAGATACATCTTTGAAGTACTCTGGTAGCGCTTTTCTTGTAGAGTCTCCCTCGTGAACCTTGTACACTTTAGAGCGCCGCACAATGCAGGGCGCCTCATTCTGATCCTCAGGGAGTTCTCGCCTATTAAGGTAGGCCAAGAAGGGTTCGGTCCATGGGGCAATGACTGCCATGATGAGATGGGCCGACGATGTAATTTCGGTGGCTGAGCCACCGATGACGTTGGTGTGTTCGGAGTCTGGGATTGTAGTCGGATCCGGATTGGTGTTGCCATTCTCCCCATGAGTGACACCCCAAAATTTTAACCTTGTTTTGTTGATTAAAATTTTGCCAGGAAATCAAAACTCTTATTTTCTGGACTCACTTTTGATTTCTGAAACATTTCCTTTCTTATCATCATGGAGTTTTTACCTCAAGTGAAATACTTCTCAATTTTATTGGACTCTCTTACCCTCTCAAATAAAACTTTTCTTTTATCAGAGGGATTAATTATAAAATTATTTCCCTGATCTTTATTCCTTTAAAAATGGTTTTTCCATGGTTTGTGGTCCTTTTTGAACTACAACCATTTGATAAAATCTTTTAAAAATCCCACCAAAATTTGGAGATGTCATGTGATGTTTCTAAATCACTTTTATGCAAAGAGGTATTTCTTTCATTTAATATTTTGAGCTCTATCCCAAATTTTCAAATCTGGTCCAGTGGGCACTTTTACACTGCAACCCATTTAAATATTTCTTTCTAGCTTCCACCAAAATTATGGGATGTTAGTAGCAGCATATGATTCAATTTTATGCAAAAACCCAGTGATGTTCTTTGAAAAATTTGAGTGAATCAACCTCTTTTCCATACTGGTCCAACTTGAGGATTTGTACAGCAACTACTTCTTAAGTTGCTCCTTTACCCATGAGCTTTCTCCTACTTGTAGTCCTCCATACTAAACCCCTACGTCCAGGAGCATGCACCCATTGGATCATTTTTGGTTCATGAAGTGATGCCATTTGTCTCCTGTCCAGAATTGAGTTTTTGCAAAACTTGCACTAACAAGTTTCTGTATTTTGCCAACTAAACTCACCACCCTTTTATTCACCTAATGAGACCACCATCTGGAATTCTTGACCACTCCAAGACCTGCCTAGATGCCTTTGGCATTTTGTCAAACACCCTGTGGGCATGAACAGATTTGGCATGATTGTAAGTTTGTGTTGTGAACTTTCCCATCTGTCCAAACCAAGTTGTCAAGTAGCCTGCTAACGATCTCTAGCCCAGGCCTGTGGATTTGCATTAGCACTCTAGCGGTTTTGGCCATCCTGGCATTTCGTCGAGCAGTCGCGGTGCACGCCCAGAGCGTGAGCAAAGCACGCGTTTTGCACGTGCTCGCGCCCGAGCCAACGCGCCCCTGGATAAGCTTCCCCGAGCTCATCCTGATCCTTTCCCACTCGCCACGTCGCGCCAAGAGCCCCGACCGCTTCCTCGCCCCCTGCAGCTTTGCCAGCAAGCTTCTTGGCGGCACACCCGCGGCCGCACCCGCCACCGCCATGGGAAGCACCGCCCAAACCACCACAGCGCACCAGCTCGCCTCCTTCGATAGTGGAGCGTTCGTCGGTAGCTCCTGGAGCCGGCCAGCCACCGCCACATCGCCCTACAGTACAGTAGGGCGGTTCACCGGCGAGCTTATCCACGGACGCCGTGAACCGACTTGGATGTGCTATAAAGGGAGGTCCCCGGACTCCTCCGAGCACGTAGGCAGCTTCACGCCGTCCTTCTCGCACCCCCTTAGTCGTCAATCGAAGCGAGGAGGTCGTCTTCAACCTCTCCGGTCAGCTCGGCTGCCGCCTCGTCCCGGTCAGTTCCAACGCACCAAGACCTCCCCTGCCCTCCCAAACGCCACCGTCCGACTCCACTTGAACCCGCGGAGCTGCCTAGCCTCCCACACACAGCTAGGAACCACCATGGACGGAATCCCCAAATCCACCGAAACCTCCCCTCCACCGCGGAGCTCGCCGCCGGCGACTCCCTCCACCCTTGGCGACCCTACGACCACCGGAAGGACCGCCTAGGAGTGGCGGATCCATCCCTGTACTCGGATGCCCGCGAAGAACCTCCGTTCGCCGGCGACGATCGCCGGATGTCCCGCCTCTGCTCGGGCAGAGAAGGGGAGGGAGTGGGGACTAGTCAAACCTGACTAGTGGCCCCCCTGGACCCACTGTCAGTGACTCCCCGCGCGGTCCATGCTGGATAAGTGGAGGCGTAAAAGCTCAAGTACGTCTCCTCTGCGCGAAAGCGTAATCCCGTTTGAACCGTTTTTCCTTTTCTAATTTTTTTTAAAAAAAATCAGATTTTGACCAAATGTTTGACTGGCTATATCTTTTAAAATATAACTTCAAATGAATTGATTCTTTTTCCTACCTCTCTCAAATTCTGTCTAGTTTATTTTAAGATTTATTTGGAAATTTTTCAAACACCTTTTTTGTGCTGTTTTGAAATTGTGTGTTAATTCCAATATTTTCAAAATAGGATTTTGGAGAGAGGCAGAAAGCTTTCAAAAGTTTTGGAGAGCACCCCCACCTCTCCACACCTTGAAGGCAAGCATTCTGAACCCCGGCATAATATTTCTGGTGTGTTCGTTGACACGTTTATAACACCACCTCATTTCGGAGAACTTGTTATTTCATGTGATATGATCATGTGCATGAATGCATATTAGTGATTTCCATGCTGTTGGAAATGAACACACTTGTGATGATAATCATCCTCATGTGCCTTGCATGCATGCCGGAAGGAATCCGGGAAAACCTCTGCCTTGGGTAGGCATGAGTTTGTTGCCGGTCTCCGTCGGGACGGTTATGTCTGGTATGGCATAGTGAGGTATAGTGAGCGGTGATTCTGTTGGTTGAAATATTTTCATTATACATGTCATGCAGGGAAAATTTATAAACCTCCTGAGTCGACCGTAGATCGAGTCTTGTTCCAGTAACCCCCATACTTGTTTCGTACTACCACTCGTCTCTACAACAAGTAGAGTACGGTTCAGTAATTTGTCAACCCCTTTCTAACACACACCATACAGAGGGGACGGGATGAGGGTACCACGGCCATGGATTAAAGCCAGTCATCCGGTCAGGGGGCATGGGTGTTTTTGGTTGTAGCCGAGGGGGTAGCTTCCCCAGTTTTGCGTGTGGTATAAATTTTGTGATCCCATGCTAATCGAGGTTTTAGCCTCCCCACTTAGAGTTTTGCTTAACGAGTGTCGTGGGTGATTCCAGACACCGATGAGTTAAGCTAGTGTGTGCAAGTCAGGTGCGTTTTCATTTAAAAGACCGTAGACGGAATTAGTCCCGATGGACTAAAGGAATCCGTTACTCGCGGGTAAAGAGTACCCCTCTGCAGAGATTAAACCTATTCGAATAGCCGTGTCCATGGTTAAGGACTACAGTCTGGGATGGGTCAAGTGTCGGTCTTAGTGTCGGTCTTCGGAGGAGAAAACTGTTAATCCGGAACATGGATTGTGACTTGTGGCTTATGATGATTATGATTGTTATTTTTATTACGGACTAACCCCTTTATATCATTTGAAATAGTGACTATCCCTGGGATGGTTTTACCTCCTGGCTATTCACTATATTTAATTTCTTTTAAAAGCCCTTTATGTGGTGTCGCTAAGACACCCGACTGTGGCATTTCTTTTAAAAGCCCTTTATGTGGTGTCGCTAAGACGCCCGACTGTGGCCTTTCTTTTAAAGCCCTTTATGTGGTGTCGCTAAGACGCCCAACTGTGGCATTTCTTTTAAAATCCCTTTATGTGGTGTCACTAAGACGCCCGACTGTGGCATGCTTGTTATTTATTTCATAAATTTTAATACTACTATGTTATTGCATATTCATAAATAACATGCTTGCACGCATCAGAGTTTTATTTACCTTTTGTGACTGACGTCATGAGCATAAAATATTTTCAGCACATCATTGTTATATTATACCTGTGTTCATAATGTTTGCGAGTACATTCAAAGTACTCGCTGGCTTGTCCCTGGCTATTGTCTTGGCCAGATTTCTTGCATGGAGAGGAGTGTTGAGAGGACAGCCACGGAACCTAAGCAACGGTGATAGCAGCCTCGCGAAGATAGGAGTTAACCTGGTCAGCTGTTCCTGTTGGGAAATGGAGTCCCATAGACACTGATGATCCTCACACCGCTTCCGCCCTCAACTACTAGAAACCATTTGTTGTACTCACAGGCCAGAATGGTCTTGTACTACATATGTTGTATTTTGCTTGGAATTTCTGTATCAAGTTGGTGCCTCATCAGCTAACAGTTACCCTGGGGCTGGTGAGCACAACGGCCATTTTCTGGAAATTATTACCCGGAAAACCGGTCGTGACAAACTTGGTATCAGAGCCAGGCTGACCATTGGCTAATCCTATCTTAGCCAGGTCGAAACACCTAGGAAAACCAACCCACCAGGCCCTAGACAAAACCCCAGCCAAGCTTCCCGTGCAGGATGGCCACTCAGTGACCCCGACACTTTTGGCAGTCGGTGCCCAACCTATCAGCCTAGCCTGTCGATCACGCGCCGGTGACCGACAAATAATCTGTCTTATTAGCTAGTGTGCGAAGGAAGACTCCGTTCCCTTTTTCTAACAAAAGGGCACACTAGCCTCAACACAGCACAGCCCCGGCCATCAACCAAAATACCTTGATGATCCCAGAAGTGCTTCGTCGCCTTTTAGGAACACACACTCCAACGGGATTGTGGCCAACAATCCCCGAGATGGTCATCATCGCTACCCCGACCCTGTAGCCCTTCAACCCCCTCCAGCAGATCATGACGGTGAAAACCGTGGAGAAACCTCGACGTCCGCGAGGCAAGCCCGCTTAGATATGAACGAGGTAGACTGAGTCGCTCGAGTAGTACCGAGTCTTAGTATGTCCTCGCCTTGTAACTATGTGATCCTATATCGCCATAATTAAATACTGTTTGCCTGTGCATCCCTATTTTTGTTATAAGTCATGCATGAGTATGTTGATGTGCGATTGCATTTTTATCCCGGGCGTAGCTGCCAACCTCGACGACGCAAGTTTGTGCTATGAATAAATCTTTTGTTTCCAGCTCACAGGATAGATATTTTCAAAACAACTCTTAACAAATCTCGAGGACGAGATTTTCTTTTAAGGGGGGTAGTGTTGTGACACCCCAAAATTTTAACCTTGTTTTGTTGATTAAAATTTTGCCAGGAAATTAAAACTCTTATTTTCTGGACTCACTTTTGATTTTTGAAACATTTCCTTTCTTATCATCATGGAGTTTTTACCTCAAGTGAAATACTTCTCAATTTTATTGGACTCTCTTACCCTCTCAAATAAAACTTTTCTTTTATCAGAGGGATTAATTATAAAATTATTTCCCTGATCTTTATTCCTTTAAAAATGGTTTTTCCATGGTTTGTGGTCCTTTTTGAACTACAACCATTTGATAAAATCTTTTAAAAATCACACCAAAATTTGGAGATGTCATGTGATGTTTCTAAATCACTTTTATGCAAAGAGATATTTCTTTCATTTAATATTTTGAGCTCTATCCCAAATTTTCAAATCTGGTCCAGTGGGCACTTTTACACTACAACCTATTTAAATATTTCTTTAAACTTCCACCAAAATTATGGGATGTCAGTAGCAGATATGTATTCAATTTTATGCAAAAACCCAGTGATGTTCTTTGAAAAATTTGAGTGAATCAACCTCTTTTCCACTCTGGTCCAACTTGAGGATTTGTACAACAACTACTTCTTAAGTTGCTCCTTTACCCATGAGCTTTCTCCTACTTGTAGTCCTCCATACTAAACCCCTAAGTCCAGGAGCATGCACCCATTGGATCATTTTTGGTTCATGAAGTGATGCCATTTGTCTCCTGTCCAGAATTGAGTTTTTGCAAAACTTGCACTAACAAGTTTCTGTATTTTGCCAACTAACCTCACCACCCTTTTATTCACCTAATGAGACCACCATCTGGAATTCTTGACCACTCCAAGACCCGCCTAGATGCCTCTGGCATTTTTTCAAACACCCTGTGGGCATGGACAGATTTGGCATGATTGTAAGTTTGTGTTGCGAACTTTCCCATCTGTCCAAACCAAGTTGTCAAGTAGCCTGCTAACGATCTCTAGCCCAGGCCTGTGGATTTGCATTAGCTCTCTAGCAGTTTTGGCCATCCTGGCATTTCGTCGAGCAGTCGCCGTGCACGCCCGGAGCGCGAGCAGAGCACGCGTTTTGCACGTGCTCGCGCCCGAGCCAGCGCGCCCCTGGATAAGCTTCCCCGAGCTCATCCTGATCCTTTCCCACTCGCCACGTCGCGCCAAGAGCCCCGACCGCTTCCTCGCCCCCTGCAGCTTTGCCAGCAAGCTTCTTGGCGGCACGCCTGCGGCCGCATCCGCCACCGCCATGGGCAGCACCGCCCAAACCACCACAGCGCGCCAGCTCGCCTCCTTCGACAGTGGAGCGTTCGTCGGTAGCTCCTGGAGCCGGCCAGCCACCGCCACGTCGCCCTGCAGTACAGTAGGGCGGTTCGCCGGCGAGCTTATCCACGGCCGCCGCGAACCGACTTGGACGTGCTATAAAGGGAGGTCCCCGGACTCCTCCGAGCACCCAGGCAGCTTCACGCCGTCCTTCTCGCACCCCTTAGTCGTCAATCGAAGCGAGGAGGTCGTCTTCAACCTCTCCGGTCAGCTCGGCCGCCGCCTCGTCCCGGTCAGTTCCGACGCACCAAGACCTCCCCTGCCCTCCCAAACGCCACCGTCCGACTCCACTTGAACCCGCGGAGCTGCCTAGCCTCCCAGACACAGCTAGGAACCACCATGGCCGGAATCCCCAAATCCACCGAAGCCTCCCCTCCGCCGCGGAGCTCGCCGCCGGCGACTCCCTCCACCCCCGGCGACCCTACGACCACCGGAAGGACCGCCTAGGAGTGGCAGATCCATCCCTGCACTCGGATGCCCGCGAAGAATCTCCGTTCGCCAGCGACGACCGCCGGATGTCCCGCCTCTGCTCAGGCAGAGAAGGGGAGGGAGTGGGGACTAGTCAAACCTGACTAGTGGCCCCCCTGGACCCACTGTCAGTGACTCCCCGCGCGGTCCACGCTGGATAAGTGGAGGCGTAAAAGCTCAAGTACGTCTCCTCTGCGCGAAAGCGTAATCCCGTTTGAACCGTTTTTCCTTTTCTAATTTTTTAAAAAAAAACAGATTTTGACCAAATGTTTGACTGGCTATATCTTTTAAAATATAACTTCAAATGAATTGATTCTTTTTCCTACCTCTCTCAAATTCTGTCTAGTTTATTTTAAGTTTTATTCGGAAATTTTTCAAACACCTTTTTGTGCTGTTTTGAAATTGTGTGTTAATTCCAATATTTTCAAAATAGGATTTTGGAGAGAGGCAGAAAGCTTTCAAAAGTTTTGGAGAGCACCCCCACCTCTCCACACCTTGAAGGCAAGCATTCTGAACCCCGGCATAATATTTTTGGTGTGTTCGTTGACACGTTTATAACACCACCTCATTTCGAAGGACTTGTTATTTCATGTGATATGATCATTTGCATGGATGCATATTAGTGATTTCCATGCTGTTGGAAATGAGTATACTTGTGATGGTAATCATCCTCATGTATCTTGCATGCATGCCGGAAGGAATCCGGGAAAGCCTCTGCCTTGGGTAGGCGTGAGCTTGTCGCCGGTCTCCGTCGGGACGGTTATGTCTGGTATGGCATAGTGAGGTATAGTGAGCGGTGATTCTGTTGGTTGAAATATTTTCATTATACATGTCATGCAGGGAAAATTATAAACCTCCTGAGTCGACCGTAGATCGAGTCTTGTTCCAGTAACCCCCATACTTGTTTTGTACTACCACTCGTCTCTACAACAAGTAGAGTACGGTTCAGTAATTTGTCAACCACTTTCTAGCACACACCGTACAGAGGGGACGGGATGAGGGTACCACGGCCATGGATTAAAGCCAGTCATCCGGTCAGGGGGCATGGATGTTTTTGGTTGTAGCCGAGGGGGTAGCTTCCCCAGTTTTGCGTGCGGTATAAATTTTGTGATCCCATGCTAATCGAGGTTGTAGCCTCCCCACTTAGAGTTTTCCTTAACGAGTGTTGTGGGTGATTCCAGACACCGGTGAGTTAAGCTGGTGTGTGCAAGTCAAGTGCGTTTTCATTTAAAAGACCATAGACGGAATTAGTCCCGATGGACTAAAGGAATCCGTTACTCGTGGGTAAAGACTACACCCTCTGTAGAGATTAAACCTATTTGAATAGTCGTGTCCATGGTTAAGGACTACAGTCTGGGATGGGTCAAGTGTCGGTCTTAGTGTCGGTCTTCGGAGGAGAAAACTGTTAATCCGGAACATGGATTGTGACTTGTGGCTTATGATGATTATGATTGTTATTTTTATTACGGACTAACCCCTTTATGTCATTTGAAATAGTGACTATCCCTGGGATGGTTTTACCTCCTGGCTATTCACTAAATTTAATTACTTTTAAAAGCCTTTTATGTGGTGTCGCTAAGACACCCGACTGTGGCATTTTTTTTAAAAGCCCTTTATGTGGTATCGCTAAGACGCCCGACTGTGGCCTTTCTTTTAAAGCCCTTTATGTGGTGTCGCTAAGACGCCCAACTGTGGCATTTCTTTTAAAAGCCCTTTATGTGGTGTCGCTAAGACGCCCGACTGTGGCATGCTTGTTATTTATTTCATAACTACTACTATGTTATTGCATATTCATAAATAACATGCTTGCATGCATCAGAGTTTTATTTACCTTTTGTGACTGACGTCATGAGCATGAAATATTTTCAGCACATCATTGTTATATTATACCTATGTTCATAATGTTTGCGAGTACATTCAAAGTACTCGCTGGCTTGTCCCTGGCTATTATCTTGGCCAGATTTCTTGCACGGAGAGGAGCGACCGTGGATGACAGCCCCGGAACCTAAGCAACGGTGATAGCAGCCTCGCGAAGATAGGAGTTAACCTGGTCAGCTGTTCCTGTGGGAAATGGAGTCCCATAGACGCTGATGATTCACAGACCGCTTCCGCCATCAACCACTAGAAACCATTTGTTGTACTCACAGGCCAGAATGGTCTTGTACTACATATGTTGTATTTTGCTTGGAATTTCTGTATCAAGTTGGTGCCTCATCATCTAACAGTTATCCTGGGGCTGGTGAGCACAACGGCCATTTTCTGGAATTTAATACCCGGAAAACCGGTCGTGACAAACTTGGTATCAGAGCCAGGCTGACCATTGGCTAATCCTATCTTAGCCAGGTCGAAACACCTAGGAAAACCAACCCACTAGGCCCTAGACAAAACCCCAGCCAAGCTTCCCGTGCAGAATGGCCACACAGTGACCCCGACACTTTTGGCAGTCGGTGCCCAACCTATCAGCCTAGCCTGTCGATCACGCGCCGGTGACCGACAAATAATCTGTCTTATTCGCAAGCATGCGAAGGAAGACTCCGTTCCCTTTTTCTATAAAAAGGGCATGCTAGCCTCAACATAGCACAGCCTCGGCCATCAACCAAAATACCTTGATGATCCCAGAAGTGCTGCGTCGCCTTTTGGGAACACACACTCCAACGGGATTGTGGCCAACAATCCCCGAGATGGTCATCATCGCTACCCCGACCCTGTAGCCCTTCAACCCCCTCCAGCAGATCACGACGGTGAAAACCGTGGAGAAACCTCGACGTCCGCGAGGCAAGCCCGCTTAGATATGAACGAGGTAGACTGAGTCGCTCGAGTAGTACCGAGTCTTAGTATGTCCTTGCCTTGTAACTATGTGATCCTATATCGCCATAATTAAATAATGTTTGCCTGTGCATCCCTATTTTTGTTATAAGTCATGCATGAGTATGTTGATGTGCGATTGCATTTTTATCCCGGGCGTAGCTGCCAACCTCGACGACGCAAGTTTGTGCTATGAATAAATCTTTTGTTTCCAGCTCACAGGATAGATATTTTCAAAACAACTCTTAACAAATCTCGAGGACGAGATTTTCTTTTAAGGGGGGTAGTGTTGTGACACCCCAAAATTTTAACCTTGTTTTGTTGATTAAAATTTTGCCAGGAAATTAAAACTCTTATTTTCTGGACTCACTTTTGATTTCTGAAACATTTCCTTTCTTATCATCATGGAGTTTTTACCTCAAGTGAAATACTTCTCAATTTTATTGGACTCTCTTACCCTCTCAAATAAAACTTTTCTTTTATCAGAGGGATTAATTATAAAATTATTTCCCTGATCTTTATTCCTTTAAAAATGGTTTTTCCATGGTTTGTGGTCCTTTTTGAACTACAACCATTTGATAAAATCTTTTAAAAATCCCACCAAAATTTGGAGATGTCATGTGATGTTTCTAAATCACTTTTATGCAAAGAGATATTTCTTTCATTTAATATTTTGAGCTCTATCCCAAATTTTCAAATCTGGTCCAGTGGGCACTTTTACACTACAACCTATTTAAATATTTCTTTAAACTTCCACCAAAATTTTGGGATGTCAATATGAGTATGTTAATTAACTTTTTGCAAAAACCCAGTGTTGTCCCTTTGAAAAATTTGAGTGAATCAACCTCTTTTCCACTCTGGTCCAACTTGAGGATTTGTACAGCAACTACTTCTTAAGTTGCTCCTTTACCCATGAGCTTTCTCCTACTTGTAGTCCTCCATACTAAACCCCTACGTCCAGGAGCATGCACCCATTGGATCATTTTTGGTTCATGAAGTGATGCCATTTGTCTCCTGTCCAGAATTGAGTTTTTGCAAAACTTGCACTAACAAGTTTCTGTATTTTGCCAACTAACCTCACCACCCTTTTATTCACCTAATGAGACCACCATCTGGAATTTTTGACCACTCCAAGACCTGCCTAGATGCCTCTGGCATTTTGTCAAACACCCTGTGGGCATGGACAGATTTGGCATGATTGTAAGTTTGTGTTGTGAACTTTCCCATCTGTCCAAACCAAGTTGTCAAGTAGCCTGCTAACGATCTCTAGCCCAGGCCTGTGGATTTGCATTAGCTCTCTAGCAGTTTTGGCCATCCTGGCATTTCGTCGAGCAGTCGCCGTGCACGCCCGGAGCGCGAGCAGAGCACGCGTTTTGCACGTGCTCGCGCCCGAGCCAGCGCGCCCCTGGATAAGCTTCCCCGAGCTCATCCTGATCCTTTCCCACTCGCCACGTCGCGCCAAGAGCCCCGACCGCTTCCTCGCCCCCTGCAGCTTTGCCAGCAAGCTTCTTGGCGGCACGCCTGCGGCCGCATCCGCCACCGCCATGGGCAGCACCGCCCAAACCACCACAGCGCGCCAGCTCGCCTCCTTCGACAGTGGAGCGTTCGTCGGTAGCTCCTGGAGCCGGCCAGCCACCGCCACGTCGCCCTGCAGTACAGTAGGGCGGTTCGCCGGCGAGCTTATCCACGGCCGCCGCGAACCGACTTGGACGTGCTATAAAGGGAGGTCCCCGGACTCCTCCAAGCACCCAGGCAGCTTCACGCCGTCCTTCTCGTACCCCCTTAGTCGTCAATCGAAGCGAGGAGGTCGTCTTCAACCTCTCCGGTCAGCTCGGCCGCCGCCTCGTCCCGGTCAGTTCCGACGCACCAAGACCTCCCCTGCCCTCCCAAACGCCACCGTCCGACTCCACTTGAACCCGCGGAGCTGCCTAGCCTCCCAGACACAGCTAGGAACCACCATGGCCGGAATCCCCAAATCCACCGAAGCCTCCCCTCCGCCGCGGAGCTCGCCGCCGGCGACTCCCTCCACCCCCGGCGACCCTACGACCACCGGAAGGACCGCCTAGGAGTGGCGGATCCATCCCTGCACTCGGATGCCCGCGAAGAACCTCCGTTCGCCGGCGACGATCGCCGGATGTCCCGCCTCTGCTCGGGCAGAGAAGGGGAGGGAGTGGGGACTAGTCAAACCTGACTAGTGGCCCCCCTGGACCCACTGTCAGTGACTCCCCGCGCGGTCCATGCTGGATAAGTGGAGGCGTAAAAGCTCAAGTACGTCTCCTCTGCGCGAAAGCGTAATCCCGTTTGAACCGTTTTTCCTTTTCTAATTTCTTTTTTTTTTAAAAAAACAGATTTTGACCAAATGTTTGACTGGCTATATCTTTTAAAATATAACTTCAAATGAATTGATTCTTTTTCCTACCTCTCTCAAATTCTGTCTAGTTTATTTTAAGATTTATTTGGAAATTTTCAAACACCTTTTTTGTGCTGTTTGAATTGTGTGTTAATTCAATATTTTCAAAATAGGATTTTGGAGAGAGGCAGCAAAGCTTTCAAAGTTTTGGAGAGCACCCCCACCTCTCCACACCTTGAAGGCAAGCATTCTGAACCCCGGCATAATATTTCTGGTGTGTTCGTTGACACGTTTATAACACCACCTCATTTCGGAGAACTTGTTATTTCATGTGATATGATCATATGCATGAATGCATATTAGTGATTTCCATGCTGTTGGAAATGAACACACTTGTGATGATAATCATCCTCATGTGCCTTGCATGCATGCCGGAAGGAATCCGGGAAAACCTCTGCCTTGGGTAGGCATGAGTTTGTCGCCGGTCTCTGTCGGGACGGTTAAGTCCGGTATGGCATAGTGAGGTATAGTGAGCGGTGATTCTGTTGGTTGAAATATTTTCATTATACATGTCATGCAGGGAAAATTTATAAACCTCCTGAGTCGACCGTAGATCGAGTCTTGTTCCAGTAACCCCCATACTTATTTCATACTACCACTTGTCTCTACAACAAGTAGAGTACTGTTCAGTAATTTGTCAACCCCTTTCTAGCACACACCGTACAGAGGGGCCGGGATGAGGGTACCACGGCCATGGATTAAAGCCAGTCATCCGGTCAGGGGGCATGGGTATTTTCGGTTGTAGCCGAGGGGGTAGCTTCCCCAGTTTTGCGCGCGGTATAAATTTTGTGATCCCATGCTAATTGAGGTTGTAGCCTCTCCACTTAGAGTTTTGCTTAACGAGTGTCGTGGGTGATTCCAGACACCGGTGAGTTAAGCTGGTGTGTGCAAGTCAGTTGCGTTTTCATTTAAAAGACCGAAGACGGAATTAGTCCCGATGGACTAAAGGAATCCGTTACTCGTGGGTAAAGAGTACACCCTCTGCAGAGATTAAACCTATTCGAATAGCCGTGTCCATGGTTAAGGACTACAGTCTGGGATGGGTCAAGTGTTGGTCTTAGTGTCAGTCTTCGAAGGAGAAAACTGTTAATCCGGAACATGGATTGTGACTTGTGGCTTATGATGATTATGATTGTTATTTTTATGACGGACTAACCCATTTATATCATTTGAAATAGTGACTATCCCTGGGATGGTTTTACCTCCTGGCTATTCACTATATTTAATTTCTTTTAAAAGCCCTTTATGTGGTGTCGCTAAGACGCCCGATTGTGGCATTTCTTTTAAAACCTTTATTTGGTGGCGCTAAGACACCCGACTGTGGCCTTTCTTTTAAAGCCCTTTATGTGGTGTCGCTAAGACACCCAACTGTGGCATTTCTTTTAAAAGCCCTTTATTTGGTGTCTCTAAGACACCCAACTGTGGCATTTCTTTTAAAGCCCTTTATGTGGTGTCGCTAAGACACCCAACTGTGGCATTTCTTTTAAAAGCCCTTTATGTGGTGTCGCTAAGACACCCAACTGTGGCATTTCTTTTAAAAGCCCTTTATGTGGTGTCGCTAAGACACCCGACTGTGGCATGCTTGTTATGTATTTCATAAATTTTAATACTACTATGTTATTGCATATTCATAAATAACATGCTTGCACACATCAGAGTTTTATTTACTTTTTGTGACTGACGTCATGAGCATAAAATATTTTCAGCACATCATTGTTATATTATACCTGTGTTCATAATGTTTGCGAGTACATTCAAAGTACTCACTGGCTTGTCCCTGGCTATTGTCTTGGCCAGATTTCTTGCATGGAGAGGAGCGTTGCGATGACAGCCACGGAATCTAAGCAATGGTGGTAGCAGCCTCGCGAAGATAGGAGTTAACCTGGTCAGCTGTTCCTGTTGGGAAATGGAGTCCCATAGACACTGATGATCCTCACACCGCTTCCGCCCTCAACTACTAGAAACCATTTGTTGTACTCACAGGCCAAAATGGTCTTGTACTACATATTTTGTACCTTGCTTGGAAATTCTGTAACAAGTTGGTGCCTCATCAGCTAACAGTAATCCTGGGGCTGGTGAGCACAACGGCCATTTTCTGGAAATTATTACCCGAAAAACCGGTCATGACAAACTTGGTACCAGAGCCTGGCTGACCATTGGCTAATCCTATCTTAGCCAGGTCGAAACACCTAGGAAAACCAACCCACCAGGCCCTAGCCAAAACCAAAGCTAAGCTTCCCGTGCAGGATGGCCACACAGTGACCCCGACACTTTTGGCAATCGGTGCCCAACCTATTAGCCTAGCCTGTCAATCACGCACCGGTGACCGACAAATAATCTGTCCTATTCGCAAGCGTGCGAAGGAAGACTCCATTCCCTTTTTCTATAAAAAGGGCACGCTAGCCTCAACACAGCACAGCCCCGGCCATCAACCAAAATACCTTGATGATCCCAGAAGTGCTTTGTCGCCTTTTGGTAACACACACTCCAACGGGATTGTGGCCAACAATCCCTGAGATGGTCATCATTGCTACCCCGACCCTGTAGCCCCTCAACCCCCTCCAGCAGATCACAACGGTGAAAACCATGGAGAAACCTCAACGTCCGCGAGGCAAGCCCGCTTAGATATGAACGAGGTAGACTAAGTCGCTCGAGTAGTATCGAGTCTTAGTATGTCCTCGCCTTGTAACTATGTGATCCTATATCGCCATAATTAAATACTGTTTGCCTGTGCATCCCTATTTTTGTTATAAGTCATGCATGAGTATGTTGATGTGCGATTGCATTTTTATCCCAGGCGTAGCTGCCAACCTCGACGACGCAAGTTTGTGCTATGAATAAATCTTTTGTTTCCAGCTCACAGGATAGATATTTTCAAAACAACTCTTAACAAATCTCGAGGACGAGATTTTCTTTTAAGGGGGGAAGTGTTGTGACACACCAAAATTTTAACCTTGTTTTGTTGATTAAAATTTTGCCAGGAAATTAAAACTCTTATTTTCTGGACTCACTTTTGATTTCTGAAACATTTCCTTTCTTATCATCATGGAGTTTTTGCCTCAAGTGAAATACTTCTCAATTTTATTGGACTCTCTTACCCTCTCAAATAAAACTTTTCTTTTATCAGAGGGATTAATTATAAAATTATTTCCCTGATCTTTATTCCTTTAAAAATGGTTTTTCCATGGTTTGTGGTCCTTTTTGAACTACAACCATTTGATAAAATCTTTTAAAAATCCCACCAAAATTTGGAGATGTCATGTGATGTTTATAAATCACTTTTATGCAAAGAGGTATTTCTTTCATTTAATATTTTGATCTCTATCCCAAATTTTCAAATCTGGTCCAGTGGGCACTTTTACACTGCAACCCATTTAAATATTTCTTTCTAGTTCCACCAAAATTATAGGATGTTAGTAACAGCATATGATTCAATTTTATGCAAAAATCCAGTGATGGTTTTTGAAAAATTTGAGTGAATCAACCTCTTTTCCATACTGGTCCAACTTGAGGATTTGTACAGCAACTACTTCTTAAGTTGCTCCTTTACCCATGAGCTTTCTCCTACTTGTAGTCCTCCATACTAAACCCCTACGTCCAGGAGCATGCACCCATTGGATCATTTTTGGTTCATGAAGTGATGCCATTTGTCTCCTGTCCAGAATTGAGTTTTTGCAAAACTTGCACTAACAAGTTTCTGTATTTTGCCAACTAACCTCGCCACCCTTTTATTCACCTAATGAGACCACCATCTGGAATTCTTGACCACTCCAAGACCTGCCTAGATGTCTCTGGCATTTTGTCAAACACACTGTGGGCATGGACAGTTTTGGCATGATTGTAAGTTTGTGTTGTGAACTTTCCCATCTGTCCAAACCAAGTTGTCAAGTAGCCTGCTAACGATCTCTAGCCCAGGCCTGTGGATTTGCATTAGCTCTCTAGCAGTTTTGGCCATCCTGGCATTTTGTCGAGCAGTCGCCGTGCACGCCCGGAGCGCGAGCAGAGCACACGTTTTGCACGTGCTCGCGCCCGAGCCAACGCGCCCCTGGGTAAGCTTCCCCGATCTCATCCTGATCCTTTCCCACTCGCCACGTCGCGCCAAGAGCCCCGACCGCTTCCTCGCCCCCTGCAGCTTTGCCAGCAAGCTTCTTGGCGGCACGCCTGCGGCCACATCCGCCACCGCCATGGGAAGCACCGCCCAAACCACCACAGCGCGCCAGCTCGCCTCCTTCGATAGTGGAGCGTTCGTCGGTAGCTCCTGGAGCCGGCCAGCCACCGCCACGTCGCCCTGCAGTACAGTAGGGCGGTTCACCGGTGAGCTTATCGACGGCCGCCGCGAACCGACTTGGACGTGCTATAAAGGGAGGTCCCCGAACTCCTCCGAGCACGCAGGAAGCTTCACGTTGTCCTTCTCGCACCCCCTTAGTCGTCAATCGAAGCGAGGAGGTCGTCTTCAACCTCTCCGGTCAGCTCGGCCGCCGCCTCATCCCGGTCAGCTCCGACGCACCAAGACCTCCCCTGCCCTCCCAAACGCCACCGTCCGACTCCACTTGAACCCGCGGAGCTGCCTAGCCTCCCAGACACAGCTAGGAACCACCATGGCCGGAATCCCCAAATCCACCGAAGCCTCCCCTCCGCCGCGGAGCTCGCCGCCGGTGACTCCCTCCACCCCCAGCGACCCTACGACCACCGGAAGGACCGCCTAGGAGTGGCAGATCCATCCCTGCACTCGGATGCCCGCGAAGAACCTCCGTTCGCCAGCGACGATCGCCGGATGTCCCGCCTCTGCTCGGGCAGAGAAGGGGAGGGAGTGGGGACTAGTCAAACCTAACTAGTGGCCCCCCTGGACCCACTGTCAGTGACTCCCCGCGCGGTCCATGCTGGATAAGTGGAGGCGTAAAAGCTCAAGTACGTCTCCTCTGCGCGAAAGCGTAATTCCGTTTGAACCGTTTTTCCTTTTCTAATTTTTTTTAAAAAAAAATCAGATTTTGACCAAATGTTTGACTGGCTATATCTTTAAAAATATAACTTCAAATGAATTGATTCTTTTTCCTACCTCTCTCAAATTCTGTCTAATTTATTTTAAGATTTATTTGGAAATTTTTCAAACACCTTTTTTGCGCTGTTTTGAAATTGTGTGTTAATTCCAATATTTTCAAAATAGGATTTTGGAGAGAGGCACAAAGCTTTCAAAATTTTTGGAGAGCACCCCCACCTCTGCACACCTTGAAGGCAAGCATTCTGAACCCCGGCATAATATTTCTGGTGTGTTCGTTGACACGTTTATAACACCACCTCATTTTGGAGAACTTGTTATTTCATGTGATATGATCATGTGCATGAATGCATATTAGTGATTTCCATGCTGTTGGAAATGAACACACTTGTGATGATAATCATCCTCATGTGCCTTGCATGCATGCCGGAAGGAATCCGGGAAAACCTCTGCCTTGGGTAGGCATGAGTTTGTCGCCGGTCTCCGTCGGGACGGTTATGTCCGGTATGGCATAGTGAGGTATAGTGAGCGGTGATTCTGTTGGTTGAAATATTTTCATTATACATGTCATGCAGGGAAAATTTATAAACCTCCTGAGTCGACCGTAGATCGAGTCCTGTTCCAGTAACCCCCATACTTGTTTCGTACTACCACTCGTCTCTACAACAAGTAGGGTGTTCAGTAATTTGTCAACCCCTTTCTAGCACACACCGTACAGAGGGGGCGGGATGAGGGTACCACGGTCATGGATTAAAGCTAGTCATCCGGTCAGGGGGCATGGGTGTTTTCGGTTGTAGCCAAGGGGGTAGCTTCCCCAGTTTTGCATGCGGTATAAATTTTGTGATCCCATGCTAATCGGTGTTGTGGCCTCCCCACTTAGAATTTTGCTTAACGAGTGTCATGGGTGATTCCAGACACCGGTGAGTTAAGCTGGTGTGTGCAAGTCAGGTGCGTTTTCATTTAAAAGACCGTAGACGGAATTAGTCCCGATGGACTAAAGGAATCCGTTACTCGTGGGTAAAGAGTACACCCTCTGCAGAGATTAAACCTATTCGAATAGCCGTGTCCATGGTTAAGGACTACAGTCTGGGATGGGTCAAGTGTCAGTCTTAGTGTCGGTCTTCGGAGGAGAAAACTGTTAATCCGGAACATGGATTGCGACTTGTGGCTTATGATGATTATGATTGTTATTTTTATTACGGACTAACCCCTTTATATCATTTGAAATAGTGACTATCCCTGGGATGGTTTTACCTCCTGGATATTCACTATATTTAATTTCTTTTAAAAGCCCTTTATGTGGTGTCGCTAAGACGCCCGACTGTGGCATTTCTTTTAAAAGCCCTTTATGTGATGTCGCTAAGACGCCCGACTGTGGCCTTTCTTTTAAAGCCCTTTATGTGGTGTCGCTAAGACGCCCGACTGTGGCATTTCTTTTAAAAGCCCTTTATGTGGTGTCGCTAAGACGCCCGACTGTGGCATGCTTGTTATTTATTTCATAAATTTTAATACTACTATGTTATTACATATTCATAAATAACATGCTTGCACGCATCAGAGTTTTATTTACCTTTTGTGACTGGCGTCATGAGCATAAAATATTTTTAGCACATCATTGTTATATTATACCTGTGTTCATAATGTTTGCGAGTACATTCAAAGTACTCACTGGCTTGTCCTGGGCTATTGTCTTGGCCAGATTTCTTGCATGGAGAGGAGCATTGCGATGACAGCCACGGAACCTAAGCAACGGTGATAGCAGCCTCGCAAAGATAGAAGTTAACCTGGTTAGCTGTTCCTGTTGGGAAATGGAGTCCCATAGACACTGATGATCCTCACACCGCTTCCGCCCTCAACTACTAGAAACCATTTGTTGTACTCACAGGCCAAAATGGTCTTGTACTACATATTTTGTACCTTGCTTGGAAATTCTGTAGCAAGTTGGTGCCTCATCAGCTAACAGTAATCCTGGGGCTGGTGAGCACAACGGCCATTTTCTGAAATTATTACCCGGAAAACCGGTCGTGACACCATGCCACACAACAGATGGCTTGAAAAGCCTTTCCAAGAAGATGTTAGGTGGGACAGGGTCGCAATTGGCGCTGATGCAAGCAAGGACATCCGCCGCTTGATTACTTTCTCGAGCCACATGGTGAAACTCAAGCCCCTCGAACCGACCCAACATTTTGAGAACGGCATTGCGGTAAGCTGCCATCTTCAGATCTTTGGCATCAAAACCTCCATTTATTTGGGATATTGCAAGGTTTGAGTCCTTGTGCACTTCTAGGCGTTGTATGCCCATGGACACGGCCATCTGAAGACCATGCAATAAGGCCTCGTATTTGGCTGCATTGTTGGAGTCCGTAAATAATATTTGGAGGACGTACTGAACTGTATCTCCAGTAGGGGATGTTAGGACAACTCCTGCCCCTAGGCCTGCCAACATTTTGGAGCCGTCGAAGTACATGACCCAGTTTGAATATGTGCCGTACTCTTTAGGGAGTTCGGCCTCTGTCCATTTGGCGACGAAGTTGGCCAGTACTTGAAATTTAATGGCTCGGTGCGGTTTGTATGATATGTCGAAAGTGAGGAGCTCAATGACCCACTTAGCAATCCAGCCCGTGGCATCGCGATTGTTGATTATGTCATTGAGTGGTACTTCGGAGGCCACTGTTATTGAGCACTCTTGAAAGTAGTGTCGTAGCTTCCGAGATGCCATGAAGACCGCATATGCTATGTTTTGATAATGAGGGTACCGGGATTTGCATGGTGTGAGGATAGTGGATACGTAGTATACCGGCTTCTGAAGCGGGAATTTGTGTCTGTCCTCCTCTCATTCGACGACGAGCACCGCGCTTTACGACTTGGTGTGTGGCAGATATGTACAATAACATTGGTTCACTGACGTTTGGCGCGGCCAGGATTGGGTTGCTTGCTAGAAGAGCTTTTATTTCTTCCAATCCGGCCGTTGTTGCGTCCTTCCACTCGAAGTGATCGGTGCCTCGAAGAAGGCGATAGAGTGCCAACGCCTTTTCTCCTAGTATGGAGATAAAGCGGCTTAAAGCTGCCACACATACAGATAGTTTTTGAACTTGTTTGAGGTCTATTGGCGTAGCCAACTATGACAAAGCTCGGATTTTACCTGGGTTCGCCTCAATTACCCTATTGGAAACGATGAAGCCCAGAAGTTTTGTAGCGGGAACGCCAAAAACACACTTTTCCGGATTGAGCTTGATGTCATATGTTCGGAGGTTGTCGAATGTGAGACGCAGATCGTCTATTAATGACTCGACGTGCCTTGTTTTGATGACTACGTCATCCACGTAAGCTTCAAATGTCTTGTTGATTTGTTTCTCCAGGCATGTTTGAATCATGCGTTGATAGGTGGCACCGGTGTTTTTTAGCCCGAAAGGCATAGTGTTGAAGCAGAAAGGCCCTTGTGGGGTGATAAATGTCGTTGCAGCTTGATTGGACTCTTTCATCTTGATTTGATGGTATCCGGAGTATGCATCGAGGAAACACAGTGAGTCGTGTCCTGCGGTAGCATTGATAATCTGATCGATGCAGGGGAGGGGGGAGGGATCCTTAGGGCAGGCCTTGTTGAGGTCTTTGAAATCGACACATAGGCACCAGGATTTATCCTTCTTTGGTACCATCACCAAGTTTGCTAGCCAGTCCGGGTGTTTTATCTCTCTGATGAATCCGGCCTCGAGTAACTTGGCTAGCTCCTCTCCCATGGCTTGTCGTTTGGGTTTGAAAAAGTGTCACAATGTTTGCTTGACCGGCTTATATCCCTTCAGTATGTTTAGGCTGTGTTCGGCCAGCTTGCGTGGGATCCCTGGCATATCAGATGGGTGCTAGGCGAATATGTCCCAGTTTTCGCGTAGGAACACCTGCAGTGCAGCGTCAACCGTGGGGTCCAGTTGTGCCCTGATGGATGCTGTCTTTATAGAGTCGGTTGGGTGTACTTGGAATTTGACTATTTCGTCTGCTGGTTTAAAGGAGGTGGATTTGGGTCGCTTATCGAGGAACACGTCGTCCCTATCGACCATGGAGCGCAACACGGTTAATTCTTCGACTACAAGGGCTTCAGACAAAGCCTCGAGGGCCAAGGCTACGGTTTTGTTTCCGGCGCGGAGTGCTATGTCCGGATTGCTGGCAAGAGTGATGATACCATTGGTCCCGAACATCTTGAGCTTCATGTACCCGTAATGGGGTATAGCTTGGAAGCTTGCAAATGCATCTCGCCCTAATAATGCGTGATATCCACTGTTGAAAGGGGCCACTTGAAAGGTTATCTCTTTAGACTGGTAATTCTCTGGTGTGCCGAATACCACATCGAGTGTGATTTTTCCTGCACATCGCGCCTCCCGACTGGGAATAATTCCTCAGAAGGTCGTGCTACTTTGCTCAATGCGGCTCCTGTCTATTTCCATTTTGTTGAGAATTTCCTCGTAAATGAGGTTTAGTCTGCTGCCACCGTCCATGAGCACTTTGGTAAGCCGAAAGCCGTCCACAATCGGACTAAGGACCATTGCGGCTCATGCCCGGACTGTTCTGAATTTTGGTTCGTCACTGGCATTGGAAGTTATGGTCGTGTCATTCCAGGGGTTTATTGCTGCAACTTGGTAGACTTCGGTGAGGCCGCGGAGTGCCCTTTTGCGCCTATTGTTTGAGGCGAAAGTCTCGAAGACTGTCAATACTGTGGGGTTGTTGTCTTCCATGGGACGTTGTTCTGCGGTATTTTTGGTGAGGAGATCCTCGCTGCTCTTGGCCACTTTCCAGAGTATCCAACATTCTCTAAGGCTGTGGGTTGGTACGGTATCTGGTGTTCTGTATATTTTGCATGGCCTATCAAGCCATCCCTCCAGAACAGTTCTGCGCCCCGTAATGGGCTTCGATTTTTTTTTGTTGTTGGATCAGGCGACCGACGAGGGTGCATCCTTTTTGTTCGGGCGAGGGGTTGAGTGGAAACCGGTGGCTCCCAAGAGGCTGCCTGAGTTTTCCAGGGGCTTTCCATTGCGTAGTACTTCTGTACTATGGTTACCAAGTCAGTAAAGTGTGATACGTGACAGCGGTTGATTGCATTGAGGATTCCCTCGTCCGTGCAATTTTTCAAGAATAATGAGATTGCATCTTCATCGCGGCAGTCTTTGATCTTGTCCTTGACAAGGAGGAATCTGGCCCAAAAGTGATGGACCATTTCTTGGGACTGCTGTCTGGTGTGGGTAAGATCGCTTGTATCTGGATGGGTGGTTGTTTTTAAATCCGAATCCTGACCCAATCTAGGATCAGGAGTTTGAGAAACTTCCGAGCTTAACAGTTCGGGCTCCGGGATATCAACCAATTTTTTAGGCCCACAGACCGACTCTAGGTTCGGAGTACGGGGCATGTCTTCCCACGGGCGGGTGTCCGGCTCTGTGAGCTCTGCAATCTGAACATAGTTCGTCCTCAATATAGAGGAAGAGCTGTTGTGCTGCTCCTCCACTACCGCTATCTGATAGGTGGTCGGTGGAGATTCTATTTCTCTCTGATCGGGTTTAAGCCCAATCCGATCATAGTCTGTAGAGACTCCCAAGGCGGCGATACAATCAAGGAGTTCGTTTAAAGACAACAATTCCGTCGGATCCATCTGCTTGGAGTATTCTAAATTGACGCGGAGGCGGTTTTCGTTGACCTGAGAAGTCATCGTCGGCGCGATGGCCGAACGGGCTGTCACAGTGAAGCCACCCTGTCGGAGGGTTTGGCCTGAGGCCAGGGCTCCTCCAGAGGTGATGTTGTCCTTGATAACAAGGCAAGCCATCAATCCTATCTTCGACGTCACAGCGGAACACTCAATGAAAGCACTGGTGTCGGTCTCAAAACCGGCAGATCTCGGGTAGGGGGTCCCGAACTGTGCGTCCAAGGCCGATGGTAACAGGAGGCGGGGGACACAATGTTTACCCAGGTTCGGGCCCTCTCTATGAGGTAATACCCTACTTCTTGCTTGATTGATCTTGATGAATATGAGTATTACAAGAGTTGATCTACCATGAGATCGTAATGGCTAAAACCCTAGAAGTCTAGCCTATGATTATGATTCTGCCCTATGGACTAAACCCTCTGGTTTATATAGACACCGGAGGGGGCTAGGCTTACACAAGGTCGGTTACAGTGAAAGGAATCTATACATCCGAATTGCCAAGCTTACCTTCCACGCCAAGGAGAGTCCCATCCGGACACATGAAGAAGTCTTCTATCTTGTATCTTCACAGCCCAACAGTCCATCCCATGTTAACAGTCCGGCTGTCCGAGGACCCCTTAATCCAGGACTCCCTCACTCACGACGACGAGAACATGATGCAGCTACTACTGGCACCATCAGGACCCAGGCGATGTTACGTTCTACATTGTCATCCATGGCGAGCATCGCTTCGGAGGCCATGGCGCAGGCCCAGCTGCTGTTGGGATTTCCACGCAGCCGCCGATCAGATGGATGAGTGGAGAGCCACCATTCAGAGCCTGATTGGTTTTGCCGAGGCGGGAGGATCATAGCGAGGTGGCCCACCGCGGCCTCCCCAGGCGACAACAACGGCCCGCGCTGCTGGCCATGCCGAAGGGGCCACCCCAAGGTGCAGTACCCTCCACAGCTTCCTATAAAGGGTCCATGGCCGGACCCCCGCAATCAAGATCCTGACACCGTCATGATGGCATCATCGGATCCTCGAGCGCATCAAGTCCAACGACGAGTCCTGGTGGACGGGCAAAGGGGAGGCGCACACGTCACCATCGAGAGACGCTACGACACCCACCACCAGTACGATAGTCGCGATGGCCCCAACATCGACGAGCCCGTGCTCGGGGAAGGTGGGTACCTGCCTTTCGAGGATGGATGCCCCGCCTTCACCCGTGAGTTGCGGCAAGTGCGTTGGCCGTCCAATCACGCGTTCAAGCCAGAAGTATGATGGGAGACTGAACTTGGTAGAGTTCTTGAGCATCTACACCATCGTTGTTCAAGCTATCTGGGGAAGAGAAGAGAAGGTGTTCGTCAATTACTTCCCTTTGGCAGTCGAGCCAAATGTGAGGTCTTGTCTAATGCACCTGCCAGAGAACTCCATTTGGACCTGGGCTGACCTATGCCATAAGTTTGTTGGCGTCTTCACGGGTGGCCATAAAGAACCAGGGCGGCCCAGCGACTTGCAGCTCCTCCCATAGAAGGAAGGAGAGACTTTGCCGAAGTACATGCAGAGGTTCAGCAGAGTACACAGAAACATGCCAGACGTCCACCCGACAGTCTAACATGCGCAATCATCTGATACGTTCCAAGATGAACATTCGATTGCCCAAGACTGTGAAGGAGCTTTACACTCTAGTGGATAAGTGTGCTCGAGTATCGGAGGGGAGGTGGCTCCTCGGAGAAGAGGATGCCGTCGACATCGACTCGGAGGATGATGATGAGGCCACCAGTGAGAAGAAGAAGAACAACAAGAAGCACAATAAGAGGCACAAGGATAAGGCAGTGATGACCGTTGAAGGATCGGGCAAGGCTAGTAGCGGCAAGAAGGCCAAGACCGGGGTTCCCAGTAAGGAAGTTGCCGCGTGCACTGATTCCCGGGAAGCTGCGGATGCCGAGAAGGCTGGAAAAGGTGATGGGCCGTACTGCAAGATCCATCAGACCAAAGGCCACAATCTCTAGGAGTGTCATCAGGTTGAGGAACTCGTCAAGAAGCAATAGCTGAATATGAGAAGTGTGATAAGGAGAAAGGTCATGGTGGTGCTGGTAGGAAGGGCCGAGGCGGCGGAGCAAGCCACCCGGCAAGGCTCCTCAGAATCAAGGAAAACCAGCCAGAGGGCGTGAGAAGGAAGATTGCAATGATGAGAGTGATGGAGGAGATGAAGAGGAAACCAGCAAGCAGGACTTCCAGAAAGCCACTGACGCCCTATGCATTGACGAGGGTGCATCTCTTCACTCCTCTCACGGCCAAGTTCAACAGTGGGCGCTTGAAGTCAACGTCATGGAGCCAGCGGGAGGTTCTCCGAGGCCGCACAAGTCGTCCCGCACGCCCATCGTCTTTGACAAAAAGGACCACCCTGACCGGACCATCGCGGTAGGGTGCTTGCCGTTGTTGGTCTCACCAACAATCTGCAACCTCAAAGTTACAAAGATGTTGGATGATGGCGGGGCCGGGTTGAATCTAATTTCTCCAAAGGTGATCAGCAAACTTCAAATAGCAGAGGAAGAGGTCGAGGTTACTGGCACATTTCAAGGAATCATCCCCGGGAGGAGTCGTCCTAAGGGGAAGATCACGTTGTCGGTGACATTCGGGGGAGGGGGGGACTTGAATTGCCAGACTAAGAGGATTGTGTTTGATGTGGTCGACCTCACCCTGCCATATAATGGAATCCTTGGTTGCCCAGCTGTGGACAAATTGATGGCGGCATCCCAGTATGCCTACAACACCTTGAAGATGTCAGGGCCAATAAGCGTCATTTCATTCCATCAGACGAGAAAGACACTATCATTTGCATGGACAAGATGTATCGGGAAGCAGTCGCGGCAAAGGCCGCTGAAACCACTGTTCCCACCAAGGAAAGCAAGAAAAAGAAGAGAGAAAGTAAGGATGCCTGCATGGAATGCGGGAAAGATACCTCTTCGGAGTACATTGCGCCCGTTGATGACTTGCTAGAAAGTTCCAATAGCAAGAGACCCAAGGCTGTTGCACCTGCTGTGAAAAAGGTCCCGGCAAGGCTGGCTGGCGCTGATAGTACCTTCACTATCAGTGCCACCCTCGATGAGAAATAGGAAAATGTGCTCGTTGCCTTCCTGCGGGCAAATATCGATGTGTTTACCTGGCAACCATCGGATATCCCCGTTGTTCCCAAGGAGGTAATCGAGCACCACATTGTTGTCGGCCCTCATGTCACGCCCAATATGCGATACTATCCTAAAGAGACTCGAAGGTCCCACCAAGGATAGAACCGCATATTGATACGCTTTTGCAAGGTGGATATCATTACATCAACATTACATAATAGATGGGGATACATACAAGAGGCATACAATGCCACACGAAACAGAAACATACAAGAGGCATACAATGCCACACGAATACAACATCATCATACATAAGAGCACCATCCGACTACGGATGAAGCACAAACAGAAACTCAAACGACATCCATCCTGCTAGCCCAGGCTGCCGACCTGGAACCTATCCCCTGATCGAAGAAGAAGCAGAAGAAGAACTCCAAAACAAGCAAACATCGCTCTCGCATCATGATCATCGCATAACCTGTACCTGCAACTGTTGTTGTAGTAATCTCTGAGCCACGAGGACTCAACAATCCCATTACCATGGGTATCAAGACTAGCAAAGCTTAATGGGTAAGGAAGGGGTAAAGTGGTGAGGTTGCAGCAGCGACTAAGCATGATATGGTGGCTAACATACGCAAATAAGAGCGAGAAGAGGAGCAACGGAACGGTCGTGAAGCTCGCAATGATCAAGAGGTGATCCTGAACTCCTACTTACATCAAACATAACCCAAAACCGTGTTCACTTCCCGGACTCTGCCGAAAAGAGACCATCACGGCTACACACGCGGTTGATGCATTTTAATTCGAATCTGGTGTCAAGTTATCTACAACCGGACATTAACAAATTCCCATCTGCCACATAACCGCGGGCACGACTCTCGAAAGTTTATACCCTGCAGGGGTGTCCCAACTTAGCCCATCACAAGCTCTCACGGTCAACGAAGGATATAACTTCTCCCAAGAAGACCCGATCAGTCTCGGAATCCCGGTTTACAAGACATTTCAACAATGGTAAAACAAGACCAGCAAAGCCGCCCGATGTGCCGACAAATCCCGATAGGAGTCGCACGTATCTCGTTCTCAGGGCACACCGGGTGAGCCAGACGTCGGGTTGGCATAGACCCTGGTTGCCCAGGGGGCGCCGGACATCGCTCGGTTTGGACCAGCACTCGGAGGAGAACTGGCCGGGGGGAGGCGGGGTTAAATAAAGATGACCCTCGGGCTCCGGAAACCCAAGGGAAAAACGGCTAGATGAGGCAAATGGTAAAACCAAGGTTGGGCCTTGCTGGAGGAGTTTTATTCAAAGCGAACTGTCAAGGGGGTCCCATAAATCACCCAACCGCGTAAGGAACGCAAAATCAAGGAACATAACACCGGTATGACGGAAACTAGGGCGGCAAGAGTGGAACAAAACACCAGGCATAAGGCCGAGTCTTCCACCCTTTACCAAGTATATAGATGCATTAATTAAATAAGAGATATTGTGATATCCCAACATAATCCTGTCCACCATGGAGCAATCTTCGACTTCACCTGCAACTAACAATGCTATAAGAGGGGCTGAGCAAAAGCGGTAACATAGCCAAGCAACGGTTTGCTAGGAAAGGTGAAAAGGTTAGGGGCTGACATGGCAATTTGGGAAGGCTTGAAGAACAAGTGATAGGAAGCGCAGCATAGCGATAGAACGAAGCAACTATCATAGCAATGATAGTAGTGAGATCCAAGGTGACGGTCATCTTGCCTGAAATCCCTCTAGGAAGAAGAACGAGTCCATGAAGAAGACGAACGGGAGTAGTCGAACGAATCCTCACAATCGCAACATTACCAAAACTAAGAAGCAACACCGGAAAGAAGCAAACAACATGGTAAACACACAAGCATAAACATGGCATGATGCACAATCAAGTATGATGCATGTCCGGTTTAATGAGGCATGGCATGGCAAAGTGCAACAACAATACTACAAGTTAAGTGGAGCTCAATATGCAACGAGTTGCATATTGACAAAACACCACATTTGACTATTTCGTTCACTCCCGTTTAGGTACTCAACAATATTAAATGTTGTTAAACATGGCAAGGGGTGAAGTATAATAAAACTACCTATCTAGGCAATTTAAATGAGGCCGGAAACAACAAACAACAATTTCAGAAAATCCTCATGAGCAATATTCAAATTTGGTACTGTTCTGCCCTAAAACATATCTTATTGTTGTTAAACAGGAAAATAAAGTACACCATGTTAAACTAGGCATTTTTCCACCCCATTTACATATAAAGTTTATTTAAAACCGAGCTACGATTATTTAGTTATGAATAATTCATTTTAGCATGGCATTTAAGAAAATTTAACCAAACAACATTTTAAACATTTTAAACATGGATGAAAGTTGGATATTGTGAAACTAGATGAAAAACTAAGCATTTTCCATATATAAATTATTTACATATGATGCATGGTTTGGAGTTATTATATGCATGATGCTTGAGGGTTTTTCTGCAATTCTGCTAACTCTGGATAATTAGACAAATTCACAGGCACGAAAAAAAACATAGGCGGGCTGAATCTGGGCGGACTAGGGAGCTGGTCACATTGGGCTTTCGAGGCCTTAGGCCCGTGGAGCGGCTTGCAGCAGAGGCTAGCTTGGTGCGGTCCAGACGCGAGGTGAGGAGGCGCTGGGATGAGGCAGCCCACGCAGCAAGACGATGGGTCAACGGGCACGGGCGCTGCTCGTGTGCTCGTTCACCTCGCGTGGACGTAGCAGCCAGGGCGGGAGCGATGTGGGGACTTGGCGCAGGGAGGCCCGGTAGCGGGCACCCGAGGTGGATCCGGCGAGGTCTGACCGCGGAGGCGCACCGGCGTCGAGGTAGAAGACCGGCAGCGACGGCTGCTGCTGAAGGGGATCAAGGCGGCGTGGTCCTCCCCTGCTCGATGCAAAGGCTGGCGCGGGACTAGAAGCAGCAGACGAACAGGGGCGCGGCGACGGGACTTGCAGCGGTGGGTCTTGGGGCTCCGGCGAGCTGAGGAGGTCCGGCAACGACGGGGATGGCCGGAACCCAACAGATCCGAGGCCATGGCGGCGGCATCGGATGGAGACGAGATGGGCAGCGCTTGAAGCTTCAACCATGGCTCCTGTGAAGGTTCAGAGAGAGGGAGAGAACTGCGTGAGAGGGAGAAAAACAGAGGGAGGAAGGAAAAAAAAGGGGAGGCTAGGGCGCGAGGCAGTTCCTGGTGGTGGCTGTTGCTGCTCCGGGCGGCAAGCTCCAACGGAAAAACACCGGCGAGGAGGAGGTTCACGGGCGGCTGGGTTGGAGGAGATCGAGGAGAGGAGTGGCGGCTGTGGCTGGCCGTGATTTGGTTGGGTGGCGCTGAAATTGAGGAAGATGGTCGGAGGCAGGATGGAATGGATGGATTGGGGCGCGGCGTGGTTGGTGGATCTGGATCAAGGAATTTTTGACAGGAGGCAGTGGGATCGAGGGGGGATCCCGAGGGGAGCGACCAGGCGGTGGCGGCGGGCGGAATGTGTGGATGGGACAGCTAGGGGCTAGGGTTAGGCTGTTTAAATAGCTAGGTGGACTAGCTTAGGGCAAAATGAACCCTTCGATCAAAATCGAATGGTCGAGAATAAAATAGGCAAGGAGTCCAAATTATAAAATGGAGATGTTTTATAGATGTTAGGGGGTGAACCGAATCCAACGGTGATGACTGAGCAGGTCGGGTTCGGGGAAGTCTCAGACGCGCGCGAGGGGGTCAGTGCACTGTGGAGAAAGGGCCAAAAGGTCGGACAACAAAAGAACGGTTGGTCTGAGAAACGTCAACGGAGGCGAGGGAGAAGCGGCAACTAACAACCGATGCACGTTTTATGAAAACATGCATATGCAATGCGCATGATGCTATGAGATGAAATGCAAGACATGAACAGAATGCAAAACAAACGACAAAACCCCAACCATGAAGGAAATATCATATCGCATCTCCAGAAAAGGAAAGAGTTGGAGTTACGAATATGGAAAGCTGTATCCGGGGCGTTACAACACTCCACCACTACGAGAGGATCTCGTCCCGAGATCTAGGATGGCACCGGAGAGAAACGAAAGAGGAAGAGAAGAGATAAAACTGAGTTGCTTCTTCGACAAATGAGTGAAACCATGAACCTTGAGAGGTTGAGCAATTTAAAAGAAAGAGTACAACAGAGATGAACGAGATTGCAAACAATTCATTAGAAAAGAGGAATAAGGAACATTATGAGAACTTGAAGGTTGAAAGACATGGAAATAAGAGCTTCACGAACGAAAAGAATATGACCACCTCGGTATAATGAGATAGCCAAGGAACAAGAATGACAGAATTTGGACAGCACTCCAGTAGAAAAGAGAAGAAAACTTGTTGAGATGAAAAGATATTGAAGAGATGATACAACACTCCGGTTAAATGGATAAGCAAGAAAAGAACACGATCCTCACAATTCGAGATGATGAGTGAAAAGAGCAACATCATAATGCCTCCGGAAGAAAGAATAGAAGATAGATCATTGGAATAAAAGAATGTAGGAGAAAAAGCCAACTTCTGTCACAAATGAGCTTGGAAAGCACCCTTCCAAGAAGGTTATAACGGAGTTGTTGCAAAACCAACAACGAAAAGAACAAGCTTGTAGTGGGCTTATGGAAAACATCTCAAGACTATGAGGTGACAACTGGCCACTAATGGAAACCATTGATTTGATTGAGAGCACCAAAGAGATGAAAACTTCTTCCACCAAGAGGATAAAGAGCAAGCTTGGGTCATGCATAATCACCACAAATAGCAACAACCCTTAAGGAAAAGGCTTTAGGTGAAATCTGACACAAGATAACTCCAACGAAGAAGTTGATTGGTCGAAAAGATCTCTTGAACGAAGAGAAAATGATGGATTTAAAATACCTCATTCTTGACAACATATGAATCATGAAACATGAAGGAAATTGTCAAGAGTGACATAACACCACCTTAAAAGATAAGGTAGAAAGAATTGCAGTTTGGAATGCAAGATGAAGAATACACGAACTCCTCAGAATAAAACATGTGTTGATCACCCTGTTTAATTTTGAGTATAGCTTGGCGGATCTTAGCTTCAAGAGAAATCTTGAAGAACAAATCGAGAATGAAAGGAATCCTTGACAAACCACCATGTAGAGCCTCCATGAAGAACTCCAGTAATAAAAGGATGATAGAAAGAAAGATAAGTTGAAAACACAAGGTGAAGCCTTGCGATGATTTAGATGGAGGTTCCGACGAAATGGCCGAGGAAATTTTAACTCCGGAAACGAAAAGATGATTAGCTTAGAACCGAGAGATTATTCATCATGAACAATCTCCGAAAGAAAGGAATTAATCAACTTGATGAAAGAAGAATAAGAATTATGTTATGCTTAACCTCCATCAATTAAATTGATGAGAAGCAAAGGATTGCATACAACTTATTCGCATTGGAAAGGATTACCGGGAGATATAGCGCAAAATTGGGAAGGTCTTCATGAACCACCGTTAGGATTGGAAAGAACGAATGAATTAATATGATAACCAAAGAAAAAGAATCTTGAACGAACCATCATAAGAATTCGAAAATGACTGATGAAAGAGAATGAATCACCGGGAAGAATTAGAAGAACCAATATGCTAAAGGGGATTTAGAGGCAAAAGAACAAAGAGATCATGAGCTGATTAAAGAATACTTGAAGGAAGCACCAGGATAATTGGATAACGGTAGCTGAAATGTGAGGACGAAGAATTCTTCTGGAATGATGGCCTCCGGTGAAACGAAACAGAAATCAACTCCTGAAATACTCCGGATAGGTGAGAGAAAAAAAGAATATCTGACAAATGGAATAATTAGAGAGGATAATATGAAGCTTGAACCACGAATCTTTGGGAGAACGGGCAAGATTGAGAGGAAACCTCTTCTTCGGTCTTCAAATGATGACGAGAAACACCACCAAAATTGTTGAGACACTCCAGACGAATGAAAAGACGAAAGGTTGAACCAACAATGAAAAGAATTGAAATCGATCTTGAAGAAGACATCTGACTGATGAAAATTCATTCTTACGTCAAACTTCGAAAGACTTTGGGAATCGCTCCGGATAAATTAGAAGACTCGGGTAAGATCGTGGGAAAAATCCTGTGGGTTAGGGCCCACTGAAGAGATAACACCGTTGGAAAGGATTGTTGAAGAGATAGATGATGCACCGGAACAATTGAAATATTTAAATGAGGTGACAACCTCGAATTAATTGGAACATAGACGAATCTCCTGAGATGTCTTGAGCACTCCGGAAGGATAAACTGGCGAGAGGCGAATGAGCAGGGAAAACACTTGAGCCGAGGGAAAGAATATAATCACTACCGAAAATTTGAATTGAATCCACCGGAGAAGAAAAATAACGGAGAATGATGAACTCAATGCTCCGTTAGTATCATCCTGAGAATCACCGGATAAGAACATTGACGGGAAAAGAATGGAGAAACTTCACATCCATAAGATGGATACTTGATTAAGATATCTGAGTCCTTGTAGAAAAGGGTGGGAGGGCGGGAAAACAAAGGCAACTTGGGGAAGATGGAACAAACACCATTGAGAAAACTTAGAATTGATCTTGCGGATGTTGAAAATGATCGGATCCACTTGAGGAGAAGCACATCGGTTGGAAAGAATTGACATGACAATCTCGATAAACAAGAAGGATTAGCACTCTCATAGAAATATGAGAACACCACTTGAAAGGTATGGATTCAACATTTGACTTCGAAGAAACTCGAATACCACAACTCAAAACAAAACAAAGGATTGGCTTGCAGAATAAGCCAGAACAAAGATATGATAGAGATTTTGTCTGAAGTTTTCGTGGTGGGGCCCACACAGGCTCGGTTGTACAGCACCATCATGTACAAGGCAGTGCACATGACATACGAAGTGTCCCTGAACCAGCATAGCCAAGGGCTCTTTAAGACAGAACGAGACCACTGTAAAAACGACCGTGGATAGGCGGACCACTAGACGTCGAACCCCAATCTCATATCATGCATCTGTCGGAAAGATATTCTAGGGGCTACTTCAATTCCCACCTATAAAACTCCCGAAACTTCCTGGTTATGCAATCTGGTGTTGGGGATATAGGGGAAGCAATATATCTCACCCGAACTAACAATCCATACATCCAGCTGTATCCATCCGTCAACACATAACCAAGAAACCTTCGGAAATCGTGTACCTCAACCTTCGAAAAGCATCCGTTATACAAGCTATGGCAATACTCCCGAACTCCCCAGTACTGGGTGGCGTCGAGGTTATCTCACCAACAACTGCATAAAAGATATTTTCGATGTCGGCAAAACTCAGGTATTCCAGAACTGCAACGATAAAATTGTGACGACAACACCTCGGAGCACAACTCCCCGGGACACTGCCACAACCCCTAAATGTCAGGAGGCACCAAGAACAATGTTCTCGTCACAAGAATATCGGAACGATCCCAAGATACCCGCGTGATCCTAATTTTTTTTGTGAAAAATCGAGGAGAGGAAAGACAAAACATCTACGTCAGGAGTCCTCACCAGAGCGACGAAGGGGGCTGAGTAGTAAAAAGAATCCTACTCTCCGATATATATAATCCTAAGACTCAAAATAGTTTTCTTCTAGACTCAACAACGACCAACAATCAAGGGGGCTCCTATGGTCGGTCGAGGCTCTGATACCAACTTGTCACGCCCAATATGCAATACTATCCTAAAGAGACTCGAAGGTCCCACCAAGGATAGAACCGCATATTGATACGCTTTTGCAAGGTGGATATCATTACATCAACATTACATAATAGATGGGGATATATACAAGAGGCATACAATGCCACACGAATACAACATCATCATACATAAGAGCACCATCCGACTACGGATGAAACAGAAACAAAAACTCAAACGACATCCACCCTGCTAGCCCAGGCTGCCGACCTGGAACCTATCCCCTGATCAAAGAAGAAGCAGAAGAAGAACTCCAAAACAAGCAAACATCGCTCTCGCATCATGATCATCGCATAACCTGTACCTGCAACTGTTGTTGTAGTAATCTGTGAGCCACGAGGACTCAGCAATCCCATTACCATGGGTATCAAGACTAGAAAAGCTTAATGGGTAAGGAAGGGGTAAAGTAGTGAGGTTGCAGCAGCGACTAAGCATGATATGGTGGCTAACATACGCAAATAAGAGCGAGAAGAGGAGCAACGGAACAGTCGTGAAGCTAGCAATGATCAAGAGGTGATCCTGAACTCCTACTTACGTCAAACATAACCCAAAACCGTGTTCACTTCCCGGACTCTGCCGAAAAGAGACCATCATGGCTACACACGCGGTTGATGCATTTTAATTAAGTCAAGTGTCAAGTTATCTACAACCGGACATTAACAAATTCCCATCAGCCACATAACTGTGGGCACGACTCTCGAAAGTTTATACCCTGTAGGGGTGTCCCAACTTAGCCCATCACAAGCTCTCACGGTCAACGAAGGATATAACTTCTCCCAAGAAGACCCGATTAGTCTCGGAATCCCGGTTTACAAGACATTTCGACAATGGTAAAACAAGACCAGCAAAGCCGCCCGATGTGCCGACAAATCCCGATAGGAGTCGCACGTATCTCATTCTCAGGGCACACCGGATGAGCCAGACGTCGGGTTGGCATAGACCCTGGTTGCCCAGGGGGCGCCGGACATCGCTCGGTTTGGACCAGCACTCGGAGGAGAACTGGCCGGGGGGAGGCGGGGTTAAATAAAGATGACCCTCGGGCTCCGGAAACCCAAGGGAAAAACGGCTAGATGAGGCAAATGGTAAAACCAAGGTTGGGCCTTGCTGGAGGAGTTTTATTCAAAGCAAACTGTCAAGGGGGTCCCATAAATCACCCAACCGCGTAAGGAACGCAAAATCAAGGAACATAACACCGGTATGACGGAAACTAGGGCGGCAAGAGTGGAACAAAACACCAGGCATAAGGCCGAGTCTTCCACCCTTTACCAAGTATATAGATGCATTAATTAAATAAGAGATATTGTGATATCCCAACATAATCATGTCCACCATGGAGCAATCTTCAACTTCACCTGCAACTAACAACGCTATAAGAGGGGCTGAGCAAAAGCAGTAACATAGCCAAGCAACGGTTTGCTAGGAAGGATGAAAAGGTTAGGGGCTGACGTGGCAATTTGGGAATGCTTGAAGAACAAGTGATAGGAAGCGCAGCATAGCGATAGAACGAAGCAACTAGCATAGCAATGATAGTAGTGAGATCCAAGGTGACGGTCATCTTTCCTGAAATCCCGCTAGGAAGAAGAATGAGTCCATGAAGAAGACGAACGGGAGTAGTCGAACGAATCCTCACAATCGCAACATTACCGGAACTAAGAAGCAACACCGGAAAGAAGCAAAAAAATGGTAAACACACAAGCATAAACATGGCATGATGCACAATCAAGTATGATGCATGTCCGGTTTAATGAGGCATGGCATGGCAAAGTGCAACAGCAATACTACAAGTTAAGTGGAGCTCAATATGCAACGAGTTGCATATTGACAAAACACCACATTTGATTATTTCGTTCACTCCCGTTTAGGTTTTTTTTTGAGGATACACTCCCGTTTAGGTACTCAACAATATTAAATGTTGTTAAACATGGCAAGGGGTGAAGTATAATAAAACTACCTATCTAGGCAATTTAAATGAGGCAGGAAACAACAAACAACAATTTCGGAAAATCCTCATGAGCAATATTCGAATTTGATACTGTTCTGCCCTAAAACATATTTTATTTTTGTTAAACAGGAAAATAAAGTCCACCATGTTAAACTAGGCATTTTCCACCCCATTTACATATAAAGTTTATTTAAAACCGAGCTACGGTTATTTAGTTATGAATAACTCATTTTAGCATGGCATTTAAGAAAATTTAACCAAACAGCATTTTAACCATTTTAAACACGGTTAAAAGTTGGATATTGTGAAACTAGATGAAAAACTAAGCATTTTCCATATATAAATTATTTACATATGATGCACGGTTGTGGAGTTATTATATGCATGATGCTTGAGGGTTTTTCTGCAATTCTGCCAACTCTAGATAATTAGACAAATTCACAGGGCACGAAAAAAAACATAGGCGGGCTGAATCTGGGCGGACTGGCGAGCTGCTCACATTGGGCTTTCGAGGCCTTGGGCCCGTGGAGCAGCTTGCAGCAGAGGCTGGCTTGGTGTGGTCCAGCCGCGAGGTGAGGAGGCGCTGGGCCGGAGGCGCTGGGATGAGGCAGCCCACACAACAAGACGATGGGTCAACGGGCATGGGCGCTGCTCATGCGCTCGTTCACCTCGCGTGGACGAAGCAGCCAGGGTGGGAGCGATGCGGGGACTTGGCGCAGGGAGGCCCGGCAGCGGGCACCCAAGGTGGATCCGGCGAGCTCTGACCGCGGAGGCGCGCCGGCGTCGAGGTAGAAGACCGGTGGCGACGGCTGCTGCTGAAGGGGATCTAGGCGGCGTGGTCCTTCCCTGCTCGATGCAGAGGCTGGCGCGGGACTAGAAGCAGTAGACGAACAGGGGCATAGCGACGGGACTTGCAGAGGTGGGTCTTGGGGCTCCAGCGAGCTGAGGAGGTCCGGCAACGACGGGGATGGCCAGAACCCAACAGATCCAAGGACATGGCGGTGGCATCGGATGGAGACGAGACGGGTAGCGCTTGAAGCTTCGGCCATGGCTCCTGTGAAGGTTCAGAGAGAGGGAGAGAACTGCGTGAGAGGGAGAAAAACAGAGGGAGGAAGGAAAAAAGGGGAGGCGAGGGTGCGAGGCAGTTCCGGGTGGTGGCTGTTGCTGCTCTGGCCGGCAAGCTCCGACAGAAAAACACCGGCGAGGAGGAGGTTCACGGGCAGCTGGGTTGGAGGAGATCGAGGAGAGGAGTGGCGGTTGTGGCTGGCCGTGATTTGGTTGGGTGGCACTGAAATTGAGGAAGATGGTCGGAGGCAGGATGGAATGGATGGATTGGGGCGCGGCGTGGTTGGTGGATCTAGATCGAGGAATTTTTGCCAGGAGGCAGCGGGATCGAGGGGGGATCCCAAGGGGAGCGACCAGGCGGTGGCGGCGGGCGGAATGGGTGGATGGGACAGCTAGGGGCTAGGGTTAGACTGTTTAAATAGCTAGGTGGACTAGCT
Organism: Triticum aestivum; assembly: GCF_018294505.1. Classification (NCBI taxonomy): domain Eukaryota; kingdom Viridiplantae; phylum Streptophyta; class Magnoliopsida; order Poales; family Poaceae; genus Triticum; species Triticum aestivum. Next base: position 390,871,822 of record NC_057810.1, read on the forward strand.
TAGGGCAAAATGAACCCTTCGATCAAAATCGAACGGTCGAGACTAAAATAGGCATGGAGTCCAAATAATAAAATGGAGATGTTTTATAGATGTTAGGGGATGAACTGAATCCAACGGTGATGACTGAGTAGGTCGGGTTCGGGGAAGTCTTGGACGCGCGCGAGGGGGTCAGTGCACTGTGCAGAAAGGGCTAAACGGTCGTACAACAAAAGAGCGGTTGGTTTGAGAAACATCAACGGAGGCGAGGGAGAAGCGACAACTAACAACGGATGCATGTTTTATGAAAACATGCAGATGCAATGCGCATGATGCTATGAGATGAAATGCAAGACATGAACAAAATGCAAAACAAACGACAAAACCCCAACCATGAAGGAAATATCATATTGCATCTCCGGAAAAGGCAAGAGTTGGAGTTATGAATATGGAAAGTTGTATCCGGGGCGTTACACCTCATGCCCGACCCGTCAAGCAGAAGGTCTTAAACAAAGCTTTGGACCGGCAACTGTTCATTGCCGAGGAGATCAAGAAATTTGAGGTAGCTAGTATGGTCAGAGGAGTACTGCATTCAACATGGTTAGAAAATCTAGTGGTGGTGCGCAAGGCTAATGGGAAATGGAGACTTTGCATAGATTTCACGGATCTGAACAAGGCATGCCCGGCGGACGCATTTCCCTTGCCGCGCATCGACTAGATTGTGGATTCCACCTCCAGGTGTGACCTGGTTTCTTTCCTGGATGCATATTCTTGATACCATCAGATCTTTATGTCCAAGGAGGACGAAGAGAAGACGGCATTCATCACCCCATGTGGCACGTACTGCTTTGTACGGATGCCCTTGGGATTGAAGAGCACCGGATCCACTTTTGCAAGGGCAGTCCAGATTGGCTTTGAGTCCAAGCTTTACATAAATAGTGAAGCTTACATAGATGATACTGTGGTCAAGACCAAGGACAGATCAATCCTCATTCAGGTTTTGGAAAGAAAACTTTGCTAATCTTCACAAGATTAACTGGAAGCTGAACCCAGAGAAGTGCGTGTTTGGTGTTCCTTCCGGCAAGCTACTTGGCTCCTTTGTGTCCCATCGACGAATAGAAGCCAACCCTGACAAGATCAAGGCTATCAAGCAGAGTCAAGCAACCAAGGCCGTTAAGGACGTGAGGCATTTGAATGGATGCGTTGCCATGCTTAGTAGGTTCATTTCCAAGTCTACCGAGCACGCCTTGCCGTTCTGCAAAATCCTGAAGAAGGCAGGACCTTTGAAGTGGACCCTGGAGGCGGATACTACACTACAAGATTTGAAAACCTATCTTTCCTATATGCACACTTTGGTCACTCCCAAACCACAAGAGCAGTTGCTGCTATACTTAGAGGCAAGTAATCAAGTGGTTAGTGCAGCACTAGTGGCGCAGCGGGAAGTAGATGAAGCGGCAGCCACAACCATTGTCCCCTCTGGAGAGGAAAGCGAACACACCCTATGTCGTGGATTTGTCACGGCAGATGTTCTAGTGTGAGGACTTGGCGTGAGGCCAATGCATATATGTAGTAGCTTCACAGGGGTTGAGTGAGATGAGAGACGCGAGGTTTTTTACCCAGGTTCGGCCCCTCACAGTGGAGGTAAAAGCCTACATCCTGCTTCATTGATATTGATCATGGTGCTCATGATTACAAGGGTGCTCTTTGGCTACCTCTGTCTCTAGAGCTATTGACTTGTCTGTCTAAACTTGTTCAACTTGGGGTGCCCTGCCCCTCCTTAAATAAGTTGGAGGGGCGGGTTACATATGGAGTCCTAGTAGGATTACAAGTGGAGTCCTAGCCTTGCTTCCTTTGTAAGGGAATATTCCTTATGCCTTCCCTCTTAAGCCGGCATACCATATATGAGCTGGCCTTCCATGAGCGGCCTTTTGGGCCACCGGGTCTTGTCGCTCCTCTGACTCGCCTGTCGGGTCACCAATGAGTTACCAGGCCCGGTCGGGTCATCAATTAGTGGAGAGATCTGGGCGGGTCACTTAATGAGTCGCCATGTCACGGCGGGTCACTAGTGAGTTAACCAGTCTGACTGGGTCATACCGTGGGTATATCCTCGACATTAGCCCCCAGTTTAATTTCGATTTAGCCATGTTAAACTGATCCTACAAAATAAACAAAAGAACAAGTTTGACAGGTTGTGCTCCAAATTGAATGTTTTTCCGAGTCGACATCTGATCATCATTCAGTCCTTGTCATTTCCTACTTCTGTAAAGTCCGGGTCAATGGACCAGCTTCATGTTTAATTTGCTTGTAGAAAAATATTATGAAACCATTTGAATCGGCCTCCAATGCTTGGGTTATAAAAACTGATAATTCCGGGTCATGATAGTTTCAGATGTCGGGTCTTGAATGTTGCAGACGCCGGGTCATGACTGTTGTAGATGCCGGGTCAATCTTATAGCGACTTGGTGCTTGCTTTTGTAAATGTAGCTTTCCAATCACTGAGTCGGCTCTCTAAACCTGTCTATGAATAGCTTAGAAGAAATAAACTTTGGAATTTTCTCCAATAATAATATAATACCTGGTTTGCTCCCTTATATGCATATCACTTGTAGCCCCCATGTCTTAAGAGGAGAACGTAGTGATAGCTTAAGGCTTTCTTTAATATAAATGCTGCAACTTTGGAGAAATACGGGTTGTTCATGTAAGTCGCCAATCATAAACTACACATTTTCAACTTCCCATGTGTAGACCCCGAGTGTCGGGTTATTATGCAATAATGAGCAGGGACTTGGTAGATCTGGTTATGTAGACTTTGACAATAGCAATTAATAGCCCCCAAGGGCCGGCTCATCACTATGTGATGGGTCGGGTCTTCAATAAGGCAAGTTAAAAATGACCTTGCATTAGCCCCCAAGTGCCATGGTGCATGCTTGCAGCGACATGGGACTTGCATACTTGATGTAATCTCAATTTGAAAAATGTAGCCCCCAAGTGTCGGGTCGTATGCCTGTAGCGACTCGGGACTAAATAAAACCATATCCATTGTCTGGATGATGTTGCTAAAAACCTTTGCATATCAATATTAAACCGTGTTCTCTCTTATGAACCGGTACTCTGGGATGAAGTAATAATAGCCATTGCTCTAGAGCGGCTTTTGAAAACCTCAATCATAATAATGTTTATTGATAACCATAATAAAAATCCAGCCATGTTGGCTATTAAAGATTTGAATAATATAACCTGGTATGAAAATAATCACAAGATCTTGTTGTTGACAAGTAAATCCAGAGTTAAATACTCAGTGGCTCTTGGTCGATGGCGACTTAATGCACATTCATTGTAATCCGGGATTTTTATAACCCGTCGGCTTATAGCTTTTGTAAAAATCAAGAACTAGTAACCCTTTTGAAACACCAATTTTAATCTTTGATAATGGGCTTTGAACTTAATCATTTATGTAAGCCATAGCTCTGCATGTCCTGCACAAAGTTTAAACAACATATACCCTGGTGACTTAACGTTAAATGCCAGGACGGGTAACAACCCAAACATAATATAGTCTTATGCAATTATAAAAAAGACTAAAATGAAGGCCATCAAAGCCAAAATATACTGGCGACTTAAAGTCAAAAGCCACAGTGGGTTATCAAACCTCGCATATTCATATAACAATTAAAAACATACCTGTAAAATTGGCTCATACTACCGGCTTACATGCCATATCCAGTGAGGTGACAACCCAAAGATTTATAAGCGCATGATTCCAATTGCGCAATCCAAAGTATATTGGCGACTTAATGTCAAAAGCCAGGGCGGGTTATCAAACACCAAATATTCATACCATTATTGAAAAACATACATGTAGATTGACACCATGGTGATGCCTTGATAATTATAATCCAGAGCGGGTATTAACCCGTAGGCATGAAATATCATGATTTTGATTACTCAAGGCAAAATATTCTGGCGACTTAAGTCCGCTTGTCGGGGCGGGTTATTAACCCAATATGCTCAATTATGAGTCATATAATCAAGGCTACATGGCCTGAACTGTACAAAACACATTTGACAAAAAAGTCTTCAAAGAACACAAATTCCAAAGAAATTCAGAAAATTTGAGTGCTTTCATGGGCCGCACAGCCACTTAGACCCAAGTGCTTTTTATAGGCCGCACAATCTTAGAATCATTCTAGCTTACTGTAAGCCGACCATCACATGACAAACCGTCGGTTTAACCTTAATGAGTTTAGGGTCTTATTTAAAAGATTGAGTGTTAAGAGTATGGCGAGTCATTCAGGATTACCTGGGGAAGTAGCATCTTGCATACAGGCAGATCAAAATTCGGGTTTCAGCGTTTTATACCAGGACACGAGGGTAAGAAATCTAAACCC